>NC_042616.1:296042535-296695035 GCF_901001135.1 Rhinatrema bivittatum
AAAGTTTCCAGTGTATATAACTGTGCTGCTGCACATGCTCAATACTGGGTATACCTCACATGTTTTGGGAAGGTTTATTTCTGTTGCTGTTTCAGGGCCAGTATCATTAGCTCAGTACTATCAACAGGTACCTGGCAAATTGAAGAGCCATTGAAGACTGGGACCTGAGAGACCATGGCTATGGAGGTTACACCTATTTGGACCCTGAATTTAAGTTATATGATTAGCTGTTGATCCCAATCAGAAGGGGGAGTTGTGAAATACATATGTGATTTTCCCATTATATGATGTGTGTGGTTTATGGAAACTGGTTTATACTAAGAATAGTTCTAGTGTTTTAGTGGTTATGATAATGTACAGTTGTAATGGCTGAATATATTTACAATAAAAGTTTGAAAAAAAATCATAAAAACTTGGAAAACATTTACGGTGTTCAATATACAGTACTTATTTGACACTGTTATCAAATATTGGGTTGTACATATTTTGAACTGAGGTTGTTCTTTGCTATTGGCACACCTAATGGATTGGGTCATGTTTTTCTACTTCTGTAATTGCCATCATCTTTGGGTTTCAGAAGCTTTTCTGTCGCCTCCACTTTTTGTGGTAAGCTGTCTATTTTCTGGGTTTTGATGTTTTGTCCATTAATTTCTTGTACCTCCTTTTAAAGGTAATTTATTCCCATTTCCAATTAGACCTGGTTTAGGATCCCAGCGCGACATGCAAAGACACATAATCTAGAATAAGCAAACAAAGCCATTCCTCCCTAAAGCTTAATGTAATAGGTTTTCACATTATTCAGTGAAAACTTGTGGAGGTCCAAACTTGTGGAGCTGCCTATTGAAAGTCTGGGATTTTTGATTATTTGCTGGGTTCTCCCTAAGGGAATACATTATGGTGAGAGTGAAATAGTATTGACTATGTTTTTGACCATGTTTTACTTGATATGGGGTACACCTTTGGTGAGACACTCCCCTCCTTACTAGTAGGGTGTGTGCCATGTTGGTATTAGCATAGATTTTGTACTGTTCCTCACTCTAGTGGAGTAGAAGAGACCTAGTGGGCCTGGATCTAACTGATCTTTCCCAAAGAGATCAACTGAATGTACTTATTGACACCAATGTTGGTGATTATATGTGTGCATTTCTATTATGGTGATCCCTGCTGCCATGCTGTAGTTGCTAAATGTATGGGGATGGTTCCTGCTGTCTCAAGCTACAGAAAAGTGTAGGGTGGTTTCCACTGCTCTAATGTAGGTAAAAGGTGAATTGATTGGAGAGTAACTGATCCACCTCAAGGAGAGCAACGATTAATAAGTGTTGCTATATGTATTATGTGATATATTGCAACATGTTTTGCAAGATTTCTATGCTGGTAATGGTATCTGTTTTGGGTTAGTGCACCCGAAGGCTTTGAAAATTTATAACATCTATTTGTGCCATATTAGCTGTTTAAATGTTGTACTGTTAAAGTTACAGGATGGTTTAAGAAAAATAATCTGTACCATCATCCTGGCTTAATTATATATTTTCTTTCTAGCCAGGGAGGAGTATGATAGGGCCTTGCCAGTCACTAATATTTTCCACATGTATATTTTTCTAGCTATGGGCAGTGGGAGGGAGCTTGATGTTTTGAGGCCTTTCCCCATGCCAAAACCCCAACTGTTTGGGGGAAGGCTTCTGAGGTATTTAAAATCCCTTGGAAAATGCTCATTGTTTTTAGTGGGATGAAAGGAGGAATGAGGGGAGGAATGAGGGGAGATTCACCCAAGGTTTCAATAGAGGAGAAGGATATTTTGGTGGACTTCTGCTCATATTACATACTTTTGATTCCAGTGCTAAGACTATTTTTGGGGATTTTTCCATCTGACCAGTCTAGAGGGAAGGGTGTACCCCCGGGGTCCCAAAGGATTGGGTCAAGAGATCTTTATGACCAAGCAACCAGGAAAGCAAGGGTGTAGAGTAAGTCAGAGGCTTTTGAGAAATGGAATCAAGAGACTCCCCATTTGGAGAATTGGACTTATAGCTGAAGTTTTGAGAAAGGTTTGGAACCCATTTTGATATGTTCTGAACTTAAGGTTATATTTCCACTAGTTCTGATTTATGTTGGAGCTACACCCTTGCTGATGAGGATATAATTTCAATGGATGAAGGTGCAAGAGCAGGGAGGGAAGAACAAGAAAGGATAAAGAAGCCGTATGTTTTATTTTGATCATCTGCTGTATGCGGATTCTGATTTTTGTGACCGAGGAGCAGATCTTCTTCTTTAAGTTACAGTAAAGACTCTCTCTTATTTGAACACCATTTTTGAACTCCCATGTGTTTCCTTTTGATTTTATATCCTATTTTGAATGTGAAAGGGATGGATGGATCCTGGTTTGCTTCATGGTTTCTGCCTGTGGAGCTGATTTTGGCTTCCCTGCTCTTATTTTTTACCATATGGCACGTGCTAGAGGTTTTTGAATTAGTGTGTGAGTTTGTTACTGAAATTGTGATCGACCATGCCAGGGACCCCAGAAGATAATTTTTTCTCTCTCTTTGAACATTGGACCCAGACCCTGGTTAAGGTTTACTACCCACATGGGGACTGGCTTCAGAAGCATTGAAAAGGTCAGCTAGCGGAGCTGCCAAATCTTCTCCAAGTTATCTTAAAACTCTTGGATGTATGCTGTCTGACCTCATAGCTTTATCTACTTTAAATTTAGTTCTCTCCACATAATCAGGCATTTCTGAAAATCAGTTGAAATTCACTTCCAAACCTATTTATGTTCATTTAAAGCTGGATTTTAAAACCCTGGCCCACATAAATCCCAGGGTTTATGTTGGGCCTTACACGTGCTGGGCCAATTTTCAAACTGGCCCAGCCACGTGCATAAACCCCAGGACGCGTGTAAGTGCCGGGGCCTCAAAAGAGGGAGCAGACTGGGAGGGAACTGGGGAAGGCCCCGATGTGTCGCCTCGTGAGCGTTGCCAAAATTGCCCCCCCCCCTTGCATGCACCACCCTCGATTTTATAACATACGCACACTGGCGCATACATGTTATAAAATCACGCGTCCATGTGTGTGTGTCGGGTAGTGCACGTGTGTCATTTTCTTAAAATCTAGCCCTTAATGTGGATCTGCTCCTGGTCTTTCCACAGTGAACACCAAACAGAAACATCTGTTAAGTAATTTCACTTTTACTCTTTAATCTCTCTATATAGGCTTCTCTTTCACCTCTGAATCTCATAATGCTACTCTTGCACATCCTTTTATTACTAATATATCTATAAAAAAAAAAGTCTTGTTTCCCTATTTTATCATATTTGCTATTTTTTGTGCATTTGCATCTTTGCTCTCCTGACTACTTTCCCAGCTTCTTTTAGCTTTTCCAGATATCTTCACCTGTATTCCTATTTTTATGATCTCTTGTAGTTTATGTACACTAACCTTTTTTTCCTTACTTTTTCAGTTATTCTTTAGAAGACTATAGCAATCTCTTTTTCCTCTTTCATTTATTTATTTTCCTATCAAAAATTTAGTTGCGTATATAATATCTTCTTTTAGTTTTACCCACTGCTCTTCTACTTTCCCTAGATTTTCTCATCCAGCTAAGGACTCTTTGAGGTACTCCCCCCATTTTAACTTAGTTTTCCTGAAGTCTTGGACCCATACTTTGAATGAGCCTTTACGCCTTTGCTCTAATACTGGATCACACTAACCAGTGATCACTTAATCCCAGATTATTGTCAACTACAACATTAGTAAACAGCAGGTCCAGTATAGTCCCCTTCCATGTGGGTTTTGTTATAATTTGATGGAACAGTTCTCATTACAGAGAATCCAGGATCTTCCTGTTTCCAGAAAACACCACAATAGGGATTTCCCAATCAACATCCAATAAACTGAAATTCCCTAGCAATAGCACCTCCCCTTTTCTTAGAATTTTTATGAGTATCCTCCATTAAATTTCTATTTCTTCTGTTTGCAATGAAGGTCTGTATATTAGATCAATATAAACAGATGTTCCCTGTACGTACCTGGATCATTCCAGACTCCTGGGTTTATGCATCCATGCCAACAGATGGAGACAGAGAAAGTTTAACTGACACTGCTTGATAAACACTGATGCCACCTGCAGTTCCCCAGTATTTCTCTGTCTCCAGCAGATGGTGGCTGATGTATTCACCTGCAGTTTCTGATGAATTTTCGGTCTTTTTTCTTTTCTGTTTCTTTTTCTCAGGAGCATTTCTCCCAGGGGTCGGGTTCCCTGGGGGAACCCTTCCCTGTTTGGTTGAGGTGGACGAGCTGGAGGTTGGTGACCTTTTTGTATGCTCACTCTGGCTTCCATCCGTGAGGTGCAAATCTGGTGGTCCAGATCCCTCCCTTCACGAGGCCCCCTAGGTGGCTTTTCAGCTCAGGGCAGCTGCTTTTTGTTTTCAGGGTTCTCTCTCCTAGCTTTCAGGCTGAGATGAAGCTGGATAGCTCCCCTTGGCCTTAGGAGAGCAGAGGCCCTGTTATTTTTGTAAAGTTAAAAAAAAAAGCAGTTTCAGCAGGAAGCTGCTGCAGCAGGGCGGTAAGTCTCTCCTGGGCTCGACAGGTGGCGTTTTTGCTATCAGGGTGGCGTTTTTCGGGGGACAGTCTCGCTGGGCTCCGTGGGTAACCAAGTTCTATGGTTCACGTTTGGGCCTGCTGCGTGTGTAGCATGGTTCCTGCCCACCTCAGCCATCTCTCTCTCTGCTTGGCTTGTATTTTGGTTGGTGAAGAGCCTTTTCCCTCCCCCCGCGAAACGCTGGCACGTCGGGCCTCCTTTCGCCACCCATATGGTTGCTGTCAGGGATGGGGTTTCTCGCGTCAAGCCTTCGGCCTCGGTCAGTGCGGGAACAGTGGCCATCTTAGGTTCCCCGGCAGAATTGGCAGCACTTTCGTGGAGGCTGGAGAATTCCCCCCGTGGCTTTCCCTAATGCACCCGGGCTCTAAAGGGGGACAAGGGAGCCTGGATGACACGCTGCCAGAGGATTTAGCTCGGTCAGGGGGCGCTAGGCCTATGGGGTCTGCTCCCTGAGGTTTCTCCACTGTGCTTTTTTGGCACAGCAGGAAGGGTCAGACTTTCAGCTGGGGGGAATGGCCCCTCCTCCTCCCTCCTCAGCTGTTCAGGCAGCTGGGTCTGGCTCTGTTCGGTCGTGAGGTACTTTGGTCCCCAGGGTGCAGCGTTTACTGGGGCCACCGTGGTCGTATGGGGAGACGGGGGTTCTGAGGGACCCTCGGAGACTTCTGGGGATACAAGACTCCCCTTAGAGGGGGTTCTGGCCCCTAATTGTGGGGCAGATGACCCAGATGTTGCGGACCTGGATGCTGCCGATACAGATCAGGGTGAACAATATGGCTGATATGCCAGTGTCTGGGGATGATCCCAAGATTCTTCGTTTGTTTCGTCGAGAGGAATTGACCCCTTCATTCCACTGGTCCCTGAGGAGCTTGGTTTGAAACTCCCGCAGTCAGATTTGGATCTAGATGGGGTGGACCTGGTTCTGAATGGGACTAGTGGTCCTCCCTCAGACTTTCCTTACCATAGGTCCATACAGAGGATGGTGGACCAGGCGTGGAGTTCTCCGGATGCGGGATTACGGGTGGGCCAAGCTATGTCAAAGCTCTATCCCTTACCCGAGCAGATGTTAGAGCTCTTTGCTATGTCGAAGTTGGATGCTGCAGTATCGGCTGTCACCAAGAAGATGACTATTCCAGTGGCAGGGGCCGCGGCTTTAAAGGATGTCCAAGACTGTAAGCTGGAGATTCACTTCAAATGGAACCTCAGAGGTATCCCCCGCTGATGACGTCTCCACTCCCGGATACTTAAGCCGACCGAACCTGACCACTGATGACTTGGCAACGAGTTCCCTCATTGCTGATTCCACACCTCATGCTACGGACTTCCATTCCAGCCTTTACTCTGGTGAGACACCCTTTGGGTACTCGCTCAACAGGGGCCCTTCCTTGTCTCTGGCTATCCACTCCTTGGAGGGCCTTCTGCCTTGGGCTATCACTCTATCCTGCATCCCAGGATTATTGCTGGAATGCACCTCGCTGTGAGTACTCTGAATCCTTGGATTACTTCCTATCTCCGGTGTACCCTGCGCTGTGGGCCACTACCATGTTCACCTTCATAGGACCTCCTATGAGCACCTCACACTGTGGATCTCCTCCATACCATCATCTGTGGGAATCCTCTGGCATACCCTGTGCTGCAAGCCACTACCATTCCTGATCTACATGAGGAACACCGCTGGTGTACCCTGTGCTGCAGGTCACTACCAAGCCATCTCTACGAGAGGACCTTATCGGTGTACCCCGCTCTGTGGACCATTACCAGATTGCTATTAGGAGGTATTCCCTCTGGGTTTACCTCATCTCACGAACATTGTGATTGTCTCTACACTGCCCGCTTCTTGGACAGTCCTTCTCTCTCTCTCTCTAAAAAAGACTCTTCCACAGCTGTGTCTGAAGCCTGCCGAGACCTTGTCTCCTGACGGTGAGACTCACAGGGCTCCTCCCTGTGGGTGGTACCATCGCTCCCATCGGCCCAGAGGCCCACAAACATACAAAACCCCTAACATTCTGCTGTTATTTCTCTGTTTCTCTGTTTCTGTGAGAGGGTGTGAAATCACATTCTGACCTTGAAATAATTTTCAGGGGAAAGAGTAATCAGCAGGAGAAAAGAAGAATCAAGTAGTGGAAGGAAGTAATAGAACAGAGAAGAAAATGCAGTAAATAAACCCGACGAACTATAAAAATCCAATTAAGAAGCAGACTGAAAAAAGAATTAAGAAAGTATTCTGCGCATCTGACTATAAAATTTATTTCTATATTATAAAAATGCAAGGAGCACTGGGTGTAAATTATGGTACATTTGCAAATGCGTGTGCATAAAAACACTCACTTGAAGCAGTGGGAGGGAGCTTCATGCAGCGAGGATGGAGCTCTGGCATCAGCACTGCAGGGCCAGTGATTGCAGCAGTGTTAGCAGTGAAAAGGCTCGTGGGATTTCCCAAGCCCCACCAGCAGAACATTTTACATAAAGGTTATCCAACATTGGCACCAGATAGAATGTTTGGGGTTCTCAGGCTCTACCAGTGGTAGGAAGAGGAGGTCCAAGTCCAAGGTAGGAGTGGAATAGGATGGAGAAATGGAAAGAGGGTGAGAGTGAAAAAAGGGGAAGTGAGGAGAGGAAAAGGGAAGAGTGAGGGAGAAGAATGAGAGAGGAATGGGGAAGGAAGTGGGGAGCAAAGAAGGAGAGTTTGGGGGAGAATGGGTATAATTGGAAAGTGAGGTGGAAGGGAAGGATTGGGGGGGGGGGGCAAGACACATGGGGAGGTGAAAGGAGTGAGTGCCAACACCCCATTCCTTATTCCCTCCCCACACACCACTTCACAAGCCCACACACACACACCTGCACCCATTCAAAATAACCATCACGCTTCCATCAAACACCCTTCATGTACACACCTCCCCCACCAAAAACACTCTCACACATACAACTTCACACACATACCCACATACAAAATTATCCACTCTTCCGACACACATTCCCCTGATACATACAATTACATTCCCAAAAATGCACCCTAAATAAGCACACACACCCAAACACTCCCATATACACACATACTCCCCCACTCCCCCACGCCCCCTCACATCCAATGCACCTCCCTCACATTACCCTTCCCCCACCTCCAAATCCCCCACCCTCATTCTCCCCTACACACATAACCCCCACTGTTCCCCTGCAAGCACCACACATCCAAACCCTCTTTCACTCACAGAGACCAGATCCACACAGACCTATCCCCCAAAAACACTGTCCTCAAAACACAAACATACACCCTCACACTACCAATCTCCACCTCCCCCTATTTTAATTATTATTCTGCTTAAAATCTTCTATGAACAGGTCCTGGTAAGAAGGCTGACTATACATCCTGCAATAAATAAAAATAAACACTCTGCCCCTTCACACCATCAACCCCTGCATCGAACCTTACACACATACACATCCCTTTACACCCCATCTCTACACACATGCACATATACACAAGTGTGAGGGAAGGAGTACCTCACCCCCTATCACTTACTTCCTCCACAACACACTCACCCCACTCCAAGTTCAGAACATATACACACTTCCCTCCCAAAAAGCAACTATACTACAACATTCACCCATACACGCACATACACAAAGGAGAGAGAGAAGAGGGGAGAAAGTGGAGAGTGAAAGGGGGGAAGTGAATGTGCACACACACACACACACACACACACACACACATGTCATTTCTTGACACCCACAGTCGCTCCCAGATCACGCACAACAATCCCATAACACATACATACCTCTTCCTTCACACAGGGCTGTAGGGTAACTGCTGAAGTTGGTGGTGCGCCATAAAATTTGCTGCTGCCATGTGCCATAGAACATGGGTGGGCAAACTTTTTTGTGCTGGGGCCACATTACAAGTTATTGACTGTAACGAAGGTGGCAGTGGGAGATCCCTTGAGATTCTTGATACAACAATCAAACCACAAGTACTTGCTGTGGACATTCAGCATCCATCCAGCAGGCTTAAGCAGCATCATTTTTAGCAACCAAGGAGTCACAGCAGTCATGGATCCCAGCCTCTAACAAAATCAGCAAAATCTTCATGCCAAGAGGTACAAGGTGTTTTCCCAACTAACAGAGTACTTTACCTCGGTCATAGATGCAGAACACAGACAGACCCTCACCAAATCAGAATAAAATGGCCTTAAACTGAACTGGAAACCACTACAAGCCAGACTCATATACAGTGCAATAATGCAAAACCAGAAAGATCATCATTCCTCATAAAACAAAATCAAGAAAAATAAAATCAATCATAATAGTAAACCATACTAATAAAAATATTTCAAAAAAGATGATAAATAGAACATATAATAAATAAGAAGAATAAGGATAAAAAATGTTACATTTCCCAAAAATCAATTAAATATTACAAAAATGCAGCCCAATAATTAAAACTAATAATAATAACAATATCCCCATCTCCATACCTATGAACTTTTCATTTATAGAAACCCTGAGATTGTAGTGGACTAGGAAGGGGAGGGGGGAGGAACACGAAAACTTTCTCCACTTTCACTCATAAATACTCACGAATCCTTCTATTCTCTCTTCTCCCTTGTCTCTTCCCTCTCATTCACCTTTCAGTCATTCACCCCTCCACTCCATTTCACTCACCCCCTCAGTCATTCACCCCTTTCCTTTCAGTCACTTACCCCCTCCTTTCTTCTCATTTCCTTCCTTCTCAATCATTCAACACCTCTTTCCCACTCACTCCCTTCCCACTCAGCCACTCACTCCTCTCCCACTCACTCCTTCTTTCCTTCCCTCTGTCACTCACCCCTTCTACTCACTCACTCCCTTCCCACTCAGTCACTCACTCCTCTCCCACTCACCCCTTCTTTCCTTCCCTCTGTCACTCACCCCTTCTACTCACTCACTCCCTTCCCTCTCAGTCACTCACTCCCTCCTTCCTGCTCACTTTCTTCCCTGTCAGTCATTCTGTCTCCTTCCCACTCATTCTCTTTCCTCCTTCACACTCTTTCCCTTCCCTCTCTCTTCCTTCCCTCTCAGTCACTCGTCCTCTTTCCCACTAACTCCTGTCCCTCTAACACTCACCCCTCCTTCCCACTCACTCTCTTCCCTCTGTTACTCATCCATCCTCACTCCCTCACTACCCTCTGTCACTTACCCCTTCATTCCCACTACTCCCTTCCCTCACTCATCCCTTCCTTCCCACTCACTCTCTTCTCTCTGCTACTCACCCCTCTTCCTGCTCACTCTCTTCTCTCTGACATTTTATCTCCTTCCTACTCACTCTCTTGCCTCTCAGTCAATCACTTCTTCCCATCACTCCCTTCACTCTCATTTACTCACTCCCTTCCCTCTGTCACCCACCCCTTCCTTTCTGCTCACTCTCTTCCTTCTCAGTCACACTATCTCCTTCCCACTCATTCCCTTTCCTATGTCACACACCCTTTTCCTCCCTCCATTCATTCTCTTCTCTTTCCTCTAGTCTTAGTCACTCACCACACTCACCCCCTTTTCTTTGCTTCACTCACATCCCTTTCTTTTCCTTCCCAACCCACCATATGATGTGTCCCCTCTAAGGATTGGGTTGCTCTGTGGAAAAAAAGTTTTGCTAGTACACAAAATTTTTTTATTACATTACACTATGAGCACTATGTTTTTGATGCAAAAAATCCCCCTATCAATTCAATGCTCACAACAACCTAATCCTTAGAGGGAACATTGGCTAAGTCCATCCCTTAAAATAATCACCTCATCTACTAACAGCAATTACAATAAAATGTGTATGAAAAAATATTTTCTGCAAGAACATTTAAAACTTCTTTCTGCATGCAAGTGATATTAATAATACGCACGCTTATGGTTAAAATAGAAATGAGGAAGAGATGACCATAATGCCTTAAAAGCCAGTGATAAGTGCCATCATTTTCACAGCAAGAATTAGTTACACAAGAATTGGACCTTTAAAATACAAACAGACCCTCACCAAATACAGAATAGAAAGACCATAAAGTATAAAAGGAACATACTGGAAACCCCAAGCCTGACTGTATTATGCAGTGCAACAATGGAAAAACTGAAACATAATCATTCCTTGCAAAACATTAAGCAATAAATTCAAGAGATCTAAACATCATTATAATATTAAAATCATACTAGTAAAGAGAATAAATATGTCTGAATGGCAGACGAACATGCAATAATTTAAAAAACTTGCATAAATTCATTCTAATATTTCCCAAACACCAATAACATATTTCAAAACATCTGATAAATAAAACATCCAATAATTTAAAAATGTTATATTATTTCCCCCCAAAAACCCCAAGAAAATAAATTCAAAACAAAAGAAACATCAAATTACACCCAATAATTAAAACTAATAAGGATAAAACATCTCTCCATACTTGGGATCTTTTGATTTTCAGTCACCCTTTATCTTCTTTCGCTTTGTCACAGACACAGACACACACTAACACAATTCTCTCACACACGCCCTCTCACTGACAGACACATTTTGTATGTGTGTAAGTGCTTATGAGAATCTATAGGTGATACATAGGTTCTCACAGCACACAAACACACACAGGCTCTCAGGCACAATTGCACACTGGCTCTCACACAGACACACACACACACACACACCGACTCTCACAGACACACATGCATACTGGCTCTTACACATATATGCATATACCCAGGCTCTTATACAGACACACACACACACACACAGGCTGTCATAGAGACAGGCACACACAAGCTCTCTCTCTCACACACACACACACATGCACACACACACATAGGGCCTCCTTTGACTTCAGGCCGTGGTGGGATGGGCTCCACCATGTCCCTGACGGCTTCTTCCTCACTTCAGACTGTGGTGTGATGGGCTCCGCCAGGCTACCTGCATGGGGGGAGGGGGAAGCAGTGAGCGCCCGCCTGCGTGCAGCTTAGAGGGAACTTCAGTAGTGGTTACCAGCACTTATTGTTCCAGAGGTTTGGGAGAATGATAGCTTCCCAAGTTGGTGGCACATGGAGTACTCTGTTATAAATTGGTGGTGACTGTGCACCACTGTGCACGTGGATACTACACCCTTACCCCCACATCTTCACCACTGTACCTCACACACACAGACACCTAGCCCCCATTCCTCCACTCCAACAAAACAAGTGCAAGACACCTTCTAAAATGTACATATCCATGTCATGACGTCATAAAACATGCTTTTTGAAGTTGGCATGTATCACTTTCTCTTTTTGGGGGTTCCTTTAACATCCATGCACTCTCAATCAGTGGAAAAGAAAAGGGGCAGAGTTGAGAATTATATAAATCTCTCCATGTCCTGTTTGTTAAAGTCATTTGCCCTGCCTATCCATTCCTTGCATTTTCTACCTAGGTACAACCATAGAGTCCAGAGCAGAGAGCCAACTGGTGGGGTTGGCAAGAGAAACAAACTGGGATGCAGCTCCAAAAATGCAGATACCCATAGCTGGAATTGCTGTCTTCGGCTGCTAGTAATATTCTCAAACTATCCAACCTCTGGTTTTGTGGATCTTACAGAGCAAAACTCATGATGCCTGCTATCCTGGTCACAAAATATTAAACATAAAGCAAACAAAACATGCATTTACCTTTCCAAAGTCAGGATTTTGTAAGCTTGACTTTCTGCTGATTATTTACTGATAATCACTTTCTTCTGCTGCAATATTAGAAGATTGGTTCATAATTTCCAGCGAAAGTTATCTGAAACCAAACTTAGCAAATCTCTGTAGCCACAATGTATTTGCCAGATATTTCATTTCTAATCTTTCATCTAAAAGAGATCTCATTGGGTACTTTGTACCAAGGCGGCATACACCGTAAAAACAGGAAATGTATTTAAAGTTAAAAGGATGTGAGAAATATGCATCTGTATGTATGTTCCCTATCTATGAGTTATTTTTAGTTCTAATATTCAAATAATGCAAGAATGGTAGCACAGATAAACCTGTTATCCCTTCATGAAGGAACATCATTTTTCATCATGGTAACCATCTCATTATCATCAATTAAGAAATATAGTGACCCTAATCTGCAGGATTGTCCATTTTGGAAGACACTCATCTTGCATGCAGAGATAGATGTCCATAAACAGCTAATGAAAGCTATTTTCACTACCTGTGGGATGCTGAGATGCTGTTTTGCTCTTTTCTCTCTCTCTCTTTTTTTAATTTGAATGTAGTTGTTTATTTGTATTGTTTGGTTTTGAGATTTTTGGTGCATTACTATGGGGAGGCAATTAAAAAATGTGTTAAATAAGTATGATGCAGACCTAAAACATTTACAATGGATTACCCACCCATTTCCTAGTTTGCAAAAATTCACTAAATTTTCAGACTGTCCACTTTGGGGCAAAGTCAAAGAAACAGAGAAACTTGATGGTAGAAAAAGACCGTATAGCCCATTCAGTCAGCCAATCCACCCAACCAATTCAGCTTTACAATTCCGATCACGTCCTCAGAGATCACCTGTACTTATCCCATGCTTTCTTAATTCAGATACTATTTTTGTCACCACCACCTCTACTAGAAGATTGTTCCATGTATCCACTACCCTCTTTGTAAAGAAATATTTCCTTAGATCTATTCCTCTTTGCCCTCATCCCATGATCCCTCCATTTCCTTTGGAAAAAAAGGCCCACCTTCTGTGCATGGAAACTTTGCAGGTGTTTAAATGTCTCTATCATATCTCCCCTATCTCGCCTTTCCTCTACGGTGTACACATGTAGATCCTTAAATACGTCCCCATATGCTTTAGAATGAACACCACCGACCATTTTAGTAGTCACCTTCTGGATTGACTCCATCTTGTTTAAATCTGTTTGAAGGTGCGGTCTCCAAAATTTTTATTTATTTATTTATTTAACACTTTTATATACCGAGGTTCTGGTAACAATGTTACTAATCACGTCGGTTTACATACAACATTGAAATGACTTAATAGTGTCTTACAGAGAACAAGGAATGAAGAACTAGGATACAACTCATTTTAAATAACAGAAATCTAAGTTACAAATGAATAGGATTAAAAAACTTGTACAAAAAGCGAGCAAGAGTTGGCAAGTGAAAGTTGTTATTGAATCAAGAATTATTATTATTATTGTACACAGTATTCCAAGTGAGGTCTAACTAGGGACCTATAAAGGGGTTATATCACCTCCCTTATCTCCCCCTCCCCCTTATTGCACTGATAGGTAATTAGCTATTCTGTATCTTATTATCTCATAAGCATGCCTTTTATTTTAAAATTAAATTATCATAAGCTAATTTATGCACATTAACAGCACCGCTAACATGCATACATCTAGCTTGTGTACATTAACAGTGTTTTTAATATGTTTTAAAACTTGCAATAGTGTTAGCGCACTTTAATTCCCTGGCCCCACAGTGTTAGATCACTATTTGAAGGAATAAGTTAGACTTCTTGGGAGGGAATTAGGTCTTTCTTAGGAAATGCAAGATGCAGGAAGAAAAGGTTAAAGAGCAGATTACTCTTTCAAGTCTTCTGAATGCAACTCATGGGGGTCAAATGTTTGTTCTGGGGTTAATTTTAATTTGTTTCTTCTGGAATGATTCAGTTGCAGAAATTGCAAAATGTTTATTGTATCTTGGTTGCTAATATTGAAGCACTATTGTATACTATTACAAGTAATGTGATTGCTGTTTTAGTTTACTTGAATGCATAGAAATAAAGATGCACACAAGAAAGAAAGATGATTCCTTTTTAATTTGATTGTACAATAATTATTACAAGACTTACATCATGAATAGTAATCAGAGATAACCAAATATTTAAAAATCTTGATCCCTAAAGGAAAACTCCAAATTAATCAAACTGCATTTACTTCACAAATCAGAGAGATCCAATACATCATTATCCACAAGAGGTATGGAAGAAAAACACAAAAGTAAAATATTAATTTAAATCATCAGGGCAGTGAACCAGGCAAACTCCTACATGAAGGCACATCTTCCTCAGCTAGCTGGTCTGGAACTTGAGAACTGCTAGTGTAATCAGGGATTACAATGTAGAAATGTTAGAAAAGGTGGGAAATGGTTTTATTGTGTATTCATGTACTGGGGCAATGGCTGCTACTCTCTCTTTAAGTAGAGCTGAGAGCTGAGCTAAGAAAGCCCTTGGCAGTGTGATGTCATGCATGAAAAAGCAGGCAAATGAAAAACAGAGAGACAACGGGAAGATTTGGCATAGATTAAAAGCTACTGTCCAGAAAATAATCATACTACAAGAGAAGTGTGAGGAACAAGGAGTCTGATCACTGCATTGTTTGGAGTCAGGTTAAAATGGACATTTATTGCCTGGGAACAGAGACACTGGGAGATCTGAGGACTCGCTTTTCACAAGGAGGCAGTTTCTGAGAAACTAAATTAATAAAGGGAATTATGGAACCTGCTTTTCCTGTGATAGCGTTAAGAGTTGGGAATAAGTTTGGAAGTACGGGTGAGAAAACGTGAACTGGCCACTCTGAATCTCTGCTGAAACCCCAGGGGAATTTGGAAGGATTGAGGCCAGCATTTTGAGCAGAGACTTGCAAGCCTGCTTTAGAAAAGTTGCTGACCTGTGACAGAATTTAGGGAAAGTGGAGCTTGCTGGAGTAGTTACTGGAAAAGGTCCTACCAAAAAGATCAAGTTTCTTTATGCAAAATTCTTATGTATTTATTATGAAGAAGAAGCCTACAAAGCAAAGAGCATATATAATTGCTCCAGTGAAGCTCATCCCATATCATATAACAACACATTAACGCTTTATAAAATTCCCCATAATGCCTTGTGAAAAACTCCCTATATATACACATTCATATATAAACTTTTCCTTGAAGAGAATATAACAGCAACAACCCAGTGTACATTGGTTTCTTATGTACACATATGTCGAAAGCACATCAGTGATAACGCCCAACTGTACCCTTCCCCTCCCTCCTCCACTTATACCAAGATTACAGACTCTTAAAAACCTTTAAAATGAAATGAACCCCCCCCATCCCCCACCTTCCCTATACTCAAACTAAGGGGGTTCTGCGGATTCTGCTGTCTTACAGTCTGAACTTATCCTTGTAAAGTATTCAGAATCTCACTTTGAGCACACACCGGGAGGTTGGGAATGTAATGTTCCCAAAATTGCAAGAAAAGTCCACCTATGTTGAGCATCATCGTGACGCGTCAAATTCTCCATCTGCATAATGTAATGGAAAAGATTCTGCCATTGCCTTAAGGATGGCGCACTGGTCTTTCCTCCAGACCATCAGAATTATTGTCTTGCCTACCAAAAAAGGCCTTCCTCGGAATCATTTTCCCCTTTTTATTTTTAATGCCCAAGGTTAAAGATATCATCAAATAAAATTGTCTCCATAACAGGCTTAAAATGCAGAAGAAGAATTTTGTTTCATACGAATAACTGGAAGCGGAGATAAGGGACGAATCAATCGAGACTGTTCCCTCTCACTTAATCCATGAGACATACTCCAGAGCATAAAACAAATTGCTGTGATTTGAAAGTATAGTGGGAAGGCAACTTCTGTGCGACAAAGCAAAGTGATGTTTCTTATCAGAAGAGAACAAATACAAGTTTTTACATAGTAGTTTTCCCCTACATTTCTGCCCTTTTGCTCACTTAGCCCTCAAATATCTGTTTTATAATGCCTCCTTTGTATTTAGTTCCCGTTTTTACCTCTTTGTTTTGCTTTGACTACGATTTGGTGTTTTGTTCATTGTATTTTCCTCTTCTTTCAGTTCAATGTAAGCCGGCATGATGCGCCTTACGAATGTCGGCAAAGGAAAGCCTTTTAAATAAATAAAATAAATAAATAAGATCAAAAATCTGGTTCTTGGGACAGTTTTGTGGTTTTTGTGTACCCTTTAACCTACCCAAAGTGGAATACGTTCTCTTTCCTCTTTGCATCTCAGTTTCCCCTTTCACCCTCCAAGGGCCACAATGACCCGGGTGGGTTTTCCCATTATATAAGCAGACACAGTAGAGAGGCGGGACTACCGGGGTCAGGCAGGGTCCCCTCTTCATGCAAATCCCTGGGAAGGTAGAGAGGTCCCAAGAGTCTATTTAGTAATATCATAAGCCCCATGGGGGTCACCGTGATTCAGACAACGGGTGGGAGGGATCCAGAGTAGTGTACACTCACCCTCAGCCAGTTTATGCTTTATCACAGAAAACAGGAGATAGCTGGAAGAATCCAAATCAAGCACACTGATGATTAACTATATGTTTACAGGCATACTTCAAATAAAAGTAGCCCCCTATCTGGAATAAAAGAAAAGACTGTTTCATTTTCTGAGTACCTTTTGCATCATCCAGAAAATGCTAATTTTAGAATTATAAAGCAAACTCATCTATGTGCCTAAAAACAGTTTAAACACCAATTCTGTCTCTGATAACAGAGCAAAATTAACTATTAATGTTGCATACCAAAGCAACTCCCCTTCAGGTCTCATCAATAATGGTGACAAATCAAAACTGTCAAAAGACAATTCAGGTGTCTGAGGATCATCTGCCCCTACACAAATCTTTCAATAGGGCAGCAAATAAAAGATCCTATAAATTGGGGGTAATGATTCAAGAAGAATACACAAAATCTCATTCATGTAATGATGGAAAATCATAGTCATAGACAGATTGTTTTAGGAAAATTAATAAATCTTACAGTCCACCTTCAAACCAAACTTTCACTTTCTTATGAATACCAAATTGTCTTTCATATGAGTACCCGCCTGTTCTTCAAACTTCAAACACTTTCATTCCATATTGCCAGGCTGGGTTTCATGGTTTTTCAGTTCTGGCTAATAACTCTCCCCTCTTGACTTAATATCCTCTGATTGTCCCAATCTTGAAAGATGATTTCTTGTTATTGAGCTAACTTAATACATTTCTTGTCTACATTTCTTTGAGAGTTACACTTCCTTTATCATATCAAAACAGAATGAGCAGGTAAAGGCACAGGATGTGAATCACAGATTACATTACAATGGTGGGGTGAATAAAATTTGATTTTGATCTGGAAATGTGGGTGCAAGGAAATCAAGAACTATGTGGTTTTGTGGGAATGATTCCTGTGTCTACATTTATTTTGGTATCTCTGAATATTAATGAGATGAATCACCCAATTAAAATTCTTTAAAATTGTGTTAATAAGGCGAACCCTAGTATACTATAACATAAGCTGTTGTAACAAACCTGACCTATACCCCAGGCCTTATAATTTGATGAAGGAGGGTGGGAGGAAATCAGGCCACAGGACCCTGTACTTCCTTTTTTTTTTTTATTATCCTGGTACTACTTACCCAGATATCTTTTAAAAATATCCAGATAAGTAGCAAGTTATCCAGCTAAATAAGGCCGGATAACTTTAGACCTGCTCGGAAGCAGGTCTGAAGTTATCCGGCTAACATAGCCATATATATGCAATATTCGGCTGTTAGTTGGATAACTCAACTCCTCCCTGGAATGCCCCTGAAACGCCATTTTTTTATCCATCTAAATTATAGCCTGATAAGCAGGCCCAGCACAACCGGGTGTGCATACCGTGCATTTGCACAGGGCAGCACACCTGGGGAGGCAGTGAGCTGGAAGCAGCAGAAAAGGCTGCGGAGCCTAACCAGCCAGTGGCTGAGGAAGGAAAAAGCACCAGCAACCGAAGAAGAAGCCCGTCTTCCATGTATGAGCATGTGTGCGTGCACCCCTGGATACAGCTTCCACTCCCTTCCTCCCAAGCAGGAAGATCGGTGGGCCATATGACCCAAAGATAGCAGGAGGCCTGTGGGGCCATGGTGGAGCTCATTCTACCATGACCTGAAGACAGCAGGAGGCCTGTGGGGTCGTGGTGGAACTCATCCTGCCACGCCCCAAAGACAACAGGACAGGAGGCCCGCAGGACTGCTCATACCACCACGGCCTAATGATAACAGGAGACCATGTGTATGAGCTTGTACATATATGTGAATGAGTGTGACCCTGTGTGTGTCTGAGAGTCTGTGTGTGCGTGCATGCGTGTGTGTCTGTGTGAGATCCTGTGTGTGCGTGTGGGTGTGACTGTGTAAGATCTTGTGTGTTTGTGTATGTTTTGTGCCAGTGAGAGCCTGTGTGTCACATATAGGCTCTCATAGGCACGCACGCACACACATAATGTATCTGTGAGGGAGAGGGAGCCTGTGTATGTTAGAGAGAGGGAGTGTGTGAGAGAATGAATGTGTTATTGTGCATGTGTGTGAGAGAGAAGATAAAATTTGTGCAGCCCTACATTCCCCAGTGCACAACAATCTCAGGGTGACTGGAAATCAGATCCCAGGAATGAAGAGCAGATTTTTAAATTCTTATTAGTTTAAATTGGGTGTAATTTGATGATTCTGCTCTTCTGAAATATTTTTTTTGGGGGGGGGGAAATGGAATATTTTTTAATTGGATTTTTTATTCATCAGATTTTTGAAATTTATTTTTGGTGTTTGGGAAATTTTTGATTTTCTATTCATTAACTGGTTTGAAATATTATTTTTATGAATATTACTTTACTATTATGATTAATGCTTTATATTTCTTGATTTTATTATTTAATGTTTTATGAAGAATGGAAATGTTTCTATTTTTCCATTGTTGCTCTGCACATAGAGGCTGGCTTGTTGTGAGTTCCAGTCCAGTTCTTCTCAGCACATTTCTATTTATACATTCTGATCTCTTTATTCTGTATTTGGTAATGGTCTCTCTGTGTTCAGTATATGTAACTGAGGTGAGGTATTTTCTGGCATGTAATTTCCTAATAAGAGTTTTATTGGTGTTCTAGAGCCTGGTGTAATGTGTGCAGTGTTGCCTTTTCATAGATAAGGTTGTAGGATTGTTTTGATATGGGAGGTTTACTATATTGTAATGGTAATTCTGTTTACTCATGGCTTTCTGAGGGCCAAACCCACATCCAGCATGCATTACAAAAAGTCTAATTCCATAGGAGCTCCAAGGGTCTTTTTTGCAGAGTTTTCTGGTTGGCAACACAGGAGTGCATGTAAATATATATAATATGCATGTTATAAGTGATATTTTTGCCTCAGAAAACTATACTCTTGAATGTTCTTTTTATATACAATTTGTTATAAATGCATCATTTAATTGTGAGTGTCTGGAAAGGGTATGGGAGTATGTATGTATGTGTGGGGGGGGGGGGGCGGAGGATGGTTTGTGTGCAAGGGTGTAAGGTTTGCCTAGGCTACCTAATACCCTTCCTTATCCATGGGTTCTGGGATGGGGGGGTGTCAGTTTTTAAAAAATATAGATTGCAGGATGGAGCTGGGCTTTATTTGATGGGCCCAGGACAGGCACTGTCCCTTCAAAACAATGCGCATAGATTTGAAAATCTAATCTGAGTGCATCATTTCCCTCGCCTGACCTAACCATGCCCTCAAGCCCACCTACCTTTTGCTTGGGTAAAATTGTGTGTGTTGTTGATCCTCTTGCATGCTTTCAGTTGGCTATAGGATGTCAATTTTTCAAATCGCTAGTTTACTTAGATTAATCGGTAGTTACCTAGGTAAATAGATTCTAAAGATTGTCCTCCTTACGACACACATAGTTTAACAATGGCTGTCCGTCACATCGTAACATTCACCATGACACTAATCTCCACATAATGAAAAGTGCACAAAGCATTTACAGTTTGCTTTGTGATCTCTCCATCGCAGATCTTTTGCCTTTGCAAGAAAAGGTGGGCATGGAAACAGAAATCTCAGATCCAGAGATTGGCAATGGGGAGGGAATGATAGCTGGAAGAGCAGTGAATCTCAACTCAGTCCTCAGAACCTACCCAGCCAGTCTGGTTTTCGGGATATCCACAATTTAATATTTGTGAGATATATTTGTATACAATGGAGGCAGTGCATGCAGATATGTCAAATGTATTCATTGTAACATTGCCTGAATATCAGACTGATCAGGACCAGAATGAGAACCACTGAATTAAGCAACTACATCGGAGAGTCTGGCTTGTGACTCTCTATTTCAACCAAGTCTTTGAAAGAAGGTATAAAGTTGTCTAAAGTACAGCGATGGTTTAAGATGATAATGTTTTATTATACTGCTATTGTTTTATGTGTTTGTATGTAACTCCGCTTAGCATTTTACTAATATAGACAAATAATAAGTCTCACAAATAAATGAACGAATTCACAAGAATATACTTGCGTGAGACCAGAAATATATTAAAATAGTGAATATCCTTTTGCGGTTCTTTTCAGTTTTGGCTACAAGAATTTGTCAGGCAGATGGTGCTTGTGGTTTCCTGGAAAGGCGCCCATCTCTTTTTCCATCCCCTCCCCCATCATAGCTTGCTCTGTCTTGTTCTGTAAAGAGATGTTGGTTCATCCTATCAAAAGGCAAGGTGGTGGTTGTAGTGGTGGTGGGAAATGCAGCTTCTGCAGGGCCGGTGCAAGGGTACTAATTTGCTCTAGGCAGACCTTTGGTCTTCTGGTCCCCCCCCCCGTCCCCCCCGATGCTGCCAAGGGAGTGCTGTGCTAGAGCTGGTGGGGGGAGGGGGGCAGCATCGGCTCTGGCACAGCCCCTATCTCATTCTCGACCCTCACCCTTTGCTCAGCATTCTCCTTTCTTTGTGTCATGCCTATAGTGCCCAGCAACATCTCTCTCTCTCTCTCCCCGTCCAGCAAATCTTTATCCCCCCTCCGCCTCTCCACACACACAACATTCACCCCAATCTCTTTGGCCCTCCTTCCACAGTGACAGCGCCCTCTCTCTCTTTACTCCCACCTCATCTGCCCAGCACCCTCTCTCTTTCTCAGTCATGCTAATTCCTCGGCACATTCTCACTTTCTCTGTCCTGTCACCCACTCAGCACACTCTCTCTCTCTCTGCTCTGCACCGGATCAGCGAACACACACCGCACTCCCCAACCCCCCACCACATACACTCTCTTTCTCCACCCCAACTCACTCAGCATCTTCCTTCCTTCCTTTTCTCTACCCCCCACCCCCATCCCACCCCTCACCACCTGCCATGTACCCTCTCTTTCTCTCTCTCTCCATCCCTTTACCCAGCATTCATTTCTCCCCCCCCCAATCCCCTCCTAATGCAGAAACTCCAAACCTCTTTATGCATTAATCAGCTTTTGGTGGGATGGGCGCCAACAGTGGTCCTGGGCCCCTTTTTGATCTTTGGCAGCAGCTCCAGGCTTTGTGTGGGCAGGATTTTCCCATCCTCAAAACTTTGGAGCTCTAGGCTACCACCTAGTTTGTCTACTGGGAGCACCTGCCCTGAGTTTCTGAGCTATGCAGTGTTATTGGTCATGTCAGAAGTGCTTCCCTCTTCAGATGTGAGTCTAGGCAGGGGTGGCCCTTTCATGTGCACACGTGGGTATTGCCCTCCTGGCCACATGGCAACTAAGCAGCACTGCAGACGGCAGAGGGAAAGGACTGGAATGGGAAGCACACACAACAGAACAGATCAGAGAAGAGCCACTCTGCTCCAGCCTTCCCTCCCCCTCCTAACCTGAAAGTGCTGCTAGTTGCTGCAGAGACAGAAGAGAAGGGTTGGAGCAGGGATCAGAGGGTTTTCTCTGCTTATCCCTGTTCTACTACTCCCCGCTTCCCTCTGTCTGCTATCAACGGGAGTGGAGGACAGGCGGGGTGTGGTGGGGGAGGAGCTTAAGGACAGCAAAAGAGAGCCAGTCAGCTCAGTGCTCTAACCTTCCTCATCCTGTCCAACCCCATCACACACACACACCACACACCACCTGCTGTCTGGAGTAGAGGGCTCTTCTTTGATCTACTGAATGGAGGGGAAGGACTGAACATAGCCCCAGGTCCAGCAGCTCACTATGCTCCCATTAATTGGGATTCAGCTGACCGTAGAGGGGAGGAGGGATTCTCCCAAAGCTCCAGTCAGGACAGAATAATTTGTGGCAAGGGAAAGGGGGTGAATGCTCAACGAAGTGAGAGGATCAGGGGTGTATGTAGTTAATGAATACTTGGGGGAGCAGTAGAATGGATGTTGGGGGAGGTGAAGGGTATGAACATTTAAGAACAGGTGGTGAAAGAGGGAGTGAATACTTCCGGGGGAAGTTACAGGAAAAGGGGTGAATGTTACAAGAATTAGGGGAAACAGCACAAGAAGCTGCTTATGCTGTGGGGAACTTGGGGGTTCATATTGTTTCCCTCCCCATCTCCCAGAAGTCAACAAAACAAATTGGACTGTCTGGCACCTCATTCCTCCACAAAGTCCATGCTATCACCTGTTCTGAAACAGGTGTGAGAGGACCAGGGCTTGGGTGGGGGAAATAGGAAATAGAGATGGGGAGACAGGGCCGAGAGAGGATTTTGTATGAGAGCCATGTGGGAGAGTGAATGTGGCATGAGAGAGCCAGGAATGGGGATAGAAGGGATTCAAAAGAACAGGGAAAGGCAGTAGAGGGGTGTGAGAAAGCCAGGGGGGAGCGTATGTGAACAAGAAAGTCAGCGGTGTTGATTGGGAGGAGGATGAAAAAATAGAAATTGCAATAGTTGCCAATCAGCTGGAGGCCTCAATACAAAGTTCTTACTCTCATTTACAATTTATTGAACAATGAATCGTCCAACTGGCTGGCCTGAACCTTTCAGCTCTACAAACCTTCTTGGCAACTGAGCTCAGCAAGCAGAAATCTATTAGAAGTGCCAACACTGAAAGTAGCTAGATTCCTGGTCACTAGAAACAGAGCTTTTTTCAGTGACTGGACCATGCTTATGGAACAATCTACCAGAAACTATCCACAAGGCTTCGTCTTTAAAATCTTTTAAGAAAGGTGTAAGAACTCATCTCTTCAAACAGGCCTGTCCAAGCTAAAAGGGTCCCTTCCCCATTTTTGTCCTTTACATTTGTCTTTCAATATCTGTCTGAGGTCAATATTCAAAGTTGGCATTTAAGTAACTTAGCCAGATATAACTTATCTCTCTTATCTGGCTAACTTACAAGGTATATTCAGCAGCAGGGCGAAGCCACTGAATATATACATATATCTTTCCGCTTAGCCATAATTGGCTAAGTTTAGACCCGCTCTATGGTTGAATATCGATAGTTAGCTGCATAACTTATATGGCTAACTTGCTCCAGCCTGATCTGCCCACTTCATGCCCACAAATTATGTGGCTAAGCAGCAGCTGCTACATAGCTGCATAAGTTACACTTATCCGGATAAATAGCGCTGATCATGCTTTGAATATTGACCTCTGTACTTTTATTATGTTTTATTGCCTCAATTATGTATGTAACATTTGTAAGCTGCCGTTAACTTTTTAACGTAATGTATGGACTATAAATTTCTATTTATTTATTTTGTTTTAAAACATTTATTGCCCGCCCTTCTACGTTCAGGGCAGGGTACAAGGTAAATACATAATCAAAAAGTAAAAAAAAAAATAAGACCTTCATAATGTCATATTATTAAATTCACAAAAAGAACAAAGGAGTAGCCTACAAAACTATTAAGATGAAATACTTATCAAGAGTAGGCTTTTTGGCATAGGAATATTTTTAATACCTTTATAAAGAATTAGTGCTCTTTTAATACCCTGATTTCATTCAGAAGGGAATTCCAGAATAAGGGTCCTGATATCGAAAAGGTTCATTCTCTGGTTTCCTCCAGATGTGAAATTTTGGGGGAAGGAACATCCAAAAGGCCTTGACTAGATGATCTCAGTAGTCTTGCTGGGGTATGTATTTTTAAGACAGCAGTGATCCATGGAAAGGTGATATTATAAAGAAGCTTATGGATGGTGATTGCCAATTTATAATGTGATAAGGAACCAATGAAGTGACTGTAGTACTGGAGTTATATGATTACGAATGGGAGAACCAGTCAACAATTTGGCTGCCGAAGTTTGAATAATTTGAAGGGGCTGGATTGTATAGGCAGGAAGACCAAGGAACAAGGAGTTGCAATAATCTAGACTGGAAAAGAGGAGAGACTGAAGAACAGTGCGGAAGTCAGCAGGATCTAATAGAGGTTTCAGGTGACATAATAATTAAAGTTTTTAGAATGAAGCTTGTGTAAGATATTTTATGTGTTCCTGCATCGAAAGGGCGGAGTCAATAATAATACCCAGATTACAGACAGTCTTTGAAATTGAGATTTGAAATTCCTGAAGGTAATCACAGTTGGGATGTGTGGGGAAATGAGATAGAATCATAATTTCAGCTTTTGATATGTTAAGAGCAAGCTTATCAGCAGATAACCAGGTATGAACAACAGACAAGCAGTATATTATGAATGCCTCGGTTTCATTCCATGAATTTTTTTTAGGGGAAAGAAGAATTGCATGTCATCTGCATATAACTTATAATATACTCCAATGCTTGCAAGGAGATGACACAAGGGGGTGTCAGGGTGGGGCAGAGGTGGCGATGGGGGTGCATATGTGAGAGAACCAGAGGGGGTGAAGGAGGAGGGAGGGTAAGGATGGGTGACAATCAGAGGTAGTGAAGATGGAATAGATATGGAGAGAGAAATAGAGGAGATGAAAAGAAAGAGGGAGGGTAACTAACAGAACCAGAAGAATTGATGGAGCAGGGGGAGGATGAAAGCTAGAGGTGAGATGGGGTGGAGGAGTGAGAGAACCAGGAGGTAGAAAGATTTGAGAGAGACACATGGGAGGAGAGGCAATGTAAGAGGGGCGAATGCTTCTGGGGAGAGTGACTTGAAAATATTGGAGGAGAAGGGGTGGATGTGTGAGAACAAGAAGGGGTAATGGTGGAAGGTGTATTTAAGAGAACCAGAGAGGGCATGGGTCAGAGGGAGAGAGAGTAAGAGAGGGTGGGAGCAAGAAGGATACTGGTAGTAGAAAGAGGGTGAGAGGGGAGGTGTTAATATTGGTGCCTTTGGGCCCCTGTCATTGTTCTTGTGGGGTTTGGGGAATGTTATGCTGGGGCTGCTTGAGAAAGTGAGGGGGACAAGCAAGAGAGAGAGAAAGGCAGACATTAGGCAGAGCATAGGAGGAAGAGGAAGAGGAAGACTGAGAGGGAGATACTGGTGAGGATAAGCTGAGAGATTTGAGAGGGGCTGGTTGGGACAGGGTGGGGGAATTGAGAAAGAGACTGGATGGAGGGCAGAGAGATTGAGAAACAGCATGAGACTGCGAGATAAAGAGAGAAGAATAAGGACAGGGTGGGGAACTGAGAGAGATACCGGTGGGGATAAGATGAGAGGATAGAGAGAGACTAGTTGGGACGGGGTGGAGAATTGAGAGAGATACTGGTAGGAAAAGGATGAGAGGATTAATAGACTCAGAGGGAACAGGATGGAGGGACTGTGGGGCCTTAGGAGGAGGAGCAGTGCTGTGGCCATGCCGAAATTTCCGGCACAGCCTAAGTAAGAGGAGCAGCGCTGTGGACCCAACTAAATCGCTGCCGGGGCCTTAGGAAGAGAAGTGGTGCAACCCTGCCAGAAACGTCAGAGAGGACTTAGAAGGAGAGGTATTGCGGCACCACCGGGAATTTCATCAGGGCCTTAGGAGGAGGAGCAAAACGTCCTACTCTGCAGTAATAGCACCTCAGTGGACCACAAGATGCCATGCTGTTGGGGCTGAAGAAGGCGTTTACAGCTGCAGTTTTCAAGAGGGGGGAAAAGTGAGAGAGAGCATGAGCATGTGAGAGGGAGCATGCATGTGTGTAAGTGAGATAGAATATGTGTGGGTGTGTGTGTGTTTGAGAAACTGAGAGAAAGCATATGCTTGTGCCTGAAAGCATGTGCGTGTGAGTGAGAGAGAGCTTGCGTGTGTGTGTGAGGAGAAAGTTTGTGCACAACTCCCTTTCCTCTCTGCCTGCTAATCCATGAAAATCTCAGGACATATGGAGATCAAAAGTTCCCAGGTATGGAGAGTGGGGATTTTTATAAAATCCTTATTAGTTTTAATTATTGGCTGTTATCTGATGTGTCTGTTTTGAAATATTTTATTAGTGTTCAGAAAATATTTATATGCATTTTTAATTATCGGATATTCTATTCGGTAACTGTTTTGAATTATACTGTTTATTGGTATGGTTTTACTAGTATTGATAACATTTATATTTCTTGATTTTATTGTTTTATGAAGAATAGTAATGCTTCTTTTTTGACATTAATTCACTGCATACAGAATTTGGCTTGTTGCAATTTCCATATCACTTTTTGCCTGAACATTTCTATTTCTATTTTATGGTCTCTTTATTCTGTTTTTTGAAGGTCTGTCTATGTTTTGCATGTGTGACTGAAGAGAAGTATTCAATTAGAGCAGTGGTTCTCAACCTTTTTTTGGTTGGGACACACCTGACAGATGGTTCTCACATGCGTGACGCACTGACCATGTGACCATCATGGGGCTAAATGCAAACATGCACTCTGCATCCACAGGAATCCCCTCAACCCCCAGTAATGAGTGCAAAGCAGATCTAGGACATTACCCTGTACAACTCGCCATACAAAAAATATATTCTGGTTCTGATGACATCCCAGTAAAAGCAAAACAAACTCCTTTTACTACCAGGCACAATAGCCTTCCTTATGAAAAGACAGTAATTTACCACTAATGCATATCCTATTGAGAAAACACAACAAATAAGATTGATACAAATGCCTACATGCTAGTTAAATACCTCACCTCGGTCACACACCCTTCACCAAGTACAGAAAAACCATAAATTATGAATATGGAGACAGAAACTGGAATGGAAAACCAAAAAAGCCACTCTGCATGCAGTGCGAACCTGGAGAAATGGAAAGAGAAATATAGCACCTAACAGACTTTCAGGATTTGCAATAATGCACAAAAACTAACCCGCACAAAGTTACACCTGTATTATGGAACACACTAAAACAGATGTACCTACAAATGTCGGTAAAAAAAAACCTTTAAATAAATAAATAAAAAAAGTAACAATCCTATCTAAGAAATACAACTATTAAACCAGGCCCTAAACACTAATACATTTCCTATTGGGAAAACAGAATAAGCCAAGCTGCTGTAGAGCCCCACACAGAAATAATTATAAAGCTATACTGAAAATGTTACAAAACAGCTGCTGAACAGAATAATATCCAAAAATTAAAAACTCATAAGAATTATTAAAACATGTCCAAATATCAATAAAATATTTCAAAACAGCAGACATCGCATAATTAAAATGGCAGTCAATCAAGAAAAATACATTTAAAAAGCCACCTTTACTTACCCACTCCAGCAACTCTCCCACTCCTTTCCCTTCCAGACCAATAGCAGTCACCAGAAGCAGCAAGGGCTGCTGAAGCTCTGTCCTTACAGTCCTCTTCCTTAGCGCCCACACCAGTCACTTACACACATACCTCCAATTAGACCCCACGACCAGTTTCTGTCTCTCTCACACCAGTCATCTTCCTGTCCAGTCTCTCTCAATCACACTCATGGTCTCTTATATACAAGCTCTCAATCACACACAAATGCTCTCGCACCCATTCACACCAGCTCTCACCCAGGCTTCCATTCACACACACACACACACACACACACAAGCTCTCACCCATGCATTCATTCACACCCACATACACACAAACTCTCACCCATGCATTCATTCACACCCACAGACACAAGCTCTCACCCAGGCTTCCATTCACTCCCAAGACACAAGCTCTCACCCAGGCTTCCATTCACACCCATACACATAAGAACTCACCCAAGCACCCATTCACCCCAGCTCTCACCCTGGTACCCATTCACACCCACAGACACAAGCTCTCACCCATGCATCCATTCACACCAACTCAACCAGGCTTCCATTCACACCCAAACACACAAGCTCTCACCTAAGCACCCTTTCACACCAGTTCTCACCCTGGCACCCATTCACACCCACGCACACAAGCTCACACCCAGGCACCCACATACACCAGCTCTCACCCAGGCTTCTATTCACACCCACACACACAAGCTCTCACCCAAACATCCATTCACACATAGACACACCAGCTCTCACCCAGGCACTCATTCACACACAGACACACCAGCTCTCACCCAGTCACTCATTCACACACAGACACACAAGCTCTCACCCAGGCACTCATTCACACCCACAGACACACAAGCTCTCACCCAGGCACTCATTCACACACACACACACACACAAGCTCTCACCCAGGCACTCATTCATACACAGGTACACCTGCTCTCACCAAAAATGTATTCTTTCTTCACTACAGGGATGGGCTCCAGTTCCGTTGTGGCTTTACTCCGGCGGGCCTTCTTTTTGCGCCACCACGGGAATGGGCTCCCGTGGTGGCCTCTGTTCGGGCTCTGATTTCCTCTTTGCCGCCACGGGCTGTGGCGGCCTTGCTTCATCGGAGTCAAGTTTCCTCTTCGCCGTCATGAGAATGGGCTCCCATGGCGGCCTTGCTTCATCAGAGGTCGGGTTTCCTCTTCGCCGCCACGGTCCTGTGGCGGCCTTGCTTCATCGGAGTTCAACACTTCTATTCCTCCCACCCTGCCCTCGGGCATTCTGATGCCTGCCTCACCGGCCAATCAAAGCTTCCTCTCTTCTTCCTACTCCCAGTGGTTGGTAGAAGGGAGGAGGTTTCTGATTGGCCTGCACGGGGGCAGGCAGAATGAAGGAGGCTTCCCATTGGGCAATGGGGGTAGGAAGAAAGGAGGCTTCCAATTGGCCTGTGGGGGCTGGAAAAAGGGAGAAGGGAAGTGCAACAGGCAGTCAGACAGCGGGAGACGCGACATACCTGCTGGTGTTTGGCGACACACCAGTTGAGAAGCGCTGAACTAGAGTGTAGTTTCTGTGGAGAGATTTATAGCAGCTTGGCTTATTCTGTTTTCCTAATAGGAGGTTTATTTGTTTTAGGGCCTTGTGTAATATTTGCAGTATGCCTTTTCATAGGTAGGGTTGTTGCTGTTTGAATGCTGGCAGTTAGTGCTATTCTGATATAGAACGTTTATTGTATTGTAATTCTGTTTTCTCCTGTTTTTCTGAGGGCCAAGACCATATCCATGGTGTTTTACAGTAGGCCTAATGTGATATGGGTTCCAAGTGTCTATTTTGCTTTTTTATAGAGTTTTCTGGTTGGCACCACAGCATTGCATGTGATATATTACCTCAGAAGATTATATTTTGAATATCTTTTTTCACATAAAACCTGTTGTTATAAATGTATAACTTTTAATAGTGTATAAGGAGGGCAAGACAGGGTACAAGGCTGTAAGATCTGCTTGGGGCACCTAATACCCATGCACTGGCCTTTGGCATTGCTGTGCAGATATTTAACAGAGTCTCCCTTCTTTGGTATCATGTGTTCTGTAATGGGTGAGGGTGCAATTTTTCACTTGGCCATAGGTGCCTAATTGCCTAACTACGGCTCTGGATTAAGAGAGAGGCTAGTAGGAATGGAATGAGATTGAGAGAGAGACTTCTGCGGACAGGGTTGGGAGATTGAAAAATAGACTGGTGGGGGGATTGAGAAAGACTACTGGGAACAGGATGGAATTGTAAGAGAGAGAGAGACTAGTAGAGACGGGGTGGGTTGGTTGAGAGAGGAAAATAATTCATGATTATTCTGTGTGAGGGTTGATGTTCTATTTTTTTGATTTGTTGTATTTGTTCTACATATACCATGACAGGCCTGGACCTCACTGTAAAACAGGGTTTGCTGGGCTACAATCTCTAACTCACTGCTAGTACATTTCTGTATACTTGCATTGTGCTAAAGAGAGCTTCCTTCCTCTGAGGATAAACTAGTGATGGTGGTGGACACCGTGTCCATTTCAGACTTAGGCAATCCTGGCCCATAGTAGCCTTGGCAAGATACAGCAGCTGTTTGCTATTGCCTTCTATTGCCCCAAATCCCTCCTCTTTCCCTGTGGTCTCCCATGTGGGTACTATCCAGGCCCAACCTTGTTTAGTTTCTAAGTTCTGATGAGTTTGGACTTTCTCAGGGTAGTGTTACTCAGGGATAAACCAGTAATTCTTTTTTCATTAAAAAGTGATGTTAACATATAATGATAAATCTAGAATTTGTTCTGTATCTTTAGATTTGTAAATGTGGGTGTATAACACACAAATTAACTAATTCCTTTGTTTGTTTTCAAATTCTCCTGTTTGAACTTAAGAACATAAAACTTGCCATACTGGGTCAGACCAAAGGTCCATCAATCCACTGTACTGTTTCCAACAGTGGCCAATCCAGGTCAAAAGTACCTGGCAGGATTCTCAGGTTCAATAGATTCCATTTTGCTTATCCCAGGGATAGGCAGTAGATTTCCTGAAGTCCACCTTAATAATTGTTTATGGACTTTTCTTCCAAAATAAGAAACAACATCAGGAAAATCAAAGTTAGGAAAAGCATTGTCTCTTTGTCTGTGACACTCATTCTAGGTGTTCTTCTTATTCTTGCACCAGCATCCAATTCCATTGTCCCTTCCCCTTAGGAGGGTAGGGTAGTCTCTTTGCAACTCCAGCATAATCAAACCTGGAAAACAGTTGACAGAAACCCCTTGTTCAAAAAACTAACCTTCAAAACAGGAAAAATCCAAAAGCTCTGGCAACAATGTCTAATATCTAAAAAATCTTCACTCTCTTCACACTTGCTGTTGTTTTTGAGTAAGAGCAAAAGAGTTGTAGAGTCCAGTCCTTCCATATTCTGGGTGTTTCCCTTCCTTGAGGAACTGGTCCCTACTCCCTTCCAAAAAGCAAAAAACTTTTCCAATCTTCTCAACAAATTTCCTTTCCTGATATCCAGGGATAATCTCAACCTTCTTACTCTTTTCAGACCTCTTTTCCTCTCACCTCTGAGCATTCTCCGGGGGCATTTATAATCCCCAGAACCTCCCACAAAAGGGTTGGGAAAACTCAATGGGAAGATTCCAAAATGCAAAAAATACCTTCCCTAATGGAAAAGATGGAGAAACTCTTTAGTGACAGTCAAAACTGCGTCACAAACAAAAGAGCTTCAATATACATGTTAATATAGAGAGCCCTACTGGGTCTCTACTAAGAGGGTTATACAATATTTGTAGGGGGAACAGAAGTAGATTTGGGTAGACTTTATCTCCCCTATGTGGGAGGTTGAAATGGTGGAGTCCATAGTGTATAAAATCATATGCTACCATTTTACAATGAACCACACTCATAGAGAAAAAATATAGTATCAAAAATATTATTCAATTCAGTACTTGTTTATTCATATAAATACATGAAAACCAATCTAGACAATTAAAACTATCACACACACATTTACATCCATCCACATCCAATCACATTGTTAAAAATATACAATTTCAACACTTTGACTTGATTTATCAAACAAATGTTTATACAGTATAATGTGTCAAGTCCTGTACGTAGCTCCTCCAACCAGCTTAAATCTCATCTTTCTTATGCTCTCATCGCACTGTCCAACGACCTATGCTATCCCATGCTATGCAAGATAGGCTCGGCGCGCGCAGGGGGTGGAAGGGGCAGCTTTTCGCGGGTTACGTGCGTATCTTACACGCGTAACCTTTTGAAAATCTGCCCCGTACTGTATTGAATAATATTTTTGATACTATATTTTTCTCTATGAGTGTGGTTTATGTATAAGTATAGGGAAAATTGAAAGAATATACCCTCTGTATTAGTGTTACCATTTTACAATGTGCATATAGAAACATAGAAATGACGGCAGAAGAAGACCAAATCCATCCAGTCTGCCCAGCAAGGTTTTACACTTTTTTTTTTCATACTTTTCTGTTACTCTTGTCCCTTTAAATAATTTTTTTGGTTCTATTTCCCTTCCACCCCCGCAATCATAGATAGCAGTGCTGGAGCTGCATCTAAGTGAAGTATCCAGCTAATTGGTTTGGGATAGTAACCGCCGTAATAAGCAAGCTACTCCCATGCTTGTTTACGCAGCCTGTGCAATTCAGTCCTTGTTGGTTGTTTGAATATAAAACCTCTTTTCTTCATTCTCCTTGCCATTGAAGCAGTGAGCTGCAATGGATATGTATTCTAAGTGAAGTATCAGGCTTTATTATCCCTTACAGAAGACAGGATGCCTCTGTTCCTGTTCTTGGTTTTGTTGTATTTTCTTTTGGGAAAGGAAGGAGGACTTGAACTAGAAAGGGTTTCTTGTGCCAATCGTAATTATGTCAGGATTGTGATTGTCAGAAGTGATTTTAATATATCAGGTTAAAAAATATGAGACTTGGGACTTTAACTTATTACACTGAAATTTAAGAACCCTAGCAAATAGATTTTGGGAGGGAACTTTAAAAATACCTCTACAATTGGAAACGATCAATAATACAAGAAAAAAATGACAAATTATAAAGTCATAGATTTATTGGGGATAAAAACATCAGTGTAAATGGGCTGTTGTGAACAAGGAATTGTAAAAGCACTTCGAACGTGATTATTATTGCAGTATACAAAGGCTATGTTGAACAACGCTTAGGGTCTTGGAGAATAATCTCCCCTCCCCCCACAACAGGGAATTCTGGACTCAGAGGGGCTTGATATCAGTAAAGAAAGTTGGAAAAGTAGAAGCTCTTAAATCTAAATATGGTCCTTAGGGTCCTATAGTTGGACATCAGCCTGGGGGTTACATTAAAGTTTATTTCAAAGGCCCCTATGCCAGCTATGTTTTTCAATGACAATATACAATAAAAATGCATGCTGAACATAAGGTAATTTATGAATATCTCATTAAAAATGTGACCATTAGATTCTTTTTTATAGGCAATTTGAATACTGAATAGTGATATCTAATATTTTTGAACCGAATGTAGGAAAGATCAACCAACATGAAACCACTCCAAGGCTTTGACACATTCTTAAGAGGAAAACTAGGCAGACTGGGTGGGTGTCTGCTGACATTTACCATCTAATTTTGTCTGAAAAATTGCAACATTCTCTTCATCAGTCAATAAGGAAGTTGAAAAGTGCATTATTGCTTTTTCAGCACAGCCAGATGCACAATTCAGCAACAAGTCCCCTTGTCCTCCATCCTATGCTCTCCTCAAAGCCACTGAATAAAGACTAGACATGGTCCTGTTCAGAGTATGAGAGATGCATTTTTAAACCATGGTTTCAGCATGCAGTCAATACAGTACACAACTCAAATCAGAACTACATATGCTTAATATAACAAACATAAAATAAAATGTAACTGATCTAAGCCTTATAAATGGCCTCAAACAGTTACTTCTTTTAATCCTCAGCTGATATTCTGTCCTTAGAGAGGGGATTTCCAACTCCTCTACATTGTAAGATTAGTCATAGAAAGCAACCCAAGAATATGGTGAGAGAAGAGGCTTTCAAAAGCCTCCTCCTTACTGTGGTGATCCTAAAGTCAGTTACAATTGGTGGAGGCCTCGATCCATCTATAGAAGTTCAGGAGCTGCCAAATATCTCTGTTGCTAATCAGTTACAGTGGGGGAGGCCCCATCCAAACTGTAAAAGTATATAAATAGCCTGGCCCTCCCTCCGTCATTTACCATCAAACACCCTATGACAAAAGGCATAGGAATGGACCCACATCAGCCCCTGCCACATGCTCCGCCTCCACATTTGAATCTCATTTCTAGCTGTATTGCCCTACATGGATGACCACTTCTACCACAAGCTTCAGCAGTGAAATCTCACTTACCAGAGACTCCCCATAATACCTACAATTGATGTAGGTATGTTTTATGAGAAGGCCTTTCAGAATATTATTGTTGAAATATCAAAACCCAGCCTTTGACAAGTGTGGCCTGTCAGGTCTGCATGAGCTAGGGCAGTCCCACAATGATGAACTCATAGGTTTCATTTCATTATTTATATACCATCTTTCCAGAAAATTACATTCAAGATGGACAATTTCTTAAGATTTAGTGGGATAGAAGAATGTTAAAAACAAAACAAAACATAATATTTACAATATAAAAGTCTATTTTAATCGGTGGTATTGCAAACTTATGCATACAACAATTTATAATTTTCCAGGTTTTTCCTATGGCTCAGTGATACAGCCATGTGATTCCAGCCTGGAAATGATATATGACCAAATGAATAGGGTCATTAATCAAAATTCATTATGGTTTTTAACGCATGTGATAATGCCATAACACATGAGATAATCATATTGCTGCATGGCGCCAATGCAAATTTTTTTGAAGGGGCAGGATTAATTAAAAAGAGGGGTCATATTTCATGTTTTTAACACTGGAAATAACTATACCTTTTTTCCTGGTGTTAAGCTGTTCAACATGCCTAAAATGGCTGTAACGCAATTTGCGATAAAGATTGCAAATTACATTTGAGTTTATGAGTGAGTGAGTGAGTGAGTGAATAAGGGGCCAGTGAGACATACGAACAGCAAAGTACATCTCGATTAAAATTTGACATCATTTGGAGTGAGGAAAGTCCCTCAAAGTTAAGATTTCTACAATGTTCTCTCACCCTAGCTTGATATTACCATATTATAGAGTCCATCAAGCTAGGGAGAGAGAACACTCTCGAAATATCTTTGTGAGACTTTCCTCACTCCAAATGATGCCAAATCTTCACCGAGGTGTACTCTGCTGTTCGTAAGTCTCACTCTGCATGTAAAACTGGCACCTAAATCTAAACTACCACCACCACCACCTCACTTCGAGCTATTAGCTGGCCCTCCTATAGAGATATAGTCTCAGTCTCTCTCTCTCTCTCTCTCTCTGTCTCTCGTGCAGTAATTCTAAAATTACCATAAATACACCCCTTTTTTACTGTATGCATTATTATAGCATTTTGATAAATCTAGGGGAAAGCTTTCAAGAACAATCCTTCTGCATCTTTTGTACAAGCTGCATGCTGTGCTTATCAACCAGGTCATGGCTCCCTGAATGAAAGATTAACACCCAGAGCAGAGCATGCAGCCTCTTACACTGTTTTACTCATGAAAATGATTTTTACAGTTGACCTCAGCTCTTAGGGTTTATGTAGGACCCATAAAGGGTCAAGCACCATCCCCCAAAAACCATAATTCTTCTGGTTTCTACTATGGTTGTGGCATCAATACAGAAGGAACAAGTCCTCCAGAGGAGCTTTTTATACGCCATGGCAGAGATTACATTTGTTTTGTTTTGTTTTATAAACAAATGTGTTAAATTTTTAACAAAATATAAAAAACATCCAGTTATAAACAAACATACAGATGAAAATCTCATTAGAATGACACAAAAATTAATTGTATAACACAAACGTCAAATTACTGATGTGATACAATATATTTGAAGGTAACTCAGAGTTTCTCACTTTACTCAAATGTCTAAGAATATAAGGGAGACTTATACATTTCCCATCAGCTGTTACATGTCTATTTTAAATCAATTTACAAAAATACCATAAACCTGTCAGCAGGACTTTAGAAATCTTATTAATACATTTTATTGAAGATATATTAAAAATGTTCTACAAATGCATGCATATATGACACAAAAGTATATCCGCATACAACAAAAACTGAACATGCATAAAAAATATAACTAATTACAACACAACATACATCAGTGGAATACATTTATCAAACTTTTGAGAAGCATACAGATATAATTGAGTGCAGAGTATTTTGATATGTTTGATAAATGAATTACATTGATGTATGTTGTGTTGTGAGTAGTTGTTAATATTTTTTAGGTATGTTGAGTTTTTGTTTATGTGGATATACTTTTATTGTATCATATATGTGTGTTTTGTGAGGGCAAGCAGGCCAAATACCTGGCTGCTTATTGTAATGTGGGTGCTATGCTCACCTTGGGTGGCTCAATGTGGGGGAAGGGGGGTTGGTGGATCAATTGCCAGTTCTCTAACAGCTAGGGTAGAGAGTCAGTTAGATATTTTAAAAATAAATTGTGAGGTAGTGGGGATTTTGATTGGCTGGGGGTCGCTAGGGAGGTAGGAAATCGGAGAGGAGTTTGGACGTCAGCAGGCTGAAGGATCACTTTCCTGTCATCGTTGCTGCAGCTGCATCGCTGTGACAAGGGGAGTTAGCTTGGTTCCAGGCTAGTCTGGGTCATTGTTTTTGGTGGGAGTTGGCAGTATTGTTCCGTTTACTGCCATGGATTCTGAAGAACAGCGAAGGGGAGCAAGGGTGAGCTGGATGGAGAGAGGGAGAAGGACTGATTGATGGCTGAAGTGGTTTGAGTGGTCAGTTTTGCCGGTCTCCCGGGGCCCATGTTGGCGGCAGGAGCCGCTGTAGTGAGTGTTGCCAGTTCAGGGGTGGTTCTAGGGGTGGAGGAGTTGCACGTAGTGGGTGGAGCTTTGTGCACGTAGTGGGTGGAGCTTTGTGCAGTGATGGCCTTGTGGGGAATGCAACAGATTTCACTTTGGAAGGAGGTGTGGGCCTTCATTTGGCGGTGAGGTCGGAGCGGGCACATCCCAGAAGCAGTTCTGCAGGCAGGAGTGTGCACACCTAAGGTCGGGGTCATGCTGTTTCTGCGACCATGAGTGGAGAGAGGGCATTTTCAGCAGGGTTCAGGCTGGTGGGGGCAGAGGCTTCAGCACACTCTGGTGGTATTTTGGCTCCTGGTGTGGCTGAGAGGTCTGATCCTGGGGCTGGGATTTGCTGGGCTTCTGCTAGCAGCGATGCAGTTGCAGCGATTGGTGCATCAATGTTGGGGGCAGGGGAATACTTCTGGGTTCAGCTACCTTTTTGGGACCATCTGCTGGGTTGGCTGTAGAGTGGATGGATGTCTGTGGCTCTGTGGGGCCTGGCAAAGGCTTAGTTGCAAAGGCTGGGGGCATTAGTTTTGTTGTGGCTTTGCACAAGGGCACTGGGGCAGTTGGAAGGATTACTATAGACCCTGTTTTTCTCCTTGGTGGTTATCCGTGGACTTTGGGAATGGGGGTATTGGAGCAAGAAGGTTATTTGCATGGGTCTTGGAGAGGCTGTGGGCAGCATTTCCCTATGGGTGTAGAGAGTCCAGTGGTGCCCTGGATTGGGGATGGCTTTCAGAGTGGATTCATTCTTCCCACCGTGGGAAGCTGGGGTGGTGTTCCTGGATTTTGGCCCTCAGGTTGGACTATGCGTGGTGTGGAATCTGGTGGGGGTGCAGCCTGGGGGAGTGGGTCAAGGCGGTTGGCACCCTGTAACTGGGTATTTCCTGGGGGTGGGGGTTTCATCTGCTGAAATGTGATTGGCTGGTGGTGGGGATGGTAGGGCTTCGTCTGCTTGTCCTTCTGCTTTGGATGTTTTTCTTTCCTAACAGGAATATGTCTCTTGTGGGTTGGTGGATGGTCCTGGTACTTCACGTCAGGAAGGTTGTGAGGTGATCCAGTGTTAGTCGTGGTGGATTCTTCATGTCCTCTGGTCCAAGTTGTCAAAAATTCTCAACATGCTACCTTGCAGCATGGTGAGTCTGCAGTTGATGATTCTTCAGGGGCGGAGGAGGTCATAACTCAGTCTGTCCTTGCTCCTAATATGGCGAGTTCAGAGTTGGGTGTGTCAGGAGTAGAGGAGCCTAATGCAGCTGTGGATAAGTCTTCCAATTCTCCTAGGGCTAGAGGTCAGGATAAGACCAAACGCTGGAAGAAGTGGGATGTATCTAGTTCATCTGATTCGTCATTTTCTACCTTTTCTTCCTCTTCCAACTCGGTTTCACGAGTTATGTCTCCGGTGGATTCTGGGGCATCTGATAAGAGGGAGGACAGGGGATCTTCAGCGTTGGTAACCTTCTCTGAATTATGGAAAGATGTTTCCAGGTCCATGAGGGGTAAGATTCACTATTGCAAATATATTGACATATTTAAATTGTTGGAGGGTCATAGGGGTCAGAGGAAGGAGGGCAAGAAGAAAAGGGATAAAGAACATTTCCCGGCAACTCAGAAGAAGGTTCTGTGCACTATATTGAATTGGATTTGGTGATTCCTGCGGTTAGCGAGTGTAGTTAGGCAACACGATGCATATTAATACAGCCTTTATTGGTTTACATGGATGCGATTTTAGCAGCTAGTAGGGATTACTAAGGTTGGGCTTGACTCAATTATGATGAGAGATTTCGTGTTCAGATGGAAGAAAATAAGTTTATGTCCTGGGGTACTCAGGATGTTGGTCTATGGTTAACGCAGATGACTAATAAGGCTATGGCTGCGACTATAGCTAATGTTGGAGGGGTTGCTGGTGGGTCATTTCATAGGGGGCCCATGTCACTTGAGGTGGATAAGAGTGAAATGGGACTGCTTGATGTTTGTTGGTGATATAATAGATCAGCCTTCAACTTTCCAGATTGCAAGTTCCATCATTTGTGCTTGAACTGTGGGGCCAGTCACCCAGTCGCTAAATGTCCTAAGAGTATAGACGGAGGAGCTTCTGGTGGGTATTCAGCTGGGGGATCTTCAAAATGAGTCCAGGGATTAGGCTCCAGCTCCCATCAGAGTGGTCATCTTGCTGTCTTGGCTTCAGATCTATCCGAAGGTGGATGCGGCAATTCTTTTCTTTAACAGTTTTGAATGCGGTTTTAGGATTCCTTTTCTGGCCCGGGGGTAGTAGGTGGAGGTGTGAACTGCCCTTCTGTGCAAAAACTGGCCAATGTGGTGCAGGCAAAATTGCAGGCAGAGATTTAATTGGGTAGAATTGCCAGGCCTTTTGTGGAGCCTCCATTTCAGCAGATGGTTTTGTCTCTCTTGGTAGTAGTTCCTAAGAAGGAACCTGGAAAATTCCAGTTGACTCATACTTGTCCTTTCCTGAGGGATGTTCAGTAAATAATTTCATCCCTCAGGATCTATGTACTATGCGTTATGCATCCTTTGATTCAGCTGTTCAGTTGGTGCAGGGCTGTGGTCGGGGGGCTTTGCAGATATTGAATCTGCCTTCCGGTTTTTGCCCGTTCATCCTGACAATGTTTCTTTGCTGGAATTTTGTTTTGATGGTTGCTATTATTTTGATAAGTGTATGCCGATGGGTTGCTGTCTTAGAACAGTGAGTCTTTTTAGTGTAGTGCGCCTGCATGGATCTTCCCGCGCAGCCCCGGTCTCCCTCAGTCCGATTTTTCCACGTGCCTATTTTTCTTCAAGATGCCACGGCCACCGGGGTTCAAATTTTGCCAGTGCAGCAAAATCATGTTGGTGACCGATGGGCACTCCAAATGATACCCTTGCCTCGGTCCTCAACATGACCAAGCGGCCTGCAGGACCTTGAGCATCAAGGTCAGCTCCAAGACTCTTTGCCTTCACTTTTAAAAGCAATGTCCAATCATCCAGGGTTATTTGGAACTAATATACAAATGGCTCAGATCTATCCTTCCATCACACCTAAGGTTTTGTCATGTTTATCTTTAGTTTATTTGAACTCATGTCTTTTAAAATTGACTGCAAACATTCAGAATTTCAACTGATTTAAGAGTCAACACCTAATAGGCTGTTATCGCCGCGGTCGCCGCGTCAGCGACCGGGCTCCTACCTCCTCTGTCGGGTCCGGGGGTCGGCCGCGAGCCGCGGGAACCAAGGCCAGCCTGGCCGCATGGCGATGGTCTCTCCTCGTGGGAGACGCTGCCGAGCTCAGGAGATGACTCCGCCCCCGAAGGGGAACGCGCGCGCGCGAGGGGCCGGCTTTTGACGGTCCAGCACCTGGATGTGCTGAACCGCCCCCTGTCTGACGTCAGCACCGGCGGGGGATTTAAGTCACCTTCACTCCTTCCTACATTGCCTTGCAACGAGGTCACTTTGTGAGTTAGTTGCTGTTCCAGGTGCTCCTGTTCCTGCTTGCCAGTTTCAGCGTTCCTGATCCTGATTCTTGTTACCTGCCTTGACCCCGGATTGTCTCATCGCTTGTGTAACCTGCTGCCTGCCTTGACCACGGATTATCCTCTCGCTTGTGTTTTCAGCTGCCTGCCCCGACCTCGGACTGCCTTCTCGCTTGTGTTTCCTGCTGCCAGCCACGACTCCGGTTCGTCTTCACTTCTCTTCTGCCTTCACTCCGGTTCCAGGTTTTCTTCCATGCCAGTCTTACGCCTAAGTCCCAGCGGTCCGGGTCCCTACGGGCTCCTCCTGGGGGGACCTCAGACTTCCAGGGTGAAGCCACCTAAGCCCTAGCGACCTGGGCGTCCACAGCTCCTCTGGGGGCGTCACGGGTTTCCAGGCGAAGCTCTATCTGCGGCTGTGCGTATCTGCCTCCCGACCGTTGCTCAACGACGGTCGGCCTAAGGATCCACCTCTGAATCCTAACAGTTTGCAAGGCCATGGATCCGGCAGATCTCGCCGGCCTACAGGCCATTCCGGGTCTGGCTCAGCGGCTGGTTCAACAACAGCAAGTATTAGATTCCCTGGCTGCCACCGTGGAACGGTTGGCTGCACGCATGGACGCCGAACCTCCTGCACCGAATCCTGTACCAGCACCCATTCCGGTCCCAGTGGTAACTCTTCAGTCGCCCACGCAGCTTCCGGCACCTTCCCGATACTCCGGAGATTCCAAGGCTTGTCGGGGTTTTTTAAACCAATGCTTTGTGCGTTTTGCTCTCCTGCCCAATCAGTTCCCATCGGATGGCGTCAAGGTGGCCTATATCTTTTCGCTGCTAGATGGGCGGGCACTAAATTGGGCATCTCCCATGTGGGAGAAGAATGATCCGGCATTGAGTAATTTGAATCGATTTGTGGAGGATTTCAAGGCGGCCTTCGATGAGCCTGCACGTCAGATTTCTGCGACCTCAGAACTGCTTCAGCTTCGGCAGGGCTCGCGGACTCTTGCGGATTATGCTCTGGAGTTTCGCACGCTCGCCCTAGAAGTAGGCTGGCAAGATGACGCTCTCCGAGGTGTGTTCCTGGAGGGTTTGGCAGCCCGGATAAAGGACGAGTTAGCAGCCCGCGATCTGCCAGAGGACCTAAAATCCCTCATCGACTTGGCAGGGCGCATTGATCAGCGCCTTCAACAAAGAGTAAAGGAGGGGCGTTACTCGCGACGATTGCCCTCATTGCCTTCTGTGCCGACCAAGACAGCAAGCTCGGGGTCTCGGAGCCCCAATGCTCTGGCTGAGACCTCCACGGAGGAGCCTATGCAACTTGGAAGATCCTCCTTGTCCACCGAGGAGAGGCAGCGCCGGCGCGACCTGAGGCTGTGCCTGTACTGTGGCGGGAAGGGTCACTTCCTCGCACAGTGTAAGGAACGGGCGGAAAACTCCCGCGCCTAGGTTTTCGAGAGGAGTGTTCCCTAGGCTGCCTCAATGCAGCTCCTCAATGTACAGTACCGGTAACTTTGAGATATCCCGCCGGCTCTTTTCAGACGCAAGCTCTCATTGACTCTGGGGCCGGAGGGAACTTTATTACGAAGGACTTAGTACAACAGCTACAGCTCGCCACACAACCTCGAGAGCCTCCTCTAAGGGTTACCTCGATCCAGGGGACACCTCTGTCTAGCAGCATCTCCACTATTACCGCACCACTTGTCCTCCAGACGGGCTTATTACACACCGAGAAGATTTCATTCTTGATTCTGGAGAAATCGGTACATCCTGTAGTTCTCGGTTTACCCTGGCTCCAGAGACACTCCCCGGAGATCCGCTGGAAGGACTTTCAAATTACTCGATGGGGCCCTGAATGTTCCCACTCTTGCATCCAGTTTAAGAAAGAGCATCCGATTCTACTAGCTCATACCGTTTCTTCGTTACCAGCTTCGTATACAGACTTTGCAGATGTTTTCTCCAAGGAAAAAGCGGAACTGCTACCACAGCATCGCCCCTTTGATTGTGCGATAGAACTGCTTCCAGGTTCCACTCCCCCTCGGGGAAGAGTATACCCCTTGTCTCAGCCCGAGACGCGGGCCATGTCGGACTATATTGCTGAGAACCTCGCTAAAGGGTTCATCCGCCCTTCAAAGTCTCCCACGGGGGCGGGTTTCTTTTTTGTTGCAAAGAAGGATGGGTCTTTGAGACCATGTATAGATTACCGCGGGCTCAACGCCATTACGAGGAAGAATCGCTACCCACTTCCTTTAATTCCTGAGTTGTTAGACAGACTCCAAGGAGCCCGAGTTTTCACGAAGCTGGATCTCCGAGGGGCATACAATTTGGTCCGTATCCGTCCCGGGGATGAATGGAAGACGGCGTTCAATACCCGGGACGGGCATTATGAATACCTTGTGATGCCATTCGGCTTGTGTAATGCCCCCGCCGTGTTTCAACACTTAATGAATGAGATTCTTCGGGATTTACTGCACTCTTGCGTTATTGTGTATTTAGACGACGTCCTCATTCACTCTCCTGATCTGATCTCCCACCGGCAACACGTTAGGCAAGTCCTCCAGATCTTGCGGGATCATCAGTTATACGCAAAATTTGAGAAATGTCTCTTTGAACAAGAGGCCTTGCCCTTTTTAGGGTATATCGTCTCTGCGACTGGATTCCGTATGGATCCCAGCAAGGTGTCCGCCATCAGGAAATGGCCCCGGCCGGTGGGTCTAAAGGCTCTGCAACGTTTCCTAGGTTTTGCAAACTTCTACCGACACTTCATTCCTCAGTATTCCCGATTGGTGGCACCCCTAACCGCTCTAACCAGAAAGGGCGCGGACCTTCGAGTATGGCCTCAAGAGGCTTGTAAAGCCTTTGAAGATTTAAAAGAGGCTTTCCTCCAGGACACCTGTTTACGACATCCAGACCCGACACGGCCTTTCTTTGTTGAGGTGGATGCCTCTAGTATGGCCGTAGGGGCAGTCCTGTCTCAGAACTCTAGTGCCGGTCATCTGCTACCCTGCTCCTACTTTTCCAAGAAGTTCTCTCCAGCTGAGGGCAACTACGGGATAGGGGATAAGGAATTACTGGCAATTAAATTGGCGCTGGAAGAATGGAGACAATGGCTGGAAGGGTCTCTACATCCGGTGACCATTTACACTGATCACAAGAATTTAGAGTTCCTGAATCAAGCTCAACGCCTAAATCCCAGACAGGCGCGTTGGTCGCTTTTCTTTAATCGCTTTGACTTCGTTTTAAAATATCGTCCAGCCTCAAAGAACGTTCGGGCGGATGCCTTGTCCCGTTGCGAAGTAAGGGAAGAAAAAGAAGAGTTTCCACAACATATCATCGATCCTGCCAAGATCCAGGTAGCCAGTATCACTGTGTCTGCTCTTGGGCGAGTAGTGGTTGCCCGCAGAGATCGCAAGAAAGTTCTCGCCTGGGCTCACGACTCCCTCTCCGGGGGTCACACCGGAAGAGAAAGGACTCTCGATCTACTAAACCGCTACTATTGGTGGCCCAAGATACGACAAGATGTACGCCTATATGTAGATTCCTGCCCGGTCTGTGCAAGACAAAAACCTCTCAATGGCCGACCCTGGGGCCTTCTGCAACCACTGCCCATACCCACTGAGCCGTGGACCCACATCGCCACGGATTTTGTAGTGGATCTGCCGTTATCTGAGGGTAACTCGGTAATATGGGTCACTGTGGATCGCTTCTCAAAAATGATTCACCTCGTCCCTCTGCCTAAACTACCTTCAGCGCCAGAGCTAGCGCTACTATTCACACAGCACATCTTTCGGCCCCATGGCCTTCCGCAAAGTATAGTATCGGACAGAGGGCCACAATTTACTGTGCGTTTCTGGCGTGCTCTTTGCAAAAAATTTGGGGTGCAGCTGAATTTGTCCACGGCCTTCCATCCGCAGAGTAATGGACAAACTGAACGCATGAACCGGTCACTGAAGACTTTCCTTCGAAGTTTCATCTCCGAGAGGGGGACTAACTGGGTTTCCCTGCTTCCTTGGGCCGAGTTCGCCTACAACAATCATACTCATGCAGCTACTGGACAAACCCCCTTTCAGATAGTATTTGGTCGCCATCCGAGACCTCCAGTACCTGTTCCAATCACCGTCCCTTCGCCAGCTGCTCTGACAGTTGCCCGTCAGTTCCATCAGCAATGGAAAATAATTCAACAGAGACTTGTCACAGCCTCGGAGAAATCCCAACGAAGTGCCAATCGCCACCGACGGCCAGCCCCAGTGTTTCTACCTGGCACCAAGGTATGGTTGAGTACCAGAAATCTTCAGTTGCCTAACCGAACTCGTAAGTTGGCACCCAGAAACTGCGGTCCCTTTCAAATAGCGGAACGTATTGGACTAGTTTCTTACCGACTTCGCCTTCCTTCTTCTCTCCGCATACATAACGTGTTCCACGTTTCCCTGCTGAAGCCTGTGGTACTCTCATGGTTCCATCGTCCAACTACGGATGCATTATCTTCTTCTTCTGAAGATCCCACTTACCAAGTATGGGAAGTACTGGATATCCGCTTCCACGGCCGTCGTTGGGAATACCTCTTAGCTTGGGAGGGTTGCGGTCCCGAGGAGAATTCTTGGGAGCCGGCTCGGAACATCTTGGACAAATCACTGCTTAACCAATTTCATCTGGACAATCCCGGAAAGCCAGGACCTCTGCGGAGGGGGCGTAAGAAGGGGGGTACTGTTATCGCCGCGGTCGCCGCGTCAGCCACCGGGCTCCTACCTCCTCTGTCGGGTCCGGGGGTCGGCCGCGAGCCGCGGGAACCAAGGCCGGCCTGGCCGCATGGCGATGGTCTCTCCTCGTGGGAGACGCTGCCGAGCTCAGGAGATGACTCCGCCCCCGAAGGGGAACGCGCGCGCGAGGGGCCGGCTTTTGACGGTCCAGCACCCGGATGTGCTGAACCGCCCCCTGTCTGACGTCAGCACCGGCGGGGGATTTAAGTCGCCTTCACTCCTTCCTACATTGCCTTGCAACGAGGTCACTTTGTGAGTTAGTTGCTGTTCCAGGTGCTCCTGTTCCTGCTTGCCAGTTTCAGCGTTCCTGATCCTGATTCTTGTTACCTGCCTTGACCCCGGATTGTCTCATCGCTTGTGTAACCTGCTGCTTGCCTTGACCACGGATTATCCTCTCGCTTGTGTTTTCAGCTGCTTGCCCCGACCTCGGACTGCCTTCTCGCTTGTGTTTCCTGCTGCCAGCCACGACTCCGGTTCGTCTTCACTTCTCTTCTGCCTTCACTCCGGTTCCAGGTTTTCTTCCACGCCAGTCTTACGCCTAAGTCCCAGCGGTCCGGGTCCCTACGGGCTCCTCCTGGGGGGACCTCGGACTTCCAGGGTGAAGCCACCTAAGCCCTAGCGACCCGGGCGTCCACAGCTCCTCTGGGGGCGTCACGGGTTTCCAGGCGAAGCTCTATCTGCGGCTGTGCGTATCTGCCTCCCGACCGTTGCTCAACGACGGTCGGCCTAAGGATCCACCTCTGAATCCTAACATAGGCAGTAAATCTGTGCATCTGCATATAATTGAAAATTGAAACCAAATCATCTAACGACAGAAGTAAGTGGATGAACATACTGTAGATATTAAAAAGGCAAGGAGAAAGAAATGAGCCCTTTGAGACTCTACAATTTAATCTTTTAAGGGTTGAAAAATGTTAATTCCAATAAATCATGGGTACCTAATCTGGTCCTTGGGCCCCTCCTACCCCCTCCAAACCCAGGATATCTCTAATGAATATGCATGAGAAATATTTACATACATAGGAGGTAGTACATGCAAATAAATCTCATGCATATTCATTAGAGATATCCTGAAAATCTGACTTCCTTTGGGGGCCCCAAGGACCTGTTTGAGCCCCCCCTGCAATAAACTGTCTGATAGTAGTCTTCTAAAAAGGAGTAACTATTTCCTCCAAATCAATCTTCACAAGCCTTTGCAAAAATATTTAATAGTCAATCATGTCAAAAGCTGTGGAGAGTACTAAAAGGATTAGTCCAGAGGGATACCCTCTGTCCATCACCTGTCTCATCTTGTTGGTCTGGGCCACAAAAGCTGTTTTGGTACTAAAACCGAGCCAAAATCCAGATTGACAAGGATCCCTTGTCTGAAATTGGGCAAGCCAATTCAAGAGCTGTACAAAAATTGCCTTTTCTAATACTTTACTTAGATTAGTTATTTAAAAATCTGAACTCGGAATGTGAAGGGGATTTCCAAGATAATTACAGTTCAAAAAGTAATAGCAGTTTGATCTCTGCTCAGCTTTTTTTCCTCATTTGAAAATAAGTTGGCTGTAGAGGCAAAAACTCACAGTAAAAACTTTTTAAAATATATCCGAAGCAGAAAGCCTGTGAGGGAGTCAATTGGACCGTTAGATGATCGAGGGGTTAAAGGGGCACTTAGAGAAGATAAGGCCATCGCGGAAAGATTAAATGATTTCTTTGCTTCGGTGTTTACTGAAGAGGATGTTGGGGAGGTACCCGTAATGGAGAAGGTTTTCATGGGTAATGATTCAGATGGACTGAATCAAATCACGGTGAACCTAGAAGATGTGGTAGGCCTGATTGACAAACTGAAGAGTAGTAAATCACCTGGACCGGATGGTATACACCCCAGAGTTCTGAAGGAACTAAAAAATGAAATTTCAGACCTATTAGTAAAAATTTGTAACTTATCATTAAAATCATCCATTGTACCTGAAGACTGGAGGATAGCAAATGTAACCCCAATATTTAAAAAGGGCTCCAGGGGTGATCCGGGAAACTACAGACCGGTTAGCCTGACTTCAGTGCCAGGAAAAATAGTGGAAAGTGTTCTAAACATCAAAATCACAGAACATATAGAAAGACATGGTTTAATGGAACAAAGTCAGCATGGCTTTACCCAGGGCAAGTCTTGCCTCACAAATCTGCTTCACTTTTTTGAAGGAGTTAATAAACATGTGGATAAAGGTGAACCGGTAGATATAGTATACTTGGATTTTCAGAAGGCGTTTGACAAAGTTCCTCATGAGAGGCTTCTAGGAAAAGTAAAAAGTCATGGGATAGGTGGCGATGTCCTTTCGTGGATTGCAAACTGGCTAAAAGATAAAACCATCATCTCATCCTTTAGATCACATTCCCTCCAATCTGCTGAGTTCGATTCCTAACATCATTGCCAAACCCCTTGCAGACATCATCAACTGCTCTCTCGCACAAGGCCAAGTCCCTAACCAACTCAAGTTGGCAATGCTCAAGCCTCTCCTTAAAAAACCCAACCTTCCCACCACAGACCCAGCTAACTTCAGACCCATAGCAAACCTTCCAATGATTGCCAAAGTTATGGAGAAAGTTGTAAGCAGACAACTTTCAGAATTCTTTGATGAAAATAACCTCCTCACCACAAACCAATTTGGCTTCCGTAAGACAAGAAACACCGAATCGCTATTAGCCACACTAGCAGACACCATTATCTTTAACCTGGAAAAAGGTCAACCTTGCCTCCTTGCACTTCTGGATCTCTCCTCAGTGTTCGACACTGTGAACCACACGTGCCTCCTTCAGTGTCTCACCAACATTGGCATCACAGGAGCAGCATTCAACTGGTTCAAATCATTTCTCGAGAACAGATATTATAAGGTCAAGATAAACAGTAAAGAATCCCACCCCATTGAATCCAAGATGGGGGTACCCCAAGGATCATCCCTTTCACCCACTCTTTTCAATATCTATCTTCTCCCGCTCTGTCATTTACTAACCAACCTCAAGCTTATTCACTTCCTATACGCGGATGACATACAAATTCTCATCCCTATAGCGGAATCTCTACACAAAACCATGTCATTCTGGAATAATTGCCTCTCAGCAATTAACAACCTACTCGCAAGCTTCAACTTGGTTTTAAACACAAACAAAACTGAAATCCTCCTTATCGCTCCTGAAAATTATGTCTGGCCCACCTCTCCTTCTACCAGCCAAAGGCATGACACCACCATGAACCCAACTACGCCTCAAGTAAGAGACCTGGGTGTACTCCTGGACGACAGACTCAGCCTCAACAAGTTCTTAAATAACACCACAAAAGAATGTTTCTTTAAACTTCAAGTATTGAAGAAACTAAAGCCTCTTCTACACTACAAAGACTTCCGCATGGTTCTACAATCAATCATACTCCCGAAACTGGACTACTGCAATTCTCTCCTTCTGGGCCTTCCCGCTTGCACTACCAAACCACTTCAGATGATCCTGAATGCCACGGCCAGAATACTTACAAACGCCAAAAAAAGGGATCACATCACCCCAATCCTCCAACATCTCCATTGGCTCCCGATTAAATTCAGGATTCACTTTAAAACTATTATGATGATACACAAGGCCCTACACAACATCGCTCATCTCAACTTAACTTTTCCACTGGAAATACACACTTCCAAGAAACCAACTAGAAGTGCATACAAGAACATGCTCATCTCCCAGCCGGCAAAAACCTCGCTGAGAAAACGTGCACTATCGACAGCGGGCCCTACACTCTGGAACGCGATACTGCCAGACCTGAGACTTGAACCTTGCCATAGTACTTTCAAAAAAAAACTTAAGACTTGGTTCTTCACCCAAGCATTCCCGGAGAGCTAAGAACAGGACGAATGACATTATCAGCATAGTCGTTGTCCCCCAGCCTTTCTGTACATATGCCCCTTAAGATTTTGTCAGTATTAGTACTATAATTCATGTATGTACACTCTAAGCTCCACTAAGATCCTCATCATGCCGCTGTAAATTGTTAACTGTTAAAGGTTACGGTTTAATTGTTAATTTGTAAATTGTTAAATGTTTCAATGTAAAACGCCATCGAGGCGACAGTTTCTTTCTTGTAAACCGGTGTGATATGTATACTTTACAGGAACATCGGTATATAAAAATTAAAAATAAATAAATAAATAAATAAAAGACAGGAAACAGAGAGTAGGATTAAATGGGCAATTTTCTCAGTGGAAGGGAGTGGACAGTGGAGTGCCTCAGGGATCTGTATTGGGACCCTTACTGTTCAATATATTTATAAATGATCTGGAAAGAAATACAACGAGTGAGATAATCAAATTTGCAGATGACACAAAATTGTTCAGAGTAGTTAAATCACAAGCAGATTGTGATAAATTGCAGGAAGACCTTATGAGACTGGAAAATTGGGCATCCAAATGGCAGATGAAATTTAATGTGGATAAGTGCAAGGTGATGCATATAGGGAAAAATAACCCATGCTATAATTACACGATGTTGGGTTCCATATTAGGTGCTACAACCCAAGAAAGAGATCTAGGTGTCATAGTGGATAACACATTGAAATCGTCGGTTCAGTGTGCTGCGGCAGTCAAAAAAGCAAACAGAATGTTGGGAATTATTAGAAAAGGAATGATGAATAAAACGGAAAATGTCATAATGCCTCTGTATCGCTCCATGGTAAGACCGCACCTTGAATACTGTGTACAATTCTGGTCGCCGCATCTCAAAAAAGATATAATTGCGATGGAGAAGGTACAGAGAAGGGCTACCAAAATGATAAGGGGAATGGAACAACTCCCCTATGAGGAAAGACTAAAGAGGTTAGGACTTTTCAGCTTGGAGAAGAGACGACTGAGGGGGGATATGATAGAGGTGTTTAAAATCATGAGAGGTCTAGAACGGGTAGATGTGAATCGGTTATTTACTCTTTCGGATAGTAGAAGGACTAGGGGACACTCCATGAAGTTAGCATGGGGCACATTTAAAACTAATCGGAGAAAGTTCTTTTTTACTCAACGCACAATTAAACTCTGGAATTTGTTGCCAGAGAATGTGGTTCGTGCAGTTAGTATATCTGTGTTTAAAAAAGGATTGGATATGTTCTTGGAGGAGAAGTCCATTACCTGCTATTAAGTTCACTTAGAGAATAGCCACTGCCATTAGCAATGGTTACATGAAATAGACTTAGTTTTTGGGTACTTGCCAGGTTCTTATGGCCTGGATTGGCCACTGTTGGAAACAGGATGCTGGGCTTGATGGACCCTTGGTCTGACCCAGCATGGCATTTTCTTATGTTCTTATGTTCTTATTATCTTTCCCCTTGACTGTTATGACTAAGAGAAAGGGGAATAATCCTTTTGTTGGTATTAATGCCATATGTCTGTTATTCCCTTCTTGGTCAAGAAGGGTTCACTGGGACTTAATAACTGTGAGTTCAGGAGCATCAGCATTTTTTTTTTAACAAAGTCCTCTACTTCAGTTATGGCCCCTAGCTCTGGAATTATGCAACCTCTAAATATTGGAGACAAATTTCACCTTTGTATTAGTTTCTGGTAATGAATCCAAACAGTCTCTGAGTCTCTCTTGTCTACAGTGGAGTGAGGGCCAACTACAGCAATCTCATGTGTCAGCTTCTGAAAAGAATCTTGTGTAGGCAGTGGATCTGTTGGCTGCATTAGAGGAGTGTTCTGTGACGATGGTGGCAGGGAGCCAGATCGCTGCTGGAGTGAGCATTTAGGCAACAAGGGAGCGAAGTATTGGCAGTATCGACTATGGTGAGAGAACAGCCACCATTGTCAGGGGCATTGCAAGCTTCCAGCATTATTTGCTTCATCGTCCCCTGGATCCAAGCCCAAGTCTCCTCAGTGCAGATGGGGAGGATGTTGTTTCTCCTTCTGTGAACTCCTCCATGGTGGCTGAGGAGCCAGCTGCCTCCAACTCATGCTGTCCCCAAAGTCCTGTTGAATATGTTCCATCAGGGATGTTTCAGTCTGGATTAAAGGCATCTTTGGGGAAAATAATCTGAATGAAATGCAAGCCCTGAGGATAGATCTTTAAGGATAACTTTGGTTGTGGATTCTTTACGTTCAGAAGCTCCTGGGTCTTTGCCTTTAGAACTCTCCATGGATGTTCTGTTGAAAACATTTGCAAGATTATATAGGGATCTGCGCTAGTAACTGTGCCTAGGTTAGGACCTATGAGGAAGTAAAAGCTGGAGCGTTCCACTTTGCCAAAGCACCTCTAACGGGAATTGCTGCAGCGGTGGCTAGTGGTTGGCACCTCGATGGGCCTTTTGAGATTTTTGAAGTTTTGTGAGGAAGTGTTTCTGCACAATGTTACTGCCCAAAAAAGAGGAAAGGAGAGGAGTTTGTTTTCCCTGCTATGTGAGTTTTGGGACTTTCCACTTGAAAGATTCAGAGCACCACTAGAGGAGAACTGGCTTCCCTAATCTCTATCAGCTTTTCCCATTGACTTCAATGAGAAACAAAAAAAAAACAAATGAAACAAAGAAACAATTTTTTTTTCCATTTGAAATTAATGAAACCAATGGAGGTGATCTACAAAATGAATAAATAAACCGAAATGAAAATTTCGCCTCGGCACATCCCTAGTAGATAGAGTGCCCCTTAATATTATAGTAACTACAAAAGTTGTGTATTTATTTGGGGGAAGAGCCCCCTGCTCAGCAAACTCCAAGGGAAGCCCCTCATCCTTGAGGAACCCCATGGAGGACTGCCCTCCCACCCCTGGTACAACCAAGTGTTACGCTAGGGCTCCGGTCAGGAGTCGTGAACACCACCCAGCAGGGTGGCTCCAGGTGGAGAGAGACAGGAAGCTAGAAACAGTGTCAGGTTCCAGGCTGGGTCAGGGCAGGCAGCAAGTATCAGAGTCTGGGTTCAGGCTGGGTCAGGGCAGGCAGTAAGTAGCAATATCTAAGTACAGGCTGGGTCAGGGCAGGCGGCAAGTAGCAGTGTCTAAGTACAGGCTGGGTCAGGGCAGGCGGCAGTCAGCAGTGTCTGGGGCCAGGCTGGGTCAGGGCACAGTAAGCAGGGCAAGGCAGGTCAGAAGGCCCGTAGGCCACACACACACACACAGAAGGCCCGTAGGCCACACACCAATAGCGGGGCAAGGCAGGTCAGAAGGCCCGTAGGCCACACACACACAGAAGGCCCGTAGGCCACACACCATAAGCGGAGCAAGGCAGGTCAGAAGGCCCGTAGGCCACACACACACAGAAGGCCCGTAGGCCACACACCATAAGCGGAGCAAGACACACACACAGAAGGCCCGTAGGCCAGGTATGGAAATCAAGGAAGAAGGCCCAAAGGCCGCGCAAGGCAAGGCAAGGCCCGAAGGCCGCGCAAGGCAAGGCAAGGCAAGGCCCGAAGGCCGCGCAAGGCAAGGCAAGGCAAGGATAGGCCCGAAGGCCGCGCAAGGCAAGGAAAGGCCCGAAGGCCATGCAAGGCAAGGAAAGGCCCGAAGGCCACGCAAGGCAGGCTAGAGCAGGGAGCCCAGGTGAGCTCGATGCCGAAGCCCCGAGGCAACTGTCAGGCAGGGTTATAAGGGCACACCCAGAGCATAGAGTGGACATAGGAGATGGACTGGGCCTGTCAGGAGAGCCAGCACTAGAGGGACCCCTGGTGGTGAGGCGGTAGCACAGCAGCCACAGCCGTAACACCAAGAGCCAGAAATGTGGCCCCAGTTGGAAAAAGTTGCCCACCTCTGCCTTATATCATGTGCATCTTACCAACTCTGTTTCTCTTCACATTTCCCCTTCACAATTTACCCTAAAGTGGAACTCTGGGACTGCATTTTTTCCTGCAGATGTCATGCCCAAGTGGGGATGTGGCACGAGCACCCAGGCATAACATGGTGTTTCTGGATGCAGATCTAGCAGATGAAACACACTGAGAGCCAGTTCTCCCAGCAGACAGTTTCTTCACAATATAACACAGCTGGTGTTTGTTGTTTGTAACCTGCATGAACCTCTTGAGGCTTTCAAGCATGAAATTTACCAGCAACCTGCGGCTTGTATGAGACAGAAGATGGGCGGCTTGAAATCTTCATTTTAAGAAAGATTTGTGTGCTTTTAGGATACTTGCGGGCTGATACAGAAAACTTCGCGGGAGAGTGGGCGAACGCCCGCTCTCACGCCCAGGCCACTCTCCTGGGTGCGTGATCCAGTAAATAAATTTATGTAAATGAGAGACCGTGATAAAAGGAGGCGCTAGGGAGCGTACTTTACTGTATTGGCCCGATTGTTTGTAGATGATATTCTCTCTACCTGTTTCCCAACATTGTTCTTCAGCTTTAGTGCAATACCAAGAGTTCATTAGAAGACCGATGTTATAATTCACATACATGTCTATTTATTTATTTATAAATTCTTATATTCCACCTCTTCCAATACAAATTTTTCAGTGCGGATTACAGAAAAAACCCCCCACATAGTAAGAGAAAGGATGATAATATAATGATGTTTGAAAGGCAAAGGGCAGCCAGAAAGCAGGAAACATGCTGAAGCTGATACTGGTAAGGCAGAGGCTGATGGTCAATTTATGGACGCATGGATGTTGACAAAAATCAAAGGACTGGAAATAAATGATGCTAAAATGGATTATAAATAAGTCCTCTGAGTGGCATTTAATTTTTCCTGAAGCAGGGGGTAAATGGGTTCTATGGATATCCTTTTACTACAATAAAACTAGTCAATAGTGGAGAGCCTACAGAACTCATCAAATTATTTTCTTGACCTATTTTTTTTTTCATATGAGCTGGACCACAGCTCTGGGCGGTGCTCAGCAGAGGATTTGAATTTAGGCCCATGTCCTGGCAGATCAGGCCAGCACTTGCCACAGAGGTGGTGTCACAGGTCTGGGGTAAGAGGCTTCTAAGAAAACTAAAAAGTCATGGGATAGGAGGGAATGTCCTTTCGTGGATTACAAACTGGTTAAAAGACAGGAAACAGAGAGTAGGATTAAATGGTCAATTTTCTCAGTGGAAAAGGGTAAACAGTGGAGTGCCTCAGGGATCTGTACTTGGACCGGTGCTTTTCAATATATATATATAAATGATCTGGAAAGGAATACGATCAATGAGGTTTTCAAATTTGCGGATGATACAAAATTATTCAGAGTAGTTAAATCACAAGCGCATTGTGATACATTACATGAGGACCTTGCAAGACTGAAAGATTGGGCATCCAAATGGCAGATGAAATTTAATGTGGACAAGTGCAAGGTGTTGCATATAGGAAAAAATAACCCTTGCTGTAGTTAAACGGTTAGGTTCCTTATTAGGAGCTACCACCCAGGAAACAGATCTAGGCATCATAGTGGATAATACATTGAAATCATCAGCTCAGTGTGTTGCAGCAGTTAAAAAAGCAAACAGAATGATAGGAATTATTAGGAAGGGAATGGTCAACAAAATGGAAAATGTCATAATGCCTCTGTATCACTCCATGGTGAGACCGCATCTTCAATACTGTGTACAATTCTGTTTGTCGCATTTCAAAAAAGATATAGTTGCGATGGAGAAGGTATAGAGAAGGGCAACCAAAATGATAAAGGGGATAAAACCATTCCCCTATGAGGAAAGGCTGAAGAGGTTAGGGCTGTTCAGTTTGGAGAAGAGATGGCTGGAGGTCTTGAACGAGTAGATGTGAATCGGTTATTTACACTTTCAGATAATAGAAGGACTAGGGGGCATTCCATGAAGTTAGCAAGTAGCACATTTAAGACTAATCAGAGAAAATTATTTTTCACCCAACTTACTATTAAGCTCTGGAATTTGTTGCCAGAGGATGTGGTTAGTGCAGTTAGTGTAGATGGGTTCAAAAAAGGTTTGGATAAGTTCTTGGAGCAGAAGTCCATTAACTGCTCTTAATCAAGTTTACTTAGGTAATAGCCACTGCTATTAATTGCATCAGTAGCATGGGATCTTCTAGGTGTTTGGGTAATTGCCAGGTTCTTGTGGCCTGGTTTGGCCTCTGTTGGAAACAGGATGCTGGGCTTGATGGACCCTTGGTCTGACCCAGCATGGTAATTTCTTATGTTCTTAAGAATAACTTTCACTGCGGGGCACCCTGTACTGGCAAAAAGCAGCACTGAGTGTGCACCTTGGAGGAGGGGGGATTCTCAACCCAGTCCTCAGGATACAATTAGCCACTCAGTTTTTCAGGATATCCACAATGAATATGAATGAGTCACATTTGCGTACAATGGAGGTAGTGCATGCATATTCCTTGTAGATATCCGGATAATATGACTGGCTGGATGTGTCCTGAGGATGGGTTTGAGAACCCCTGCCTTAGAGGATGGTTACCTATTGCGTGCCAGGCATGCCATCTGGGGAGGTGGACTCAAACGTCAGAGGGGAAAAACAAGCACCCTTCCAAACCACTGGTTCTGTTTCATTATTGGATACACAAAATTCATCTAGAAAGGTGCTGTGCGAGTTTTGTGAGGTTTTTTTTAAAAGAACTTTGTTTTTTGTAAAGGTGTTAATATATCTTTAGATCTTCCAGCTCAGTCACTCACACCCACAGATATGAATAGCCACAAGAACTCTTAGACAGGAAGACTGCATTAGAGTTCTCTGAAACCATTTCCTGCTATATAACATGCTTTATTTTCATGAGAAAGGACTGAGTTAACTTATTCATGGATGGCTCTGACTCAAATAACCACTTGGATTGTGATACTTTGTAGGTTGGAAACATGGAAAATAACTGATAGGAGGAAATATCTGCAGGACAGAGCAAATCAATCATCCCCAATCTTGCCCCAATGGAAAAGAACAAGTTGGATCAGCTGAATTAACAGCAGTAATTTATTTTCTCTCCACCCCCAACTCCTGCCAAGTTCTTAACTTAGGAAGGAGTTTGCAAATAAAATGTGAGAAAAATAACATGAATTTAGAATTTGCACTGCTGCAGCACTCAGGATGGACCGGGCTTTTGGACAGAGACTGTCAACCATTCCTATTTTTGAACTTATTATATCCTTGTGTATTGTGATATGTGCATTAATTCATTATCAATCTACAGTCAGCACCACTGAATATCTAAGGGCACCTGGCAACATTTCAAGAAAAATCAATAACTAGAGTAGAGGTTCCCAACCTGTCCTGGGGGAGCCCGAGCCAATTGGGTTTTCAGGATATCCATAATGATTATGCATGAGATAAATCTGCATACACTGCTTCTATTGCATGCAGATTCATCTCATGAATAGTTATTGTGAATATTCTGAAAACTCGACTGGCTAGGGGGATCCCTCAGAACAGGTTTGGAAACCATCGAACTAGACTATCAGTCAGCGCGATTGTTGTCTGGCTCTATTTTATTTTTAATCAGTAAAGGCTTAATTCCATTAAATGAGAAAAAAGAATACTAATCTCGTTCTCTCTTCTTTATCTTCTGGATAAAAAAAACCCTGCCCCCAGCATAATGGTTATGAAAAGATCATATATTAATGAGAAGGAGAGATCCTCAAAAGCTGGAAACAGAAAATAAATGTCTTAAAATCAGACTTGGAATATAGAAAACAAAGAAATGATGACAGAATGGTCCATCCAGTCAGCCTAGCAAGCTTATGGTAGTATCTGCTGCGTCAAGTAAGTTACTCCCATGCTTATCCGTTTTCCAGACCATAAACATCAGGGCTCTCAATGGTAGCTGTTTGAATCCAGTTTCCAGTTACCCCCATGCTTATCAGTTTCCCAGACCGTAAAGGTCAGGGCCCTTGTTGGTTGCTATTTGAATCCAATTCCCTGTTACCCCTTGCCTTTGAATCAGAGAATAATGTTGGAATTGCATCAAATATCAGGCTTATTGGTTAAGGGTAGTACCATCGCATCAGCAAGTTATCCCCATGTTTATTTGTTTCCCCATGCAGTGAAAGTCAGGGCCCTTGTTGAATGCTGTTTGAATCCAATTTCCTTTTTACCCTTGCTGTTGAAACAGAGAGCTATGTTAGAGTTGCATCAACAATAAAGATTTATTGGTTAAGGGTAGTAACTGCTGCCCCAGCAAATTACTCCCATGCATTCTTTTCTTCATTTCTTCCTCTAGCCTTTAGGGATTCATAGTGTTTATCCCATGCCCCTTTGAATTCTTTCACTGTTTTCATCTTCACCACCTCCTCTGGAAGAGTATTTCAGGCATCCACCACCCTCTCCGTTGAGTAATATTTTCTGACGTTGGTTCTGAGTCATCTTCCCTAGAGTATCATTTCAGAATCATTAGTTCTGCTGATTTCTTTCCAACGGAAAAGGTTTGTTGAATGTGCATCATTAAAACCTTTAGGTATCTGAAGATTTTGAATCATATCTCCATACAAGTTTCTCAAGTCAATCATGTAGAAAAATGGGAACTGTTTGACCAATTATTTTATGACAAAGTAAGTCATATTGCTTCACAGTTTTGGACAATTTACTGGCTCATGTTGAGGAAGTTGTTAATGATTTATTTATTTATTTAAATCTTTATTTTTTATTTAAAATCTTTTCTATACCGTCGTTAAGTTATATACCATCACAATGGTTTACATACAGGCACATAAATTAAATTTGGTAAATGTATATGGTAGTACATTCTAACAAGTGCCAATAAGATTCGGTTACATCATGTCATAATAAATCTTACTTGTGAGTGAAGTAAGTCTTTACAGATATAATTCTCCTGCTCTGTTTAATTCAATTAAGTTAGCAGTGATGAAAGGAAATGGGATGAAGTCCCTTCTGAAGAGAATTCCCAGATTATAAAAAACATGAATGACACCTTTTGCCTCTTGAATACCTGGTCTAATGTCATCAACACAGTTTTGAGAAATGATGTTAGTATTTTCTAGCTATACTTGTCAATTTATCTTTGACTATGGGATATTAACCCAGGCCATTGAAAGTTGCTTTTTTTTTTAGCTAAAGTTTTAGAAAAGGTCATGCTTAGGCAGTTACAGAACTTTATTGTACAGCAGAGCTTACCTGATGATTACAGAATGCACAAAATGCTGCAGTACAAACTGTGTCAGGTGCACATATTTGTGATCATATTTCTCCTATCTTATACAAATTGCATTGGTTACCTGTTTGCTGGAGGATGACATTTAAGCTCATAATGCTTGTTAAGGCAATATAGTGCCTGGCACCTAAATGTGTTAATGCTATCATAAAGATTTATCAGCCAGTGTGTGTCTTAAAGTCCTCATTTTGAAACTTGTTGGATGTGTAGATCCCTTAAGCAGGTCCAGCTCGCTGAATCTAAAGATGGCTATTTTGTGTGACTGGCCCCTGTTTATGGAACTTCCTGCCGGATGAGTAGGGACTTCATTTTCTTTTTTTCCCAGGAATTTATCAGGGTTTATTTTCGATAAGAACAAAAACAAGAAAAAATCAGTGGAAAAGAATTTTTCATCATTTTTCTGGGAGAATATCGTAATTTATTATGATGGACAGAAACCTCCCACTATCCAATTCCCTCCCAACTCACTTATATAACCTCCTCTCAAATGACCTAATCCTGATCCTTTTACCCCTCTCCCCAGCAGTTCCCCTTTTTCCCCCTCTCCTTCTGCTCTTTCATCTCCCTTTCAAAAAATCTCTGTTGCGCAGGAGATGGACCCTTGGGCTGAGGTGGGGTTGACGCTACCTGCAGGGCAAGCCCTATGGGTCCCCACTATCGGCAGGTGGAGCTGGCTGACTGACGGAGGCCAACTGGAGCTTCGCCAATACCAGCCCTTGTTCCCCGCAGGTTGAGCCCTTGGGTACCGGGGCAGCTGGACTTAGATGGGCCTCCATCCAAGGGCTTCTGGGGAACGACGAGGAGGTCAGCCAGGGGTCAGCAGCGGTAGGTGTTGATGGTCTGATCTGGAAGAGGTGGAGTCCCGGGTGCCAAAGGGAACTGAAGGCAGACAGGGGGCGCCCAAATAAGAATAGGCTGCAGCCTGAAAGGCCAAGTCCAGAATGAGTTTGAAAGGAGCGTTGTCAAGCAGGCTGAAGTCAGGGCAGGTGGCAGGCAAGGAAGAGTGGCAAGACAAGTGTGGGTCAAAGCCGGAGGTCAGCAAGAGGATAGTCGAGCAAGGCAAGGATCAAACCAGAGGGCAGTCCGTAGAATAGTCAGGCAAAGCAAGGGTCAGATCCAGGAGTCAATCAGAAACAACAAGCAGGGTAGACACAGAACACAGAAACAGGAACAGGTACCAGGATCAGGACCAGGAATGGAGAAGAATCAGGAACATGGAGGTATCGCAGGGAGCAGCAACTAAACACACGACTAGGGTGGAGACCTGTTGCCAAGGCAATGAAACACTGTCTTGGCCCGGCCTTAAATACCGGGATCCAGTGACTTTATCATCCGGGGCCATGGGTTGGATTCCTGCCATGGCCTCTTTAAAGGGAGACCAGATGCGTGCGCACGCCTAGGTAGGGGCGTGGTGCAAGATGGTGGTGTCTCCCCAGAAGACCTCAGACGGAGGCCCACCTAAGTCCAGCTGGCCCCGGTTCCCAAGGGCTCAACCTGTGGGGAACGAGGGCTGGTATTGGTGAAGCTCCAGCTGGCCTCTGTCAGTCAGCCAGCTCCACCTGCCGATGGTGGAACTCCTCGACTTAGAAAAATCTATTCACCCGGTGTTGCTAGGATTACTCTGGCTCCAGCGTCACTCTCCCCAGTTTAATTGGGGAACTCTCCAGCTCACAGAATGGAGCCCAGCTTGTCATCAGACCTGTCTGAAAAAGGTGGTACCGCCCCCTGCAGTCTCTCTTGCGATTACTTCCTCCAGCATTACTGCTCCATACGCAGATTTTGAGGACGTCTTCTCAAAACAGAAGGCTGATATCCTTCCGCCTCTCCGTAAGTTCGATTGCCCAATCGAACTCCTCCCAGGTACCACACCTCTGCGAGGCCGGACCTACCCAGTGTCACAACCCGAGACGCGTGTCATGACAGAGTATATCTGAAAGAACCTGGCCAAAGGGTTCATACGTCCTTCGACTTCTCCCACTGGAGTGGGATTTTTCTTTGTCACCAAGAAGGACGGGTCCTTGAGCTTATGTGTTGACTATCACGGTCTGAATGCCATAACTCATAAAGACAAGTAACCTCTGCCCTGATCTCGGAGTTGTTCGATCGTCTCCAAGGGGCTTCCATCTTTACTAAATTAGATCTACGAGGAGCCTATAACCTGGTGCACATCCGCCCTGAGGACATCTGGAAAACGGCCTTTAATACCAGGGACGGGCATTACGAATATCTGGTAATGCCTTTCGGCCTCTGTAATGCCCCTGCTGTATTCCAGCGAATGATCAACGAGATCTTCCGGGACCTCCTGTATGTTAAAGTTGTTGCATACCTTGAATGTCTTCATGAGAACCATTTCTTTGCCAAGCTGGACAAGTGCTTTTTTGAACAATCCAGTTTACCCTTCTTAGAGTATATCATTTCACAATGAGGGTTTTCTGTGGACCCAGAGAAACTGAAAAGAATACAAAATTGGCCCCAACCAGTGGGCCTTCGGGCTTTGCAGCAATTCCTAGGATTCTCAAATTATTACCGCCATTTCATCGCCAATTACTTGACATTGGCGGCTCTCCTCACGGCTATGACCCATAAGGGCCGTGACACCCGGAACTGGCCTGAGGCTCCCATTGCATTTCAACATCTTAAAGACACCTTCCTCGCTGTACCCTACTTGCTTCACCCGGACTCAAACCACCCCTTCATAGTTGAAGTAGATGCCTCCGCTATAGGGGCTGGGGCGGTCCTGAGCCAGCACTCGACATCAGGAACCTTAACTCCATGTTCCTTTTTCTCCCACAAGTTTTCTCCCACAGAACAGAACTATAGCATTGTTGATCGGAAGCTACTTGCAATCAAGCTTGCCTTAGAAGAGTGGCACCCTTGGCTAGAGGGCGCGCAACACAAGTTCACAATCTTTACTGACCACAAAAACCTTGAACACCTGCGTCGTGCCCAGCGCCTTAACGCTTTCCAGGCCCACTGGGCGTTATTCTTTTCCAGGTTCAATTTTGAACTCCGGTATCACCCTGCAGAGAAGAACCTCTGGGACGATGCCCTGTCTCGTTCCTTTGAACTCGATGACATTCCTGAAGAGCCTAGCTACATCATCGATCCTGCATGTATTCGCTTATCAGCAACCTTTCCAGTACCAGCTGGGAAAACTGTCATCCTTCTTTGGCTCCGTGAAAGAGTCCTCCATTTGGCAGATGATTCGAAGTTCGCCAGTCATCCAGGACGAGCATGAACCCTTGCTCTTCTCCAGCGATTCATCTGGTGGTCCACCATGGTCACCAACATTAGAGCCTACATTGATTCCTGCAACACATGTGCCCAGCAGAAGCCCCCGGTCGGTCGACCCTGGGGTCTTCTCCAGCCACTTCCTGCTCTGGAAGAGCTGTGGACACACCTCTCCATGGATTTTGTTGTGGATTTGCCTCCATCCAAAGGTAACATGGTCATTTGGCTCATCATCAATAGGTTCTCTAAAATGGCCCATTTCGTTCCACTGCCTGGCCTACCTTCAGCTCCAGAACTGGAACATCTCTTTTTTCTCCACGTGTTCCTTCTGCATGGCCTACCCAAAGATATTGCTTCGGACAGAGGTCCCCAGTTCATCACCCGTTATTGGCGCACCCTGTGCAGCAAGTTCAGCATTAACATCTGCCTCACCACAGCTTACCACCCACAGGCCAACGGCCAAGCTGAACATATGAACCATTCTTTGAAAGCCTTCTTATGTGCCTACATTAATGATCGGCAGGACAACTGGGCAGAATGTCTCCTGTGGGTGGTGTTTTCCCACAACTCCCACATTGCCACCGCTACTGGGGTACCGCCATTCACCATTGTTTATGGTAGGCAGCCACGACCTCCGTTACCTATCCCTCTGACCGTACCCTCGCCAGCTGCTCAGACAACTGCTGACGCCCTTAAAGCTCTCTGGAACCAGACAAACCTCCGTCTGCATCAGGCTGTGGCTCGGGCTAAGAAGTCCATGGATGCCCATCATCATCCCATTCCTGAATTTCTACCTGGACAAAAGGTTTGGCTGAGTATGCGATACATTCGCCTCAAAGTACCTTCCCAAAGATTCGCACCAAGATACACTGGACCCTTTCCAGTCATCCATTGTATCGGACCTGTCACCTATCAGCTCCGGTTGCCACCCACTCTCGGCATCCATAACACATTTCATGTGTCCCTGTTGAAACCAGTGATTCTCTCCTGGCCTTCTCGTAAGGCACCCAAACCTCCTCCTCTGGTTGCTGAGTCCTATACCACCTACAAGGTCCAAGAAGTCCTTGACGTTCACTGTAGGGGCCACCGGTGGGAGTACCTCCTGTCATGGGAGGGGTACAGCCCTGAAGAAAACTCTTGGGAGCCAGCCCCCAACATCCTGGACAAGAGTCTCCTTATGCAGTTCCATCGTGCCCATCCGGGCAAACCCAGACCTCCAAGAGGGGAGCATAAGGGAGGGTACAGTTGCATATGCCAGCCGCGGCAGGCCCTCGGCCAGGCCCTCTTACCCTCGTGTGCCTGCTCCAGTGCCTACTTGCTTGCTTGCTTGTTTATTTATTTATTTATTTATTTATTTAAAACCTTTTCTATACCGTCGTTTAGTATTGCACCGTCACAACGGTTTACAATGAGGCACGTAAATATATATTTGGTGAAATTCTTACTAACAATGTGCCAGGATGTTTATCGGTACAAGTATTCATAATATAAGGTGTATGTTGTGTGGTCTGGATCTTGTCCTTGTACTGGTTCATGGAAACCATACAACTGTTGCTCTATTTACTTACTACAGATCTCTTCAGCTATTACATGATAATGTATACTTATAGGTGTGGTATATGGTGACTTAGCTTGTTCTATTAGACTTCAGAATTTCCATTCTCAATGTTAAATGCTTTCTTGAAAAGCCATGTTTTCAAACTTTCTTTTAAAGAGTTTTAGGTCTCTCTGTAATCTTGTTTCCAGTGGCAATGAATTCCATAGTGCAGGTCCGGCTAGTGATAGTGCTCGTTCTCTGACTTGGGTCAATTTTGCTGTCTTGATTGATGGGATGGTTAGTAGAGCTTTATTAGCTGATCTGAGATTTCTCTGTGGGATGTGCAGGCGTAGTGCTGTGTTTAACCAGTCTGCTTTTTCTTCATTTATCAGTTTGTGAATTGGGCATTGTGTTTTATAGTGCACTCTTTGTTCTATTGGCAGCCAGTGCAGTTCGGCAAGTGTTTGGGTGATATGGTCTCTTTTGCTTTTTCCAGTAAGTATTCTGGCAGCAGAGTTCTGTAAGATTTGTAGAGGCCTTATTGTTACATACGGTAGTCCCAGAAATAGTGTGTTGCAGTAGTCAGTGCTAGAGAATATAAGTGCCTGTAGAACTGTCCTGAAGTGTGCTTGGGTTAGTAGGGGTTTAAGCCTCCTAAGGATCATAAGTTTAGCGTAGCCTTCCCTCACTTTTTGAGATATGAGATTTTCTCCTTGCTATGTTAGACATATCTGCCGCCTTTGATACTGTTAACCACATCATATTAATCAACATTCTCAGTAAAATAGGAATCTCCGGCACTGCCCTCTCTTGGATTAAATCATACCTACAAGATCGCCACTATACAGTATCCACTGGCAACAATGAATCTGACCCAGTTAGCCTTGACCAAGGCGTCCCCCAGGGTTCCTCTCTCTCCTCTACTCTTTTTAACATTTATATGCTCCCCCTTACCACCCTCCTCACTAATCTTGGCATCAAACACTTTATATACGCAGATGATGTCCAAATCCTTTTCCCCTTCACTGACTCCCTCCAAACTGCTCTACAAAAGTGGGAATCCTGCCTGACGGTTATCAACCAACTTCTCACTGACATGCACCTTGCCATAAACCCACAAAAAACTGAACTCCTCATTATCTCTAACAAACTTTCCTCTCCCTCCATTCCCATTGCATACTCGTCCACGCTCTTCCCCTCCCACACCTGCAGCCTTGGCGTCCTCATTGACAACCAGCTCTCTCTCAAACCCTTCATTAAATCTATCCTATCTGACTGCTACTTCAAACTACAAACCATCAGAAAACTCTGGCCCCTCCTATTCCTCACTGACTTTCGTACAGTACTACAGTCTATTATCTTTTCCAAAATAGACTACTGTAATGCACTCCTCCTTGGTCTCCCTGCTACACATACTAAGCCTTTGCAACTCCTACAGAACGCTGCAGCTCGTATCCTCATTAACTCTAGGAAACATGACCACATCACGCCTACCCTCATCGAACTCCACTGGTTACCAATACAGTCTCGTATGCTGTTCAAAGTTCTCTCCCTCATTCATAAAAGCATCACTAACGAAAACACTGACTGGATCAACCCCCCGCTGCTTTCCCGTACATCCACTAGACCCACCCGTACTGCCCTCCAAGGGACACTCCGTACCCCCTCTATCAAATCCACTAAACTTATTTCCACAATGAACAGAGCCTTTTCCCTGGCCGGCCCCATCCTGTGGAACTCTATGCCCCCAGACTTGCGCACTGAAACATCTACTCCCAAATTCAAAAAAAAGCTAAAAACCTGGCTCTTCTTACAGGCCTACCCCTCCCTCAACAACCATCCTCCTGATGTCCCCCCAAGTGGTGTATAATGCATTCCTGGTATCACCATTTACAATGTGCTTCTGCTGACTCTTCTCTCATCTCCCTTCTCCCCTTTGATTTCCTTATATATTTACAGTGCCTTACATGTATTACCATCACAATGTACGTTTGTTAACTTCTCCTTCATCTGCTCCCAATTTTAGGAACCTTCGTTCCTTGTAAATAGTTACCCAGTTTCTGTTTGCTGATGTTCTTCTTTTGTATGTAAAGTTTTACTGTTCTATGTAATGGCAGTGCCAAAAGTTCTGTTTAATGACACTGTCAAAAAGTTTTAGTTTACTAGAAACCGATACGATGTGCAAACGGCTATCGGTATATAAAATCATTTAAATAAATAAATAAATAAATAAATATGTGTTGCTTAAGGCTGAGTTCAGTGTCTATAATTACTCCTAGATTGCGAGCTTTCTCGGTGAGTTCTATTTCTTGATTGTTTTTAAGTTTGATGGGGTTTTGAATTGTTTCAGATTTTTTGCGTTCTAGGTCAGTCAGGGGCCATCTCCTCTGACTCCGGGCCGCTCCCCATGCTCCCAGCTCCGCAGCAGGCCTCCCCACGTGGTCCGCGGATAGATGCCGCCATCTCGCGCCGCACCCCTTTTTAGGCGCACGCGCATCTGGTCTCCCTTTAAAGTGGCCGCAGCGGGAATCCAACCTGTAGCCCCAGATGATGACATCACTGGGTCCCGGTATTTAAGCCCGGGCCCAGCCAGTGTTTCCCTGCCTTGGCAACAGGTCTCCATGCTAGTCATGTGCTTAGTTGCTTCTCCCTGTGATACCTCTGTGTTCCTGGTTCTTGATTCTTCTCCATTCCTGTTCCTGATCCTGGTACCTATTCCTGCTTCTGTGTTCCATGTCTACCCTTGTGTAGGCCGAGGCCAAGATTACACTGACCTACTATGTCCTTGGCCAACACGAGGCCAAGGCTTCACCCTGGGCTTAGGCCTTGCCAGCAGATCCCCACTGGATTGGGTAAGTGGGGGCTGGGGGGATCCTGGCCCCAGCATTTTTCTGGGTGGGTGGTTGGGAGGGAAGGAATGGAGGCCTTGAAAGTCCCACTTTTATTTTTTTTGTCTGTTTTTTTCTTTTATGTTTGATTCATTTTTGTTCTTACGAATGAAATGAATCAAACAATTCAGGAACTGAAATTTGTGGGGGGAAAAAACCTCCTGAAAATGAACCGAAAAATGGAAATGAATTTGTTTTCCATGCACACCCCTATTTCTCAATGTGCTGACAATATGGTCATGGTTAACACAGGATAGGTGACACTAGTCTCCTCTGTATTCCTCATCTCTCCTTCTCCCCAGGAATGAATGGAGATTCATTCCCTTCAGAACTTCCAATGGTCCACTGAATTTCTCTCTATGAGATTCCAAATTCCTTAAGATCTTTCTTCCTGAGTTCCTGGATCCTAGGGATTCCGTCAGATGTTAAGAAAAATAGTTTCAAAAACTGTAACCTAAAAAGGGGAAGAAGGAAGGGTGGATAAAACTTCCTTCACCCAAAAGGAAACAGAAAAAAAGGGACTTCTCTCAAAAAAGGGGAAAAAATTACCCTTTTATCTTTTCCAAGCTTCAACCCTAGAAACCCCAGTGTTCTTTCCCCAAGAAAACAATAAAAAACAGGAGCAGGCATAGACTATTTTCATCTGCAGGAATTAGCTGATAGGCGGGTTTCTCTTAAAATGCTTAGAATCAAAACTGGGGTATAATGTAACAAACAATTATGGTCAGTCAATTTCTGAGAAGTTATAGTAGAGCAACCAAAACAATCTTGCAATCTGAATATCTAAAAAGAAACTATCTGATCATATGATATGCAGTATTACAGATTTTGTTAACAAGAATTTAACCACGCCTCTCTACTACCTCTCTGGGAGACCCTGCGAGGCCCACCTAAGTCCAAGCGGCCCGGGTCCCTACGGGCTCCACCTGGGGGTACCACAGGCTTCCAGTGGTGAAGCTCACCCTAGCCTCCATCTCCTTCTGTGCTCCACCCCCTGGGGGCAGGTGCTTCCTGGTCCCTACCAGGGAGCCGTTCCACACTGCTCCAGGACAAGGGTCCACCTCCAAGCACAACAATAACAAGATGACCAGGTGGACAAGTCATAAATTTATGGATCTTCAGGAGGATATAAATCACTGGCACAACAGCAATGTCAAGTTGTAAAAAGTGATATTCTTTCTCAGTGATGCAACAATGTTGTAAAGTTTGGTTTAAAAGAGCATCAATTTCTTGTTTCAAAACTGAAGTAGTATCACTGCAGAGTGGTAAATAAAATGTACTATCCTCAAGTTGTTGATGTAATTTGCCACATAACAAGAAATATCCATAATAACAATTCCACCATCTTTGTCAGCTGGCTCAATGATGATTTCCTTATTGTTTCTTAGTTCACACAATGTTGTCCGTTCTGCTTGTGTAATATTGTAAAAAAAAAAAGCAAAAGAAGATCCAAGATGGTGGATCTGACCAGACGAGCATGAGGTTGTTCCCTCGGCCTCTACCTTTTTTCTTGTGATATGCCTCATACAGCGAGAAAGTGGCGAGCCAAACAGCGCGAGGCTTAAACCGCTTCCCATGCCTTGCCTTTCCATGGCCCGATGGACACCCATGTTATCCAGGAAGCTTTTAAACCAGGAGTTTGTTCGCAGCGGGGTGAGTGGGAGGAAGTGGAACCTGCCGCCCCGCAGGAACTTCAGACAACTTTGTCCACAGCTGATCGGAGGCCTCTTTTGAATCCGGCGGAGACGCGTTCCTCTAACTACTCTCCCATATTGCAAGTGGGCAAAGAAGAAGAGGAAGTCAGGCTGGGCCTACTGAGTAGGAGTGATTATGAAGATTTATTGCAGCCTCAGGGAGAACTTGCTGGTAAAGGAAACGCTGCAGCCAGCACAGACACCCAACTGCCTGAAAGGGCGGTATCCTTTTTTTTTTTTAATTCTTTATTTATGAATTTTTCAATATAATTACAAGAATATACCTTGACTGAAATTACAGAAATTATTATAGTATGAAATAATATAATTACCATTAGCATATATATTCATATCCAATGGGTACATCAACAGTTTCATTTGTTTTTCATAGGCAAAAGGTGGGAGAGGAGAACCAAAGGAAAAATAGAGAAGTACATTATTGAAATAATAATTCACTTAAATATTGGTATCTCACTATGTATTAACTCCGAGCATTTAACTTATGGCCCTTCCATCCAAAAACTTTCTCAATTGGTCTGGCATAAAGAAAACATATAAATTTCCAGCAGATTTTACAATGCACCTACAAGGAAAACGGAGAGCAAAGCTAGCCCCTTTGGCCAAAACCTCCGGGCGCATAGCTAAGAATAATCTCCTTCGTTGTTGGGTAGGGCGTGATAGGTCAGGATATACCCTCACTACCCCTCCCATGAAAACATTATTAGGGCGGTATCCTTTATTTCTTTTCTACCCAAAAAAGAAATGGTGAAACCTGAAATTATATCTCTTGATATTATTTTGGGATGCTATTCAGACAGTGAATGATAACTTGTTCCAGCAGTTAAATCCACTGCTTTCTTATCTTAATAATGTGGATTCCCAGTTAAAGCATGTTGAAAAAGTGGTGGAAGAAAACAAAATCTCATGTCTATCATTGGAAGGAGAATTAAAAAAATCGTCTAAAATACAACAAAATATCATTAAAGAAAATCAGATGTTAAATCTGATGGAACATTTAGAAAATCAAATTAAAGGGAAGAATCTCAGATTTATAAACTTTCCTAAAGATCCTTTGGTAAGTCCTCGAGACATGTGGAAAAAAATATTGGTTGATTATCAGATTCCAGCAAGAATGAGACAAAGAGTGGATCCTTTGAATGTTCTTTCGTCATCGCTCTGAGATGTTCTTGGATTTGAAAGTTGGTGCTTTTCCTGACCTAGCAAAGTCTACACAAACGAGAAGAAAACAATTTCTTCAATTAAGGCCCCAAGTATTACTCTTGGGAGCCCTATTTCTATTAAAATATCCTTGCAAATGTGTAATCAAATATAAAAAATGATACATACATTTTCTTCTCTCCTATAGGCCGATACAGTACAGTGCGCTCCGGTGTTTTCTTCTTCTCTGGTGGAGCGCACTAGGGGTGTGCATCCGTTTTCCACGTATTTGTAATCCGCAACTTATTTTGTCCTATCTGTTAAATACGTGGGGAGGCAAAACACATCGCGACTCCCCACATATTTAACAGATTTCTGTTTTATTCGGCCACCTAAATAAAAATTTAAACCCCCCACCCTCCTGACCCCCCCAAGACTTACCAAAACTCCCTGGTGGTCCAGCGGAGAGTCCAGAAGCCATCTCTGCATTCTCACACCCTCGTTTGCCAGTTTCATCATGGCGCTGATAGCCTGTGTCACAGGGGCTACCGGTGCCATTGGTCAGCCCCTGTCACATGGCGCCATCTTGTGCTCCTACCATGTGACAGGGGCTGACCAATGGCACCGGTAGCCCCTGTGACATAGTATGGGCAAAGGCTATCGGCGCCATTTTGAGTCCTGGCATCGGACGGCTGGCATGCAGGAGTCGCTCCGGGACCCCTGTTGGACCCCCAGGGACTTTTGGCCAGCTTGGGGGGCCTCCTGACCCCCACAAGACTTGCCAAAAGTCCAGCGGGGGTCCGGGAGCGACCTCCTGCATGCTGGCCGTCCGATGCCAATACTCAAAATGGCGCCGATCGCCTTTGCCCTCACTACAGTACTCACTATGTCACACATAGTGAGGGCAAAGGCGATCAGCGCCATTTTGAGTATTGGCATCGGACGGCCGGCGTGCAGGAGGTCGCTCCCGGACCCCCGCTGGACTTTTGGCAAGTCTTGTGGGGGTCAGGAGGCCGATCGCCGATCGCCTTTGCCCTCACTATGTCATAGTGAGGGCAAAGGCGATCGGTGCCATTTTGTCTCAAAATGGCGCCGATCGCCTTTGCGTCTCAAAATAGCACCAATCGCCTTTGCCCTCACTATGTGTGACATAGTGAGGGCAAAGGCGATCGGCGCCATTTTGAGTATTGGCATCAGACGGCCAGCGTGCAGGTATACAGTAAATAACAATATATATATATGAAGAACAAATGCACACTGCTGAAACTAGGCTTGGGTTTCCTTTTCAGAAAAAAAAAAAAAAGGAGACTTATTTCTCTGTCTTGGCTCTGCATTTCTTCCTTGAGTTATTCATTCTTTCTGCATTGCCATGACATTTACAGTATCTGGATTTCATAATCTGCATGTCCAGCAATTTCAGCAACTTGCTGTGATGAGTACTGTGGGAAAGCGCAATTTATGGGTACTATGGCTAAAATAAACAAAGGGAAGGAAATGAGCTGACGTACATAATATCCCACTCACTCAGGCAACCTACACATTACCACATTATCAACATCGTTCATTTTGTTTTCATTTACTAATTTCTTTAATATTCCACTTTTTCAGGCACATCAAAGCTGATTATATTCAGGTACTGAAGGTGTTTCCTTATCTCCTAGCGGGCTTACAATCTATAGGAGAGATTTATCAAGCCTTGATATTTTATTGGAGGGGGGGGGACCAAAATATCACAGGGGTGTGTGCTCCTGTGATGTTTTGTCCCTCCCTGACAAAGTATCATGGTGATATTGCTGCGTTGTTATTTATGACAGAAAAATGCCACGATAAACAAGAACACACGAGAAGCTGCAAAAATGCGTGATGGTGGCCCGATTTGCACAGGGCCACCATCGTTTTAATGGGCCAAGCAATCCAAACAACCCCCCAAAAAACTCCCCCTGTCTTATGAGACCTCCATTCATCCCCTTGCCACTTCTAGAAGCAGCACCAACTCAAAATATTATTTAAAAAAATAGAATAGAAACTTGTATGGTTTTGCCCCTCTCCCTCTCCCTCTCCTAATCCCACACTCCTCCCCATTGATGAACAAATACTCCCCAGCCACGCAAATCTCCCCAATACCAATAATAACCCCCCAGTTGCAGGCCCCTGGCCTCCACCCCTCAACCCAAGCCTAAATCCCTGGAGTTTAATGGACCCCCTAAACCTTGAAAATTGATCCTGGTGTTCTAGGGTGGCCCCTGGATCCCCTACCTATAGAAGAGTCATTGGTGAACTAGTAGGGACCCAGAGCAAATCCTAGTTCAAGGCCTAGTTGATGCCATTTTGCAAATTGGCATTCACCAGCCATTGCCCCTAACTAGTTACAGGGGCAATAGCCAGTCGGTGCCATTTTGAAAAACAGCAAAGAACGGGCCCCTATAAGTAAGAGGTCCAAGAGATTAGGAGGGTGTCCAGGATATCAAAGTTTGTGGGGCTCACTAGACTCAGGGATTTAGGCTTTGGTTGGAGGTAGAGGCTAGGAGGGTCTGCAAATGGGGGGGGGGGGGGCTGTTATTGATATGGGGGGATTTTAATTGGCCAGGGGTAGTTTCATCAAAGGGGAAGAGTTAGGGTAGGGTGTCACTGCAGAAGTTTTATTAAACTACCCAGGTAGAGAGTCCATCAAGCTAGGCTGAGAGAACATTGCACAAATCTCATCTTTGGGTGAGTTTCCTCACCCCGAAGGTCAACAAATCTTCACAAGAGAGCACTGTTCTGTTCGTACATCTCACTTTGAATGTCAAAGTGGCCCCTAACCCCTACACTAATACCTAAACCTCACCTCGAGTGACTAGGTGGGCCTCCCATAGAGATATAAATAACTAGTGTGCAGGCATTATGGCTAGTCTCAGTCTCCCTCTCTCTCTCTCTCCCTCCCTCCTCCTTTTCTCATTTGCAGAAAAAATGCCATTTAGCACTTTGATAAATGACCCCCTAAGTTATCCAGCTACCTTGAGACTTATCCAGGTATATTCAGTGGCATGGTCCCACTACTGAATATCCCAGCTGTTAGCCAGCTAAGTTCAAATACTGACCTCTTTTTTTCAGTAGTAAAAAAAAAAAACATAGGACATTTTACCCTTTAGAAGGCAAAACAGGAATACATTTAAATGTAGAAAAATATTTTCTAATGCCTTCAAGGTCTCCTGGCTTAAAGATTTTAGGCCATTTTTAAAGGTTTGCAAAGCACATAAGAAGTACAATGCTTGGTCAGACCAAGGTCCATCAAGCCCAGCATTCTGTCTCTGACAGTGGCCAGTCTGGGTTACAAGTACCTGTCTAATCCCCAATAGTTGATCTATTTCTTGTATCTCACTCCAGGTTCTTGTGGCCTGGTTTGGCCACTGTTGGAAACAGGATGCTGGGCTTGATGGACTCTTGGTCTGACCCAACATGGCAATTTCTTATTTTCTTTTTCCTAGCGTGTAGCAGATGGACTCAGGACCAATGGGTATAGTGTGCTCCTGATAGCAGTTGGAGACAGAGTCAGATTTCAATCTGACGTCAGCACTACATATACCAGTGCATGAGGCTCTGATCCTCAGTTTTTTCCATCTCCATAGCAGTTCGGGACTTCACACACACTTGCATAGCGTTAGAAAACCAAACTCCAAATTTAAAGTAGAAACAAAGAAACCCTTACTTCCAAAACGAGCCCCATTCTCCTGCGGTGATACCTAAGGGTCCCTCCCCCAGTCGAGATTTCCTGAGATGATTTCAGAAGTAAGCCTCGGTCCCGGCGTGGACTTAGCCCCCGGGAAAGGGAGCGGCTGAGAGGCAGCCTCGGTCTGGTAGCCAACCCGGCTTGGACTTACTTAAAAGGGAGCGGCTGAGAGGCAGCGGGTGCAAAACCGAGCGCAGCGGTGAAGGTAATTCCCTCTCCCCCCGCAGCCGGAGACTGCCCAGCAGAGGACCGGGAAGCGCCGAGACAAGGTAAGGTAGAAAACTCTCTCTAAGTCTCCGGTCTCCGAGGCTCGGACAGCTGCACAGATCGTCCCTCCGGCGTCTGTACAATCGGGTTGAGCAGCCCAGTCCGGGCTAGACCCCAATCCGGCAAGAGGTTCCTCCCTCGTGGAGACTCCCTGAGGGGGCCGCCATCTTCCGTGTGGTCGCCGGCGCCATCCCCCCCTTGGTTGCCACATCGTCCACACAACTGAGCCTTGCGCACAGCGGCCAGCCGGGCGCACAAAGTTCTTGTGCGCATAGCAGCGCGCACATCTACGCCGTATACACAGCAAAGCGCACACCGGGGCCGGGTGCACAGCGGCACACTCAAGGGCATCTTCTGCTCCTACGCGCACAACGTAGGTGCACCCGGAGCGCATAACCAGGCCTCCCGGCATGCGCACCTGTACAGGATACACGCGCAAATCATCGCACTGCCGTCTAAGACAGCTAAGGGTCCAGTCCTCTGTCCGGCATGCCACCTGAGAGCGGCGCAGCCCGAGGTGACTTCCGCTCTGTGCCTGCTATGCAAAGAAGCTCGGGGGTAACTGAGACAAGGCCTCCCTCAGCCTGTAGAGGACACCGGATCCACCAGCGAGACTACCCCGGACCTCTCTATTCCCGACTCATCCCCTCCACAGTGGGGGCTCGGGGAGTGCCGTCGGACCCAATGCGGTCCCAGGAAACTTCACCTGGGCAGGATTCTTCGCTGAGCTGCATTCCTACATCCACGTACAGACAGGGCCACCAGCGGAACAACCACAACCCCCGCCAGTGGTCCAGATCCTCCCAGGCCCCTCCCGGCCTCCACCAGATGAGCCTCCCTTGGACAAATACCTCTCCTTAGGGGACAGATGACTCGGAGGAGGAATCAGAACCCCTGGAAGAGAGGGAAATCCCTCCAGGAACAGAACCGTATCAAACCATGATGCGCTTCTTTCCAAAAGACCAATTATCAGATCTCATAGCCACGAGTCTGAAGGCATTGGCCATCCCGGACACATGCAACACAGCAGAGTCCAAGGCAAGCCCCTTCCTGGCTGGGCTTTGCCTGACCTCATGCCATTTTCTTACACTACAGGCCGTACAACAACTGATCAACCTGGAATGGGACGCTTCAGAGGCCACCTTTAAAGGAGGGTGAGCCCTAGAAGCTTTCTACCCCTTGGACCCCGCAACGAAGGAACTCCTGAGTTTTCCCAAGGTTGACGCCCGGGTCTGCGCCACCACAAAGCACACTACCGTACCAGTCGAGGGAGGAGCTTCACTCAAGGATGCCAATGACAGACAGCAGGAATCTATCCTCAAGCAGTCTTATGATGTATCAGCTATGACCTTACAGATCGCTGCCTGCTGTGCTGTGGTTTCACACACCTGCCTGGCTATGGCCAGGGATGCAACTACGCCAATCGAGGCATTAGACCTGGCAATATCATTGCTCAGCCAGGAGCCTCTCGTCCATAGTGGCAGCCAGAAGACAGCTCTGGCTCCGAAACTGGTCAGCTGACGTGACCTCTAAGATGAAGCTCACGAGAATGCCCTTTAGAGGAACACTCCTATTCGGAAATGAACTGGACAAATTAGCCGACAAATGGGGCGAGTTCCCAGCACCCTGTCTACCGGAGGACAGAAACAAGAGGAACCAACTTCCCTCTCCCCGGGCACCCAAGGGCAGAAAATCCCAGCATTTTAGACCATACAAAAACACTTACCAAGCCCCTCGCCCCACCGGCAGGGGACAATCCTTTCAGAACAGACACAACAAAAGAGGAGCCGGCTTGGGACCAGGCCCCAGCCGCAACACGCAATGAGAATCAGCAGACCCATCTGCAGGAAGAGATCATAGGGGGCAGACTCGCCCTATTCTACCAAAGATGGGTCGAAATAATGTCGGACAATTGGGTCCTATCCATCATCTGAGAGGGATACTACCTCGACTTCCACAGCATCCCCCCCGGACAAGTTTGTGATTTCTCCGTGCCACAACCCCTCCAAGAGGAAGGCAGTGGAAACCACACTATCAAAACTTCTCGCCCTAAAGGCAATAACACCGGTGCCCACACACCAACAAAGTTCTGGGCACTATTCCATCTACTTCATCATGCCCAAGAAAGAGGGAACATTCAGGTCCATACTGGACCTCAAGACCATCAATCGCTACCTGAAGGTACCCCACTTCCGCATGGAAACCCTGCATTCGGTCATAAAGGCGGTACAACCTGGAGAATTCCTGACCTCCCTGGATCTGTCAGAAGCCTATCTCCATATACCGATCCATGGCTTCCATCAGCGTTTCCTACGCTTCGCAATATTGTGCCATCACTACCAGTTCCAGGCCCTACCATTCGGGCTAGCTACGGCACCCCGAACGATCACCAAGATCATGGTGGTAGTAGCGGCGACACTGAGGAAAGAAGGAATCCTCGTGCACCCATACCTGGACGATTGACTGATCAGAGCGGAATTGCCAGAGGAAAGCCATCAAGCAACCACCAGAGTCAAGGAACTACCTCGGGTGGGTCATCAACACATCCAAGAGCCACCTACAGCCCTCCCAATCCCTAGAGTACCTGGAAGTCCGATTTGACACCAGATGGAACAAAGTCACCCTTCCCCCTCCAAGGAGAAAGAGGTTGATGGAACAACTATGAGCATTATTGAACTCCACTCTTCCCACGGCATGGGACTATCTCCAAGTCCTCGGACTCATGGCATCAACCATAGAATTTGTCCCATGGGCAAGGGCCCACATGCGGCCCCTACAACATTTCCTACTGTCACGGTGGAACCCGATGTCTCAAAACTACTCCGTCCCCCTCTGGCTACCGGCGGAGGTTCGGAACCAGCTACAAGTGTGGCCTAGGCCTACGCAAGGCTGAGGCTTTGGCTTGGGCCTAAGCCTCATCATCAGATCTGCCTTCTGCATCTGCCTTTTTTTCAGAGGCCACTGCGGCGATAGCCTTTATGGAAGCATCTGAAAAACACAAAGTTCTTTGTAATGAGCTGCAATAAGAGATGTATTTGGCATTTTCTCTGCTTACTCCTGAATAATTTAAAGCCCTGAGAGGTATATATATGTGGAATCTGGAGCTGCTCGATGTCTTCCACGTTTCCCATTCTTGTCTCTTCTCTGAAGGCAAAATGACATCCCACTGCTTTGTCTCTGATGAACATTCTCTTAATAATGACCCCTCCCCCCCACCCACCCCCCATATGGTGACTGGAGCTACAAAACCAAGTGGAACATATAAGCTGTTTACTATGGACAGAACATCATGCTGTGTATAAGGCTTATCCTCATTTGAGACTTGGAACGTGATAATATCTCCTTTCGGGTGCCAATTTATTCCAATGCTTCACTGGAGTGGTGGCATGCAACTCCCAAATCCAAGTTCTTCAGGTCTATTGCAAGGTCTTCTGCTGGGAATGCCTTCATTACCTTGTCCCTGTTGGAGGCTGTTTTATGAAGCTCCAGACTGACCTCATCTAACATTAACTGTGTTCTCTTTATCAAGTCGACAGTTGCTTCTTCTGTAGGTACAGACTTCAATCCATCATCCATAGAGAAATCTGTTTTTATGAACTATCTGGCATGTGTGCTGTCCTTCTGGGTCCATAGGTAGCCACTGCAGGTGATGGACTGTTGCCAAAGTCATACACACGCATCCTATACTCAACAATCTTGTTTCTGATTTTGTCGTTTTGGTACCAAAGGAACCTTAGATAAATTTTGTAGTCTTCATGAATAATGAAACAGTAAAATATATTTTGGATATCAACCATGATGGCAATGGATTCTGTCCTGAATTGAATTAAGACTCCCAAAAGATTTTTGGTTAAGTTGAGCCCAGTGAGGAGCACATTTTTTCAAAGAGACTCCTTGAAATTGAGCACTTGAATAAAATATAACTCTGCATAGCAGCCCTGCCAGAGTGATGGATCTCACAGATTCTCGAGGAATCTTGGGCTGGGGGACAGAAATACCTGCAGGGCCCAAACCAGACTGAGAACCCCTTCCCACAAAATTCAGTGTTCACACCTTTCTGTTCTCCAAAATCAAATAATTTATTTGTAAAACAAAAAGTATAACACATAATGCATCAAGACAGAATCACAATCCATTCTCATTGTCCATTTCACCAGTTCCATAGTCAATGTCTTCCAACACGCAAATCATTTTTGGCCACTATAGAAATGTCTTTTTTTCCAGGTCCACTGTGGTCCTGGTTATCTCACCATGATCAGCTTCAAAAAGTCTCTCACATTCTCTCTTCACCTCAGTCCTTACCTTGAGGCACCCACTGAGCACCAGTATATCCCTGAAAGTCCTGGGGTTTTTTTTTACATTCTTCACACCTCCGATTCTTTCCTGAGTCTTGATGTAAATCTTTGCTGTTCCTCACTGTTCTCTCTCACTCTCTCTCTCTTGGGGTGCCACAAAGGACAGCACCATACTCTTCTCAGTCCACATTCCAGGCTTGGCTCCTCCAAGACTCTAACCCTGAAACCCCTTCTTCAGACAACTAGCCCCTTTCATTCCACTTTTTACCTTTTTTCAATGTGAAAACAGATCATTTAATCCTCCTCTCTGTTTCCTGTCTTTTAACCAGCTTCCAATCCACAAAAAATATCATCCCCTCCTATCCCATGACATTTTAGTTTTCTTAGAAGCCTCTCATGTGGGACTTTGTCAAACACCTTCTGAAAATACAAATACACCACATCTACCAATTCACCTTTGTCCACGTGTTTATTCACCCCCTTTAAAAAAAAATGTAGGAGATTTGTGAGGCTATTTTAAATCTGAGTCCAAAAAAAGATACATCTTCCAGCTGTGGTACTCATTTTGCATTAAAAACCTGAGCCAGGAGTGTTGTGTGGAAATCCAGGAAACTATCCTATCGACTTCACATCTTGAGTTGGAAAAAGGTGGCAAGTGCACACAGTGCAAGTAATAGATTCCTCCTATGCATTTACTCGGAATCTGCATATCCCTCCAGGGCTAAGACTGGAAACAACTCTAATTTCTGTTCACACCTCGCTATCTACAAGAAGTGACTATTAAAGAACATTTCCTGCCTGTTGTTTTTGGCTGGCGTGCACACAGACTGTGGTTTTGTTTGAAGTGTTTGATCCATTGCTTGAATTTTGCAAGTAAAGAACAGAGTGTGATGACAAAATCTCTCACCAGTAGGGCCTTAATACCTTTTTTACCCCCATCTAGGGAAATAAAGCCTTGAGACTGTCTTAGGTACCTGAATGCTACCCAGTTTGCAGGCTACAATTGGATTTATTTTATTTATTTAAGGTTTTTCTTTACCAACATTCGTCGGGGACATTATGCCGGTCTACATCGAAACAATGGTAAACAACATGGAAAAGTCAGTTACAAAAAACAGGGCGCAGGAAACTGGGAAATGCAAAAGTAAAATGCATAAAAGTAAGGAGGATAGGCATAAATAAGATATCATAAAACTAATACAAAAACATTTAACGACAGAATGTAACAGTAGAAAACTATTTGTTAAGGTTTGTTTAATTTTTACAAGTAAGGTGATGAACTGTCAAGAGGAGAGTTAAAAGCTGAAGAAGAGAACAGAGAGCAGATTTTGCATTTGCAGGCAGATCTGCAATCTCTGCAGAAACCAATAGCTCTGTTAAGTCCCTTGTGTTTGCTTCAAAGGATCTGATCATTTTACAGTTCAAACCTTTTACATTCTTGGACAGAAATTCAAATTCTGAGATTCCTGGTGAAACAATTTGTGCTGGAAAAGATTTGTCATCCCTGGAGTACCTTATCTAACACACCCATAGGAATTTGCTGAGATTTCTGGCCGTGGGCTGTCACTCACTCCTCTGGCTTGTGGGACGAACGTGGAGCTGACTGCAGACAGTGAAGCTCAGATCCAGAGATCGGGGGTGCTGCTGCTTCTCCAAACATGGGACAGTAACTAATATATGGGCAGGGGGTGGTGGAAATGTCAAACTGTCCAGACTGGGACAAAATCCACAGTTGCATTTTAACCTGCAGACCGTGTACAGAGCTTCAAACTGAATGTACAGGTGTATGCAGGGGTGTAGGGTGACTACTAAAATTGGTGGTGCACCAGAACATTTGCTGCAGCCATGTGACTGAAAAACATATTTTGAAATGCTAGGCCAACATCATTATATCCGACCATCTCTCAGGCTTATGATCTCAATGCTGAACTATTTTATATACTCCAGGTCATAAAAAGTTAAAGTAAAATTTGTATTTCTCTTTTTTGTGCATTTCTTACTTTAAGGAGAGGCAGCAGGTATTATTCCTTCTCTTCCTATTATCCCTAGTTAAAAACCACTATTCTAGGACATGTTACAATTACTACTTTTTCATAGGTAGGGTTACTGGGAATTAGTGCTGTTTTGGTGTAATTGGATATTGTAATCTATGTTTGAGGTATCTGGTTATGCTTAAGATATAGGATACCACCTCATAAGAACATAAGAACATAAGAAATTGCCATTCTGGGTCAGACCAAGGGTCCATCAAGCCCAGCATCCTGTTTCCAACAGAGGCCAAACCAGGCCACAAGAACCTGGCAATTACCCAAACACCTAGAAGATCCCATGCTACTGATGCACTGATGCAATTAATAGCAGTGGCTATTCCCTAAGTAAACTTGATTAATAGCAGTTAATGGACTTCTCTTCCAAGAACTTATCCAAACTTTTTTGAACCCAGCTACACTAACTGCACTAACCACATCCTCTGGCAACAAATTCCAGAGATTTATTGTGCGTTGAGTGAAAAAGAATTTTCTCCGATTAGTCTTAAATGTGCTACTTGCTAACTTCATGGAATGCCCTAGTCCTTCTGTTATTTGAAAGTGTAAATAACCGAGTCACATCTATTCGTTCAAGACCTCTCATGATCTTAAAGACCTCTATTATATCCCCCCTCAGCCGTCTCTTCTCCAAGCTGAAAAGCCCTAACCTCTTCAGCCTTTCCTCATAGGGGAGCTGTTCCATCCCCTTTATCATTTTGGTTGCCCTTCTCTGTACCTTCTCCATTGCAATTATATCTTTTTTGAGATACGGCGACCAGAATTGTACACAGTATTCAAGGTGTGGTCTCACCCTGGAGCGATATAGAGGCATTATGACACTTTCCGTTTTATTAACCATTCCCTTCCTAATAATTCCTAACATTCTATTTGCTTTTTTGACTGCTGCAGCACACTGAGCCGATGATTTCAATGTATTATCTACTATGACGCCTAGATCTCTTTCTTGGGTGGTAGCTCCTAATATGGAACCTAACATCGTGTAACTACAGCAAGGGTTATTTTTCCCTATATGCAACACCTTGCACTTGTCCACATTAAATTTCATCTGCCATTTGGATGCCCAATCTTCCAGTCTTGCAAGGTCCTTCTGTAATGTATCACAGTCTGCTTGTGATTTAACTACTCTGAATAATTTTGTATCATCCTCAAATTTGATAACCTCACTCGTCGAATTCCTTTCCAGATCATTGATATATATATTGAAAAGCACTGGTCCAAGTACAGATCCCTGAGGCACTCCACTGTTTACCCTTTTCCACTGAGAAAATTGACCATTTAGTCCTACTCTCTGTTTCCTGTCTTTTAACCAGTTTGTAATCCACAAAAGGACATTGCCTCCTATCCCATGACTTTTTAGTTTTCGTAGAAGCCTCTCATGAGGGACTTTGTCAAACGCCTTCTGAAAATCCAAATACACTACATCTACCGGTTCACCTTTATCCACATGTTTATTAACCCCTTCAAAAAAATGAAGCAGGTTTGTTAGGCAAGACTTCCCTTGGGTAAATCCATGTTGACTGTGTCCCATTAAATCATGTCTTTCTATATGCTCTACAATTTTGATCTTGAGGATAGTTTCCACTATTTTTCCCGGCACTGAAGTTAGGCTCACTGGTCTATAGTTACCCGGGTCACCCCTGGAGCCTTTTTTAAATATTGGGGTTACATTGGCCACCCTCCAGTCTTCGGGTACAATGGATGATTTTAATGATAGGTTACAAATTTTAACTAATAGGTCAGAAATTTCATTTTTGAGTTCCTTTAGTACCCTAGGATGCATACCATCCGGTCCAGGTGACTTGCTACTCTTTAGTTTGTCAATCTGGCCTACTACATCTTCCAGGTTGACAGTGATTTCGTTCAGTTTGTCTGACTCATCACCCCTGAAAACCAACTCCGGAACTGGTATCTCCCCAACATCCTCACTAGTAAACACGGAAGCAAAGAATTCATTTAGTCTTTCTGCAATGGCCTTATCTTCCCTCGGTTAAAGGGGCTCATGACAATTTTAAATATAATTGAAAGTATGGTAGCTGTAAGAGAGAGACTACTTAGAAATCTGTTGTCAGGTATATTCTAAAGTATTTTAAGAGTATAACTGCCATGGCTCAGACCTCTATGCCTACTACCCACCCATGTTAACTTTGGGCCCAACCAAAACATTAGGTGTGGCTACATTTAGGATATTTTGCTGCTGAAAATTCTCCCAGAATTCTCCCAATAGCAAGCCTGAGAGAGGGCCACATATTCTGCTGGCCTAGCATCTTAAAATATTTGTTTCTGTCACATGGCTGCAGCAAAGCTTTTGGTGCATCACCAAATTTAGCAGATTGTAAAACAGAACAAATTGGAATGCTAGATACCTACATAGAAAAAACATACTGGCAGATTACCTATACTTGGTTGCATATACAAAGCACAGATAGGCTCTACCAAGTACAGAATAAGTGACCACGAATTTAGAAATAGAATTATTCAAGCAAAACCTGAATTAGAAACTAAAAAAAGCCAGAATCTTCCTGCAGGGCAACACTGGAGAAAGAAGCATGAATTTCCTTCTGTACTGTGTAAAATGCAAAGATATGAGATACACATTTTCCAAACCTGACAAAGAAAAATGAAACACTTCCCAAAAAATAATGAGCAGGAAAAACTCCTGGGAGAGCATAACATGCACTTAAAGGGATACATTCCAAGAAACAGGCCCTCACCAAATGTAGAATAAAGTGACCACAAATTCGAAAATATTCAGACAAAAGCTGAAATAGAGACCTCCAAGAAATCAGACTTTGTATGCTGTGATCTTAGGAACCTCCCACACATATACACAAGTTCTCACCCTCACATGCTCTCTCACTCGCAAGCGCACACACACTCAAATTCTTACTCTCACACTCTCTCTCTTACACACACACATGCCCAGGCTCCCACTCTCTCTCACACATACACCCCCAGGCTCCCATTCTCACACACACACAGGGCCTCTGTCAGCCACCATCAAACCCTTTCTTCCACTGCTGCTTAAAATAAAATAAGCACGCAATATTTACTATTGCAAGTAACATAAGCAAAATCAATGCATGCAGATTTGCATGACACATTTGGGTTCTTATACTCTATAGAAAACAGAAGCACATGGCATTATAATCAAAGAAGGATTTAATAGTATTGAAAATTAAGAAAGTTTGCTTTTTGTACATTATAACAGAAAAACAGTAATCCCACCCTAAACCTCAGTTCAATTCACTTGTAGAAAATTAAAAATTATTGTGGTTTCAAAATTCCTTTCTAAATTCTGGCCAGAATATAAGTATAAATTCTCAATTTAATCTCAAGTGATAGTTAAATCCTTTTGACGAGCTTCTCTGCAATCCAAATGTCGATGAAGCAGCTGCTGATACTTGGGAAGACTTCTTTCCAGCTCCTCATGTAGACCTAGGATCAAGTTGCTTCACAGAGATAAATGTACAAAGTCTTACAAAAAACAGTAATATTTCTTCTCTATTCTAAATAAAATTGTGACAAACCTTCCGAAACTTCCCTGAACTAAATTAGTCTCTTGCTGCTAGACTAGCAAAGCAACAAAAAGAAACTACTTTACTTTTTTTTCTCAGCCTGCATCCAAGCTGCAGATAAACCTTTCACCTCATGGCTACATCCCTATATCTCTCCTTCTGTCCCATTGATGGGAGTAAAGATAGTTTGCAGCGGTTCTGAAAGACACTTCAGTGTTTTGTTCATAAGAAAAGTGCCTGTTGGAGACCTATTATTAAGATGTTGAGCCAAATACTATGTGAGCAGAGTGATTTACAAGTTTTATCAGGCAAAGTCACAATGCCTCTTTTCTCTAAAGACTTGTTAATATGATGGTCTCTTAATGTAATATGTTTATTGGTTTAATCTTTGTGGCTGTTTTGGACACTCCAATCTTTGGTGATTTCTATTGCATTCTGCTAAGACTGGACTTATCACCATTATCAGGCTTATTTATTTCTATATTATAAATTTATAGACTGCCTATCAACGTTTCTAGAGAAACTCTATCACTGACAAACTATCATAGCTTGAAATAACGTTTCTACGTATCTTTGTCAATATTGTTAAAGGTTTTTATGCACCTACACTCCGTGGAATTGATAATTTTCTATCAAGTACGTCACTAAATTCAAAAAATATATATTTATGGAGTAGGAGGGAGATTTCATATACAGTGTAGGTGTCCCAGCACCAATACGTAATTGGTTATAATCATCAACCAGCCTCCTCCTCTGTGGTATTTTTTTTAAATTAGAAATTTTTTTTGTGAAAGTCCCACTAGAACTTCAGACTCTTCCGTGGCACTGTGATCGTTGAATATATGTACGGAATAAGCACTATTCAAGCTGTCAAGCTTTGAAATAAATTTTAAAGAGGGTCCACATTCGACTTCCCGAATATGTTGGTCAATAATGTCAAACCTTTAATGATGATCCCGACACAAACCGTCCATGTTTCAGATGTTGGTCTTTCCTCAGGGGAATGTAATGGCAGTATATAACCAACCTTATGGGGTCCCAACCTCTCCGCACACTGATTCTTCTTGTCTGTTGACTCGGGTTTACCACCTCGTGTAGACTTTCCTCAATCATGAGCCTACAGAAGAATGGTCTGTAGTTCAGCCTGACCCCTTTTAAAGTGCATATAAGGGCGCGTTCTGGCCAATCAGCGTGTGTGAATGATTGAAATGCTGCAAGCCAATGAAATGGCGTCTGAAACCGACCTGATAGAGAACCATTCTGTTATTAACTCTCTCTCAATACACAGACCTGAAAGAGAACTGAAAGTTTTAAACGTCCTCTACTCGCGCTCTCATTTAGTTAAAATGGTGGCATGCCTGCTGGCGTCAAGAGCCGACTTGAAAGAAAACTACTGTCCTGTTGCTGCGGGCCGGCAAAGCGGATCGTTGTATAATTAAATGCATCTACAAAAAATAGCAATGCTAGATCTGCTGCATTTGTTTGTGCTAACGTGAGGAGCCGGCTTGGCAGGTAGCTGCTGTCCTGCTGAAAGCGGCCGGAATATCGGACCTGCTAGAAGTACGAAAAATTAATAGACATTGTTGTTAAAATGTCTCAACTCAAGATATATAGTATGTCCCCATGAAAATTTACAGCAAGATGTTAGAAACGTTATTTCAAGCTATGATAGTTTGTCAGCAATAGAGTTTCTCTTGATTTTTGTCCAATTATTGAGGATTGCTGATATTTGTGGTGACTCTTTTGATATATTTGGTTTATCAACGTTTCTAGGCAGTTTCCAAAATAACACTCATACAGGCAGATGCAATATCAGCTCATATAAAAAGGGCGCTCATGATTGAGTGCCCACTCTCCTAATGCGTACCCAGCCACCTCTCCTGGGCATGTTATGCATTATTTAAATGAGGTGTCGCGCTAAAAAGGAAACGCTAGGGATAAATCGTACGTCCCTAGCACATCCATGGTATCAGGCACCTAGGAGAAGTGGCTGTGTGCCAGTCAGGAAAACGGTTGATCAATTAATGGGCATCCATTTCTCTAACCTGACCGCCATCAAAGTTTTTATTGGGATGCTACTAAGTAGGAGGAACCACAAAAAAGCAGTATTTTGGGCTTTTTTGTGGCTTTGTGAGGGTTTTTTTTAGACGACTCGGAGCTGGGGCTGGCGTTAAGTTTTCCGTGTTAAAATGTGTGCATTGGGCATACTGTGATTTTTTAATCTGGGCGTAATAGCTAATAGCCTTATCTAAATGCATTTACATGAGATGAGCGGCTATTAGCTACTCGCTGGTTTGGACGCACGTTTTGGATGTGCTAAAGGAAAATTGGTTCTTACCTGCTAATTTTCGTTCCTGTAATACCACAGATCAGTCCAGACCAGTGGGTTATGCACTCCCACCAGCAGATGGAGTCAGAGAGCAAAGCTTCGAGGCACTGGTATCCCAAGTGTGCCACCTGCAGCTCATCAGTATTTATTAATACCCAAGCAAAGTATAATTGACAAAAAAAACATTCAATTCCTGAAACAAGGGTGAACAGGAAAAAACTCCCTCAAGGGTCCGAAACAAACAACCCCAATACCTGGAAATCAGGTTTGATCCACGGTTCATAACAACAACAAAAATATTATAGAATCATTCTGATAGATTCCCTATGTACAGCAGCTAACCGTTAGGTAAATCAGTCTTTCGACAGTAGCACCCGGGTGGGATCCTGGACTGATCTGTGGTATTACAAGAATGAAAATTAGTAGATAAGAACCAATTTTCCTTTCCTGTACATACCCAGATCAGTCCAGACCAGTGGAATGTACCAAAGTCACATTTTGCCAGGTGGGAACCCGAAAGACCTGTTCGCAAGACGCTCTCCCCAAAAAGCACTTGGTCCGGATCCCTGATATCCAGATGATAATGCCTTGTGAAGGTATGCAGGGAAGACTAGACTGCGGCTCTACAAATCTCCTCAGGCGACAACAACTGACACTCCACCCAAGAAGCCGCTTGTGCTCTCATTGAGTGAGCTTTCAAACCAGTCGGGACAGGGCGACCCTTCCTGATGTAGGCCAAGCAAATTGCTTCCTTCAGCCATCGAGCCAAGGATGCCTTAGATGCCTTTTCACCCTTCTTCGGACCTCCAAAGAGCACAAAAAAGGTGATCCAATTTTTGAAAAGAATTAGTGACCTTCAAACACCGAAGGAGAACCCGGCGGACATCTAACAGATGAAGATCTCTTCCCATAGCAGGGTCACGAGCCCAATCAGGGAATCCGGGTAACTCCACGGACTGATTAACATGAAAGGCACACACCACTTTCTGCAAAAAGGAAGGGACCGTGTGCAGGGACACCCTATCAGCCAAGATGCGAATGAAGGGATCCCTATAGGAAAGAGCCTGCAATTCTGAAATATGCCTTGTGGAACAGATGGCCACCAAGAACACCGTCATCAAGGTGAGGTCCTTTAAGGAAGCGTGTCCCAGAGGCTCAAAAGTGGGATCACGAAGTGCCCTCAACACCAGATGAGATTCCACTCCGGGCATAACTTACGAAGATGAGGACAAAGGTGCTTCACCCCTTTCAGGAAACAGACAATATCTGAGTGGCTGGCTAGAGGCCTGTCACCTACCCACCCTATGAGACATCCCAGGGCCGAAACCTGAACACGCAGGAAACTATAAGCCAAACCTTAGATAATCCCTGCTGCAAAAAACCCCAAGACCTGAGGAATGGTCACCGACAACGGCACTTACACCCTGCTGGTCACACCAGATTTCAAACACCTTCCAACTCGAGCGTATACCATAGACATCAAGGGCCGCCTGGACTGAAGCAGGGTGGAAATCACCTGTTCCGAATAACCTTTCATCCATAACTGCCACCTCTCAACACCAGGCTGTGAGAGAGAAGTGATCCTCCCGATCCAAAAAAAAAAAAAGGGCTCTTGTCACAGGAGGTTTGGCAGATGAGCTAGGCGTAGCAGACCGTCTGTCGCCAACTGTACCAGGTCCGCAAACCACGGCCGCCATGGCCACTCTGGTGCCACCAGAATTACCGAACCGGGATGGTCCTCTATGCGCCGGAGAATGCGCCTGATCAGGGGCCATGGAGGATAGGCATACAGGAGGATTCCAATTGGCCACTTGTAGACTAGGGCATCTACTCCTACTGTCCTGATTTCCTTCTTTCAGCTGAAGATCCAGTCCGTCTTGGCGTTGACATGGGTCACTATGAGGTCCAGCTGGATCCTGGGATAGTTCCCACTTCCCGGGATCCAGCTGTTGACGACTGAGGAAGTTCGCCTGCACATTGTCCATGCCTGCCACGTGAGAGGCTGCGATGCCTTCCAGATGAAGCTCGGCCCAAGCGAAGAGGAGGTGTGCTTCCTATACCAAGCTGGACTCCTGGTTCCTCCCTGGCGATTGAGATATGCCACCATGGTGGCATTGTCCGAGAAGACTTTAACTATTTCTCCCCTGCACCAGGGACTGGAATGCCAACAACACTTTGTGGACTGCCCTTGTCTCTAGGCGATTGTTAGACCACGACCGAGTAAGGACCAGGTTCCCTGTGCCGCATGATGCACACTGCTCCCCAGCCTCGAAGGCTCGCATCCATTGTCATGATCACCCAATCTGGGACTTCGAGGGGCAACCCCTTCTATAAGTTGTCTTCCAACAGCCACCATTGGACCTGATTCACTGCGATAAAGGCAGAGGCAACTGGTATTGCTCCGACACTGGGTTCCACCGTGACAGTAGATCTCTCTGCAATGGTCTCAGTTAAGCGAAGGCCCAAGGCACCAATTCCAACATCGAAGCCATGAACCCCAGAACTTGTAGGTAATCCCACACTCTGGGGATTGGAAGCTGTAACAAGAGCGCACTTGTTGCTGCAATTTGTATATCCTGTTGTTCGTGAGAAACACCCTGCCCTGAAGGGTGCCGAAACGAGCTCCCAAATACTCCAGACACTGTGACGGAGTCAAATAACTTTTCGCTTCGCTGATTACCCAGCCTAGGGACTGGAGACAATGGATCACACGAAGAACCTCCGCTCGTCTTTCTCTTCTGACTTGGCTCGAATCAGGCAATCGTTATCACTTCCTTCTGGAGGGTCGCCGTCACCAGGACCATCACCTTGGTAAAGGTGCACGGGGCCATCGCCAGTCCAAACGGCAGCGACCGGAACTGAAAATGCTGTCCCAGGATCTTGAATCGTAGGAATCTCTGGTGAGCGCTGTGAATCAGGATGTGTAGATAAGCCTCAGTGAGATCCAAGGAGGAGAGGAACTCTCCCTTTCGAATTGCTGCGATGACTGTTTGAAGTGTTTCCATTCGAAAATGGGGCACTTTCAAGCAGCGTTGGGTTGGAAAGTGCCCTCCTTTTTGGAAACCACAAAATAAATGGCGTACCGTCCCCTCCCCCATTCCTCGGACAACACGGGGACGATCGCCTTCAGGGCGAGCAATCTTTGTATAGTGTCTTCTACTGTGGCTCGCTTGTTGCGGGAAACGCATCACGATTCCACAAAGGCTGGTATGAGAGGCCGAGAAAATTCTAAGGCATAACCTTCTTTTACCACCTCCAACACCCAGTGATCGGAGGTGATTCTGGCCCACTCCTCGTAAAATTGGGACAACCTGCCCCCGATCATCCCGTCCGAGGAGTGGGCAGGCCTGATTTCATTGGGCAGGCTTCCCCAGTTCTGTTCCCTGACTGAAATCACCTCTGGCAGGTCGACTGGAGCCATGAAAGGACAGTGTATGGGAAGAGGTCTGTCTGGAACCAGAGGGTGGAACACTCCTCTCCGACCTGCTTTTTCAGAAATCCCGAAAACGGGATCGAGGGCCAATTGATTTCCTGTAGGGCTTTCTATTTTCCAGCAGTTTATTGCCATTGGAATCCCCCAGAAATTTTATCAGCTGATCCAAATCCTCTCCAAACAGCAACTTCCCTCGAAAAAGGCAGAGTGCACAGTTGTGACTTGGAGGAAGCATCCATTGCCCAATTGCAGAGCCATAGGAGTCGCCGAGCTGCCACCGAGGAGACCATAGTCTCCTGAGGCGTTCTAAATGTTCCTCCATTAGCGGGTAGAGTTTTTGCATCACCTGGCCGACCTTAAGCCCCGCCTCTGGGGATTCCCACTCCTGGCTGATGTGCTTTTGAATCTTCTTCGGGATGGGAAAAGCACTAGGTGGACCCCGAAGACCATCCAGGACTGGGTTCACTCCCTCGCTGTCGGAATCTTCCAGCGAGAGTCTCACCCCCAATTCCTCAAGCACCTGGGGAATACAGGGGCACAATTCCTCCCTCTTAAACAGCCGGACTACGCGGGGGTCATCCCCCTCTGCACTAGGTTCTATTGGATCCTGATTGTCGTTGCCCGTATCTACGTCTGGAAGGGCCTCACCCTGATCTGCAGTGGTGTCCCTCGTCACTGCTAGAATCAGTGTCCATGTCTCTCGATTCCTCCGGTCTCAGAGTCCGCGTGTTACAGTTTTGGCTGCAGTGCAACCGCCTCACCACCAGGGGTCCCTCTAGTGCTGGCTCTCCTGACAGGCCCAGGCCATCTCCCCTGTCCACTCTATGTTCTGGGTTGGCCCTTATAACCCTGCCTGACAGTTCCCTCGGGGCTTCGGCATCGAGCTCACCTGGGCTCCCTGCTCTAGCCCTGCGCGGCCTTCGGGCCTTTCCTTGCCTTGTCCTGCGCGGCCTTCGGGCCTTTCCTTGCCTTGCCCTGCGCGGCCTTCGGGCCTTCTTCCTCGCTTTTCTTACCTGGCCTACGGGCCTTCTGACCTGCCTGCTCTGATTACGGTGTGTGGCCTACGGGCCTTCTGTGTATGTGTGGCCTACGGGCCTTCTGACCTACCTTGCCCTGACTACGGTGTGGGGCCTACGGGCCTTCCGTGTGTATGTGTGGCCTACGGGCCTTCTGACCTGCCTGCTCTGCTTTCGGTGTGTGGCCTACGGGCCTTCTGTGTGTGTGTGTGTGTGGCCTACGGGCCTTCTGACCTGCCTTGCCCTGACTACGGTGTGTGGCCTACGGGCCTTCCGTGTGTATGTGTGGCCTACGGGCCTTCTGACCTGCCTGCTCTGCTTTTGGTGTGTGGCCTACGGGCCTTCTGTGTGTGTGTGTGTGGCCTACGGGCCTTCTGTGTGTGTGTGGCCTACGGGCCTTCTCTGCCTTGCCTTGCTTACTGTGTGTGGCCTACGGGCCTTCTGTGTGTGTGTGGCCTACGGGCCTTCTGACCTGCCTTGCCCTGACCCAGCCTGTACTTAGACACTGCTACTTGCCGCCTGCCCTGACCCAGCCTGAACCCAGACTCTGCTACTGCCGCCTGCCCTGACCCAGCCTGTACTTAGACACTGCTACTTGCCGCCTGCCCTGACCCAGCCTGAACCCAGACTCTGCTACTTTCTGCCTGCCCTGACCCAGCCTGGAACCAGACACTGTTTCTAGCTTCCTGTCTCTCTCCACCTGGAGCCACCCTGCTGGGTGGTGTTCACGACCCCTGACCGGAGCCCAAGCGTAACACCGCGCAGTGGGGGACAGCGGGGGAGGGTCATCCTGGGAGACCTTTTCCACAGGGTGCACAGTGGGGGTTGGGCTCCTTCCGTTAGACCCAGCCGCCGAGCCTGACCTGCGTGCAGACTTTTTAGGTTTGGTCATCTTGTCTGAGACCCCTTCCCCACGCAGTGCACAGTGACAGGGGGGTCTAAATAAGCTGACCATATCCTGCAAGCCTTACAGGGTTCCACCAGAGGAATTTCTGCCATGTTCCTCCTGCAAAAAGGGGCATATCTCCCCACCTGGAAGAAAACATGTGCTGCCACCAGCCCTGGTGACTCCCACCAAAAACGCTGTGAAAATTGGCCCCAGGAATGCTGGGGAGCCGTGTGGGAGGTCGAAAAAGAAAATGGCCACCGTGGTAAAATAGCTCCAGAGCCAGTGGTAAAAATGAGGCAGGGAGCCTAAAAACATCCTCGGAGGTTCTTACCAGGGCTGAAACCCTCTCCCTTTCTCTTCAGGGGTCTGCCTGGCTCTGCACCACCGGGCAGACTGATTTACCCCGGGAGCTGCAGTGAACAGGGAACTTGGAGCTGTTTTTTTGGGGGGTTTTTTTACACAAAAACTTTAACTTCTAGTAACAGAAAAAAATAAAGCCTAAGCTAAAAATAATAGAAAAAAATTCCCCAAAGGGGCTACTTCCCTATACCGCAGACACTGAGGGGGAGCCTTCGGGTCGGTGAGGGAGCCAGTCCCCTGGCTATCAGGGGACCCGGAACCACATGGGCTAGCATTGCCAGGGGTAACCAACCCCCCGTTCACCCAGCTCTACCTGAGGGATGGCCCAGACACTGAACCTAGTACCTCAAGGAGCAAGAAAAATCTGTCTCACATAGAGCTGCAGGTATACACGACCACCATCTGCTGGAATCAGAGAAATACTGATGAGCTGCAGGTGGCACATTTGGGATACCAGTGCCTCAAAGCTTTGTTCTCTCACTCCATCTGCTGGTGGGAGTGCATAATCCACTGGTCTGGACCGATCTGGGTATGTACAGGAATCCCCTCATTGCATTGGGTGTTAGCTCAGCTTGTCCAAGAGCTCGTTAGCCTTTGCGCTAGGCTCACGCATAATATAGCATCAGTCTGATAATCATTAAATGACAATCATTTAAACATAAACAGGATAAAATGAACTAAAACTAAATCAATCAAACAAATAAAAATTACATCAATTAAAATAATAAAAGATAAATAAAAAATAAAAGATAAACCTGCTATAAATATAAATATAAAGCTGCCCGAGTTACTGCATCCTAAACTGTGCTTAATCAGCTATTGCAGTTAAAGATTAAAAGCTTGCATAAACAAAATAGCCTTCAACATTTTCCTGAGCTTAGTGGTTAAAACCTCCTTCTTTAAGTCTTGCAGCAAATGCATTCTATAAATAGGGCCCTGGACATAAAACAGATGTTCTAATGTCTCATGGAGCTGCACAATTTTATGTCAGAACATCCGACAAGATCTGGGAGGCAGACTTTAAAGTCTGGTTGGATGATAAAGCTTGGAGGTGCTTTGAAAACTAGCATGATAGTTTTAAATTTGACCCTCCATATTACTGGAAGCCAGTGGTGCTTAATTAGAGCGAGGGTTTAAATGCTAGTACAGGAGTAACCTTGACACAATTCGTGCAACTGAATTCTATGAACTGCAATGCCCTCATAGGCAAACCCAGATAAAGTGCATTGTTACTGTTACGAAGTATTTTATTATCATGCCATGCTTTGATGTCTTTTTAGAATAATAGAATGCAATTTAATCTTTGTTTAATAAATAAATTATAAAGGTCTCCATATCACAGTGGCTCTTTTTCCTTCCTCCCTCCCACTCTATCAAAAGAGATCAGCAGCAGAGGAAATTTTCCTCACTCGCAAAAAGTGCAATGATGCTTGGGATTTCCTATGTTCTCTCTCAAAAATGGTGGTGACACTAGGGTTTTCCCTACCATTTTTTTTTAATTCGCAGTATCACTACCCTTTTTGAGAGCAAGGATGAATTCTGCCATGGACCTCTTTTGATAGGTACAGTGGGTGGGAGGTAAGGAGCCACCACCATGTGGGGACATTTGGTACAATTTTGAAGGGTGGAGGGAAGAAGGGAAAGGGGCTGCATCTACGCTGTTGTGTTTTAGACATTGAGGCGTGGGCCTTTGGTCGCTGCAAGAGATGGCACCTCCCACAGGGTGGAGCCCTGCGGGGACTTGCAGCGATAGGCTAGCTCTGAGCAGAGATGGACACAGAGAAAGGTAGTCTTTATTATACTGCAACGTAGATGGTAACTCGAGGAACGGGCAATGATCCCAGCCAGAAGAGGAGATGTCTGATGGCAATGTTCCGTCTGAAGGCTGCAGAGTGGAAAGGCAGTCACACGGTTTCACCAGGTCCCGAGAGGGAGATGGGTCCGGTAGTGGTCCGCGAAACAGGGTAGGCCGAGAACCCAGGCCTAGATGGAAAGGCCAGTGAAAGTAGATCCGGTAGTAGTGGTCTGCGGTGTGGGGTAGGCCGAGGATCTATGCAGAGAGAGATGAGACAAACCAGAGATAGAACTGGAGCGGTAGTACTCACTTTGATGCTGGCAGTTATAGTAGAAGAGAATCCCTGAGGAGCGGAGGTCCGGAACGAAATAAGGCCCCCGAGGAGTGGTACCTTAGCGTCCTTGTTGGTAGTAGATAACCCCAGAGAGTAGACAGGAACGAGGCAAGGCCCCCGAGGAGTGGGTACCTAAGTCGTCCTGGAGCTAGAGTAAACAGAGCAGAAGCATCTGGTAACATAGAGAGATCAGCATGGAGGATTCCTTGCTAACTCGCATTAGGAATCGTGAACGGGGTTTAAATATCAGAGCTAGTGACGTCATGCGGTGGGGACGCCCCCGAGGTTCCTGCCATGACGTACGTAAAAGACGGGGCTGCACGCTTGTGCCCTAGGTGACTCCGGGAGAAAGATGGCGAACGCAATAGCCCATGCCGGACTGGGGACGCCAGAGGGGTTGGCGTGGAGAAGCGGAGGCAGCCATCTTCCCAAAAGGAACCAAGTGAGGCAGGAAAAAGGTGAGCAATAGAGGGCGTAGCCATCTGCAACCGACGGGCACAACACACACAAAGCTATTTTTTTCATTTACAGCCATAAACAAAGGTGTTGATCGCAGGACCAGTTGGCATCATTTTAGACCTGGAAGTTGGCAAGTCAGGAGTGACTGGGGATTGCTCCTGCCGTTTTCTTTATCAGAAACACTCAAGGAAGGGGTAACTGGGGGTTTGGGGGTGAAGAGAAGGGTGCGGCAGGGGCCATTTTCTTTTGTTTAGAGTTTTCTAAAATTTAGGAGGTAATACTCAAAGAGCCACTTACGTATATAAAAATCCAGTGGCTCTGTGAAGTAGTGTCCCTAAAACCCCCCTTAAACAGTACAGGCATCTACCCTGGTCCACCTTAAAAATTAGACATACAGGTAGCTCTGTGGGCAGATCCCCTGAGAATAGGAATAAAGGAGTAGGCTCAGAGGGGAACAGACAGGCCCTGGGTCTTCAGGAGAAGGCAGCTCCTGAAACATTTCTGTCCTGAAGGTAAATACTGAAGGTGAAGTTGGCTGAAGATAAGCCACATATGCTGAACCAATTGCTTGTGGAAAATAAAGTTTTATATAAGAAGAACCAGAGTCTAGAATGTGTCTGTCCTCTGGAAAAGTTATAGTTGGCTCAGCTATGCCACAGGCTCTTTGAAAATAGCCCTGGCAGGTATGCACATAAAAGTATGTGTGGAATAATAAAATATGTGCATAATAAGGCTTTTTAAAATTTCCTCTCTGCCACCTCTCTGCCTTTTTCTTTTAAAGCTTATTTTTTGATCTTCTTATAAATGTATGCACATAAATCCATTTGGAAGATTCTAGCTAAAGACTGTGAATAAAAAGCAGCCTGTCCGGGCTGTTTGGAAATCACCCACCTAATGTTTATTTCAGATTGGCAAATGAATCAAACCAACATTATCCATTAAAATGAATGGAAACCGAAAAGAAAAATCCCATAATGAAAAAACAAACAAACAAAAATGATTGACCTGCACAGCCCTAGCATTGTCAAAGGGCAGAATGATGGAGGCTTGTGTAGGTTTCAGAAAGGGGGCAAAAAGAAAGCCCACTGGGCATGATCACCTGTGTTTACCTATATAAAAATGTGGTCTGATTATTACCCCTCCCCTATGTGTGGATAAAAGTATATGCGCCGTCATTGCATATGTACTTTTACCTGCAAGGCATTTACAGTTGTAAATGAGCTTCCATGTCCTTCCCCAATGCATATGTTATGATCATAATGCACACATGCTTTAACACAAGCAAGGTAAGCCATCAACTCTCACGTGTTAAATTAAAACAGATTTCTGGACAGCTGCATTATGCATATAATTACATTGTACATTACATTGTACATTACATTGTACATATAATATAATTACATTGTACATTAATATAATTACATTGATATATTTGCATTGTACATATAAGTGAATGTGATATGTAACTATCGCATTAACTCAGCGGATAATATGTGCTCTAAAATCACAAGTTGATGGATGATCTTAATGCAAACAAACTCCCTGTGGTACAACAGAGATCTCTAGTGGACACCATTTGAAATTTCACTTTATGATCTATTTCACTGTAGCTGGGGATAAGTTTGTGCAACAAGTGTTTTGTTTTTTAGGGAGAAAATTGCCCTGTTTAAGTTACAGATAGGTAACCCAGATGATATTGTTAATGAATCCACTGGGACAGCAAAAAGTGATATGTTCATTATTTCAGTAGTAGTTGATATCCTCAAGAGAAATATATTGTATAATTTGCATGTGTGTTTGTGTTTGTGTGTGTGTGTGTGGGGGGGGGGGGGGGGGGGACAAATTATGCATGCTAGATCCTACCTAGTACATTTTTTTAAATTAAACTATAATCTATGTACAGCATGGTGGTCAGAATATAAGAGAACAATTATGAATCTTATGTAGGGATCTCATATAAATGAAAATGATACCAATTTGATTATCAATCAAAGTTTTTACTCATAGGTCCTAAAAATCATGCACAACAATTTTACTTCAAAATTCACATCTAGACTAAAAGCTGAAGAAAGAACAAAAAAAAAAAAAAAGGCGGGAAACATTTTTAAAATCAACACACTTCTCTTTAGGAAAATTAAGATCTTCTCAGCAACACCATCTGCCCCAAGCTACCAGTCTGAAATAAAATGGTTTTAATGATCATTTTTAGGATCTATGATTTTAAAGGAGCCAACTTTTGGAAATGATTAGAGATGCTGAACTTACCACAATTTGTAGCACCCCCCACAAAAAAGAAACAAGACAGAACACAGAGAGGTCAATATTGAAAGCTGCCCAGATAAGTAACTTAGGCCTAGATTCATCATTCTGCTATATTTATATTTATTAGTCACCAACCAACCTCTTTCCCTTTGTGAAAATATTCTCCAACATCCACTGTTCAAGGGAAACCCTTGCTCGGTGGTTTTGTGCGGTGCCTATATTTAGGGACAACCATTCTGTAATTGCCCCACTTAATAGCCCCGTATTTTACTCTTTATTATTAACTCTTCATGTCCATTTTTTATTTGCATTTTAATTTTTATCCTTTTTTATTATTATTTCACTTCTCCCTGGCTATTTATCTGACCCAACCACAATTTTTCTTGTATCATGTACTTATCTAGGCTGCCGCCCTTATTTCTCCTATGGGTTCGGATCCATCGGCTCAGAGTGCTTCAGAAGTCAAAAAAGCAAACAGAATGTTAGGAATTATTAGGAAGAGAATGGTGAATACAACGGAAAATGTCATAATGCCTCTGTATCACTCCATGGTGAGACCGCACCTTGAATACTGTGTATAATTCTGGTTGCCGTATCTCAAAAAAGATATAGTTGCGATGGAGAAGGTACAGAGAAGGGCAACCAAAATGATAAAGGGAATGGAACAGCTCCCCTATGAGGAAAGGCTGAAGAGGTTAGGGTTGTTCAGCTTGGAGAAGAGACGATTGAGGGGGGATATGATAGAGGTTTTTAAGATCATGAAAGGTCTTGAACGAGTAGATGTGAATCGGTTATTTACACTTTCGAATATTAGAAGGACAAGGGGGCACTCCATGAAGTTAGCAAGTAGCACATTTAAGACTAATCGGAGAAAATTCTTTTCACTCAATGCACAATAAAGCTCTGGAATTTGTTGCCAGAGGATGTGGTTAGTGCCGTTAGTGTAGCTGGGTTCAAAAAAGGTTTGGATAAGTTCTTGGAGAAGTCCATTAACAGCTATTAATCAAGTTTACTTAGGGAATAGCACTGCTATTGCATCAGTAGCATGGGATCTTCTTAGTGTTTGGGTAATTGCCAGGTTCTTGTGGCCTGGTTTTGGCCTCTGTTGTAAACAGGATGCTGGGCTTGATGGACCCTTGGTCTGACCCAGCATGGCAATTTCTTATGTTCTTATGTTCTTATTATTTGGTTCAGTAATTTCTCTTTTGGATTGCAGACAGAAAGGTTCTGATTCTGAAGCTCTTTCTCAAAGAGAATGACAAAAATTATAAAATGATTTATAAAGGATAGAGAAAGCAAGGTGGGCTGTTGCCTGTTGTCAAAGTGTCACTCTGTCATAAAGAGCACAATGATCTCTCTGCTGACTGTTACAGGGTTATAGTAACTTTTGATAGGGGTAAAAGTGCTGCAGACATACTGGGGGTAATATTCAGCCAATGTATGGCTTGCATAGTCAGCCAAACAACATTTAAGCACAGCCACAGCATGGAAATACGCAACTATCTGAAAGTTAGCGGATACGTTTATCCACCTAACTTTAGGCCTACTCTGTGCATGACCAGAGTTAGCCTGGGCAACTCTGAATATTGGCGTTAGCCAGACAACTTGTCAGGCTTAACTTAACTACATACTGGAAGACCTCTACATTATCGGGCTAAAATGTGGCCAGCTAATGAGTTTTCCAGTCAAACCTTAGCCAGATAAAGTGCCTAAAATATTCAAAAGTCTGCATTTAGCTGGAAACGTACAAGTTATCCGGCTAAATGCCACTCGAGTTTGGACCCCGCTATGTCAGTCCGCAGTGTATATAGAGAAAGATCTGTGTTTCTCTAAGCGCAGTGGTCTATAGCAATGACTCTGGCAACCAGGATCAGCATCCTTTGCTATCCGATTTGCAGGAGTCAGTGTACTGTGTGTTGGGGATACGCAGAGACAACATTTTCATTTCACTTTGTTAATTTGTTTCGTAGGTCACCTCTATTTGTCTGGTTCATTTCAAATGAAATATTTTTTGTTTATTTGTTCATTTGTCTGCCATTAAAATCAATGGGGAAAGCACTGCAGCCTATTTTGGGCTCCCAAAATTGTGGTTTTTCTCATCAATTCTAATGAAATTTGTACGAAAACATCATCAGAAGGGGGAAAGAGGTCCAAGGCATGCACACTGTGGCAAAGCGGCACCACGAGTAGCATTAATATCCTAAGGCACTGGAAAGGGGCAAAGGGGTAGCAGCAATGGCAGAAGTTCTCCAAGGCGCCATCAGAGAAGCAAAGAAGCAGCAAGAGTGGACAGAAAATCCCAAGGCTTCAAAAGAGGGTACCGACAACAGTAGCATTAACCTTTGAAGCCAACATGAGAGGCAATGTGGCACCAGGATGGAGGGATGAAGCAAAAAAGGTGACAGGAAAAACCCCAAGGCACTAATAAAGGGACAAAGCAGCAGGAAGATCGGCATCAACACCACGAGAGGTGCAGAGCAGCCTCCACAGTGACAAGAGCACCCCAAAGTGTAGAGTCTGACTATGACAGCAAGACCCTCAAGGTGCATAGTCTGCGTGTGGCAGCAATGCCGAGTGGAAGAAAGACTCCTAAGGTGTAGCACAAGGGGTATAGCAGCAAGGTAGGATGGCATGGGAGATGTGACTGTCTTCCTATTGAAGCCCTTGCCACTTGTCAGATTTAGTTTCATGAGAATGATCTGCCATCAGAATCATTTTTGTGACACAAGCTTTTATTACATTCCCTGCTTAACATTGATCTTGCTGCTGGGTGGAATTTGGGGTTTCTCTTGAAACTTTTGTCATAAACAGAACATGGCGCTGGTCTCTCATCAGTTTGGCTTTCTTGGTAATTTGTGAGGTTTGCTTTATTAACCAGCTATTCCTATGTTCTATAGCTGAACACAGTCTCTTTCCTTTGTTGATTTTCTAGTGCTGCATTAGTTCTCTCTTTCTATTGAAACCTTTTCCACATTCAGAACATGGAAAAGATCTCTTCTGTTCATGTTTTCTGTTGTGCCTGTATTTCTTCCTTTGAACTGAGGGTTTTGCTATAGTCTGTATATGTATATTGCCTGTCTTCAGTATCAGATATCTTAAGGGCTGGTGCCCTGCTAATGAGGCCACAGAATGGTTTAAAATGAGGCAGTCTCAGACCAGTTGTTAACCCAGAACATGGCCATGCCCCAAGGACCTGGAATCCGTTGGCAGAGGATGTGGTAAAAGCTGTTAGTGTAATTGTGTTTTAAAAAGATTTGGACAAGTTCTTGGAGGAAGAGTCCAAAAACCATTATTAAGATGGAGTTGCAAAATCCACTGCTTATTTGTGGGATAAGCAGCATGTAATATGTCAGCCCTTTGGGATCCCGCCAGGTACCTGTGCCCTGGATTGGCCACTGCTGGAAACAGGATACTGGGCTTCACGGACCTTTGGTATGACACAGTATGGCATGTCTTAGGACTTTGTCAGTTTTAACACGTGCAGGTAAGTGGATTTTAAAACATGCTCATGTGAAATTTTACCAATTAGTCTACCAGTTTACCTAATCTATCTGAAGGTCATCCAGCCTGCACTCTCCCCAATTCACGCATACACCTTCTCCTGTCGTCTTAAGCCTCAAAAGAGATTTCTGCAGACTTACATCTCATTAGAAGCAGCAGTAAATATATGCAGCTATCAAGCCACTGCTCACTGCAACCACTGGAATTAAAATATGAATTTGCACACGTAACTTATGGGCCCACCCTGGAATGCCCCCGACATGCCCTAACTCCGCCCCTTTCTCTTTTACTTGTACCCGCATATATAGGTACGTAATTTGCAGCTTTTAAAATACAAGTTGCTCGCCCAGTTACTCACGTATATATCAGCCTTTTAATGTGAGCAATGCTTTTAAAATTCAACTCAAAATTCTTATGGTCCTAAAAAAAAAAAAAAAAAAGAAAAATTTTTTTTCTCATATATGGGTCGATTTTAAAAGCATTGCTCATGGAAAAAAGGCCACATACATGCATATGCGGGCCTTGCATGAGCAATACACATTTTAAGAAGCCATATAGTACACAAATACATACCCGTGCATGCGTCAAGGAAAAGGGGCGGGGCATGGGCAGTCCTGGGTGTGGCCAAGACTTAGACACGTAAGTCACATTTAAAAAAGCTGACCATGGCGCACATCAGCTTGGTATGCACGTAACTTACTTTGGTTCCTGATGAGGAGCAAATCTGGAGATCTCAAGTTTTAGAGTGTTTAGCACAGTATGAGAGCTTGGGGTCAAGTGGGGGACTTGCAAGATGAAGACCAGAGGGGTATTGAAGACCTCAATATGAACTGGGCAAACTGGTGGACTACTTGGAAAAACTGTTTTTTTCCCTGGCATAAGCATGTTTTAAAATAGAGATGTGAATCGTGTCCTCGATCGTCTTTATGATCGATTTCGGCTGGGAGGGGGAGGGAATCTATCGTCGCCGTTTGGGGTGTTTAGAGTATCGTGAAATCGTTAAAAATCGTGAACCGGCACACTAAAACCCCCTAAAAACCCACCCCGACCCTTTAAATAAAATCCCCCACCCTCCCGAACCCCCCCCCCCCCCCATGCCTTAAATTACCTGGGGGTCCAGCGGCGGTCCGTAGCTAAATCGGGGGAAGGGGGAGGGCAGGAAAACCGGCACACTAAAACACCCCTAAAACCCACCCCCGACCCTTTAAATTAAATCCCCCACCCTCCCGAACCGCCCCCAAATGCCTTAAATTACCTGGGGGTCCAGTGGCGGTCCGGAACGGTCTCCTGCAATTGAATCGTGTTGTCTTCAGCCGGCGCCATTCTGCGCCGCCATTTTGCAAAATGGCAGCGCAAAAATGGCGGCGGCCATAGACCAACACGATTCGACTGCAGGAGGTCGTTCCGGACCCCGCTGGACCTTTTGGCAAGTCTTGTGGGGGTCAGGAGGCCCCCCCAAGCTGGCCAAAAGTCCCTGGGGGTCCAGCGGGGGTCCGGGAGCGATCTCCTGCCGCGAATCGTTTTCCATACGGAAAATGGCGCCGGCAGGAGATCGACTGCAGGAGGTCGTTCAGCGGGGGTTCCGGATCGATTAAAGCACCCCTCCTGCGTGTATTTCAGTTAGGGCTTTAGCGGCTTTTATGCACGTATGCAGGCAGATTTTAAAATAGGGATGTGAATCGTTTTTTGACGATTTAAAATATCGTCCGATATATTTTAAATCATCAAAAATCGTTAGGGCCACGATACAGTACCAATTCCCCCGATTTATCGTCAAAAAATTGTAAATCGGGGGAAGGGGGAGGCCGGCGCCATTTTCCGTACGGAAAACGATTCACGGCAGGAGATCGCTCCCGGACCCCCGCTGGACCCCCAGGGACTTTTGGCCAGCTTGGGGGGGCCTCCTGACCCCCACAAGACTTGCCAAAAGTCCAGCGGGGGTCCGGAACGACCTCCTGCAGTCGAATCGTGTTGGTCTATGGCCGCCACCATTTTGCGCCGCCATTTTGCAAAATGGCGGCGCAGAATGGCGCCAGCTGAAGACAACACGATTCAATTGCAGGAGGCCGTTCTGGACCGTCACTGGACCCCCAGGTAATTTAAGGCATTTGGGGAGGGGTTCGGGAGGGTGGGGGATTTAATTTAAAGGGGCGGGGGTGGGTTTTAGGGGGTTTTAGTGTGCCGGTTTTCCTGCCCTCCCCCTTCCCCCGATTTACATTTTTTGACGATAAATCGGGGGAATTGGTATTGTATCGTGGGCCCTAACGATTTTTGACGATTTAAAATATATCGGACGATATTTTAAATCATCAAAAAACGATTCACATCCCTATTTTAAAATCTGCCTGCATACGTGCATAAAAGCCGCTAAAGCCCTAACTGAAATACACGCAGGAGGGGTGCTTTAATCGATCCGTGCGTACTTGCAGCATCTCTCTGCTCGTGTGCTGATTCACACATTCATGGGTGCATACACTTTCCTTTTAAAATTACCCTATCAAAGATGTAAGTTACATGTTGGAGAAGGCCGGTTTTAATCATTTATAAAGAGGAGACAATAGACATAGTTGTGAGTAGATAAGAACCGAAGGAGAAGGATAATTCCAAGGTAACAAGATTGTGACAAAGAGACACCAAACGTGGCATGAATAGCCTAAAGCCCCATAAAGTGGGAAAAGGGTGCCAGCAATGGCAGGAGTTTTCCAAGGTAATGTCAGAGGAGCAAAGCAGCATCGAGTGTCAGGAACATGACACGGTTTCAAAGGAGGACACCAATAACAGTGGCATGAACCCCCAAAGTCAGCATGGATGATGCAAAGTGGTATCAACATAAGAACATAAGAAAATGCCATACTGGGTCAGACCAAGGGTCCATCAAGCCCAGCATCCTGTTTCCAACAGTGGCCAATCCAGGCCATAAGAACCTGGCAAGTACCCAAAAACTAAGTCTATTCCATGTAACCATTGCTAATGGCAGTGGCTATTCTCTAAGTGAACTTAATAGCAGGTAATGGACTTCTCCTCCAAGAACTTATCCAATCCTTTTTTAAACACAGCTATACTAACTGCACTAACCACATCCTCTGGCAACAAATTCCAGAGTTTAATTGTGCGTTGAGTAAAAAAGAACTTTCTCCGATTAGTTTTAAATGTGCCCCATGCTAACTTCATGGAGTGCCCCCTAGTCTTTCTACTATCCGAAAGAGTAAATAACTGATTCACATCTACCCGTTCTAGACCTCTCATGATTTTAAACACCTCTATCATATCCCCCCTCAGTCGTCTCTTCTCAAGCTGAAAAGTCTTAACCTCTTTAGTCTTTCCTCATAGGGGAGTTGTTCCATTCCCCTTATCATTTTGGTAGCCCTTCTCTGTACCTTCTCCATCCTACCATGAAGGGGAAACAAATCAGAAAAGGCACAAAAGAAAAAAAAACCCAGGCAATGACAGAAAGACAAAGCAGCACAAAGTGTGGCACGAAGACCCCCAAAGCACCATAGAGGTGCAAAGCATCCACCCACAATTGCAGGAAACCCCAAGAGTGTGGCAACCAGGCAGAGTGGCAGAAAAACCCCTAACAAGTACATTCTGTAGTATGGCAGCTAGGCAGAGTGGCAGCAAGACCCTCAAGATGCAGCACAATTTGTATAGTATCAAGGCAAAGTGGCACCAAGACCTCCAAGGGGGTACAGCAGGGGTTTGGTAGCAAGGCAAAGAGGAAGAAAGACCCCAAGGTGTACTATTGGGAGTATAGCAGCAAGGTATGTTGTGATTGTGGACCCTTGGAACCTGCCCTGCCCTGCAGGTTCCCACCATCCGCAGGCAAACCCGGATGAAGCAGAGGCTCAACTGGAGCTTCACCTATCCTAGCCCTCGTTCCCCTTGGGTTGAGCTTTTTGGTACCGGGGCCTGCAGGTCTTAGGTAGGGGGGCCTCTGTTGATGGCAGAAGAGGTCGTCGTAAGGTAGTTGAGTCGGGGCAGACAGAGGTCAGGCAGGCAGTGGTCAAGCATATCCGAGATCAGACCGAGGTCAAACAAGGTATCCATCTGGAGGGAAAGGAGGGATGGATAGGCAGAGTAGGAAGGCAAGGAGAACGAGTGGGCAATGAGGAAAAAGCAGAAGAACTGAAAGACAAGGACGCTGGAACTGAAGAACTGAAGACAAGAATGCTGGAACTGCAACATGCTCTACAGAAGAGTAGGAGGACCTGTTGCTGAGGCGAGTTGCTTCTAGAGCATCGCCCTTATATAGGGCAGAGTTCATGATGTCATCTCTAGGAGCCATGGAGACTTTCCCGTTGCTGTCTCTTTAAATCTTGGGCAGTGATGCATGCACAAATGCCAAATGCACAAATGACAAATGCAACAAGTAGTGAGCAGCATGATCTCCAAGGCATATCATACGTGTTATAGCAGCAAGGCAGACTGGCAGGAAGATCTTCAAAGTGCAGTGTGAATTATCCATCTAAATGGCTTTGAATATAATAATAATAATATTTTGTATTTCTAGACTGCCTTTCTAATTTTAGCTCAAGGTGGCTTACAACATTTGTTTTCAATATAATGAGTCAGGTTTGCTATTGTCCTGTTTTCAGTGTTCTGCTTCCTCAGCAGCCTTTATGGTTTTGTTTGCTAATGATATTGCTCATGCTTTACTCTGCATAAAGTTCTTTGTTGTCTGTTTTGGCTGAGAAATGCATGTTCACTGCTTGTATTCTGTGCAGCTGGCTCTAAAGGGTTAACCTCTGACTTGGAAGCAAGGGATTCTGGGTGCTTTTCCTCATGTATTCTGTCAGCTCAGCCTGGCAAGTGTGCTTCAGCAGCTAATCTGGCCAAACCCTGTAGAATACTACTCTTTTTACCTGTATTTATATGCTGTGACCCAGACTGCTTTGGTTGCTGTTTTCTCCAGTTTATTCACAGTTAAGGCTCTATTTACCTGTTTACTCGTTAATGACATTGGGAGTTGAAGAAGCGGCCTCCTCTGCCTGCAAATTAAAGACTATCTAAGTTGTGCATAGGAAATGTGCAGCAAAGTCAGAATAATTCTAATCCAAGTGCATACCTGAGACAATCAGAGATAAAGTGACTTGCCCATTGTCACAAGGAATGTCAGTGGGAGATATGAGAACATTCAGGTGAAGGAGAATCACAACAGTTTTCCATTTTTTGCAGTCCCCTGAGTGAAGCACTAATTTTCTTTCATGGATGATTCTGAAGAGTGCAGTATTTATACACTTCCCTCAAGTCCTCCATGCACAAATTTATTATGGGACTGATTCTTTGGGATTATTTTCTACCAGCACAGGACAAAAAAAAACCTCCCAAAAACTCTGCTGACTCAGATTCTGACAATTCAGTTCAAAAGTAGTTAGTGGTTTCCTGAAACCGGTAAAGGTCGGTGGACCGCATTTGAAAACAGGAACATAACATTGTAACACATTCTTGCTACTGAAAAAGGAATGGAGAAAATATCTGCCTGAATGTGACTTGATTCAAACACCCAAAAATAATATTTATTTATTAACCATTATTTTTTTTTTTCCAAATTCGGCTTTATTGGATCAAAGAATGAAGCACTTAACAACCTTAAAGAGAATAAAACCATTAACAATGGTCGATCCATAGTGACCCAAACTTATCTGAACACATTTTCTCCCAACCCATACAAAGGTAACACCCTACAAAAACATAAACAAGCACACCACATTCACACCACACAGCTTCCCACATTCACATACCCACTGAGAACAGCACACCCCGTACAGAAAAGTGGGGACAAGCAGCAGGAGTCGCCAATCATTCCGAGTCTTATGCATGATCCAGCAGAAAAAATGCAACTTGATAAAAAAGAATTTCGGAAGGATTTAAAAACTTGGTTATTCTGGCAAGCGTATACAGATGAATAGAGAATACGAAAGAATCCCTAGGCAAATGACAGATCTTGAGATCTTTTTAACTCTTATTCTTTACTATCTTAATCTTTTTTAAGGGTAGCATTTTATTCTTAATGATGGTAGTTTTTTATATTTTTTAGATTATAGTTTTTTAGATATTTATAATATGATAATATGTATTGTTTCATTTTTCTAATTATTCTTTTGTTTTTATTATATTTTGAATTTTGTGAACCGTTGAGACGGACTCTTCCATACAAACTGTTTAAATAAATAAATAAAATAAAACCAGTGAACATATGAAAAAGGTCACCTGGAGCAATTTTATACTTTCAGGTCCCTCTTCTACTCTTCACTGCTCTCTGCCAGCAAGCACAGCCACTCCTCAATAAAGAAAAGGCTGAATTTTCAAATGGCTGCACGCGTAAAAATCGGCACTTTCGAGCGTGGCCATTAGCCGCTGTCCTGGGGAAACGCGCACCGGCCGTAACTTCTGCTCATCAGAGCAGGTAAGTTACAAAACAAATTAAAAAAAGGGTTAGTTAGGCTAGATTTAAGGGTTGGGGTGGAGAAGGGAAAGGGAAGGAAGATTAGGCAGAGGGGTATGGAATTTCTTTCCCAGTCCGCTCCTTAATTGGAGCGGACTGGGAGGGAACTGGGGGAGGCCCCATTGTATCGCCGTGCGTATCAATGCCAAATTTGGCCCCCCCGGCACCCACCACCCGCAGATGCGCATGCGGATTTTATAATCTAGCGCACATGTACTTGTGGCCAACAGATTTTATAACATGCATGCGCTGGCGTGTGATTGTTATAAAATCAGCGCATCCAAAAGCGCGCGCCAGGAATCGCACGCTCATGGATGCGCGCCAGGAACCGCACGCTTATGGACGCCCGTGTGCATGTTTTAAAATCTACCTCAAAATGTCCTGACTAGTAGGTTCTGGCTATACAACCAAAGGAAAAGTTACTGAAAATTAATATAGAATCAGTCCATGATAACAGATGCAAAAAGATTGTAGCAGGTTACAGTTACATCAATTGGTGGCAGGCAGAATGCTTTTTTTGAACATTTCTCTGACTTTCTTTCCCTCCAGGTAGAGTTTCTTCAGACACCACAAGTAGGCAGTCTCCTTTTTTTATCTCATAGGGGGTTGCTGCTCTTCTGGTCAAGTGCCACCTCCTTAGAGAGCTTCTTCTCACGCCATCTTCAACTTCCCTGAACTACTCACTGAATCAGTTGTGATGACTCTCAACAGCACAAACACTCTCCACACACCTCTCAGTCTTGTTTGGCACTGGGGATCCATGACCCTGCAGTCCAGGTGTTCCTAACCTTGAGGCCCTAGCACTCCCAGGAGATGACGGCAGGAAAAGGACCCCAACCCTCCCAATTCACAGGGTTTTATAGTCTGAGCACAAAGGCACCGCCCACTAATGTGATGTCACTATAACGCAAAAAATACCATGCTGCTCCACTTTGCTGACAGAGACCTTTAGAGGTCTTCAGCCACTCCAGTAAGCAGAGAAACTTTGTGACTTCTTTACATCCACCCCCACCAGCAAGAAACTTTTCAGACCACTGGGCTAAAACAATTCACTATACAGAATAGATAGAGGCAAGGTTCCCAATAGAACCTCATGTCCTTTAACATAATAATTATACATTTAGCACAGTAACATAATAAAACAAGTAGGGGCATAGTCATTATTAATAAACTGTATAAATTCTTAATGTAATACTAACAAGTGATAAAAATGTAGATTTTGCTCTATATTTTGTTGGCTGCGTGCTGTCCCATTTAAAAGAATTGAATGTCGTTGTATCCATTGTAAATATGAAAAAAAAAAAAAGGTTCTGCTGTGTTGCTAGGCAATGACAGAGGTCACAAAGAGTGAGACTGGAACAATGAGGAAGTTAACATTCTGGGCTAAAACAGGGAACAGAGAAAGGGTTTATTTCCTTAGGGTAACAGGTTTTTTTTTTGTTTGTTTTTTACAACAAACAAGAAAGTCATATTGAGACGCCCTGGTTCACTTTAGTTTGCCAAGAGATATTTATGTGGGGAAAAAAAATCACACTAGAAAGTTGGGCACTGCTAGAGGGCGTTCACCACAGGGATCTGGAAATACCAGGAATCCAGTTCAGCATTTACTTACTGCACCTCAAAGATTCCAACACTGTCATGGTAACTGTGCCTACCTTGAGAAGAGCTTAATGACTGAGAGAAAATACCACAATGTCAACTGTGGTGGAGGGATAGCAAGGGAATACTGTAACCAGCTTCCCTGTGGTTAGTGGGGGTAACATGAAGTCTTTACAAACAACCGTTCTGTATTAGAAACAAAGAAATATGATGGCAGAAAAAGACTGTATGGCCCATCCAGTCTGCCCATCTGCCTGTAACCCTTAGTGGGGGGTTTTATCCCAAGGACACACAAACTTAATTTTACTCTTCGGGGCTGCTCCGGCTGGCAGTTTAATCCCATTCTTAACTCTTAATCTTGGGTGGATTCTTTTTATGGGGGGAAGCTCTCGCTTCTGGACTGGACCAAGGTGTCTTGCTTTCTGTCAGGTCGATACTGTAACGTGCGGTTGAGGATTTCCCGTCTGTAACGAGCTGGGAGCGCACAATTCGGACACGTAAGGCGATGCAGCGATACAGTCTCCAGTTTCACGCATCCTTAGCGCTTCTTAAAACAGACGCATAACCCTTTCCGCACGCAGCATGTATATGATATGTAAATGAACGAATTAGCTGTATAATGAAGGAATTAGCTATTCCCCTCCGATACTGTGACGCGTGCTCAGATTATCTCCTTTGTAACCCGCTATTTTGCCGCGACCCGTTAGTTTACCGCCACCCTCTACTTGGTGTTAGTGTGGTGTTAGAAAATTAAAACGGGAATAAAGTGTAAAAAATGGGGGCGATTTCGGCGCTCAAGGCCCCGTCCGGTCTCCGGTGCAGCCCCAGTCCTGTCCCCTCCTCCCGAAGCAAAAAAAAAACAAAAACGAAAAAGTAGCAAGGCTCGGGCCTGCTACGGTAGTCCCTTCTCCCTTCTCCCCTCCTCCCGATTTCGGTGCTCAAGGCGGCCGGGTGGGCGTGCATTCATCCAGGCAGAGGGAGCCGGCGGCGAAAGCGGCCTCCGGCTCCCTCTGCCTGGATGAATGCACGGCCCCCGCCGGCAGTGAATGAATGCCCGTGCGATTTCCGGTCTCCGGTGCAACCGCAGTCCTGTCCCCTCCTCCCGAAGCAAAAAAAAAAAAAAAACCCGAAAAAGTAGCAAGACTCGGGCCTTCACTGCCGGCGGGGCCCGCTTTCGCCGCCGGCTCCCTCTGCCTGGATGAATGCACGGCCCCCGCCGGCAGTGAATGAATGCCCGTGCGATTTCCGGTCTCCGGTGCAACCGCAGTCCTGTCCCCTCCTCCCGAAGCAAAAAAAAAAAAAAAAACCGAAAAAGTAGCAAGGCTCGGGCCTTCACTGCCGGCGGGGGCCGCTTTCGCCGCCGGCTCCCTCTGCCTGGATGAATGCACGGCCTCCGCCGGCAGTGAATGAATGCCCGTGCGATTTCGGCGCTCATGCCTTGACTGCATAGACTGTAGGTGCAACCCCTGGGGTGAGATTCTGGGACAAATCAGGCAAGAAGAGGCGTTGGACTGTCAATGTCTACTGATTGGTAATAATTAAATAAAAGTCCATCTGTCAATAATGTTGAAGTCACATCTTTCTGCTGGAACATTAATGTATTTCTCTGTAAGTAGCTGTCTTTAGTTTAAGACATCTGGGTAAATTTAACTTGTACAAAGCTCACCCAGAGGCTGACCAGGAATCCTAATGGAGGGGTCCCCAACTTCACAGCCAAAAAACAGTCCTACCTTCCTTCACACCCATTCCGGCCACCTGGCCCATCCTGATCTCATCAGTGGAGATCCGATTGGGTCTCCTTCATTCTTAATTGTTGTTGTTACTGTGGACGTCTCTTGGGGAAAAGTCAAAGGGGATCAGGTTATGCCAGCACTACATCCCTGAGGGGAGGGGTGAGTCAAAAACCTCCCCACAAAACAATATCCAATTACTTGCTCTCTGAAAAATCTCTCTCGGTGTCTAGTGCTTTACTGTCACTGGTGCTTGCCCCATCTAGGGTATAGATAAAGGCTCATAGCCCTTGTCCTTTTTGTCTGGAGGTAACCTTCTCCACAGAGTGCAAGATTTAAGCAGGAATACCTTCTTGAAAAAAATCAGGATACGTCTTGGCCATCAAAAATCTCACACAGAAGATCTGTCACTGGTGCTTGCCCCATCTAGGGAGGAGAGGGGCTCACAGGTCTTCAGGTCTCTGGGATGAGAGCCCTTTTGCCCCAAAGGGAATCAGGCAAAAATCAATATCACTGTAACTAAATAATGGACAACCCTCTGGCAGCGTGTGCACAGAGAGGCACCTCTGAAAAATATAAAGTTCCTGATGAGGCAGGGAGGCTCACCAGAGAGTGGAAAAGCTACATCCTGAATCTAAATCAAACTGACTTCATGGAGCTCTAAAATAGCTGGGCTAAATAGGGTTGAGGCATCCAATTCAGACCCTCTAGGATGGGACTGGCTGAGAGGGATGGAAGGCTCATGTTATTAAAGTTCTATACAGGGACATAGTGATATCTAGTGGCCAACCTGTAGGGGAGCCACACATCCAATTCATGTAGCTTTGTAATTCCCATCACTTACTTAGAGATCCCCTGTATTTATCCCATGCTTTCTTGAATTCAGATATTGTTTTTCTCTCTACTGTTACAGATTTTAGTATCATAGGCAAAAAGACAAACCTTTCCCAACAATCCTTCTCTTATGTTGCTCACAAAAATGTTGAACTCTGTTACCACTACTCTTTATCACCTCCCACTCAGCCAGTTTCTAACCCAGTCAGTCACTCTAGGATCCATACCAAGGGCACACAATTTCCTTCTGTGCAGAACCGTGTCAAAGGCCTTTCTGAAATACAAGTACACTACATCTAGCGCTCTCCCTTGATCCAACTCTCTGGTCACCCAATCAAAGAAATTGATCAGATTCATCTGACGAGATTTACCTCTGGCTGCCTTGGATCTTGCAATCTATTGGATTCCAAAAATTGTATTATCCTCTGTTTTAGCTGCGATTCTATTAGTTTGCTCATTAAAGAGGTCAGACTAATTGGCCTGTACTTCCCAGTCTTCTTATTACTTCCACTTTTATGAATAGGAACCACATCAATCCTTTTCCAGTCCTCCAAATCTACTCCAGACTCTAAAGAAGCATTGAAAATGTCAGTCAGCATAACTGCTAGGATTTCTCTAAGTTCCCTTAGTGTCCTCGGATGTATCCCATCTGACCCCATCACTTTATATACTTTAAGTTTAGTTAGCTCCTCACTAACAGACTGTTCTGAAAATTGATTGTTTACCTCACTTCCAATCTTATTTTATGTGGACCTGCTTCATGTTGCGCTGGAGGTGGAACCTTGGCCTGGTGCCCGTGAGGGTAAGGTGTGGGCAAGATCCCCTGAGTTGGCCATGACAGATTCCTCCAATTGGGAACATATTTTCTCCACAGAAGAAGCCAACTCTTCCATGATCCATTGTTGCTCTCAGACACGAGTGACCAGACCGGGGATGGCCTGCAAGGCAGGAGACTCCACTGAATCCATGGCCTTGCAACCTGTTGCGCTGGAGGTGGACCCCTGCCCTGGTGCAGGATTGGTACAGCCCTCTGGTCGGACCCAGAGAGCACCTGCCACCAGGAGGTGGAGCACACTAGGAGGCAGAGGCTAACTGGAGCTTCACCAGTAACAGTCTGGGGTTTCCGGTCTGCCTGGAATTAGGTGGGCCTCTGGTGGACTTTCCGGACAGGTAGCAGAGGAGTGTGCCCACCACGAACAAGGGTGCATGGCTTATGCAGAGAGGATGGACTAGACCTGAACTGGAAGCTCCGGAGACCTCAGGGAGGCAACAGTTCACGAAGATTCTCTGGGTGAGACAGGCAGTGCCTGCGAGTCTAGTCAAGTGGAAGCCGCGGTTAGGTTCTAAGCAGGTTGGTCTGATAGTCACAGTAGGCCAGATGAGAGTGTCCGAGTGAAGCGCAAGGATCAAAGCCAGAGTATGTCCAGAAGAAGTCAGCCAAAGCAGGGGTCAATTCCAGAGTCAGTTCAAGTGTAGTCAAGGCAAGCGAGGGTCGGTTCCAGGCAGCAGGCAAGAGAATGGTCTGGCAGGCAGAGGTCAGTACAAGAGGTCAGTCTGAAGAAGTACTACCTGAGAAGGATACAGGAACACACGGAGCCACTGGGAATGGAGAGACACTGGAACACGGAGATGCTGGAACAAGGAGACACTGGAACAGGAGAACACTGGAACAGGATGAAGCAAACTAGCACACCAACGGTGTCGACCCGATTGCCAAGGCAGGGATCAGGAGACTGAGCCCTGCCTTATATACAGGGCTATGGTGATGTCATCCGAATGTGCCTCCCTCGGGTTTCCCGCGCTTGTCCTTTTAAAAGAATGGACGTCGGCCATGCGCACACCTAGGGGTGGGGCCGAGATGGCCGAAGATGCAGAGCCCCGTCGAGAGCTCCGCTGCGAGGCCTGCAGGGATGAGGACGCTGAGGAAGGCCGTGGTGAGCGACGGGGACGCCGGGGGTTAGCGGCAGCAGCCAGGCCAGCGCTTGTGGAAGGCAGCACAAGGTGAGCAGACCCGGTCACAGCACCCATGCGGCCGGGACGCACAACACTCCAGGTCTTTCCACAGTGAATACTGAACAGAAATATTTGTTAAGCAATTTTGCTTTTTCCTCATCAGCCTCTACATATTCCTTCCCTTCACCTTTGAGTCTCACAATGCCACTTTTTCACGTCCTTCTATCACTAACATATCTAAAAAAATAGTTTTTACCCCCAATTTTACCATATTTGCTATTTTTTCTTCTATTTGAATATTTGCATTTCTGACTTCTTTCCCAGCTTCTCTTAATTTTTCCAGATATTGTTTCCTGTAGGGATGTGAATCGTTTTTTGACGATTTAAAATATCGTCCGATATATTTTAAATCGTCAAAAATCGTTAGAGCCGCAATACAATAACAATTCCCCCGATTTATCGTCAAAAAATCGTAAATCGGGGGAAGGGGGAGGGGAAGGGGGAGGGCGGAAAAACCGGCACACTAAAACAACCCTAAAACCCACCCTGACCCTTTAAAATAAATCCCCCACCCTCCCGAACCACCCCAAAATGCCTTAAATTACCTGTGGTCCAGAGGAAGGGTCCCGGTGTGATCTTTCACTCTCGGACCTCCGTGCGTTGTAGAAATGGCGCCGGCGCTACCTTTGACCTGTCATATGACAGGGCAAAGGTAGCGCCGGCGCCATTTTGTTTTTTTTTTGTCCCCCGACGGCAGGAGCGTAGGAGATCGCTCCCGGACCCCCGCTGGACCCCCAGGGACTTTTGGCCAGCTTGGGGGGCCTCCTGACCCCCACAAGACTTGCCAAAAGTCCAGCGGGGGTCCGGAACGATCTCCTACTGTGAATCGTTTTTCCGTACGGAAAAACGATTCGACTGCCGTGTTGCCGTACGGCCGGCGCCATTTTGCGCAAAATGGCGCCGGCCGTACGGCAACACGATTCGACTGCAGGAGGTCGTTCCGGACCACCGCTGGACTTTTGGCAAGTCTTGTGGGGGTCAGGAGGCCCCCCCAAGCTGGCCAAAAGTCCCTGAGGGTCCAGCGGGGGTCCGGAACGACCTCCTGCAGTCGAATCGTTTTTCCGTACGGAAAATGGCGCCGGCCATACGGCATATGGCCGGCGCCATTTTCCGTACGGTTCCAAATTTAGGAGATCGCTCCCGGACCCCCCAGGGGGTCCGGGAGCGATCTCCTAATCTCCTGACGTCGGGGCCAAAAAAACAAAATGGCGCCGGAGCTACCTTTGCCCTGTCATATGACAGGTCAAACGTAGCACCGGCACCATTTCTACAACGCACGGAGGTCCGAGAGTGAAAGATCACACCGGGACCCTTCCTCTGGACCCCAGGTAATTTAAGGCATTTTGGGGGGGTTCTGGAGGGTGGGGGATTTATTTTAAAGGGTCGGGGTGGGTTTTAGGGTTGTTTTAGTGTGCCGGTTTTCCCGCCCCCCCCCCACTGGACCCCAGGTAATTTAAGGCATTTTGGGGGGATTCGGGAGGGTGGGGGATTTATTTTAAAGGGTCGGGGTGGGTTTTAGGGATGTTTTAGTGTGCCGGTTTTCGATTTACACGATTTACACGATTTACACGATATTTTAAAAACCCAAACTGCGACGATCCGATTCCCTCCCCCTCCCAGCCGAAATCGATCGTTAAGACGATCGATTACACGATTCACATCTCTAGTTTCCTGACCTCCTCTTTCTGTGATCTCTTGTAGTTTATGAACACTAATATTTTCTCCCTTACCTTTTCTGCTACTTCTTAGGAAAACCATAATGGCCTATTTTTCCTCTTCACTTGATTTACCTTCCTAACATAAAGCCTAGTTGCCCTTATGATATCTTGGTAGGGAAAAGGGGTTCACTTTGTGACCGTATATGACAGTGAACATCTTAAAAATCCTATTTATTAATTACAACATTCTTTTTCAGTTACTGTGTACGGGAGTATTTTCTGATTCCTCGGGGTGGGTTACATTAATAATATTACAAAACACTAGGTTAGCTTCAACATTGCTAACATAGCATAAAAAACTTTGGAATAAAACAGTGCCATCTATTGGCCAACTGTAAATAGTAGTGTGATGAAGTTGAAAGGGGGTAGACTCAGGAGTATTCTTTTGAAATATTTCTTTACAAAGAGTGTGGTGGTTGCGTGAAATAGCCTCCCAGTGGAAGTGGTGCAGACTGAATAGCAGTAATAGAATGAATCTGGGACAGTAACTATTCAATTATCATAGTTAAATCAAGGCAAGATAAATTTGGAACTACAGTATTTACCATATTATTTTGATAATACCTCGTACCTGAAACAGTGCTATAATGATTAGTAAAATATAACTATATAAAAGCTGCTCAGAAGATACCTTTTGATAACCTCAGATAACTTTTCAGAAAGTTTCTACAACTCAAAAATCAGAGTACATCACTGAGAATAAAGCATCAGCTGATCCATCCTGTAACCTTCCATCTGAACACCTGGAAAACAGGACAGTCAGACAACACTAGACAACATGAAGAGAGAAAGTCTCTGCATTTGAAACAGTCAGTTCTTCATTTCAGAAACTCTGGCTGCCCCCAGCAGGGCTCATCTGTAACTCCTCCAAGCTCCACTTTCTGCTCTTTCAAGACAGATGCAGCCACCTCAGAGATGCCAAATACAATAATCCCTATTTGATGGAGATGACTTTCAGCTGTAGCCTCTCTGGGGCAGGGTCCTCATTTAGGACAGAGCAAGACCAGCCTTCATGAGTGACTCCAGTCCTTCACTTTCTTCTTGGGTGCCTCCTGGATCCCATAAATAAGTTCAGGTGGAATTCAGGCACATCTTGCTAGTTGTTATTATTTGTAAGGGTTTTGGGTGGATCCCTGGACCTGTGGCAGATTACCATGCCCATGGGGGGAAGTCCCGTGAGGGGCCACAGGTCAGGCTCAGTGTAGGACACACACACACATTAGTTCTTTTATTATACAGGATTGGTGAACCACCAGAGGTGGCAGTAGTGAGCTGGAAAGTAGCCCTGGAACGGCGATCCCACAATGGCTGTGCTGTAATAGAGAGAACTGATATTGTGAGTAGTAGCAGGAAATGCAGAGTTCAGGAATAGAGCCTCGTTAGTAATGTACTCATACAGCGGTCTCTCAGTGTGAAGCACAGGAGCTGGAGTAAAGGCAGGCCCTCGAGGAGCGAGTACCTAGTTCCAGGGAATAGCTCTGAGAGACAGAGATGGTAACTCACTGGTGTTATAGGCAGCGGTGTCTTCCTGGCAGAAGTGGAGTCCAAGTAGCGAGTCCAGGAACATGGGCCCTCGAGGAGCGAGTACTGGTTCCAGACTACGACCTGAAAGATAAGAGAGAGAGAGAGGCCTCCGAGGAGCGGGTACCCCAAATAGAGTAGGTCCAAAGGAGGCAGAGTAGCTAGGTACAGAGAGCAAATCCCATCTGTTAGGAAACCTTTGCTAACTCGATTAGCTAGCAATCTCGTAGACCTTTTGTATCCTGGATGCGTGATGTCATCACAGGGGGACGCCCCTGAGGTTCGCACCACTGAAAGTACTTGAAGCAGGGCCGCGCGTGCCCTAAGACAGCTGAACAGCATGGCGGGAGGCAGCGCCCAAGACAGTCCGGGGACGCCGGAGAGGACGGCAGGCAGACGCCGCGGCAGCCAAACGTCCGTCAACCACGGGAGGAGTCGCCAGAGAGGTAAGGAGGGCAGAGTGGAGATGTCGGGCAGTGACAGTCGTAACACTAGTGCAGGACACTGGTAAAGCCTTTTCTTCTTTAGGGGACCTCAGGGGACTCTTCAGGGCCAATTCAGAGTCTGGGGTAAGAACCCAGCTGCAGTCCCTTCCAAAGATAAAGGGTCCCCATTAGGGATACTCTCTAACTGACTGCTACAGTTCTCTGGAACTGCTGAACATCCTACAGCAGGCATCAGCTAGCAAATCAGGCCCTCCTGTGACTCCAATTCACATCTGGAAGCAACATCCACCAAGCTCAGGAGCAACTTTCCCCTCTCCAAAATTGTTTCTTAATCCTTGTAATGGTCCAATGAAGAAGTGGAATTTCTTTTCTTTCTGTAGTCTCGCAGTTCAAGCTCCTTCTCCGGCCCCTTCTCCAAATCAGAAAGAGTAGAAGGAAGAGGTTGCACACCCAGATGGCAGCAATAGGGATGTGCATTCATCCTGGTTCAGCCACCCTGAAAAATGCAGTGGATTTTCCCGAAAATTAGTTTTTCGGGCTTAGTGCGTACTAACCCCGAAAATTGTGGCGGCCAAAAATAATTGGCCCAAACCGCAGGAAAATGAAATTTCCCGCAGCGGACTGATAATGAAGGCCGAACTGAAAGGTTCAGCCGAATCACATCCCTAGGCAGCAATGGTCCCTCAGAACAGAGAGTGTTACTGGTCTGGGAGAGATCAGAGAAATCCAAAGCTCCTTCAATACGGTTAACCTCTCCCTTGACCCTCCAGCCCTGCTTACCTCCTGCTTCTTGGGTTTTCTTCTCCTATTCCTGATGATTCCCCACAGACTCAGGCAGCAGGGGTGAGACAGGAACTGGCTGGATGTAACAAGGGATGCTCTGGCTTGGGCTGGCACCTGGCACCTGGTTCAGCTCTATTAAATCCTTCAATCCTTCCTGTAGATTCTCAGCACCAAGGGCCAAGAATTCCATCAGAGTCAGCTTCCCTGGTTGATCATCAGTATACATTCTGGCTATTGGCCACATTCCTTTGATAGACACCTGCAGGCAGATTACTCTCTTGGTGTCACCCAATTTGCAGCTTCTAGGTTTCTTCCACAACATTCAAAAGCAACTCATCCGCTGATGTTTTCATTAGATCTCAGTGCTTCTTCTTCCCACCTCTTGCTCTCTACATCTTACTGTCCTTGACTCTTCCAACCCATACCTCCCAGTATTTCAATCTCCCTTTCCCAAGTTTCTACCTCACCCCCCCCCCCCCCCCACACACACACATACAAAACACATGCACACACACACACACACACACACACACAATTCTGTCTGGCTTCCCCACATCCCATCCCTCCATCCCCTGTCTTTCTTTCCACTTCTCCCTCACCTCCTAACTCTTCTTCTCTCTTGCCTCCTATTACTCTTGTTTGTTATCCACAATATCCACCCCATCTCCCTTCTTAGCGGTTCTCAACTCTCACCACTTCATCTCCATTTCCCCAATCTTGCACTCTCTCTGATGGCAACTAGGGCACATCAGCAAAACAACCACCGCAACCAGAGAAGTAACAGAACACAAGAGAGGCAGCTGGCAGGGCTGCATTAAGACTTGTTGAGGCCCTGAACTTTGTCAAGTTTAAGAGGCCCCCATAACATTACCAAAAAGGTAAAAGTTGAATGTCAGTATTTTATGTTATTTAGAGGTCTGCCAAAAAATTTAAAATTTAGTAATTATTTTTTTTATAGTAAGCTTTTCCTGGGGGTTTGCTGTTTCCCCTAGGCCATAAAAGTATTTGTCCTTTCCATACTATGGAATTCTTACTATGGGGGGTGGGGGGGGAGGAAATCCTTTTTGGCCCAGGTGATGGGAGTTTTCCCCCTTAACTGTGTGTATCTTTCGGCATGGAATTTTCCTCAGGGACAAGCAGGCTGGATATAGACTGGATGTTCACATAAAATTTACTGATTATTTCCAAAGCATCTATCAATGTCCCACATACTTATCACAAATGAAAGTGTACATTTCAAATATCTACATCGTCTCTCTGAGGATTAGCTTGTATCCTTCTCTCCAAGACCTAAGGGGGAACGTGCCACTTTTAACTCTCCAGTGTGCAAGCACCCAAACTGTAGGGGAAATCCTACTGCGGAACCCCAAAGCAAGAAAAGATCCTATCTAAGTCCAAAGTTCTGTTTCTTGTCCACAGTCTGTGTCCTGGTCCCTTTGGGGTGGAGATCCGGTTGGGAGTCTCCAGATCTTGATGTTTCAATCCTGTACTTTCTTTCAACTCTGTGTGACTTCTTGGGAAGAGGAGTCTGATGTTTCCAGTCTTGAACGAAATTCTCCGTCTCCTAACTCCAATTCTATGAGGAGAGGTGGAAAAAAACTTCCACACTAACAAAAAAGGGGAAAAACACAAAATGCTCAAAATCCAAAAATCCATGTTTGGTAGTGCTGTCATGACTTTACTTCTAGGGAGTAGAAGGGTAGCTCACATGTCTCCAAGTCCTTGCCCTCAGGATTGGGCCTTGTCCCTCTCCCAAAGCACAGGGTGTTCCCCAGAATGATAAAATTAATACAAAATCTGATTAGAAGTCTCCAAAAAGCTCTCTTTCTTCCAAAAATGAGGCAGATCCTCTCAGACAGGGTGTGTACTGATGAGGAATATCCTCTGATTGCAGAAAAAATACCAAGTTATGTTAGTAGGCCCAAACTCAGCAGGGTGAAAGGAAAAATAGCTCCTTATTCTTCCAGAGCCAAACCAAATAATCACTCTCTCTATACCTTTAGCTCTCCCTTATGCTCTTGGGATAGCCAATTACAATCAGCTCATTGGAGAGACTGAAAAGGAATGGAAAATCCCACTAAGCTGTTGGTAAGGGACCTAGGGCCATCTAGTAGCTAACCGACATTTATTTTATTTTATTTTAAAAACTTTTCTATACTGTTGCTAAGTTAAATTCCATCGCAACGGTTTACATGTAGGCACATATTTAATGTATGTAAAAGTGTACAATAGTCATTCTAACAGGTGCTGTCAAAGGTTCGGTTACAATATATCATTAGACATAGTCATTTAGCGAAGTAGTTCATGACCAATTGTACCAAGGTACTTACACCGGTAGTTTTATTACACATAGTATTATAGTTATGGTTTATTGTGGTGTGGAGTTCATAGACATGTCGGCCACATTTATATTTAGAAGCTCATTAAAATCTGAAGCCTTAAGCTATAGTTTAGGTAGTTTGCTCCTAAATTTGGCACTGGTAGTAAGCACAATTGGATAGAGTGAAGGCATTGCATTGTCTGTCTCCATAGATGCCTCCTCTTTCTTCTACCCCTGGGGAAAGTTCATTTCTAATCAAGAAGCCCCCCCTGCAGTAGGAAGACTAGCGGAAATGAAAGAGGAAGAGGAAGCAGCCTTGGGGACAGGAAACACAGTGCTTTCACTATTTCCCCACGATACCTGCTGCCTCTGCTTTAGATCTAGGAGTAGCTGCCTTTCCTGCTGCTCTCCTCCATCTCCTCAGCTGCTCTGAGGCTGGGAGATGCCACAGGTGATCCGAGAGGCAGGGAGAAGTGAAGTTCAGTCCTGGTGATGGATCACTGAGCGCATCGAGGCTGCCTCTTTCCGCAGGTGGCAAGTGGTTGTCTCTTGCAGTTTGGGCTCACCTATCTTGTGTGACAGTGGCGGACTGGCTGTGTACGTTATGACAGGCTTTCAAGTACCCCCAAGGGTACATGTATAACCCTGGTTGAGGACCTATTGCTATAGGGGTCCAAAGTCACCAGAGTGACTGCATTTCTGAAAAGGATAAGAAGACTCATGGCCAGGGTAAGCAAGTCAGCTTATGCATTTCATGTATCAGAGAAAATCTGAAATGCCTCATTAATTACCCTATTGTTTTGGGATCTTGCACTCTCTGCTTCAGCTTTGAATAGCAAATATTTGTATTTACTGACCTGCCCAAATAGCTATTCAGCTCTATATTTTGAAAGCAAAATGGTTGATTCAGTCTCTATGTGCCTATAAGTTTTCCTAATTGTTTTTCCTTAGATTTTTCTATCCCTTCATTGAAGGTAATATGAGTAATGTTCATCTTTCTGCCTGCCATGGGAAGATGGAGGTGGGTATTATCAGCACCATTTTTTTCCTTGAATACTTTTCTTTGAGGATGGAATCCTTAACCAGCTCGTGTCCTTCTTTCTTAATTTATTGATTCTGGCTCTGTTTCATCCTTTTATTCTTTGTGGCAAACTATGAACATAAATAATTGTATATCCAAGGGAATAAGGCAGAGCTGATTAGTGATTGACCACTAGATGTCACTCACCGCTGGTTCTCATATGTGTAGTTTCTCACTATGTATATTTGGCACAACTGTCTTTAAAAAATCACCTCCAAATTTTTGTTTAGGGGTTGGATGAGTCACAGTTTCTTGTTCCTGAGTGGGCTGAATGTGAAATCAATTAGTCAGTGGAGGTAAACATACAATAAGTTGGGTAGACAATGCAGTTTAATGTTGAGTAGAAAACCTTTTATACAAAAATGTTCCAAAAATTGTTTTGGTAACAATGACTGATTGTGATAAAATAGCCCTAAAAGGTAAAACACAGGCCACTACCAAGTTTCATATTCCTTTGTGGGCAGTTCACTGGTGGCACTATCTAAAGTAATGGGATTTCCCACGGGTGCTCATAGACACAACGTTCTCAAAGGTACCTGAGGCCTGGGACAATGTTTCAATGCTTCTGTCAGTTAGTTTGGACTTTTTTTTAATTGAGTGGTCAACTATATTTTCTTCTTTACATTTGTTAATGCTGAATCTATTTTCTTTGCAGGCACACAACCGAACTGCCTTTGAAATGGTTCAATTGAAGATAAATCTATAAGAAATACAGTTAGGGCTGATGAAATCACTAGGCAGCCACCAAGAGCATCACAGTTTTGTGGATGGCTGCAGTAGGACCAGGCCGGCTCAGTTGGGCCGTCCTCCAAACAGTGGACCAGACTGGCCTTGCCTGCTGTGGCCTAAGACAAGAGAGATGGTGATGGATGCCTGGATCTGAACCAATGCCACTTCCTCCATTGTCACTCCTCCCCCCCCCGGCATCATAATACGTCTGTGCACTAAGTCCTAGAACCTGCACAAACGCAGCAGGAAAATATATAGCAAAGAGGTGCTTATTACATGCTGCGTGCGCACAATAAAGAAACAGCAAGAGCCCCATGATGGGTTGGAAAGGACAAACATCTTCTTTTGAGGACCACTGCTGTCTTCTGTTTCAGTATCCAGCATGGGATTTGCACTCGAATGCAGACTCTTGCTGGCCCACAACTAACTAACTGAGACAGAGAATTGCTGTGCCTGGAGCAGCACTAATAGGAGTCAAGGAAGAAAGATCCTGGGGTAAGGAAGAGAGGATGTCACAGCTGATCATGCTAGGTTAGAGGTTGAAGAGACCAGATGATTTTTCTGTGGAGGTTGGTTGTGGGAAGCATGGTTCAAGTTTCACCTAGGGCATCCAGCACCCTTGCACTGGCCTAAAAATAGTCTTCCCCTAAGGAAAGAGAGAAGTGTTTCAGTAAATAAAAATGCATAGAAGCACTATCTTGGTATTTTCTGATCAGAAATGGGCATGAATGTGCTTCAGAGAATTAGACTCATGGGATAAGAGGCAATGACTTGTGGAATGGTAACTGGCTAAAAGATAGGAAACAGAGAGTAGGACAGAACGCTCATTTCCCTCAATGGAGGAAGGCAACTAGTGGAGTGCCCCAGGGATCTACATTGGGACCAGTGCATTTTAATATATTTATAAATCATCTGGAAAAGGGAGTGATGAGTAATGTGATCAAATTTGCAGTTTATACAAAATTATTCAAAGATCACGAGCTGATTATGTGGAATTGCAAGAGGACCTTGTGTGACTGGGGTACTGGGCATCAAAACGGCAGTGAAATTTAATGTGGATAAGTGCAAAGTGATGTATAGAGAAGAATAATCAAACTATAGTTACACGATGCTGGGTTCCATATTAGGCATCACCACCAGGAAAAGGATCTTGGCGTCACTGTGGACAATACTTTGAAATCTTCGATCTGAATCAATCCATGGTACAAATACACCTTGAGTATTATGTACAGTTCTGGTCACCCCATCTAAAAAAAATATAGCAGAACTTTAAAAGGTACAGAGAAGGGCCACCAAAATGATACAGGGGATGGAATATCTCTCTTATGTAGAAAGGCTAAAGAAGTTAGGGCTCTTCATCCTGTAGAATAAGCTGCTGAGAGAAAATATGATGGAGGTCTATAAAATCAAGAGTGGGGTGAATAGTGAATGGTCATTTTCCCTTTCCAAAAGTACTAGGACTAGGGGGACACTCCATAAAGCTAATATGAGGCATGTTTAAAACAAATTGTAGAAAGTATTTTTTCACTTAGCGCACAACTAATCTGTAGAATTTGTTGCCAGAGGAAGTGGTGAAAGCAGTTATCATAATTGAGTTTAAAAGGGCAATATAGACATGTAGACTTGGGAAAGCCACTACTTATCTCGGTTATGAGCAAGAAAGATTGACTCTACTCTTTGGTACCCTGCCAGGTACTTTTGACTTGAAAAGGTCACTGTTGAAGACAGGATGGTGGTTTGATGGGCTTTTGGCATTTCTTATGTTCTTAAAAGGGTTGAAGATGAATATATGTTTTACCTGAACAATTGGTACCACAACCTTTTAAAAATAATGGGGCGGATTTTAAAAGGGTTACGCGCGTAGCCGTGAAAGCCTGTAGAAACCATGCAGGTGATTCGCTTTAAACTGACAGTAGAGGAGAAGCAGGAAGCCGTAACCTTAACTTATGCTTATACTGTGCTGCATCCGGGTGTTTTGCAAATTGATGCCTGAATAAGCTGGGAAACTCAAGGACCTACTCCTGGTGGGGGAGACCACCCTAGATCATCCCTGCGCCTCTCTACAACTGCTAGTTGCAGTCCGTCTATCTCTTGGGGGACATTCTTGTCGATGTTCTTGCCTTTCTGGATCCCAGCGCTGGTGGCAGCTTTATCCATGAGGCTCTGGTCCAATACTATCGCATACCGATAGCTCCCTTGGATTCCTCACTCTCAATCTCCTCCTAACGGAGAACCTTTGTCCAGACATGTTATGAGAGCCACAGGACCCGTGACCATGCAAACAAGGATCTTTTATGGAGAGCAGATCAGCCTCTACATGTTGCCCAAGGCAGTCAATGCAGTTATCTTGAGCCTGCTGTGGTTCTTGCTACATCAGCCCTAGATCACATTGCAAATCACCAGTTGGAGTGCTAGCTGTCATGAGCAATGCCTCGCCAAAGTGTTGCCTAAGGTGCCTGTGGCTTGGACAGTTATCTCAGAACTTCTGGGTCTGCCATCACAATATATAGAGTTTGAAGATGTTTTCGGCAAACAGCAGGCGGAGGTCCTGCTGCCTCATCATTCTTATAATTATGCCATAGACTTGGTCCCTGGCAAGGTGCCACCCAGAGGCAGAGTATCCCCACTCTCTGCTACTAAAATAGAGGCTATGCCCAAATATATTAAAGAGAACTTGAACAGAAGCTTCATTCACAACTTTTCCTCATCTGCAGGGGCTGGATTCTTTTTTGTAGGGAAGAAGTACGGCTCATTATGTCCCTGCATTGATTATCGTGGTCTTAAATGCTATTACCAAGAAGAATCACTATCCTCTTCCCTTGATTTCTGAGCTCTTTTACCACCTTTGAGGAGTGCAAACTTTTACCAAGCTGGACCTGTGTGTGTGTGTGTGTGTGGGGGGGGGGGGGGCATACAACCTGATCAGAATCTAAGAGAGTGATGAGTGGAAGACCGCCATTAATATCCGTAATGGACACTATGAATACCTAGTTGTGCAACACCCCCACAGTCTTCCAATTTATAGTAAACGAGATCTTCCAGGACCTTCTCTACTCCTGTGAGGTAGTTTACCTGGATGATATTCTAGTCTTAGTGATGTCATTGTCAGATCACCGACATCATGTGAAACAGGTCATCCAGAGACTCTCTGAGCACCACCTCCACACCAAGTTAAAGAACTCTACTTTCAAACAGGAAAAATTTTCCTTCTTGGGATATATTATAGCTCGCCAAAGCCTCCAAATGGACCCAGATAAATTAAAAGCTATACTTGAGTAGCCTCGGCCCATGGGCCTTAAGGCACTGTAACGCTTCCTGGGATTTACAAACTACTATAGGCAATTTATCTATGATTACTCCTCCTTGGCAGCCCCACTCACAGCCCTAACTAAAAGGGCTCAGAGACCAAGAACTAGACCACGGACGCTACCCAAACTTTCGAACATCTCAAAGAGAAGTTCATCATTGATCCATGCCTACACCACCCAGATTCATCCAATCCATTCATCCTGGAAGTAGATCTGTCTACCCTCAGGGTAGGCACTGTCCTCCTACAGCATAACCATAACGGTACACTCATAACCTGCTCCTACTTTTCAAAGAAATTCCCTCCAGCAGAGAAGAATTAAACCATTAGAGATCGTGAGCAACTAGTGGTTAAGCTAGCCTTGAAAGAATGGCGACAAAGTCCCTCATGAGAGACTTCTAAGAAAACGAAAAAGTCATGGGAGAGGAGGCAATGTCCTTTTTTTTTTTAATTTTCTCTTTATTAGGTTTTTACAAAATAATATATAAAGCATTACTTTGTTAATGAAACATGGTGTATCAATTCAATCCAGAAATTCAAAAAGGTATCACTTTCATAATACATTATCCAAGTAATTTACAACCCATTAGACCCCTAGTGACTTGGGGGGTGGTGCACATGCAAAACTAAGGGAAAATATAGGAAAAAACAATAATAATGAAACAAGCCACCTATAAATCAGGTTTTCTTCTACAAGGACTGCTTTAACTGCCACCCACTTGCTGTAACACTTTTTTTGGCCTCAACAAAGCTTTTTAGCTGCTCGGGATGAAAAAATATATAGTTATCTCTCCCATACTTTAGGACACATTTGCATAGGAACCTAAGTATGAAAGAGGCACCCATTCTAAGACATCCTGCTTTAAAACCAAAAAGTTCTTCCGTTTTTGCTGTATCTCTTTTGTTAAGTCCGGGAATATTCTGATGCGAGATCCCACAAATGTTGCATTAATTTTTTTAAAGTAAGCTTGCATTATTTCTCCCATATCACTTTCATTGAAAAAAGATATCAATAATGTTGCTTTCTCAACAATCTCGTATGTGGAAGACTCAAGAAAGTCTGTTAAATTTTCTAATAGATTGGGAGCTGGTTGTATTTGCTGATTTCTCCGTATTGGCAAGAAATAAACCTTGTCTAGGGGTGGAGTCTTATCAGGGGAAATCTCTAATATTTCATGAAAGTACTGCTTTATGGTAATTCTGGGAATTTCTCCAACCACCCTAGGAAAGTTTAAAACTCTCAAATTTAGATGCCTCAGCATATTTTCTATGCTTTTGATTTTTCTTTAACTTGTTTTCAATCATTTTCCATGCTTAAGAATTTCTCAGTAGCCTCCAACTTATAACCTTCAAAGTTCTTATTCAGGACACAGAATTAATTTTATGGCAGGACACAGAATTAATTTTAACCAGGCATTCTGCTATTGACTTTGCCATTGCTGATGACAAATTCCACAAACAGTCTAAAGTGACTACTTTTGGTTTCTTTAAAATAAAGTCACCTTCGATAAAGGGAAAGGGCTCCTGCCCTTGAGTCTCTCCTCCTGGACTCTGCCGCTCTTCTCTCCTTCCCAGCTCGATATCACCGAGGGAACTCTCTCCATTTTCCATGGAGGTCTGCACTTGTTCTTCCAACAACGCTGCCCCTTCAGACTGCACCAAGGGAACTTCCACTTCGGGGCTCTCTGGCAAATGCGGCGTCGAAGTTGCTTATGCAGCCGGTGGCAGTCTGTCGTCCAATGGGCTGAGGGAAACCTCTTCTGAGGTTTCCCTCAGCCTCACCTCCCTCTGTGACCCGACAGCCGGACCTCCCAGCTCCGTTTCTACTGATTTGGTGACACATTACGAGATTGTCCTCTGCCCACATGGGATTGCTGAGACAGAAAGGTAGGTCCTAAGCTTTCCTTTACGCTTTGGAGGCATTTTGTCTTTAGGAAATCTCTTCAGAATGAAAAAACGCCAGAGCAGTGTGCGCCGGGCGACCGCTCAGGTCACCATATTGACTCCACCCCGCAGGAGGTGATGTCCTTTTGTGGATTGCGAACCAGTTAAAAGACAGGAAACAGAGTGTAGGCTTAAATAGTCTGTTTTCAAAATGGATAAAGGTAAACAATGGAATGCCTCAGGGATTTGAACTTGGACCAGTGCTTTTTAATATTTTTATAAATGATCTGGAAAGTGGTATCACAGGTGAGGTGATCAAAATTGTGAATGAAACAAAATTATGCAGAGTAGTTAAATCTCAAGCGCATTGTGATAAATTGCAGGAGGACCTTGTAAGACTGGAAGATTGGGCTTCCAAATGGCAGATGAAATTTAATGTGGACAAATGCAAAGTGATGGATAGAGAGAAAAATAACCCTTACTGTAGTTATACAATGTTAAGTTCTCTCTTAGGAGTTACCACCCAAGAAAGAGATCTAAGTATCATAGTGGATAATACATTGAAATCATCGGCTCTTTGTGCTGTAGCGGTCAAAAAAGCAAACAGAATATTAGGAATTATTATAAGGGGTATGGCAAACGGTGGATATCATAATGCCTCTGTATCACTCCATGGTGAGACCGCACATTGAATACTGTGTGCAATTCTGGTCGCCACATCTCAAAAAGGAAATAGTTGCACTGGAGAAAGTACAGAGAAGGGCGACCAAAATGATAAAGGGGATGTAACAACTCCCCTATGAGGAAAGGTGAAAGAAGTTAGGGCTGTTCAGTTTGGAGAAGAGACGACTGAACAGGGGATATGATAGAGGTCTACAAAATCATGAAAGGACTTGAACAGGTTACTGTAAATTGGTTATTTACTCCCTCAGATAATAGAAGGACGAGGGGGCACTCCATGAAGTTATCAAGTAGCTCATTTAAAACAAACTGAACATAGAAACATAGAAATGATGGCAGAAGAAGACCAATAGGCCCATCCAGTCTGCCCAGCAAGCTTTCACACTTATTTTCTCATACTTATCTGTTACTCCGACCGCTGAGTTCAGGGCCATTATTGGTAACTTTTTTATTCTAATTTCCTTCCACTCCCGCCATTGATGCAGAGAGCAGTGTTAGAGCTGCATCAAAGTGAAGTGTAAGGCTTAATGTTTGAGGGTATCGAGCAAGTTACCCCGATGTTTGTATACTCATACTGCTCAGATCAATGCCTTGTTACATGTTGTCTGGATGTAAATCCTATTTCTTCATCCCCCCCCCCCCCCCCCCCCCCCCGCCGTTGAAGCAGTGAGCTGTGCTGGATATGCATTGAAAGTGAAGTATCAGGCTTAATTTGTTAGGGGTAGTAACCGCCGCAATAAGCAAGCTACTCCTGCGCTTATTTGTTTGTGTAAATTCTTTTTCACTCAGCGCATAGTTAAGCTCTGGAATTCATTGCCAGAGGATGTGGTTACAGTAGTTAGTATAAATGGGTTTTAAAAAGTTTGGATAAGTTCCTAGAGGAAAAATCCATTAATTGCTATTAATCAATAAGGAATGTTTTGGTACTTGCCAGGTACTTGCAACTTGGATTGGCCACTGTTGGAAACAGGATGCTGAGCTTGATGGACCCTTGATCTGACCCAGTATAATAGCATATCTTATGTTCTTATGTTCTTCTTATGACACCTGCTGGAATGAGCTACACATCCAGTAGCTATCTATACTAATCACAAAAACCTAGAGCATCTAGCACAAGCACAGAGACTGAAACCCAGCAAGCCCACTGGTTGTTGTTTTTAATCGGTTTCACATTGAGTTTCACATTGAGTTGTGGTACCATCCCACTGAGAAGAAAAGATGCGCTTATGTTCTCTCACATTCCTTTGATGCTGAGGGCTCTCTGGAATCCCCATGGCATATCAATGACCCTGCGAAGATTGTGGTTGCTTCCACATTTTAGTTCCTCCTGGGAAGACTGTGGTTCCTGGGACCAATGACAGAGGTTCTTCAGTGGGGTTATGTCTCCCACTTGGCGGGGCACCCAGATATAGCCTGAACTGACACTACTGATGGCCTCAGATGAAGACCGATATGATGATTTATGTAGAGACTTTCCCCACATATGCCATGAATAAGAGTGTGTGAGCATGACCTTGGGGGTTGTTATAGTCGATGCCAGCTCCCAAGGAACTCTGGACCTATTTGGCTACTGACTTCATCACTAACCTACCCCTTTCTGGTGGCAAAACCACCATATTTGTGGTAGTAGATATATTTTCTAAGAAGGCTTATTTCACGCCCTTCCCTCACCTCCCATCTTCATTTAAACTGGCTAAACTCTTTGTCCATTCACAAAAAAAAAGACTGAAAACTCTAATTTCAATACGTGTTCACCGGATGTAAGTGTTGAAAATTTTTGTGCTAAAAATTTTTTAGTGAAACCGCATCAGCAAGCCTGCCGACGGCCGTGATACCACTTGGGCTCTTTCTTCACATCCTCTCAGATCAGGGAGTTCAGTTCACAGCCCTCTACTGGAAAGGTTTGTGCAGGAAGTTTGGAATTAAGTTGGATTTCACTTCTACTTACCACTTCCAGAGCAATGGACAAACTGAGCGAATAAATCAGAATCCTTTCTATAAGCCTATGTGAACCAATGGTCAGGATAACTGGGCCTCCCTCCTTCCTTAGGCCAAATTCTACCATAATAGCAATGTGAGCACTTCCACAGGGTCTTCGCCCTTCTACAATGTTTTCAGACACCATCCTCATACCCCTACACTATTTTCAATTTCTGTCCTTTGCTGACAGCTAACCTGATGGGACAGGAACTCCAGGAACTTTGGCAGAAGACACACCATCTTCTAGAGCAAATGGCAGAGCATTTTAAAAAACACACAGACAAGAAACATCACCCAGCTCTTCAACTTTGCCAGGGAAGCCTGGTTTGGCTCAGCACCAAAAACCTGCATTTAAAGATGCCATCTCTGAAGTTCACACCACGATTTTTGCATCCGTTTCCCATTGTGCGACAACTGGGCCCTGTAGCTTACAAGGTCAAACTACTGGCATCTTTACAAATTCATGATGTTTTCCACATCTCACTGTTGAAACTTGCCATTCTCTCTTGGCGGGGCAGACTGCCCCCTCCAGACCAGCAAAGCTGCTATGCAAGAATACACTCAGTTCAAGGGATTTTAGATTTCCGAAGAATCTGAAACCAGTTACAGTATCTTATCTCCTGGAAAAACTATGGACCTGAGAAACATTCTTGGGAGCCGGCCTCCAGTCTTCAAGCCCCCCAACTCATATCTGAATTCCACAAGAGGTTTCCCAAGAAACTCAAGCCCATAAGACTGGGAAGGGAGAGTACTGTTATGAAGCATGGCTTGTGGGGCCTTCCATGAGTTGCCTTGTTTACCTCCAACACCACCAGCACTTGCCGGCTGCAGGAACACTGTCAACACCCAACACAGTTGACCGTGGCAAAGGACACCATCATGATTCTGCTTCATGACCTCTCCTTAGGCGTGCATATGCCTGACAGCCCAACATTTAAAGGGCCCGCAGCAGGAACGCAGCCGCGATGCATAGTGATGACATCAATGGCCTCCCTGTACTTAAGGCTAACCTGGAGGAGGCACAGATGCCTCAGCAACAGGTCTTCTGCCTTGTAGTGTATGTTGCCTAGCATTCCAGTTCCTGTGTCATTGATTGTCTTCCAGTTCTGCCTTCCAGCCTAGCCTCATCCAACCGTGTCTTCTCCAGCCTTGTCTTCTCCAGCCTTGCTTTCTCCTGTCCATCTTGGCCAGTGTCTTTTGTGTGTCTACATCAACCTTTGGCTTGGCTCTCTGGAACCTGACCTCTTGCTTGGACCTGACCATGATTGCCTGTCACCTGGACCTGACCCCCTTGCTTGGACCTGACCACAATTGCCTGTCACCTGGACCTGACCCCCTTGCTTGGACCTGACCACAATTGCCTGTCATCTGGACATGACTTCTTGCCTGGATCCGACCATTCTTATCCGCCTGTCCCGACCTTGGCCTATTTCTGACTCCTGTAGTCTGCTGCTTGTCCTGACCATGGTGTGCTTTTGGACTCTACTCTCTTCACCGCCATAGGGAACCGCCTAAGTCCTGCTAGTTGCCAGAACCCAAGGGCTCAACCTGAGAGGGAAGCAGCTGGCAAAGCTGTCCCGCTACAAAGTGTACCCCAGCTGCCCTCATAGGCTTCATAGATTCACCTATGAGGCAGCGCCAACTACACTGCAGCACAAAGGGCTCACACCTCCGCTACCTTTCACAGTGGAAGCCACTGCTGGCTCTAACACAGTACCTTTTTTTTTTTTTTAATGTTTAAACAGTTTATTAATTTTTCATCATACATCATACATACAAACATCTGGGGGACGGTGTGTTCTGCTACCGCTCCCAGCTAATACTGAAAACAACGTAACAACAATGCAAATGCTGCTTCCCCTCCCCCTCCCCTTCTCCCCTCCCCCCTTCTTCCCCCCTCCCCACCCCTAGAGTCATCGCTGAATAAAGTGTCCAGTCCTCCATGAGAGCTACTCACCACAATTTGCCAATGATATTCAGTGCCAGGTGATGTGAAGCAAAAGAATACAATGATGAAAAATCACGTGTTCAGAATCCGACTCTGGGCTCGATGTGGGAGAGTTTGGATATATGGTTCCCAGATTTCCAAAAATCGCTTCCGCCTCTGAGGGGGTCCCTGAGATGAAAGGGATTCCATGTGCATCATAGTAAAGAAGAGATTTCTCCACACCCAAAAAGAGGGTGGATCCACCTCTCACCACCGCATTAATATGACCTTTTTCCCAACTAAACTAGCTTTTTGGAGTAAAAGGCGGGTGCCCGGATCTCGAATCCGCACCGCGGGTATATAGCCAAACAGCAACCAAGTGGGGGCAATTGGAATGGAGATCCCCAAAATTCCCGCCAGGTACCTGGCAATGTGAGTCCAGAACCGCAAAATGAATGGGCAGGACCAGAAAACGTGTGCCAAGGTACCAACAAGGCCCGGGCATCTGAGACAACACGCTGATACCTCAATGCGTTGTTGGAATGCCCGCTGCGGAGAAATATATGCTCTCCCCAAAAATTTATATTGCAGCTCTCGGTAGGAGCTATTACTCGAGATCCTGGACACCCCCCCCATAACAAATACGTATCATAAGGGCTGTCACTGTGAATTCACCATCCGCATTCCAGCGAGTAGCCATAGTCTCAAATATATTGTTTCGACTCTCTTTGCATAAGTATCTGTAATAATAAGATATAGAAGGTGCCCTTTTTCCTGAAAATTGCAATGCCTCATCAAGTTTCTGAAATGTTCTGTGCTGCAGGAAGGCTAACGGAAGGGATTTCAAATAGTGATCGATTTGTAAGTAAGGAAAGGCTGCCATTCCCCTCACTTCATAGAGTGCACAAAAATCAGCCCAAGAAAGCCGACGTCCATCTGTATGATAGAAGTGACCCAAATGTGTAATTCCCAGAGTCTGCCACACCCGAAAGACTCGAGTTTGGGATCCCGGTGGAAAATCAGGGTTCCCAACCACTGGCAATAAATATGCGCATATACGGGGGAGTTGCAATCTCTTGGTGAGAACAGTCCAGACTTTCCTTATCGGACAAATATTTACAGATTGAGCAAATATGAATGGTAGCCTGGTCTGCTCTGCTTGGATAGCATAGGTGAGGGCTATAGGGGCCGCCATCGCCATCGCCATCGCCATCGCCATCACCATCGCCTTATCAGTCGCGAAGAATTCACATATTGCTAGCTAAACTGTATAATTGCATGTCTGGCACTCCCAAACCACCATCTCCCCACCTCCTCTGCAACCATGCAAGAGGCAGCCTCGCCTTTCCACCCTTCCACAGAAAGAAAATCACCTCTGTAACTGATCTTTTACAAGTGTGTTGTGATTTTACTTTGAACACCTCCGTGACCCAGGTTAACAATAAGTTTTGGGGAGGAATAATATTTTATCAGTCATTTCATGTGAAACAGAAAATACCACGTGAGTACTCATGTTTCTAGATTCAAGAAGCTTTATTTGCATGACAAACTTGTACATGTGTTGAAAAAGTAATGCATAAAATGAAAAAAGAAAAGGATTTACAAAGTAGAGAAGAAAAATAACAAAGATAACTACAAGGTTCTGGTGATGCTTGATATTGACGTTGGCTCCTGCTACCTTTTCACCCTTAAAATGTTTCTGTAGAGGTCCGCCCACTTACCCTCTGAGAATAAAAGTATGGCAGTGGGAGCCCATCCCTGCTGCTCTCTCCCTTGCAAATAGCTAACTTCTAACCACTGCTGCAGCCAGAAGAGATGACTCTTCTGCCGTGTTATGTTCATAAATCTTACACTGCTCTCATGGGAACAGCCACCACTGTGGAGTTCATATTGCAATATTAGAACCTAACAATAGAAATTACAGTGGGAAGCAGCTGGGATTCAGATGGAGAATTGAAAAAAGGATTGAACTATTTTCAATCTGAGTAATTGGAGTAACTGGGAAAAGAATGAGATAAAATGTTAAGAAGTGTACATCCAGAGGAACTAGGAGACTCTGATAGAAGAGTGGGGTCACAAGTTTATTAATCTTTCTGCTGTCCTATTATTTATTGATTTTATTTAAATGCTGAACTGAGAGATGTAAATATTCTTGAGTCATCAAATCAACTACCAGTAAAAGAATTGGAAACCACCCTGCTTCTCAGTGTGTTTTTTTTGTCTGAAAAGACTGTCATAATTATTAGTGCTGTTTACAAGGATGGAGAGGGGCTTGTATTAGATCTATTGCAAAAGGATCTTAGAACTATTGTTCTTCCCCGCTGGGAGCCCTGGAACTCAGATTTGTAATTGCTATCTGTGACCAGACTGAGAGAACTGTGTACAGAAAGGATCTATCTCCTTACCTCTGGCCCCATGGGTGCCAGCTAAATGATCCAACCTACTGAAGGATTACACTCTGTATCGCTCTGTATCTGCACATTGAGTATTGTGTACAGTTCTGGTAACCGCATCTCAAAAAAGATAGAGCAGAGTTAGAAAAGGTACAGAGAAGAGCAACCAAAATGATAAAGGGAATGGAATGAGGAAAGGCTAACGGGATTAGAGCTCTTTCATTTGGAGAAGAGACAGCTGAGGGGAAATATGATGGAGATCTATAAAATAATGTGTGGCGTGGAATAAGCACATGTAAATTAGTTGTTTACTCTTTCAGAAAATACAAAGACTAGGGGACATTCAATGAAGTTACAAGGTAATTCATTTAAGACAAATAGAAGAAAATATTTTTTTATTCAGCGCATAATTAAACTCTGAAATTCTTTGCCGGAGGATATAGGAAAAGCTGTTAGTATAGCTGAGTTGAAAAAAGATTTAGACAAATTCCTGGAAAAAATTCCAGAAACAATTATTAAGGTGGACTTGGAGAAAACCCTTGCTTATCCTTGGGATAAATAGCAGGGAATCTATTGACCTTTTGGGATCCTGCCAGGTACTTGTGACCTGGATTGGCCACTGTTGGTAACACGTTTCTGGACTTGATGGACCTTCAGTCTGAACCAGTATGGCAAAACTTATGTTCTTAAGGTTATTTTGAATTTTAACCACACTTTTGCTCAAATTGCTTTCTGCATGTAAGGGTTCTGTCAGTCATACCTGAGTAAACTGGTCATGGATTGTGCTTCAGCCTCTGGCTGTTCGTGAAGATGGCATTGTGAAGATGAAAAACATGAGAAACTGTTTATGTGGTGCTTGACTGAAGATCAGTATCCTCTGAGTCTGTTTAAATCTCTTTAATGCAGCTTAAGCAAGAAATGCCATAAGTGAAATTATCTTTAGATATTAGGCTATTTGCTCAGTCCTTAAAAGTAGCCCTCTCAACCAAACTTAGGGCCGGATTTGCTAAACATTTTTCTGTGTAGACAAAGAATGGGAGAAAAGCCTTAGTAAACAGGCCCTTAGATTGTAAATCCTCTGGAGATAGGGAAATACATACAGTACCTGAATGTAACTCATCTTAAGCTACCAGTGAAAAGGTATGAGCTAAATAAATATGGGGTCTATTTTAAAAGAAGCATGCGTGCGTCTATGTGTGCGTGGTTCCTGGCGCACGCACATGGACACGCCGATTTTATAACATGTGCACTGGATTTTAAAATATGCGTGTGCATGTGCGGGGAGCCCGCAATTTGTGTGCGTGGAGGGAGGAATTTTACAAAGCAATGTGTGGCGACGCAATTGGGCCTCCTCCAGTTCCCTCCCAGTCCAGTCCACTCCCCCAGTTCCCTCCCAGTCCACTCCAATTAAGAAGTGGACTGGGAGAGAACTTTCCTACACCTAACTCTATCCTTTCTCCCTCTTCTTCTCTCCTTCCTATCTCCTAAACCTACCCTAACTATCCCTAATTTTTTTATTTTAATACTTACTGCTCCTCTGGAGCAGAAGTAATCTGCACACGCCGGCTGGCTGCCAGCACGTGCTTCCCCGGGACCACGGCTAATGGCGATGTCCCAGCCCGCCCTTCCCCACCGAGACCACACCCCCTGGACCGCCCCTTTTCCCTCGGCCGGCACTTCTGCACATACAGGAGGTTTACACGCATGGCCAAGTCCATGGTAAAATGTGTGCAGCGAGCGCAAGGCCCGGCCACGCCCATAAACTCAGAAATTTACGCGCATAGCCCTTTTAAAATCAGGGCTTAAAAGTTCAGCTGCGCTGTGGATCCATCAAGTCTAGTGGGCATAAATAGAGAGGAGGCAGCAAACACTGCACGGAGCGGCAGAAGCCACTGAGGCATTCACGGAGCGGGATGCCAGTGGCCAGTAGTTGGTGTTCCACTTTCATGCAACAAAACACTGCACGGAGCGGCAGTAGCCACAGAGGCATTCACGGAGCGGGATGCCAGTGGCCAGTGGTTGGTGTTCCACCTTCACGGAGCGGAAGGATGGAGGGCTGCCATCTCAAAAAATAAAAAAAAAACAAACAAGCAAACAAAACAGGGGTGGGTAAGGGGCAGGGGTGTGGCCTGCTAGTTGCGGCGGTTGCTACCCCTGATTGAGCTGGATGTTCACTAGGATGGCGCTGCTCTCTGCATTGGTGGAGGGGTGGAAGGGAATTGGGGCCGGAGGGTGCTGGAAGCCAATAGAAGATGGGTGGGAGGGAGAAAAAAGGGGGAAAAATAAAAATGGATAAACTGCGTAGCTTGCTGGGCAGACTGGATGGGCCGTTGGTCTTCTTCTGCCGTCACTTCTATGTTTCTATGTTTCTATGTTTCTTTGCACAAAGGATTGTTTGTATAAGATTTTCAGTGGACATTCTTTTCTTATCACAAGATGCAGAAAGTTAAAGCCTTCACCAAAAGATGCCCTATTTGAAAACTGTGCAAGCAAACTGACTTTTTCTTGCTTTTCAAAAATTTGAAAAGCACAGTTAATTTCTATATGGTCACTGATTATCCAGCAGTCCATCTGTTTGCCCTAGGGGTTGTCCAGACCACGGTGCTGAACAGAGGGCAAACGAGAGGTCACATGGGAAAGGTACTGTATGGCTATCTTTGGCACCATGCAAGATCTCCTTTGAATTTCATTGACAGTTTGAAAATAAACAAAAGGAATATAAAGGAAACTATACTGCGTTTACCATGTTTTGCAGGAGTTTTTATGCCCAGCGAATGGGAGACAAAGAGGCAGTTTGTTTCATAATGGACCTACTGTGTCTGTTCTTAGCAAGGAAGATGCTGCTGCTAGTGCTCCCGGTCTCTCAGCCAGGTGACTACTCACACAGACCCAAGGACCCGCAGAACAGAAGATTAACAATTGTCAGTGTCACAGTAGACCTACCTCCTGGTATAATATGCTTTAAAACCCTTCCCTCCCCTCTAAATACATCAGGAATATTATTTTTTCTCTGATCCTTAGAACAAACATTTCCCCTCCCCCCCACCACAACCAACAGGGGATAAATATCTGAGGTAAATGATTAGGATTATGTGGGTAACTTTTATTAGCCAAAGAACGAACGAAGCAACAACCTGCACTTAAGCAAGTACTCAAAACCACACTAGTGCAAGGAAATGTCTTAATTCCACCATGAGTCTTGAAAAATGTATATTTATTTCATAGCATTGAATTGGCAACTCCACTTTCAAACAGCAAACATCTCATAGAGGTCCCCCGACACGGTCCCGTGTTTCGCCGTGGCTGCGTCTGGAGGGACCGTAGACTTCAATGTAATCTGTAAAAAATATATATATATAGATAGTGGAAAAGAAAATGAAAGGCAACACCATTTCAAACAATAGTAAAAACACATACCTTATATGTTGACAATACAAGACTCATGGTGGAATTAAAACATTTCCTTCCACTAGTGTGGTTTAGGGATGTGAATCGTTTTAGGACGATTAAAATTATCGTCCGATAATTTTAATATCGTCTTAAACCGTTATGGAACACAATACAATAGAGATTCTAACGATTTATCGTTATAAATCGTTAGAATCGTGAGCCGGCACACTAAAACCCCCTAAAACCCACCCCCGACCCTTTAAATTAAATCCCCCACCCTCCCGAACCCCCCCCAAATGACTTAAATAACCTGCGGGTCCAGCGGCGGTCCGGAACGGCAGCGGTCCGGAACGGGCTCCTGCTACTGAATCTTGTTGTCTTCAGCCTGCGCCATTTTCCAAAATGGCGCCGAAAAATGGCGGCGGCCATAGACGAACACGATTGGACGGCAGGAGGTCCTTCCGGACCCCCGCTGGACTTTTGGCAAGTCTTGTGGGGGTCAGGAGCCCCCCCCCCAAGCTGGCCAAAAGTTCCTGGAGGTCCAGCGGGGGTCAGGGAGCGATTTCCCGCCGCGAATCGTTTTCGTACGGAAAATGGCGCCGGCAGGAGATCGACTGCAGTAGGTCGTTCAGCGAGGCGCCGGAACCCTCGCTGAACGACCTCCTGCAGTCGATCTCCTGCCGGCGCCATTTTCCGTACGGAAACGATTCGCGGCGGGAAATCGCTCCCTGACCCCCGCTGGACCTCCAGGAACTTTTGGCCAGCTTGGGGGGGGGCCTCCTGACCCCCACAAGACTTGCCAAAAGTCCAGCGGGGGTCCGGAAGGACCTCCTGCCGTCCAATTGTGTTCGTCTATGGCCGCCGCCATTTTTCGGCGCCATTTTGGAAAATGGCGCCGGCTGAAGACAACAAGATTCAGTAGCAGGAGCCCGTTCCGGACCGCTGCCGTTCCGGACCACCACTGGACCCGCAGGTTATTTAAGTCATTTGGGGGGGGTTCAGGAGGGTGGGGGATTTAATTTAAAGGGTCGGGGGTGGGTTTTAGGGGGTTTTAATGTGCCGGTTTTGCGATTTTACGTTTTTTCGATTTTTCACGATTTTTCACGATATTTTACCCCCCCCCAAACGGCAACAATTCGATTCCCTCCCCCTCCCAGCCGAAATCGATCGTTAAGACGATCGAGGACACGATTCACATCTCTAGTGTGGTTTTGGGTAACTTTTATTAGCCCATGCTGTGTGAAAAGCAGGTGAGCTATTTTAGCTTGTGTACATTGCACCAGTTCTGAAAGGCAAACAACCCATGTTGTTCTAGAATCTGCATGAAGACAATAAAAGCAGGCTTCAAGGAAGTAGCTAGTAGGCAATATATAACAAAGCATACTCCTTAAAATCTAACCTTCCCCTTCCCCTGCAAAAAAACCTCCAACAGAATAACAGCAAAGTGGTCAACGTTCCACCATGACTCATTCTCTGGCTCAGTAAGATAGAGTTCTTTAATCTTTTAATAGAATCAGATTGAGATCTGTTAAGCAATTTCTTGCACACATCTGGCTACATAAATGAGCAAAGCAGAACTGCAAAAGGCTAAACATTTCACAATAGAAAGCTTTTTCACTCCTGTTGTTGTCCTGAGGAAACAGTGGTGGCCCCTGCATGAAAATGCTAGAAACCTGAATGTTCTGCAAAGTATCATATATGCAGGGCTAAAATAGTGGACACTTGTTGTATGATCAAGTATTTGTCACCCTATTCCTTCATGATTTTCCCATACATAAAAAAAATCCTGAGGATCTGGCTTAAATGTCAAGAACAGAAGGCTGATGTTTATTTATTTTCTGCCACTTCAAAGCAGATTATAGTCAGGTATTGTAGGCTTTTCTTTGTCCCCTGTGGTTTACAAGCTAAGGGCTGGATTTATCAAAAAGCGAAAAACATCGCAGCAATAACGCATGCGATAGGAAAATGGGCGTGTCTATGATAATGAAGGCTAGTTCCACTTCGCAACGAAAGTATTCGCAAGTTGCGATAATTATCGCCATGTGCGAAGTAGCTTCGCTATTAGCGAAGTAATGTCGCACATCGCGAAAACGTCTTCGTGTTGTGCAAATCGTCATCGCGTTCTGCGAAAACGTCATCGCGTTCCGCGATAATGTTTCCAGTATAAAAGCACACTTCCTGCACCTTCCCCTTTGAGGGTGTGTTAGTAGTTGGAGGTGTAGGAGAGGAGTGCAGTGTACTAGAGAGCTTTTCATCGATTTCTGAGTGAGTTGTACTGTTTCTTTGTTGTCCCTTGTGTCCCTGAACCTTTAGTCTTCTGTCATAATTGTTGGAGTGCAAGTGGTGTTTGTTAGTTCTGTCTGTTTGTGTGGAGGAGTGGTGGAGTGTTGGAGGAGTGGTGGGAGAGCAGAGCGGAGGAGGCGTGCAAGAGGATGGAGCGTGAGAGAAGTGGAAAGAGAGGTGAGAAGAGGAGTGAGGATAGTAGAGGGAGGAGGAGTGAGAGGGAGCGGGAGGAGGAGGAGAGGGGTGGAAGGGGAATGAGAAGTAGGAGTCGAAGTAGGGCCCGGCCTAGCAGCAGGGACAGGCAGGAGGGAAGGGATAGGAGGGTGGGGGAGGGGGAAGGGGTTAGTGAGGTAAGAGAGGTGGGAGGAGGCGAAGAAGTCAGAGACACAGGAGAGAGGGGAAGGGATAGGCCAGGGCAGGATGATTTGGGGGGGGGGGGGGATGAAGGGAGGGGAGATGAGAGCGGGAGAGAGAGTGAGGGCAGGGAAGACACCCCTCCAGGACTGGAAGTGGAACCCCCTTCACACAGCCAGCCAGCACCACGCCAGAGACTGCGGGCCATTCGCTTCAGCAGCCAGGAGAACGAGCTGCTGATAGCCGGTGTGCTGGAGCACTATGCCTACCTGTTTGGAAACAGAGCAGCGAAGACCAGCAAGGCAGCCAAGGTCAAGCTCTGGAAAGCCATAGGTCACACCATCACCCGGCACAGTGGCATACCACGCACATGGGAGCAGGTATCACACAGATACCGCGATGTAAAGGCCCTGCTGAAAGGGAAATTAGCCACACGCAGGAGGTACCAGCAGCAGACAGGTGGAGGGGCACCCTGTCCAACTGTAATAACAGAAATGGAGCAGAGGTTGCTGGATCGGCTGGGCCCGGACGTCTTTGAAGGTTTGGAGCCACGGCTGGACACCTCACGAGTCGCGGCAGGTAAGTTCCCATGGTCCATAAAGGCCCACCCAGCAACTCAACCCACCTAATGTGTCAAAGACTATGTGTTTTTGCCATTCACATGGAATGACCCAAACACAGTAGTGAATGCCACACAGAAATGCCATTAGATGATCACTCTGTAATCTCACAAATGCCAAACAGCTCGACAGCTTGTTATGCCATATATATACTTATGATGTTTTTATTTTCTCTTCTGTTTCTACAGCTCGCCTTCAGGAACGCCCGGGTCCCAGCCAGGAATTGCCAGGACCCAGCTGGCAAGGGCCATCTGTGAGCCATCCCATCCCTCTCATGCAGCTTCCCTTACAGCTCGATGCCGAGACACAGGTGGAGCAGGAGGAGCTGATACCCCCACAGGAGTCCCCACCATTCACCGGCCTGAATGTCTCCCTGGACATCGACACCTTCATCCAGGACACAGCTGCCTGGAGAGGACGAACCAGCAGCCCTACCCACTCCTCAGGCAGTGAGGGGATGCCAGTGCTGAGGCCCCATGGGATATCAACCCCCATCTAGCCAGCCCACACCAACATATTCACCACCCCCTGCAGCCTCCCCTGCAGCACCACTGGCACCACCACTTGCACCCCCCCCTGCAGCACCACCGGCAGCAGCCCCTACAGCACCACCGGAAGCTCCACCAGCAGCAGGACTCGATCGGCCCATGACAGCCTCACAGGGCCTGCGCTTGGGAGCAGAAATCCGATACCTGCGTCGGGTAATGCAGAGACAGAACAGGATCCTGCAGCATGGGATAGCTTCCAGTTCCCAGGATGCGAGCACCATAGCCGCTGCGGTCACCACCATGACCAACGTACTTAGCCACATCCTGGAGCGCATGCCCTACCAGACATCAGAATCCTCCTCACTGGCGTCAAACCCCCCACAGCAGTCCAGGACGTGGACGAGGGCGCAGGGGTCGTCCCTCAAAAACAATGCCACCTCCAAGAGGCAAGGGCCCACATGGCAAAGGCCCATAAATTGGATCCCATGGTCAAATAACCCCTTCCCTCCAGTTACTCTGTGTGTGCCCTTCACAGAGTTCCTGTGCTGTCTAGATGGAAGGAAATGGATGAATGTGGGTCCTTCACAGAGTTGCTGTGCCGTCGAGATGGAAGGAAACAAATCATTGTGCGCTAACCTTTTCTCATCTGCTCCAAGATGTGGCTGCCTGCTGTGGGGTGTCTCCTCTTCTCATCTGCTCCAAGATGTGGCTGCCTGCTGTGGGGTGTCTCCTCTTCTCATCTGCTCCAAGATGTGGCTGCCTGCTGTGGGGTGTCTCCTCTTCTCATCTGCTCCAAGATGTGGCTGCCTGCTGTGGGGTGTCTCCTCTTCTCATCTGCTCCAAGATGTGGCTGCCTGCTGTGGGGTGTCTCCTCTTCTCATCTGCTCCAAGATGTGGCTGCCTGCTGTGGGGTGTCTCCTCTTCTCATCTGCTCCAAGATGTGGCTGCCTGCTGTGGGGTGTCTCCTCTTCTCATCTGCTCCAAGATGTGGCTGCCTGCTGTGGGGTGTCTCTTCCTGGGTCTCTTGCTCCCATGCTGCTGTGTCTCCACCGTTCCATCACTGCTGCAGCTGGACCTTGTGCTTGTTCTCCTGCTGGCTGGTTGCTGGAACTCTGCTGCTCTGGCTCTCTGGCTGTCTTCTTTCAGTGCACTCTTTCAACATGGACAGTTTGGGCCCTTTGCCTTTAATCACATAGTACAGCATCATTACCTTATCTGTTAACATCACTACTGTAGCAGGGGTGCCACTTCCAGTTTCGACATGTCCTGTGTGTAACCATGAATCTGCTATATGTCTACACTGCTATGCCTGTATATGTCATTCTGCTGTTTCCATATATATTAGATACAGGCTCATAATGACAGTGCTGTTCAGTGAACAGGCATTATTGTAAGATGTGGCATCACATGGCCTTGCCAATTTGGATAACCAAAGACATTGCCGTGTATGTCAGCAGATGAATATTACAATCTGATAATAAAATGCACACAGCTTTACAAATGTTTCATCATGTGTCTATGCTCTGCTTGTGGTTCATGATTCTTAAGGGTTGCACATGCTGAACATAATGATTATGGTGTCTTCAAGCTCCAGTGTCACATAGCTGTGTACGTAACATGCCAACTCTTCATATAGTGTGCAGTCACCTGCTGGGTGTTCAAGGCAATTATAAAGGACTGTCAAGGAGGGTACTCTATACAATGTGTAAGGTTGTAAATGTAAAATACAAGGGTATGTCACAACATACACGTCATGTTGTTGTAAACCAAAGTACTGTAGGAAACAGTGAGTGCTAGTAAAAAGCCATGCCGTGTGTGACACAGCATTGCAAGCTTTGTACACTGCCAGACACAGTGTGACAAAGAGGGGGCATCGACAAATATATACCTTGCTAGTGATAGTACAAGGCAGTTTTGAGGAGTACAAACATCTATGTAAGAGCAAGCCAATGTTCCCGTACATACCGTCTACCCATGGGAGTGTGCCATCTCAATGTTCGTATGACAGTGGAAGTTACAGCACATGAACTGTCTGTTAACGACCCAGTACACAAAGAACATGGCGGCTATGCTGATCCACATGGGTGTACAATATTCCCTTACACTGCATGTAGAACTGGTATCTGTTTCTTTCCAATACCTAGCTTTTTACTGTCAACCTGCTATGCTATTAGCCTTTAACCTGAAATAAAGGTCACATCGTATTCATGTTGACCTTACGTTTAGCACCGCTTAAATCCCATTCATGGGATATTTTGCACATTCACACCACAATTCATAGCAGTAGTCAGGTTACTGCCTTACATTCCATATTATCCATCATGGTACTGGCCATCTGCATACAACCTTTCTTCGGGAGTCTGTACAGTAGGTATAAGGGAAGCCTTATTAACAACATATGTAACACACCCACAAGGGAGGACAGCACAGGCATGGGAGTCTGAGTGTACAGGTGTTCCTGATACACAGACCAACACCACTGTGCTACTTGCCACCTCAGCAGATGCTAATCCACACAGTACTGATGTAGGCCTGGTCTCCATGTGTGGGAAGGCAGTTTCTACTAGGGATGTGAATCGTTTTTGAACGATTAAAATTATCGTCAGATAATTTTAAAATCGTCCTAAATCATCAGAGTGCACGATACAATACAAATGCCCCCGATTTATCGTCATAAATCGTCCTAAATCGTTAAATAGTAGAGATGTGAATCGTGTGATCGATCGTCTTAACGATCGATTTTGGCTGGGAGGGGGAGGGAATCGGATCGTTGCCGTTTGGGTTTTTTAAAAATCGTGAAAATCGTGAAAATCGAAAACCGGCACACTAAAACATCCCTAAAACCCACCCCGACCCTTTAAAATAAATCCCCCACCCTCCCGAACCCCCCCCCCCAAAATGCCTTAAATTACCTGGGGTCCAGAGGAAGGGTCCCGGTGTGATCTTTTACTCTCGGACCTCCGGTGCTTGTAGAAATGACGCCGGCGCTACCTTTGCCTTGTCATATGACAGGTCAAAGGTAGCGCCGGCGCCATTTTGTTTTTTGTCCCCCGAGGTCAGGAGCGTAGGAGATCGCTCCCGGACCCCCGCTGGACCCCCAGGGACTTTTGGCCAGCTTGGGGGGGCCTCCTGACCCCCACAAGACTTGCCAAAAGTCCAGCTGGGGTCCGGAACGACCTCCTGCAGTCGAACCTGCAGTCTATGGCCGGTGCCATTTTGCGCAAAATGGCGCCGCAAAATGACGCCGGCCGTAGACAACACGATTCGACTGCAGGAGGTTGTTCCGGACCCCCGCTGGACTTTTGGCAAGTCTTGTGGGGGTCAGGAGGCCCCCCCAAGCTGGCCAAAAGTCCCTGGGGGTCCAGCGGGGGTCCGGGAGCGATCTCCTGCCGCAAATCGTTTTTCCGTACGGAAAAACCAAAGGTAGCGCCGGCGCCATTTCTACAAGCACCGGAGGTCCGAGAGTGGAAGATCACAGCGGGACCCTTCCTCTGGGCCCCAGGTAATTTAAGGCATTTTGGGGGGGTTCGGGAGGGTGGGGGATTTATTTTAAAGGGTCGGGGTGGGTTTTAGGGTTTTTTTAGTGTGCCGGTTTTTTCGTCCTCCCCCTTTCCCCGATTTACGATTTTTTGACGATAAATCGGGGGAATTGTTATTGTATCGCGGCTCTAACGATTTTTGACGATTTAAAATATATCGGACGATATTTTAAATCGTCAAAAAACGATTCACATCCCTATTAAATAGGGCACGAGAATTATTTGGGGGAGGGCGGAAAAACCGGCACACCAAAACAACCCCTAAACCCACCCCGACCCTTTAAAACCAATTCCTTACGCTCCCCCACCCTCCCAAACCCCCCCAAAATGTTAAATTACCTGGTGGTCCAATGGGGGGGGGGGGGGGGCCCGGCGCGATCTCCCGCTCTCGGGCCATCGGTGCCATTTTGACTGCCACTAATTAAAATGGCGCCGATGGCCCGATAAAAAAAAACAACCCACCCGACCCTTTAAATCGACCCCCCTTAGCCTCCCCCACCCTCCCGACCCCCTCAAAACCTTTTAAAATTATCTGGTGGTCCAGGGGGGCCTCGGGGAGCGATTTCACGTTCCCAGGCATCAGCTGCGCTAAAATAAAATGGCGCCGATGCCCCTTTGCCCTTACCATGTGACAGGGTATCCGTGCCATTGGCCGGCCCCTGTCACATGGTAGGAGCACTGGATGACCGGCGCCTATGGCGCCTATGGCGCCGGCCATCCAGCGGCAGCAGAAGAGGTTACGTGCCTACTGGCAGCCGAAGATGGAGAGAGGTTGCAAGCCCCCAGTGCTCAAGCCGCCAGCAGTTGTTGGAGAGGTCCGCGTTTTGATTCCATGTGTGCACACACAGCTTCCAAACTCCCCCCCCCCCCCCCCAATCAGGAATGCCCGCGAGGCCCTGATGGGCAGGGCTGGTGAAAGCCTGCCTTCCATTCCAGCCTCAGGCTCCTGATAATGACGATGCTGCTGCAGTGGGGGAGGGGGGAGGGGGCAGGGGCCTGAGTGTTGTTTGGAGTGCAATCACAGTTCACACACCTCTCAGGCCCCTGCATGGAGGGTGGCATGAAAGAGGGTTAATGTTGAGGAAATGAGGAAGTTGAATGCAGGGGGGATTGGAATAAATATAACATTGGATTGGGTGAAGAAGAATGCTGGGGTCAGGTATGGTAGGAAGGTGAATGCTGGGGTCAGGTCTGAGTCTCGAGGGAAGGAAGGGGTTTCTGGAATCAGGGGATGGGGAGTGAAGTAAATTCTGGGGTTGGGCTTAGAGATGGGTGGAAATGAGAGAGAGAGAGTGCTGGGGGTAGGGGTGGTGAGGGGGAATGCTGGGAGGTCATTCCTGGAGGGGAGGACGAAAGCATGAGAAAGGAATTAAGTGAGGTGGTCAGGGCCACTTTTTCCTATCGGCAAAAGGGGAAGCTACCTCAGGCCCTACAAGTCAGGAGGCCCATTGCAGGAGCACACAAGAATCTGCCCCATGACTCTATTTGCCAGTGCCCTTAATCTCAAGTATCAGAGGACAGCTCTGTGCTCTCTGATCCAGCCCCTGTACTCCCAGGCAGCTGCATGGAACAGGATGAGAGTGGTGAGCCTGGAGAAGACAGCACTGCAATAAGTGTTGTCTGCCTAGGTGCGTTTTTAATTTGTGGTCCATTATTCTGTATTTGATGAGGGTTTTTGTTCCATGTAATAAGGTAAGCCATGGTATTTTTTTTTAGCATGGATATTCTTTTACTCACACAATTAAAAAAATGTATTAGCGTGGGATGCAGTAAGCTAATGGCATGCAAATGACCCATAAATAATAATTTAAAAAAGCATTAGATGGAAAGCTGTTTTAAAATCATGAGTGGAGTGAAAATCTGCACTAAAAAAAATGGAGTAATGCAGAAAGGTGGGTAATGCTGGAAATTGCTACATATTGTCCCTATATGGTTGGAAAGTGTGAGATTGTGCCCAAAGGATGCATTGCACAAAGTATATACAATTCTGTTGTAGGTGACATCTCCAGAGAACTCATGTTTTGATTTTGCTTGCCATACCTTGCATGGAAAATTGTACCCAGAGTGGAGATGCACTGTGCCAGTTTCGCATGTGAGGCCATTTTGGCAAGATATGGTTGAGCATCCCAATTTTGGGCACAAAGCACAAACATTTCTGCTTCAATTGCCAAGTGAGCGAGCATACACATTTGGAAAGGCATAGCAAATAAAATCAAAATGGCATTACGTTCAAGTTTGCACTCAAAGTTGCGATGCACAATGCCAAAGTGCCTACTACTATGCTGGAGATGCCCATCTACTCCCTGAAATTAAAACAAATAGGAATGTACAAGGTGAAAAAATGTGGCTCGATTCGTTCATTTATTTCATAGGTCAAAGTCATTTGGCAGGTTCATTTGAAATGAGAAAAAAATGTATTTGCTTTTTCATTTTACTGAAAGGTGCAGTTACAAAGGTTACGAGTGTGCAACAGGCGTGGACATTGTTAAAAAATACCATCTTAGAAGTGTAGTCCAGATGTATTCCACACATTAAGAAAGGTGGAAGAAAGGTAAAACGTTTGCTGGCATAGCTAAAAGTGAGGTTGAAAAGGTTGTTTTAGCCAAAAGATCTTCATTCAAAAATTGGAAGAAGAATCCATCTGAAGAAAATAGGATAAAGCATAAACATTGGCAAGTTAAATTAAGACATTGATAAGACAGGCTAAGAAAGGAGCCGATGCAATAAAAATCGCGGAAAACGGGTGCTAAAAAGTAAGCGCCCACTTTCCTAACGCGTGCATGGCACTTGAGGACTAGAGTTCACCATCCCTGCTCTAGAACAAGGGATTATGGGAAGAGGGTGAAAGGGGGTAGATTCAGGTGTAATCTTAAGACATTTTTTTATAGAGATAGTAGTGGATGCATGGAACAGCCTTTCAAGTTAGGTGGTGGAGATGAAAAAGGTATCTTAATTCAAGAAAGCATGGGATAAATACAAGGATCTCTGAGAGAGTGATAGGAATTGTAAGGGCTATATAAATTGGATGGCTGGACAGACTAGATGGGCCATATAGACTTTTTCTGCCATCATGTTTCTATGTAACACCATGAAAGCGTGACAAGGGATTGGTTTGTTTAAATGAAGGTGTCCCTTTAAAATGCCAATGATTTGGTTTGCCATTTTAAACAGCTAAATATCTGAAGAAAAAATTTAATAACAGAAATAAGTGATTGGGACATTAAAAAACATTTTACTGAATGGATTTATATTTGATAATGTAATGGTAAATCTATGTTCCTTGTCAGAAGTTGTAATGAAATAAGAAGTAGGGATGTGAATTGGGTGATCGATCGTCTTAACGATCAATTTTGGCTGGGGGGGGAGGGAAATCTGATTGTCATGGTTTTTGTTTTTTTTAAATCGTAAAAAATCGTAAATCGGAAAATGGTGCCAGCGCTACTTTTGCCCTCACTATGTCAGTGAGTGCAAAAGTAGCGCCGGCGCCATTTTGACTTATGCCCTCACTATGTCGACATAGTGAGGGCAAAAGTAGCGCCGGCGCCATTTTGAATATTGGCAATACGGCCCGCATGCAGGAGGTCGCTCCTGGACCCCCGCTGGACTTTTGGCAAGTCTTGTGGGGGACAGGAGGCCCCTCCAAGCTGGCCAAAAGTCCCTGGGGGTCCAGCGGGGGTCCGGGAATGATCTCCTGCACTCGTGACGTCGGGTGACAGGAACCAAAATGGCACTGGCGCTACCTTTGCCCTGTCATATGGTAAGGGCAAAGGGCCACCGGCGCCATTTCTTTTAACGCAACCGTGGCCCGAGAGTGGGAGATCGCGCTGGGACCCCCCCACTGGACTCCAGGTAATTTAAAACATTTTGGGGGGCTTTGGGAGGGTGGGGGATTTATTTTAAAGGGTTGGGGTGGGTTTTAGGGTGCCGGTTGTCCTGCCCTCCCCCGATTTACGATTTTTTGACGATAAATTGGGGGAATTGTTATTGTATCGCGGCTCTAACGATTTTTGACGATTTAAAATATATCTGACGATTGTTTTAAATCGTCAAAAAACGATTCACATCCCTACTAAGAAGATACTCAGTTAAAAAATGTCTCAGTGAGAGTTGAAGATGTCCAGTGAAATAATGTGTCCATGACAGAGAACATCTCCTTGAAAAAGTCTATGGGGGCAAAACAAGGACATTTTGCCCGAGTTGGTAGGATGATGTTCATAATTTCTGTGAGAAAAGTGGATGTGTAAATAATGTAAATAGCGTGTACTAGGATTATAACTACTGAACAATATACAGTATATCTTTTCAAGTACACAAGATGTTTTGGAATTACTGGTTTGGTTATGATGAATTGCATCGAAACATTCATTCACAGATGTTGAATATATTTTAAAATGATACAGGGTTTGTTTGGTTTTGTTTTTGGTTATTATTACAAAGTTGTGAAAAGCTTGTCAAAAGGTACATATGAACATATTTTCACCTCATTTAAAGTCAATTATACATATTTTTTATTTTATATATTTTCATCATTATAATACTGGTCAAGCTCTCTACTTAATTAGTCTCAGTTGTATGAGTTTGAACCTTTTTGAATAATCTGACAGGTACTATTTTATTGCTTTAAGACATGTGCTATCTATTTCTTTAGTCTGTGTAAATCACTTTGAACCTACAGGGTAGACAATCAATCAAATGTAGATATAAATAAATAAAATATACTGGCTCTGATCTTGTTTCTTTTCCCCCTTCCCTCCCCTACCCGAAGGTATCCCCTCGACAAGCACGGCTAGCACATAAATCTTGAAAATGCATGCAGTGCCAGCATTCTATGGGCAGAGCAGCATGCTGCCTAGATTGTGTTCATGTGTCAGGTTGTCAACCCATGTTTTAGACCATAAAGATGCCTAGTAGGGAAAAAGTGATTCTTTTCTTACTCTCTTCTATGAATCTGTCTTCCTGCAGTGTGTGAGAGAACCAGCAGCCAGGGCTGGTCTCTCCGGGTAGCCCTCCAGCCACTCTGAAGGCCCTTTTGGATCACAGATAAACGTAAGCCACGTGCCATGAGATGATCTGCACAGCCCCGGGGCTGGCCATGGTCCATGCTGCTGGCAGGTAAGCGCATCCAGGCATGAGCTAGGCAGATGCTGAAGACACAGAGTCCAAGAAAGACAAGGCACCAGGCAAAGACTAAAGACATAGAGTCCCAGTAAGACAAGGATCCAGGCGAAGACTGAAGACAAGGACCAAACAAACCAAGGCAGGAGCAAGGCTCCAGAAGAGAAGGCATGAGAACTCAGGACTCAGGACCAGAACTCAGGAACTCAGAAGACTATGACCAAGACTAGGAACTCAGGAACAGGACTCTGAAGACTTGGAACCGGACTTTGGTCTGAAGGCAGAAGACACTGGAACGCTGAGACCGACGGAAGACACAGGTCGCTGGCTGGATGCTGGCAAACTAAAAACACCAAAATGCTGGACGAGGCTGAAGGCACCAAATGCTAGAACAAGGCAAAGACCACTGGAACCAGACGTAAATCAGGACGCTGAAGCAGGCTGAAGACATCGGGCGCTGGGACAAGGCAAAGACCAAGACACTGGTACAAGATGAAGACCGCAGGAGACCTTCGAGGTCCGGAGACTTGGAATCAGGAGTGAAGATCTGGAATCAGGAATGAAGGCAAGGACAAGTAACCCACAAAACCAGGAGCAATAATCCGGAGACCTTGCGAAGGCCAGGAACAAAGATTGAAGAGCCCTTTCCATCCACTTGCCTGTTAAATTTTTTTTTTAAATTTATAGTTTATTATAATTTCTTCATCATTTTACAGAAAAGAAATAAGACATATTGATTCACAAGGAAAATATTTAACATAACCAAAATAAGCAACCACAATACCTATGTGAATAACAATAACAAGCCCACATTAAGGGGAGCCTCCACAAGTAATTATAATGTAGGAACATTTTCATAATTACTATGATTATTAGGTGCATGCCTACTTAAAATAACCAGTATTTCCCCCATACTTAGGAGGGTGGCCCTAACTTATCCACCCTTATCCAAAAGAAAAGATTCCAAATGAGAAGGATCCAGAAACACAAATTTATTTCTTTGAAAAGTAATTAAGCATTTGCAAGGGAATTTAAGATAAAAGGTGGCCCCTAAGGATAACACCCTCTGTCTCAGATCTAAAAACTGTTTCCTTCTCAATTGGGTGTCTTTGGAAACGTCAGGAAACACTTGTATTTTCTGACCACAATACATAATGTCTTTGTTTCTAAAATAATTCTGAAGAACCAAATTTTTTTCACTCTCCAAACTAAACATGACTAATAATGTAGCCCTAGTTTGAATGTCATCATTGGACGATTCTAGAAAATCAGTTAAGTTGGGACTGATTGGTATCAATCTATCAATCCCAGCCTCAGAACTCACTACCTCTCTTTTTTTTACTGGTAAATAATACATCTTTGATATTATCAAATCTTTAACTATTCCCAAAATTTCTGTTACATATCTTTTAAATAGCTCTTGAGCTGACAATAGCCTAATACAGGGAAAATTCAGGAATCTTAAATTATTTTTCCTTGTTGCATTTTCCAGACCCTCCAATTTTTTAAAAATCATTAAAGAGTCTTTCATAAATACAGTGCTTGTAGTTTGTAGTGTAGTCATCTGGATATTACATGTTTCTCTAGCGCTTTCCAATTGTACAATTCTCTTATTATGGTCCTCCAAGCACTTCCTAGTTTCCAATTCCAAACTGGTGGAATGAGCCATGGAAAGAGAGAGCATTCTTTCCATTTTTGTGACCACCCTCCATACATCAACCAGGGTAATATTATCCGGTGGTTCGGCATCATTTTCTGTTTCAGTCGAGCTACCTATCGGTAGCAATCCCCTCTCATTAATAGCAGAAGCACCTTCCTGCATCCCTGGTGACGTCCCTCTGGCATCTGGAGATTTTAAGGCCAAATCTGGGGTATCAGAATTCTTACTGACCCCCACCATGCCGAGGGACACATTGGGGGACTGGTCTATGGCGGGACTAGCGGATGTCCCGGAGGAGAAGGAGATGTCCGGTATATCTTCCCGGATAGATTGACTTACCCTCCTCGTGAGGTGTTGGTCCATTGGTCCGGATATAGTTCCTCGAGCTGGAGTTGAAACTGCCATGTTCACCTTCCTTTTCTTTCCCATTCAAACAGTGCAGAGAAAAAAAAATCCAGCACCGGAAATACAAAGAAAAAACGCTCCCAGGGGCGTGCCCCTTTGGCGTGCGGCTTCGGCGCGCCGGCGGCTGCACGCCGCTGTCCTCAGGTTTATATTGAGGCTGCGGATGATGTCATCAGGTGAGCGGGGGCTGTTCAGGGAACCTCCACCAATCGTCCCTCTGAGCCGTTTCAGCTGCAGACGCGCTTCATTTCTCGCTACGCGTCCCTCCTCGTACTGGCTCCCAGCTTACCACCGCTGTCCTCAGGTTTATATTGAGGCTGCGGATGATGTCATCAGGTGAGCGGGGGCTGTTCAGGGAACCTCCACCAATCGTCCCTCTGAGCCGTTTCAGCTGCAGACGCGCTTCATTTCTCGCTACGCGTCCCTCCTCGTACTGGCTCCCAGCTTACCACCGCTGTCCTCAGGTTTATATTGAGGCTACGGATGATGTCATCAGGTGAGCGGGGCTGTTCAGGGAACCTCCACCAATCGTCCCTCTGAGCCGTTTCAGCTGCAGACGCGCTTCAGTTCTCGCTACGCGTCCCTCCTCGTACTGGCTCCCCTGCCTGTTAAATTTTAAACAGAGGTGCACACACGTGCCTAGGAGGCAATGCGCTGCATTGGGGATGGCTGGAAGCATTTCAGGGCCACACCAGCACGGAGGCGGCATCCAGCCGCACAGGACAGGAGGTGAGCAAAGCCGCTTGTGGGACCCTCCTGAGAGAAGTAAACCTAACATAGTGCTAGTATCTCTCATACTTATGTTTTCTTTCTGACTGCATGTTTATGTGTGTTTCTTTCTTTTGCCTCAGGCCCCCACCCATCTGCTTCTCCTCTCTCACATGTCAGTTTCTCTGTCTGCCTCTTTCTCTCCTTCTGTGTTAACTTCTTTCCTTTGCTGCCCTCCCATAATCTCTCTTAGTTCCACAACACACTAACCTAAATTCGGGTTAAATGCATTGTTTAGCTTGACAGGGTAGTGTGAACCTCAACCCTGCCTTTCTCTTCTGCTTCTCTTTAACCAATAGGGGTGGGGAATCCTGCCAGTCCCGAGCACCCTTCGTGCTTCACTCTGGCCAGTTCTTAGGGTAATTGTAATTGTACTGTCTATCTGTGATGTTATTACATAGCAGAGATGAAAGAGCTTGGTATTATTTTGGTTAGCAGTCAGCTGTGTAATTAGTCATTTTCAGAAGAGAAGGAACAGAACATTTTTTTTTTAGGTGTAGGAAAATCTTATTTGTAAGGTGTGGTGATTTCTTGTAATGACCAAGTTGTGATGGAACTTTTAGATGCTACTCTGGAGTTTCCAGTGAATGACTACTGAATCATTTGTTTATCACCAAAGAAGATGGCTAAAAGCAAGTTAAATGTCCTCAATATTAAGCTTTTTAAAGTTGTTTTCAATTAGTAATAACAAATGTGCCTTAAATATTGCCTCAAAATCCCCTGCACCTCTAAATATTTTCTGGAATATTAAATGACAAGCACTCCCAACTCCAAAATATATCCAGTATAAATTTTGTTAGAATTATTTTCTTACAATTTCTCACTACGAAATATATAATTTCTTTTTGTTATTTCTACCAACATTTCTCTAGAAAATACAAAAAAAAAATGTTAATACCAAATAAATTTTTGAAGGAGAAGATGAAATGTTTCATAAATTTTCTCATAACATTACCTCCTTATAATGTGTCAAGTTTTTTAATCATGAACAATCCACCTCCGTCCTTGGTATTTTTTAGTTTGTGAAATGTGTGCTTATGTGTATTAAAATAAGTCCTATTTTTTTTGAGAAATTTTTGTAGTAAAGTACCAATCTTATATCGCTGATAAATTTCAATTATTCGCAGAGTGTTAGACAACAACTTAACTTGGTAGCTTACTTCATCCTGCCAGACTAAGCTTGCAATCCAAATATAAACCATGACCAACTTATCTTAGAAGGTGTCATTGTCCACCCGTCATTATCCACCCAACAAGGCCTTGTTTCTGACCCAGCAGGGTCTTTCCTCAGGGGATGTATATGTCCTGCTATATAGTCGGAATTACATGTCTTTCAAGCTGTTTTTTGCCAAGCCACCGTGCAGACTCCTCCTTCGGGTCACACTCGTTTGAGTCCGAGCGTTTGGTGAGTACAAGATTTCGCTCTTCAGAGATGGAGTAATATAAGAAGCATTACGGCTCGAAAAATTCAGAAAGGCTGTTTTCAACAAAGAGTGTTGGGTGAGAACAAATGGCGGAGTACATTATTTAAAAGACGTGACTTTTACAGCAGTTCCAAAAAAAGCTTGGACTCAAATGAGTGTGACCCAAAGGAGGAGTCTGCACGGCAGCTTGGCAAAAAAAACAGTCTACACGGCGGCTTTGCAAAAAACAGCTTGAAAGACATGTAATTCCGACTATATAGCAGGACATATACATCTCTTAAGGAAGACCCTGCTGGGTCAAAAACAAGGCCTTGTCGGGTGGATAACGACGGGTGAAAAACGACACCTTCTAAGATAAGTCGGTCATGGTTTATATTTAGATTGCAAGCTTAGTCTGGCAGGATGAAGTAAGCTACCAAGTTAAGTTGTTTGTCTAGCACTCTGCGAATAATTGAAATTTATCAGCGATATAAGATTGGTACTTTATTACAAAAATTTCTCAAAAAAATAGGATTTATTTTAATACACATAAGCGCACATTTCACAAACTAAAAAATACCAAGGACGGAGGTGGATTGTTCATGATTAAAAAACTTGACACATTACAAAGAGGTAATGTTACGAGAAAATTTATGAAACGTTTCACCTTCTCCTTCAAAAATGTATTTGGTATTAAAAATTTTTTTTGTATTTTCTAGAGAAAAGTTGATAGAAATAACAAAAAGAAATTATATATTTCATAGTGAGAAATTGTAAGAAAATAATTCTAACAAAATTTATACTGGATATATTTTGGAGTTGGGAGTTAAATATTGCCTCAGCATTTTATTAAACTTTCTAGCTTTTTTAAGGATACTGTTGTGCTGGAGGTGGACTCTTAGGCTCCCTACCTGTGCTTCCCACTTATGCAAGAGATCCCACAGCTACCACCATAGGTGGTAACTTGGGTGATAGCAGCTTGGAAGCATCCAGAAGGAATAAGGAGGACAACTCTGGCTGTTTCCTTTTGTGCAATTTATTTACAGTGAAAAATGAAGTGCAAAGCAAAACAAACAAATTATGAAGCTCAAGTAGCACAGAGACATCACACATAGCAGATTTTAGCATAGGCTGATTTCCTGCCTACTACCCAGGGCCTCCCTAACCTTTCTGGGCCTTGTCTTCTTATACTAGGCTGAAGGGATCCTCCCTGGGCCCAGAATCCCTTGCTGGATTGGTACTTAAGAAGGACCAGTCCAGATAGCTGTGGCCGGTTCCTTAAGGTGGTCTGAGGGAGTTTGATGTAGACTCCCTCACAGGAGCTCAAAGAAGGTTCACAAAGCCAATCTAGTCCCCGAGGAGTGACCCATGCACTACCTAGCTAAATACAGGTGGACAATCATTTGTGGAGGTTTCCAGACTGCACACAAAGAATTCAACCTATTATTGTCACAATAAAGCTGTGACCTTTTAAATTCCATTAAAGACTCAATCTAGTGTGGGAATGGGGAATAATATGGGAGAGTCTCAGCTGCCTATATAGTATAACTGGAACTATTTACAGTAAAGGGAAATAGAATCATTCTTCCCAAGGTCATCAGTCTTGATACTGTAGTCATCGATATAATACAATTTTCCTTCCCCTAGTCCTGTAGACCACTGGATCCTGAAAATTCTGGCAGTTGCAAGAGTGTGAACTTCCATAACGAAGAACATGAGATACGTAGAAAGATCATTTCTTATCACAGCTTAGAAGTGTCAAAAATAAGTTTCACACTAAAAGAAATTAGAAAGGAAAACAATTAATCTGATTAGTTGTTCTGTAGTTTTGCTACTCAGAGCAAAGAGAAATAAAGTTTATTGCATGGAAAAGTGATAGAATATTTGTTTTTAATTTAGTTATTGTTTTCACTTTAAAAGAAACAGAAGATACCATACTGTTTTTAACTATTTTTTACCATCTGTGTCTTTAATCTGCTAGCTGGTTTTAACTTATTTATTGTATAATAACTTTTTTTCTGAACCCCACAACTGGTTATTGTTCTATTTACAAAAATTTTGATTCTTACTCCTGGCTTCCCCTCCCAATCTCCTGGGATCCCATTGGCTGGGCAGGATTTCCCACATTATTTATAGACCCTGGTTGTGAAGAGGGCAAGTTGTATACCTCCTTTTACATAACAATGCAAAGGCTTCAATAGCAACATATAACCCCAGAAGCACAGAACCCTAAACCACCACAGCTGGGGAGTCAACATTACGTCAGAAAGAATAAAAGGGGGCTATACAATAGAATATGATGGAAGATAAGGACTGCAAGGTCCTTCTAGGCTGCCCAATCTGCTTCCTTTGGCAAATGCATTTGCCAAAGGAATTTGGGTCTATAGATGTAAGACCCAATTGATGCAAGCCATCAATTTCGGGTCTATAGCATAATGCTATAGACCCAAATTGATGGCTTGCATCTTTATTGCATTTTCTGTAATGCAGGCAAACTTCAAACTTTCAAAAGCACTGCCATTTTGTGAAATGGATTTTCACAAGATTTGAGCTCTATGAACATTTGAATGCAGGTGACTATGGAGATCCAATTGCTTATCCCTACAAACATGTCAAAATTCACTCACATAAGGGGGCAAGATGCCCCACCCCCACCCCGGCAGGATGCTGATGGAGTGTCTCCTCAGCAAGTGCCACTCTTTCTTACTTATTAGTGCTATTTCAGCATTATGGTGGGATGAAGGGTAAACAGAACTCTCAGGCTTACCCCACTTCGGTGCTCCAAAGAGGGGTCTGACAGACAGGCAGGTACTTATTCAGGGAAATCATCATTATGAAATGAGCCTCTCAGAGACTTCTCCAGAGCAGGGGGCATCCTTGAGCTCTGGTGGGAGAACTCCTCCCTCACGGTCGATGATCCCATGCACGTTTGCTTTCCCTGATGTGGAGATACTGTTGATTCAGTGCCTGGAGGGGATAGAAGAAGAGCAGTGAGGAACAGTGGTGTTATGCCCGTCGGTCGCAGACGGCTGAGGCTGATGTTGCTCACCTCCTGCTTGACTACACTGACTCCTCTGGGTTGACTCGCGGCCTCCGCCAGCTATCGCTGGCCTACACGGCTTGGTCCCCGGGCCCCCCTGGACGGTGTGGATGCTGCTGACCACCATTTTGCCCTTGGAGTCCCTTAGGCGCGTGTGCGCGCTACCTGGCCAATCTTATGCACGTCATGGCGGGAACCTCGGGGGTGACCCTCTCAGATGATGTCATTCCTCAAGGACTCTTAAGCTGGCTGGCCCTGCCTACCTATGACTTGGCAACGAGTTCCCGCATTGCTGAATCCGCTTTGCTCACTACAGACTCTTGTTCCAGCTCCTGCTTCCGTGGCGTGAGACGTTCCAGGTACCCGCTCCTCGGCGGCCCTTCCAGTCTCTGGCTATCCGCACCTCGGAGGGCCTTCCACCTAGGACTTCTGCCTGCTCCGTTCCCCGGGGCCTTCTTTGGCACTTTCACTCTGCTACAGTGACTACCCCGCTCTGCGGACCATTGCCATACCATTGCTACTGAGGAACCCTCATCGGTGTACTCCGCTCCACGGACCCTTGCCGTACCATCGCTACCAAGGACGCTCACCAGTGTACCCTGCTCTGCGGACCATTGCCGTACCATCATCTACAGAGGACTACTCCGTGGGTGTACCCCACTTCACAGACCCTTGGGGCACCCTAGCGCCTGTGTGTCTTTCTTCCACACTCCCCGCTCCACGGGCAGTGTTACTCTACTTCTCTAATAAAGATTCAAGGATTCTCTACCTAGAACTAGAGTCAGCTCCCTGCGCTGACATTCCGTAACTCCACCACCAGGGGTCACTCCCTCTAGCTTCCTCTGCCTCTCATCTCTGCTCTCACTCTCCAGCACTTGTTTCTCCACTCAGCTGTGACCTCGCCTCCCGACGGTGAGGCTCACGGGGCTCCTCCCTGTGGGCGGTACCATCTCTCACCTCGGCCCAGGGCCCACATACTCACAAATCCTAACAGATTGCCAAGTCCATGGACCCGGCACAGGTCTCGGCACTCCAGGCCATCCTTGGCCTGGCCCAGCGAATTACAGAACAAGAAAGGATTCTGGAGACTTTGGCTAATGCCATCAACCAATTGAACACCTGCCTGGACTCTGCCTCGACACCTGCCAAGCCTACTCCTGCTTCACATGCATCACCCTTCCGGGCTACAGTGCCTCTGCTGGCACCTCCTCGTTTCGCAGGTGACCCCTTACTGTGTAGGGGCTTCTTGAACCAGTGCAACATGCACTTTTCATTGCAACCTGCACATTTTCCTAATGTAGTTTCCAAGGCAACGTATATCCTAATCCTCTTGGATGGAAAGGCGTTGGCCTGGGCATCACCCCTTTGGGAATGAACGGATCTGATCCTTCAGGATCTGCCGGGCTTCCTCGCTCTATTTCGGTCCATATTTGATGACCCAGGTTGAAAGGCCATCTCCGGATCTATACTCCTGCATCTGCAACAAGGTTCCAGACCTCTGACTGAGTATGTCATTGAGTTTAGGACTCTCTCCTCTGAATTACACTGGAACCTGGGCTGCCTGCGTGCTATATTCCTTGAGGGTCTAAGCCCACATATCAAGGATGAACTAGCAGCATGAGAACTCCCTGAGGCATTGGATTCTCTTATTGACCTCGCCGGTCACATCGACCGCCGTCTTCGTGAGCAGTGGCACGAGACCAGAGGATCCAAGGGGATGGCTTCGGAGCCCCGCACAGTCATCCAACGTCATCCGCTCAGCCCGCTACTACACAAGGCACTGAGGAAGAAGAACCGATGCAAATGGGCCACAGTCATCTATCCTCAAAGGAGAAGCGTAGACATCAAAGATCTGGCCTCTGCATGTATTGTGGTCAACCGGAACATGTGGTACCATCCTGTCTACTCCCAGGCCTAAGTTCTGCCGGACTCCTCCTAGGTCTGACTTCACCTTCTCCTCCATTAACTCTGCTTGTCTCCATTTACTCGGACGCTCAGGAATTTCACATCCTGGCATTGGTGGACTCCGGAGCAGGTGGAAATTTTATTTTAAGGCAACTTGTGGAACACCTTTCGATTCCCACCGTCCATATGTCATATTGCTCTCCTCCATTCACGGCGAGCCACTAGCAGGTGAAGTTACTTTCTCCACAGTGCCCATTCGACTCCGCACTGAATCTTTCTAGTAATGGACAAAGCTATACACCCTGTGGCCCTGGGATTACTGTGGTTAAAACTACACACTCCACAATTTGATTGAAGCACTCTACAATTGTCCCAGTGGGGCAACTCCTGCCATAAGAGATGCTTGGAGGTCATGTCCCCGATGCCTTGCCTGGTTACCGCAACGTCCCTTCTGGGCCTCCCAACACAGTACTCCTCTTTCAGGGATATGTTTTCCAAAAAGTCTGCGGACACTCTACCTCTTCACCGATCATTTGATTGTGCTATAAACTTATTGCCTAACACTGAGCCTCCCCGTGGAAGGGTCTAACCACTTTCGCTAACAGAGACAAAGACCATGTCCGAATATATACAAGAGAATCTGGCAAAGGGCTTCATTTGGCCTTCCAAATCTCCTGCTGGAGCAGGGTTCTTTTTTGTAGGGAAGAAGGATGGTTCCCTCTGGCCGTGCAAAGATTACCGCGGCTTAAACGAGATTACCCAGAAGGACCATTATCCCTTGCTGTTAATCTCTGAACTCTTTGACAGGCTCCACGGGGCCAAGATATTTACCAAATTGGACCTCAGGGGAGCTTACAATTTGGTCAGGATCCATCACGGTGATGAATGAAAAACTGCCTTTAACACCAGCGACGGCCATTTTGAATATCTGGTAATGCCGTTTGGCCTCTGCAACACTCCAGCAGTGTTTCAGAATATGATGAACGAGATCTTCAGAGACATGTTCTACAGTTGCGTTGTGGTCTAGCTGGATGACATCTTGGTCTTTTCACAAGATCTCTAGAACCACCACCAGGATGTCGCCAACGTCTTGCAATGCCTAAGGGACAACCAGTTGTATGCCAAGCTGGAGAAATGTTCTTTCAACCAAGAGTCTGTTCCATTACTAGGCTATGTGGTATCAATGTTCCAAATGAACATAAGAAGTTGCCATACTGGGTCAGACCAAGGGTCCATCAAGCCCAGCATCCTGTTTCCAACAGTGGCCAATCCAGGCTACACATACCTGGCAAATACCCAAACACTAAACAAATCCCATGCTACTGATGCCAGTAATAGCAGTGGCTATTCCCTAAGTCAACTTGATTAATAGCAATTTATGGACTTCTCCTCCAGGAACTTATCCAAACCTATTTTTAAACCCAGCAAAGCTATCTGCCTTAACCACATCCTTTGGCAATGAATTCCAGAGTTTAATTGTGAGTAGAGTGAAAAAGAATTTTCTCTGATTTGTTTTAAATGAGCTACTTGCTAACTTCATGGAGTGCCCCCTAGTTCTTCTATTATCTGAAAGAGTAAATAACCAATTTACATTTACCCATTCTAGTCCTCTCATGACTTTATAGACCTCTATCATATCCCCCTCTCAGCCATCTCTTCTCCAAGTTAAACAGCCCTATCCTCTTTAGCCTTTCCTCATAGGGAAGCTGTTCTATCCCCTTTATCATTTTGGTCGACCTTCTCTGTACTTTCTCCAGTGCAACTATATCCTTTTTGAGATACGGCGACCAGAATTGGATCCACAAAAGACCAAGAACATATGCGACTGGCCTCAACCAACGGGCCTTAAGGCGTTCCGAAGATTTCTGGAGTTTATGAACTACTACAGGTCGTTCATCCATCATTATTCTATACTGACCGTCCCACTCACACCTATGACTCGTAAGGGAGCCAACCCCTCTCAGTGGCTACCCGAGGCCGTGACTGCTTTCCAGGAGCTCAAGGAGGTGTTCCTATAAGAAACATGCTGGCATCATCCTGACCTCCGATGATCCTTCATCGTCAAGGTAGACGCTTCTGATGTCAGTGTTGGCTGAATGCTAGCTACTTACTGCGCCAATCACACCTTGCACCCGTGCTCCTTCTTCTCCCGATGCTTCTCCCCCGCTGAGTGTAATTATGGAATCGGGGACAAGGAATTCTTGGCAATTAAACTGGCCTTCGAGGAGTGGCGCCCCTGGCTCGAGGGAGCACAGCACCAAATCACAGTATATACTGACCACAAGAACCTCGAGTACCTGCACCATGCACAGTGCCTCAATCACAGACAGGCCCGTTGGTCTCTTTTTCTTACTCAGTTCAATTTACTACTATGATACTGACCAGCTAATAAGAACGCTCGAGCCGACGTTCTCTCTCGTTCATTCACCACAGAAGATATTCCGGATGTTCCACGACACATCATTGACTCCACTAAATCTTTCTACCACGCTCACAGTGCCTGCTGGGAAAACGGTGGTTCCCCGACCGCTTCGAAGGAAAATCCTCTGCTGGGCGCATGACTCCTTGCTGGCAGGCCACCCCAGACAAGCTAGAACTCTTTCCACTCTTCAAAGATTCTATTGGTGGCCAACCATGAAGGAAGCCACTCAAGCGTATGTGGAATCATGTCCCACTTGTGCTCGTCAGAAGCCCCCAGCAGGCCGTCCTTGGGGTCTCCTACAACCCCTTTCGGCACCCAGTGAGCTGTGGACCCATATAGCTACAGAGTTCATTGTGGACCTCCCTCCTTCCAGTGGCAACAATACCATTTCGGTTACCGTGGACTGATTTTCAAAGATGGCTTACTTTGTGGCACTACCTGGTCTTCCCTCAGCCCCGGAGTTAGTGAAGTTATTCATTAGCCACATCTTTCGCCTCCATGGACTCCCGAGACATATACTCTCAGATCAGGGTGTACAATTTACAGCCAGATTTTGGAGGTCCCTGTGTAAAAAATTGATATTGCCTTAGATCTCACATTGGCCTATCACCCACAGGCCAATGGTCAGACAGAGAGGACGAACCGAACCCTGAAACAGTTTCTTCGGGCATATGTGAACTCTCGGCAGAATGATTGGTCCAACTTACTACCCTGGGCCAAGTTTGCTTTAAACTCACATCAATCTGCATCTACCGGGTCATCACCCTTTCAAGTAGTATATGGACGCCAGCCTCTGCCTCCTCTTCCACTACCTCTGTCTGTATCTTCTCCAGCAGCGCAGGTAACTACACAGGAGTTACATCAGCTCTGGAACCACACCAAACAACTTCTAAAGCAAGATGCTCAGACATCAAAGAAATTTTACGATGCTTATCATCGGGCAGCTCCTCAGTTTAACCCTGGAGACGTGTGGCTCAGCACTTGCTTTATTCACTTGAAATTACCTTCAGTCTGCTTCGCTCCCCGATACATTGGACCTTTTCCTATTCTTCGCCGGCTGGGACCAGTCACTTACAGTCTCTGCCTGCCCACATCGCTCAAGATTCATAACGCCTTCCACATCTCACTGTTAAAACCTCTCATCTTGTCCAAGTTCTCCAAGAAACTACCCGAGCCCCAACCTCTGGTGTCTGAGGAGGACAGTATGTAATTGCCATGTTCTTGTGGCCTGGTTTGGCCTCTATTGGAAACAGGATGCTGGGCTTGATGGACCTGTGGTCTGACCCAGCATGGCAATTTCTTATGTTGTTATGTTCTTAGGACATCTTGGACGTGAGGAAGCGCGGAAAGCGATGGGAATACCTGATCTTTTGGGAAGGATTTAGTCCTGAGGAAAACAGCTGGGAACCTGCAGTCAATATCCTTGACAAAGACCTGATCCAGCAGTTCCATGCTTTCACCCAAAGAAGCCCAAACCCCAGGGAGGGGTCCTAAGAAGGGGGGTACTGTTATGCCCATCGGTTGCAGACAGCTGCGACCACTGTTGCTCACCTCTTGTTTGACTACACTGACTCCTCTGGGTCGACTCGCGGCCTCCGCCAGCTATCGCCGGCCTACACGGCTTTGTTCCCGGGCCCCCCCTGGACGGCGTGGATGTTGCTGACTGCCATCTTGCCCTTGGAGTCCCTTAGGTACGCGCGCGCTACCTGGCCAGTCTTATGCACGTCATGGCGGGAACCTCAGGGGCGTCCCCCTCGGATGATGTTATTCCTCAAGGACTTAAGCTGGCCCTGCTTACCTATGACTTGTCAACGAGTTCCCTCATTGCTGAATCCGCTTTGCTTGCTACAGACTCTTGTTCCAGCTCCTGCTTCCGTGGTGTGAGACTTTCCGGGGACCTGCTCCTCGGGGGCCCTTCCAGTCTCTGACTATCTGCTCCTCGGAGGGCCTTCCGCCTAGGACTTCTGCCTACTGCAATCCCCAGGGCCTTCTCTGGAACTTTCCCACTTCTACTGTGAGTACCCCACTCTGCAGACCATTGCCATACCATTGCTACTGAGGAACCCTCATCGGTGTACCCCGCTCTGTGGACCACTGTCATACCATCATCTACAGAGGACTACTCCGTGAGTGTACCCCACTTCACGGACCCTGGGGGCACCCCAGTGCCTGCTGTCTTTCTTCCACACTCCCCGCTCTGCAGGCAGTGTTACTTTACTTCTCTAATAAAGATTCAAGGACTTTCTAGCTAGAACTAGCGTCAGCTCCCTGTACTGATGTTCTGTGACTTCACCACCAGGGGCCACTCCCTCTAGCTTCCTTTGCCTCTCATCTCTGCTCTCTCTCTCCAGGACTTGTTGCTCTACACTTCACTCAGCTGAGACCTCGCCTCCTGACGGTGAGGCTCACGGGGCTCCTCCCTGTGGGTGGTACCATTTCTCACCTCGGCCCAGGGCCCACATACACACAAATCCTAACAAGCGGCTGCACAGATGCTGGCACTGTAGAAATCAGGGGAATCGAAGAGAGTCCAACATTCACTCTCACTCAGGGAGTAGTGAGTGGTGGTGATGTGGCTCAGCTCAGCATTTCTTCTGCTATTTTTCAAGTATTGTTGTCTATGCCAGTTCTATTTCTTGCATTTTTGAGGGAGAAACAGCAAGGAACCCAACTGGTGTTAAAAAAGGTATCACATTGGAGTACATCTGAGGATTAGTTAGTAGAAGTGAGAGCATTTTAGCTGATTCATTTGACAGTTATGTTCCTTTATTAAAAATACAGCATCCAAATTGGAAGACTATGAGAAAAGGCTTAGAGACTTTGAAGGGCATCTAGATAAGAGGGGTCCACAAATACCTTCCCTGCAAGGAGCTGGGATGGCCCTATTAAGAAATCCCTAGTGCTACATTCCAAATTGGAAATTTGGGAAAATACAGTTAGGAATAAGAATCTGCATCTCCTTAACTTCCCTAAAACCAAACTATTATACCCCAAGAAGTACTTAAATAGATTCTCAAAATTCCTAGTGAAGAAATGGCTGGGATTTCTAAAATATATTATATTCCATCAGGAGTGCAGCATAAGAACATGGAAGAGGAGGGAGTAAGATACCATTCTTACTACTGATACCGTAGTATGGATACGTCAGCATTTTTTGAATCTTCTTAGGATGAAATATCTGCTAGGGCAACACTGTTGATCTCCTTGAACTCTGAGATGGACAAGAATTTGGTGTTGCATTTGTATTTCATATATAAAGATGTTTTCTTTCATGTCCAGAAATTGAGGAAGCTCCCTGATGTACCTTGCAGGGCTGGATTTTGGACAAATGGACCACTGGGTAAAAAATGCCATCCCACCTAATGGCACCCCCCTCCAAATTGATGGTGCCTCCCCAGGTCTCTCACCGGCTGTGGTGGGATGGGATCCACTGCGGCCATGTCATTGCAGGACTGGTGTTGCTGGAAGTTCCTAGGGTGCCCCCCCAGCTCATAACGTCGGAGGCAACTGCCCAGCTCTCCCACCCAAAAATCCGATACTGGGGGCTTGGTCTACCCAGCACAAAAGGAGGATTTTTCTTCATAATGCTCATGTGCTGGCATTGGGAGCCACATTTTTTTTTTAAGTTCCCTAGTGGATGTTCAGGGGAATAAATACACTTTTTTGACCCTTCCAATTTGGAGAATTTTCTTAAAGATAAAAAAGTAGGAAAATAATTATTTCTTTTATGTCTGTGATATAAGTAGGATTGTCAAATGGATCCAGATTTTCAGGACAGATTGATCCTGTCCTGGTTTTATCCCATTGCATTCAGGAACTTTGCTTCCCTATTGAAGTTCCCTAGGAAAGCAAAGCTCTAAATCCCTGCATAGAATGGGGTAAATCCAGGACCGGATCAACCTTTCCTGAAAATCTGGAGCAACCCTAGATGTAAGGCGCTGAGAATTAAAAGGTGAATTTTCAAAACATTGCATGCATAAAAATTAGGGTATGTGCACTCAAATAGCCTCTACTCAAATATTCCATATTTTATAAAAGTCCAAAATACACGTGTATGTTCCCTTTTGCATGCTCATATATGTGAGTAAACAAAGGGGCGGTCTAAGGGCATTCCTAGGAGGGGCCTTCAGTTACGCATGTAAGTTACCATTTTGAAAGGCACTTCCGCATGTAACTTTTCCAATCTAATTGTGTATTTTGCACCTGCTAATTATCTGGCGTAAGTGATATTATATTTATTGTGTAGTACTGACTGGGTCGGAGGTCTGGGTGACCTGGGGGGGGGAATTCAAACTGAAGAACCAGGAGGGTCTCGATGAGCTGCCAAAGGACTAGGTAAATTGGTGGATTATTTGATAAAATTGGTAATTTCATCGACGCACGCATGTTATAAAATACAACCATTACTAATGAAAAGTGGAGATGATGAGCGGCATACAATTAGGCGTAAACCATAAAGAGTGGTTTAGCGCTATGTTTAATAAAGAAGGATATGTTGATCTAATTAATTCTTAAGCTTCAATCACTGAAAAATCTAAGACAAGGTTCCATGAACTCCCAAGGTTCCATGAACTCACATAGAGCTATACCACTCTTTATGATAAAATACAACAATATACATGCATAAATCAGGACTTACCTGGGTAAGCCCTACTTTATTTTCACACATAAAATACACACGTGTATATTTTTTAAGTAGGTGGGCTAAGTGCATGTGTTCAATGCATTGATATACGTAGTTTCAAAGTATTGATATACGTGGTTTCAAAGTAGAGATATGCATATTTTATAAAATGCAGGTATATCATATGAGCGTGTTATAAAATACAATAGTAAATCTATGTGTGGTCACATACGCACATATCTATCACCATGTGTAGTTGTTTGAAAGTTATTTTCTTAGGGTCCAAGTTAATACTTATCACAGCTTGTTAGAAGGCAAAATTCTACATTGTTGCGTTCGTACCTGTTCTTGCCCTCGCTCCACCCTCTCTAGCCCTGAGGCGACTCCCTTCGGGTCTGATGGACAGTTGTTGCCGCAGCTTCTCCTCGTCGTTTCTTCCCGAAGTCCCCAGGCTGGCCTGACGCTGCGGATCCGCCATATTCCTGATGATGTAGGGCGCGTGCGCGCTCCGAAGTTTGTACCAGCAAGGGCGCGAACCTCGGGGGCGTCCCTCCGTAGTGACGTCATCTGCTTCCAACATAAAAGGTCTTTGCTTACACTTATGAATTGAGTTAGCAAGGGATTGATTGCGGGGATCATCTCGACCCGCTTCATTCTCCGCTGCTCAGCCTCTTCAAACTTACCAGGGCTACCCGCTCCTTGGGGGCCCCGCTCTCTCTTCTTGTTTTCAGATTGCTAAGACAGGATCCGGTACTCGCTCCTCGAGGGCCTATGTCCCTGAACGCTCAGAAGACTCCCTATTGCCTGGAAGCGATCGCAGACGTGAACATTGTGAGTTTCTATTCCAGTTGCAAATAGGAACTGGTACTCGCTCCTCGAGGGCCCATGTTCCTAGAAATCTGAAGATTCTCTTCTGTCTAAGACGCTATTGCAGTTACGGAGAACGTGAGTTATTATTACAGATTGCAGATAGGAACTGGTACTCGCTCCTCGAGGGCCCATGTTCCTTAAACCCTCCGAAGACTCTCTTCTATCTCAGAAGCTATTTCATATACAGATATTGTGAGTTCTTTTCAGTTTGTATATAGGAACTAGTACTCGCCTAGAGGCTCCTATTCCTGAATATATTAACTATTCTCTATTGCCTAGAAACCATTACAGAGATAGATAACTGTGAGTTACCATTGCTCTCTCAAAGTTGTCCCTGGAACCAGGTACTCGCTCCTCGAGGGCCTAACTCTCTCCAGCTACTGAGCCTTCTTATTAATCTATGTGAGTGTATCATCTGCTTCTGGTTATGTATCCAGCATACCCTGTCTACTCACTATCTATGAGTCTCTCTCTATAGCTCAGCAAACCCGGAGATAGCAGTTCCAGGATCTGAAGGACTTTAGCCCTGCCAGCCACATTAGTTCACTACTGCCACCTCTGCTGGTTCTACTTCCTGTCTAATAAAGAACTATCTGTGTCTGTCTCTATACTCCAGCCTAGTTGGTGGTCCCTCTCATGATATCCTCCTGAGGGCGCTGTCATCTGCCATCGGCCCAAGGATTCACCATTCTACATTAGAGTGCTCATCTCTCACACTTCAAGAGCTGAGTACAACAAACTGCTACCTTGCAGTCTAACCCTCAACTGTTGCTAACATCTCCTTCCTCAGGAACTGTATCATAGCCAATTGCTACTTTTTAGCAGGAACCATACAGATGGCCAACACCTCCCTTCAGGGGAACTCTTGTATATCAGGTTGCCACTCTGTGCGGAGATCCATATCAGATACTATCTCCTCCCCTCTGGAAGAGCAGATCTTATACGGTTGCTGACTTCTCCCCTCTGGGGAGCAACTCTATAACAATTTGCCAACAGACTACTAACCCTATCAGAGTCGCTAACAGATTGCTAGCTCCTCCCCTCTGGGGGAGCAAAGCTCAACAGGATTGCTAACTCCTCCCCTTGTGAGGAGCAAACCCTAACAGACTGCTAATTCCTAGCGGCTCCATCTACAGATTGCTAACTCCGCAGTCCAACCGATAACAGATTGCTAACTCCACAGTCTAACTCATAACATATTGCTAACTCCTCAGTCTAACCGACTACAGGTGTTTTATGTTTTCCCTTTGTCTTCTCCTTCTCTTTTTTGTGGATGAGATGCAAGCATATCAAAAGTTCTTTCAGTGATTTTGATTGCATTTTTTAAATTGTTTGATAATATAACTGTTGCGCACCCCGTCCGCGTCTGGCCTGCGCACGGGCCTGCTCACCTCTCTGGTTCCACGGCAGGTCCCAGGTCGGCCTCGCTAGCGGCAGCTGCGAGCTCTTCCAGGCCTCGGTGTCCCGCGGCGGCGGTCACCGGGCCTTCCACCGCACACCAGGCCTCACGTCGGAGTTCAGCGCCTTCCATGGCGTTGGCCACATCCCTACATGCACATGCGTGGACCGCCCAGTCTCCTAGCTCCGCGGCGCACCCTGAATGACTGCCTGATATAAGGAAGTCCCTGCCTGCACTTCCTTGCCTTGGCAATCAGGTTAATATTGTGCTAGATTGTCACTGTGTTCTAAGCCTTGTTCCAGTCTCGTTCCAGGATCCTTCTGTTCCAGCCTTGTTCCTGCATCCTTCCATTCCAGTGTCCTCTTGTTCCTGTGTTCGTCTGTCGTCTCTCCAGGTAGTACCTTCAGACTGTCTCACTGGTACTGACCTCAGCTTGTTCCTTGACCCTTCTGCCTGCTGCCTGCCTTCTGACCTCAGCTTGCTCCTTGACTACTCTGCCTGCTGCCTGCCTTGTGACCTCGGCCTGCCTGTGACCTCGTCTGACCTCCGGAACTGGACCCCTGCTTTGTTAACCACTCCTCAGACTGCCCCTCGGATTCTGACCTCTGCCTGATTGACTACGTCTCCAGATTCTGGACCTGTTCCTTGCCTTTTCATCGCCTACGCTGTTCTGGTCCTCCTTGATCCATCTGACCTCCAGTCTCGAACCCGATCACACTCCTCTCCTGTCTGTGGGCACGCCTGTCTATCATCTCTCCAGGAGAACCTGCGAGGCCCACCTAAGTCTAAGCGGCCTGGGTCCCTCTGGGCTCCATCTGGGGGGACTGCGGGCTTCCAGTGGTGAAGCTCATCCTAGCTTCTGTCTCCCCCCAGTGCTTCCTGGTCCCTACCAGGGAGCCGTTCTCCACTGCTCCAGGACAAGGGTCCACCCCCAAGTGCAACAATAACTATATTTTCCTATGGTTTACATTGTAAATCTCTCAAAAATTTTATAAATAAAAAAAAAATTTTTCTCACAGTCTCTATAAATGTATGTCAGATGCTATCTGCTTGCATCTGAGTCTAGAAGTGCTGTTCCTAAAAATATTTACAATTAGGCTTTTGTGGTAGAGATAAATGATAAGTTAAAATTAACCAGTGCTATACACTAGAAACCTGATTTAATGCTTTAATGTGGTTCTACCTTGGCAACGAGAAAGTTTTTTTGCGCAATTAATAATAATTAGAGATGAGCATTCAGATGATCCGAATATGAAAATTGATCTGAATGAGGCAATTTTCAGTTTGGTTTGGATCAACCAAACCACATGGGGCACATTCCTCTGAAAATTCCACATCCTTTTCTGTTCATTTGCTTTTGGTCCCATGAAAGTCTAAGGGGGAATAAACTAATGCATGTTTTAAAAATTTCAAGCTAGACACTGGAGCTAGTTGGGGATGGGAGAAGGAAGGAACATGACCAATCATGTTTCCACAGTTTTTCTACCAGTTTATCCCAGCTGAAAGCTGTGTGGATTGACTTCATAGTTTTATAGATGAAAACAAAATTATGCATATGCAGTCAACCATTCACCAACCACAATGACCTGGATGTGTTTTTGAAATTCTACAACTGCTGGTGTTTCACAGCTGGCAGATACGGCATTGATTTCAATTCATAGAAGCCTTGATGACTGGCACTACTGCTGACAAGTTTCACTGTGCTAATTCAACCCCTTTTTGTGTCTGTTACCATGTGCCCAGTGTATACCAGGAATTTTTCAGTGTAATTAACAGCATGATTAATTTCAGTATAATTAACAGTATCCCACGCTAGAGATCTTGGAGTCATAATTGATAGTCACTTGAACCTAAAGCAATTTATAAAACACACTACAAAGGAGTGCTTATACAAGCTACAAGTACTCAAAAAACTCAAACCACTCCTATTCCATTACGATTTCAGATCTGTCTTCCAATCCATTCTGTTCTCCAAGATCGACTACTGCAATTCCATCTTGCAAGGTCTCCCGGCTTCTACTATAAAACCCCTCCAGTTGCTCCAAAATGCAGCGGCGAGAATTTTGAAGAATACCAATCGGAGAGCGCATATCTCTCCCATTCTAAAAGATCTTCACTGGCTCCCAGTAAACTTCAGGATTCTCCATAAATCACTCACAATTATCCACAAAAATATTCACCATCAGACCCCTCTCGATCTGCTACACCCTCTCAAATTGCCCTCGACGGCCAGACCCTTAAGGGATGCCTACAGGGGATCCTTACATGTTCCTCCAATCAAAATCGTACACCATTCAAACATCAGAGACAGGACATTCTCTATCACAGGTCCCTCCATCTGGAACGCTATGCCTCTCCTCAGGCAGGAAACTTGTCTACTAACTTTTAAAAAGAAACTAAAGACATGGCTGTTCTGCCAAGCCTTCCGAGCCTCCAGCCCAACAGCCTGACTTAGAATTGTTCCATCACTTATGTAAATAAACAAATGCTAAATCACGCTTACAAGTTATCATGAGGTCGGCTCCTTGCCTCCCTCCCATACTCTATCGAATATTGTACTTTATCTTCGTTCTCCCTCTCTTTTTTCCTACTCCCAGTTAAGGCATCCTTGTTATAATGTAACTTTATGCTCCTTTTAAATTGTCTCTTGTTGATTGGTTGGTTTATAGTTACTGCTTAGTTCGATGTAAACTGAGTTGATTTGATTTGTATCAAGAAAGTCAGTATATAAAAGCCTTAAATAAATAAATAAATACATAAATAATATGACAAACTGCTCATACTGGGCTTTTTCAGAATTCATGAGCTCTTATACTCGGAAAGCAAAGACTTTCTCAAAAAAATATTAAAAGGATAGCTGCACATCTGCACTATATTTCAATTCAAAACAAAAGGGACATTTCACTGATAAAAGTTTATAATATAAATATATGCCTTTCCTTGATAAATAGTTGAATTTTGTATTTGGTAAATTTTGTATTTATTATATAGTTTTAATATTATTTTAAAACAATGTGAAAGGTTTTCAATAAAAAATGTGATTTTTTTTTTTACCTATTGAGAGATGTGAATCTTTATGTACAATTAAGACAATTTGTCACACAATTGCCATAGCATTTTGAAAAGTTTGCTGAACAATTTGCTAACTCTTGCCTCAATATCTTGAAAAACCTGCCGCAGAAAATGAGGAGTTTGGGTTACAGTATATATCATCAAGATACTTAAGTATATATAGTAAGTACATAACATTTGCCATACTGAGTCAGACCAAAGTTCCATCAAGCCCAGGATCCTGTTTCCAACAGTGGCCAATCCAAGTCACAAATAATTGGCATGATCCCAAGGTGTAGATAGATTCCATGCTGCTTATCCTAGGTATAAACAGTAGATTTCTGCAACTCCACCTTAGTAATGGTTTATGGACTTTTCCTAAAGGAACTTGTCCAATCTTTTTTAAACGCAGCTACACTAATAGCTATAACTAACTACATCCTCTGGCAATGAATTTTAGAGCTTAAATATACGTTGAGTAAAAAAATATTTTCTCTTATTAGTTTTAAATGTATCATCAAGTAACTTCATTGTGTGTCCCCTAGTCTTTGTATTCCTTTGTACTCTTTGAAAAAGTAAACCGATTAATGTTTACTTGTTACATTCCACTCATTATTTTATAGACCTCTATCATATTTCCCCTCAGACATCTGTTCTCCAGGCTAAAGAGTCCTAACCTCTTTAGCTTTTCCTCATAGGGGAATTGTTCCATCCCCTTTACTGTATTATTTTGGACACCTTTCTCTATACCTTTTCTAATTCTGCTATATCCTTTTTGAGATGAAGTGACTGAAATTGCACACAGTATTCAAGATGAGTTTGCACAATGGAGAGATACAGAGGTATTATGATATTCTCTGCATTATTCTCCATTCCTTTCCTAATAATCCCTAACATTCTATTTGCTTTCTTGGCTGCTTCTGCACATGAGCAGAAGATTTCAATGTTTATCACCAAAGCCTACCAAAACACCCTATGACTCTATGAAACAACTTCTCTCCCTATAAACATACAGAACCAACTTTCCTCCCTATAAACATACAGAACCAATCCAAAGCATGTAAGTTAACCTGTACAATTTAACAACCAAACTATGTTTAGAACGACTAAGATAACTATGTTAACAAGCATATGACTTTTTGGACACTCTGTTAACATCAAAACTTTGTAAAACGTTGTGATGGCGAAACCGGACAGTATATAAAACTCAATAAATAAATAAATATCAAAGATGATGCCTAGGTCCTTTTCCTGAATGATGACTCCTAATGTGGATCCTTGCTTTGTGTAGTTATAATATGGGTTACTCTTCTCATAGGGGCAGATTTTCAAAGGGTTACGTGCGTAATCCCCCAAAATCTGCCCCTTCCACCCCCTGCGCATGCTGAGCCTATCTTGCATAGGGTCGTCGGTGCGCGCAAGCCCCAGGACACGCGCAAGTCCTGGGGATTTCCTGGGGGAGCGTTCGGGGGCGTGTCGCGGCTGGCGCATCATCGGGGGCACTCCGGGGGCGTGGCTGTGGGCGTGGTTCCAGCCCAGGGGCATTCTGGGGGCATGGCCATGGCCTCTGGACCAGCCCCTGGACCGAAACATGAAGCGCCAGCAGCCGGCCGGCAAGCGCAAGTTATGCCTGCCTCGGGCAGGCGTAACTTGTAAAATAAAGGTGGAAGGGAAATTAGTTAGGGCTGGGGGGTGGGTTAGGTAGGAAAAGGGAGGGGAAGGTGGGGGGGCTGGAAGGAAAGTTCCCTCCGAGGTCGCTCCGATTTTGGAGCGGCCTCGGAGGGAATGGAGGATGGCTGCGTGGCTCGGCGCATGCAGGCTGCTGATTTTGCACAGCCTTGTGCGCGCCGACCCTGTATTTTATAACATGTGCGCGCATGTTATAAAATCGGGAGTAGATTTGTTCACGCCAGGTTGCATGAACAAATCTACTCCTGCACGCACCTTTTAAAATCTACCACTAAGTGCATCACTTTGCACTTGCTTTTCTATTTGCATGCCCAGTTTTCCACTTTTGCAAGGTTTTCTTGCAATTTCTCTGAATCCTCTTGTGATTTAACAATTTTGAATAATTTTGTGTCATTGACAAATATGATCACCTCACTTGTTGTTCCCATTTCCAGCTCTTTTATAAATATATTAAAAGCATTGGTCCCAGAACAGATCCCTGGGGCACTCCACTATTCACCTTTTTTCATTGGGAAAATTTACCATTTATAGAAACATAGAAATGACAGCAGAAAAAGACTAAATGGCCTATTCCAGTCTGCCCAGCAAGATCCCACACTTTTTTCCCATACTTATCTGTTTCACCAACTACCAAGTTCAGGGCCCTTGTTGGTAACTGTTTTATTCGAATTTCCTGCCACCCCCTGCCATTGATGCAGAGATTAATGTTGGAGTTGCATCAAAGGTAAATCATAAGGCTTAATGGTTAAGGGTAGTAACCACCGCATCAAGCAAGTTACCCCGATGCTTGTTTACCCAGACTGCACAGATCAATGCCTTGTTGGATGTTGTCTGAATGTAAATCCTTTTTTCCAAATTTTCCTTGCCATTGAAGCAAAGAGCAATGCTGTATATGTATTCAAATTGAAGTATCAGGCTTAATTGGTTTAGGGTAGTAACCACTGCAATAAGCAAGCTACCCCCACCCTTATTTGTTTACTCAGATTGTGAAGTTCAGTCCTTGTTGGTTGTTGTCTGAATGCAAATCCTCTTTTCCACATTTCCCCCTGCCATAGAAGCAGAAAGCAATGCTGTATATGCATTCAAAGTGATGTATCAGGCTTAATTGGTTTAGGATAGTAACCACCATAATAAGCAAGCAACCCTCACGCTTATTTGTTTACCCAGATTGTGAAGTTCATTCCTTGTTGGTTGTTGTCTGAATGCAAATCCTCTTTTCCACATTTTTAGAGGAAGTTTTGGATTTTCTCTTTCAGATTTGGGAAATGTGCTTCACTGATATCTTTGTATTTCTCCCATGTTGCCTTGCATACAGAGTCTGATTTCTTAGTTTTTCCAGTTTTGTATTTGTCTGCATATTCCTATTTTTAAAGGTCAATATTCAAAGCGCATTCAGTAATATTTAACTGGATAAGTAGAGTCTTATGTGGCTAAGAAGCCACATAAGTTGTGGACATGTAGTGGGTGAATTGGGGTGGAGCGATTTAGCTACATAACTTATTCAGATAATTTATATGCACCCGACAGCATGTCTAGACTTAGCCAATTAGAATTATCCGGCAAGGCGCTTAGTTATACACGTATATTCAGTGGTTTAGCCATGCTGCTGAATATACATTGTAACTTAAGCAGACAGCTCTGAATAGTGGGTCCCTAGTTTGTGGTCACTTATTCTGTATCTGGTGAGGGTCTGTGTTCTTTGTGTATGACCAAGGTGAGGTGTTCTGTTAGCATGTAGTTTCTGTTTAGGGATCTGTAGAAGTCCTGTTTGTTTTGTCCTCCAATCTGCACCTTCTTATAAGAAGTGTATTGATGTTCTAGGGCATATTCCAATATTTGCATTGCTGCCTTTTTGTAGGCTGGGTTGTTATTGTTTCAGTTCTGGGTGTTAGTGCTGTTTTGGTATGGCAAGTTTGCTACATCTGTGCTAAGTGTGGTTTTGCTGGGGGTTTTTTTTGTTACTTCACAGTGCTGCCTGGTAGTAAAGTGAGTTTGTGTCACTGTTACTGAGGTAACACCAGGATCTGAATATTCTTTTCTGCATGGTGCGTATTAAGTGGAAGTATCCTAATGCTGCTCTGTACCTGCTATTAGGAGTGTTTATGTGGACATGGAATACAGAACTAGACATATGGGATTTCTATTAGGGTTCCATCCCATTCTGTATAGTTTGGGCTTAATAATAGGCCTCACTGCCACATAAGAAGATTGTTTGAATGATTCTATTAAATAATTTTAATAGTAGTTTCAGTAGCAGTAGATATTTCTTTGTTGCATCTAGGGTTCTGAGAGTGTGTTCTTATAGTGCCTTTATAGCCAATGTAAAACTCCTAGATACACTTGATCTCAGGCATGTATATTCTAGGATATGTTCAACTTCTTATTTATTTGGAAAGAATTTGAATTTGTGTGGGAGATGTTTTTGGCTTTTTCTGGAAAATTATAGTTTTGTCTTCAAAGTTTACTGCAGGACCCATGGTTTACAGTAGGTTCCTAGCATGATTTGCAGTAGGTTCCTAGCAGGTTTAGGTTCTCTTGTGGACCTTTTGGGGTGGGGAATAAAATGACTCAGATGATATCCAGCGAAATGAAGATTTGGACATTTATCTGGCTAAATTCTAGCTGGTTAAAAAGTTAGCTGGATACGTTAGAGTTGTTCCAGAGGTATTCTTGCAAGGAGTTGAAGTAGCTAGATAAGCTATCCAGCTAACTCAGAAATTTAGAGTTAGCTGAATAACATATCCAGCTAACTCTGGTTGGCTTATAGACCTGTCCTGAAGTTAGCCGGATAAACCTATGTGGCTAACTTTAAGATAGCTGGGTATATTAAGCAGTACAGCCACACTGCTGAATATATGGGCCAAGTTAGCTAGATAAATTTATCAGGCTGAATAGCCAAGCCGCACAGCAGCTGAATATGGATCTCCTGATCCCATTGCCTGATCCCATGCTTAGAGGAAGATTGAATCCTCAAGGAGGTCCATATACAAAGACATTTAGATGAATAACTCAGAAGTTATCCACCTAAATGAATATTTGAGCATTTATCCAGATAACATGTACCTGGATAACTTTTTATCCAGCTAAACTTTGGCTGAATAAGTTAGAGATTCCAGGAGCAAAACTGGGAGGAGCTGAGTTAGCTGGATAAATTATCCGGCTAAGACTTGTCAGCCTGTAGACGTGTTCTAAAGTTTTTCAGATAAATTTATCCAGCTAACTTTAGGATAGTCAGATATATTCAGCGACATGGCTGCAATGCTGAATATATATAGGCTAAGTTAACCGGATAACTTTATCTGACTAACTTGCCGAGCCAGTCAGCAGCTAAATGTGAACCTCAAGAAGCCAAAATCAGCATGGAGAGGAGGCAGGGAAGAGTGACTGCCACCAAGAAGAGTCTGAAGCTGTGCCATGAGATGAAGGGAAAGTGCGCTGCCAACAGCACTTTCAATAGCTGCTGGTCTATATGACCAGAGGCAGCAGCACACAGGGTGATGACCCTGAGTAACATTTCTGGCCACTGCAACATGTGCTCTGTTTAAGGTTCATTGACTCTTGCTGCTGTGGGGATATTGGCTCAATCTACAGAGAAGGCCCTGTAGATATTCCCAAACAGCTAGTGGGACTAGACTAGTTGGAGACTGTTCTAGAGCTTCACCTATACCAGTCCCTTTCCCATTGGATTGAGCCTTTGGGTACCGGGAGCCGGCAGGTCTTAGAAGTGAGTCTCAAGAAAGTTGGAACTGGCATAGGTCCCAGTCATGGCTAGGGTCAGAGGCAGGTGGCAGTCAAGGATGGTCAAGGTCAAGGCTGAGGTCAGAGCAGGCAGTGGGCAAGACGGTCAGAATTCAGGCTGAGATTAGAGGCAGACAGCTGGAAAGGATGATCAGAGTTCAGACTGGGGTCAAATCCAGTAGTCGGTCCAAGAGCAGGCAAGGAAGACACTGGGAAGGATGAAAACAACAGGGCTGGAAGGACAAGGCAGGCAGGACATGGAGAGATGAGACAGGCATGGCTTGTAACACAGAACCAAGAGGGCAGGATCAGGAACTCCAGAAGTAGAACTCTCTCTACAGAATGCAGGTGACCTGTTGCTGAGGCATCAGACTGTTGCATGTTTTGAGTTTAAATACCCAGCCATGTGACATCATTTTCCAGTGCTGGCCAGCAGCGGAGCTCAAAATCAATCTGGCAAAAGAAGAGGGACCAGTGGGCCTGACAAAAATTGAGTTGTTGGGCTTGCTGGAGATACTCCAAGCTCTTTTGGTCTGTGTAGATGGTGATCCAGTACTTGGCACCTTCTAGGAGGTCTCACCACACTGCTAATGCCAACTTTACTGCCAGAAGGTCACAATCTCTAATTGTGTTGTTTTTTTACACCGGAGAAGAAGGAGCATGGTAAAAGGGTCCCTTTGGTATTGTGTTGACTGAATACTGCTCCTACGCTGAGGGTAGAGGCATCTACCTCCACAATGAAGGGACATTCAGGGTCTGGATGTCACAGGCAAGAACCTTAAAAGAAGGCATGTTTTAGTGCTTGAACAGCATCAATGGCTTCCTGAGACTAGTTCCGGGTGTCTGCTCCATTCCTGGTCAAGGCTGTAAGCGGGATCGCTAGAATGGAATACCCCGGAATGAACTAGTGGTAGTAATTGGTGAATCCTAGGAAGTGTTATAGGGCCCAGAAGCCAACTGCCTGGAGCCAATCCAGGATGGCTTTCTGTTTTACTGGATCCAACAGGAGGCCAGTGAGAAAAATGATGTAGCCCAGGAAGGGAAGTTGCTCTTGTTCAAAGAGGCACTTCTCAAGTTTTGCATAGAGATGGTGCTCCCATAATTGCTGAAATATGTCTCAAGTGTTCTCGATGAGAAGCCAAAGACTGGGAGTAGATGAGTATATCATTAAGTAAACCACGACATAAGAATAGAGAAGATCTTGGAAGATTATGTTGACCATGTTTTGAAACACAGCCAGAGCATTGCAGAGCAATAGGGTATCACAAGGTATTTGTAGTGACCATTCTGAGTATTGAAGGCTGTTTTCCATTCATCACCTTGTTTGATGGAAATAAGGTTATAGACTCCTCTCAGGTCTAGCTTGGTAAAGATTTTAGCAACCTATAAGTGATTGAATAGTTCAGAGAAGAATGATAATGGGTAATTATTTTTTTTTGTAATGACATTAAAGTATCTGTAGCCAATGCAAGGTCTGAGTGTCCCATCTTTTTTGGCTACGAAGAAAAAGCCTGCTCCTGCGGGAGACATGGAGAGCCGGATAAATCCCCTGGCCAAATTTTCTTTAATATATTCACTCATGGCCTTGGTCTCTGGTGGGGACAACTGAAAGACTCTTTCTCATGGAGGTATTTTGTCAGGGAGGAGTTTGATGCTGCAGTCATAAGGGTGATGCGGTGGTAGCATCTCTGCCCACTGTTTGGAGAACATACCAATGGCATACTGTGGAGGAAGTTTGGGCACAGTAGCCATTCTGGCTAAACAAACTGGATGCTGAACGGATGCCCGGCAGGTGGTGGAACAAGGATTCCATTGGGCTAATTCCATAGAGGCCCAGTCAATTACAGGCTGATGCTGCTGGAGCCAAGGCAGACCCAGAATGATGAGATTCACTGCTCGACAGATTACATGGAACAAAATGGTTTCTGAATGAAGGATCCTGGTGTGCAGAGATAGGGGAATGGCAATCTCTGTGAGTTGGCTGGGAAGGGGATCCCCATAGATGGAGAAAATGGTCACGAGTTTGTTTCTGTAGAGTGGTACGAATCTGGTATTGGTGGACAAGGGCTCCGGCTCCGGAATCAAGAAAGGCCTCTGTGTTTAGTTGGGATTTCCCTGTGGAGATCATAACAGGGATGAATAGTTGAGGGGAGGAAAATGTAAGACCTAGGGTTGCCTCCCCAGTCAACTCTAGGCACACACGTTTCCATGCTTCTCTGGTCAATTTGATACCATGTGCCCCCTGCCTGCACAGTAGAGACATAAGCTCATCTGTCTCCTGTGAAGTTTCTCCTTTGGAGAAACTTTACTTCTGCCAAGTTGCATGGGTTCCTCGGTTATTCGCGTATCTGAAGTGGGTGCTGGAGACAAAGGCCATTAGAAGCATGGTACCAGGGTTAATAGTTGCTGAGTAGAATTATTCTCTCTAGCCCTTTCCTGAAAACGGTGGTCAATACGGCCAGCTAGAGAAATCAAGGCATCCAGCAAGGTATGGATGTCTCGGCCCGCTAAATCATCCTTGATACTTCCTCACAGCCCTTGTAGAAATATAACCATGAGGCTATCCTTTCCCCAATGTAGCTCAGAGTCTAAGGTGCAGAACCTTATAGCATATATGCCTAAGGTGTGGGTGCCTTGGGAAATCCACAGCAGGTCAACGGCCAGGGAAGAGGTCTGTCCAGGTTCTTCAAACACTAGCCTGAATTGCTTGAGGCAGGCTGGGCAGGGGAGGCAAGCAGGGTTTGGAGAGATAAGGCAAGCAGAGCCTGGAACTTAGGATCAAGAAGGCAGGATCAGGAACACCAGAAGTAACAACTCCTTCTGCAGATTGCAGGTGACCATTGCTGAGGCAACTGACTGTTGCATGGCTAGGGTTTAAATATGTGACGTCCATCTTCCGAAGCTGGCCAAAGTAATTCCTGCCATGGGGCTTTAAAGTTAGGTTTGCGCCATGCACATGCACCTAGTGGAAAGCCCTGCAGTGAAGTAGAGACGAGCGTCGACGGGCTTATCTGAGTGCACTGGCTTGCAGGGGAAGCCCGCAAGTTGGCAAATGTAACAATCTGGCTGCCTGCTGGCTTGACAGTGAGGGGGAAAAGCTGCACTGAGGAAAGATTAAGACCACAATGGGGATCGAAGGGAAGGAAGGTAGGAGGGAAGGGGCACTCAGAAAAGGGAGGAGAAGGGATCAGCAAAAGGAAGGGCACGAGAGCAGGTATAATATTGAAAGCACTTAGAAAGGGCCTTAAATGGGAGGAGGGAAGAAGGGAGTGCTATAAATTGATTGGCAACATATGAGGTGACTTAAATGTGCTGCTGCAATCTGATGTTTCACTAGGATGTCTGTATTTATAAGAGTGCCTTGAACATGTTTCTATGACCTACTGTTGAGCTGAGATGTTTGTATTCTTATCTAATTAGTCCTGTGTTGATTTTACTGAGGTTTGTTCTATTCTTAGTCCTGCTTTTGACCTATTTCAAGTCCTGTTCTACATTTTACCTTGTTTAGTAGTCCTGCCATTGATGGATATCAAGTTGAGTCCTTATTGAAGTTTCCTTCAGGCTGTATGTTACCTTTTGAATATGTTGTACTCTGTCTTGGGTACATTTCTTATTCAAAAAGGTGGGTAATAAATCCAAATAAATAAGTAAATAAATAAACAAATAAGTAAACAAACAAACAAACAAATAAATAAAAGAACATTTGGGAAGGGGCCATAGGGAGAGGGAGGATGGAAAGGCACTCAGAAGGAGCCATAGTGGCAGGAGGTTCAACATTTAGAAAGGGGCCATGGAGGAAGGGGAGGAAGGAACAGTACCTGCATGTAATCCACTTTTGAAAGTGTCTGAAAAGTGTAATATAAAAAAACACCACAGGAGAAGCATTAAGGAAGGATCCTTGAGGGGGAGGACCAAGGAAGGGGAGAGAACAGAAGGGATGATGTTAAGGAAAGACCAGGGATAGGGGCATCAGGGCAGGAGGGAAGGGATGAGGAGGGGAGAGGACAGGAGGGTGGGCACTTGGGAAGGGGGGTCACATGAGGAAGGAAGGAGGACCAGAACCAGAGAAGGGGCTACAGGGAGGAAAGAGCAGGAGGGAGAGCACTCAGGAAGGGTCCATAGGTGGAGCGAGGCACGGGAGGAGAGAAGTAACTTAAGAATGGGTTATGGTGGAGATGGGGATAGCACTCATGAAGGAGACATAGAGGACAGGAGGGAGAGTGCAGTTTATATCAGAAACCATTCCTTATTTAATATTACATTTTAAACATGACAAATGATTCTGGAGTTTACAGTATTATTTATTTTGCCAATCAGTTTTCCGTATGGCATTTTGTTGCATTACGTGTACACCGATGACATTCAATTAATCCTACCAATAGAGGACACCATTGAGAAAACAATAAATTTAGCCATTATGTTTCTTGACATAATAAAACAACTACTGAACCAAATGGAATTGGTAATTAACATGATAAAACTGAATTCCTACACCTAGAAAGAAAGAATACGAACGTAACACAAACTCCAATAATACTCAATAGCAACCAAAAAATCGATTTAGCAGAGAAGGTACGCAACCTCGGCGTCATTATAGACCCTGAGTTAAACCTCAAACAGCACATATCACTAAAGGTTAAAGAAGGGTATGCTAAACCTATGGTACTTAGAAAACTAAAACCATTACTATCTCTGCCAAACTTCCGTACTGTGCTTCAATCACTAATATTTGCAAGCACTGACTACTGCAACGCACTGTTGCTTGGTCTACCTTACATGACAATAAGACCACTGCAAATACTACAAAATTCCGCAGCTCGAATTCTCACCGGCAAAAGCAAAAAAGATCACATCACAGAGACGCTAGCCGAACTATACTGGCTACCCATCGAACAAAGAGTTCATTTCAAAGCACTTTGCACAATACACAAATTGATCCATAACAAAAAAGCCGAATGGCTGAACACAGCACTTCGAGTACCCGTACCTCACAGAAATTTAAGATCAGCAAACAAAGCTCTGTTAACCATTCCATCAGTAAAAACAGCAAGACTAACCCAGGTCAGGGAACACGCACTATCACTGGCTGGTCCCATATTATGGAATACTATGCCCCTCGATCTAAGACTCCAGAGAAATTATAAATTATTTAAAGCAAACCTCAAAACCTGGCTTTTCAAACAGGCCTTTTACAATGAGAATGGCACAGACAAGTAAGGAAGAGCAGGTATATAGCACCTAACACAATCTCCAAGTGCCTACCTGGAAATTATTTTTTCATTTTTTATCACACAGCTAATCATAGTCAATAACCCGTAATGCAAAGAATGAACCACATGTTATCTCCTAGGAGATATACATCAATGGAAAATCCATGTCATAAACCAAATAGCCTTTAATGTTTATTTGTTACCGGATACTATTGGCACCCCCATTGTAAAGTATGAACTAATCTCCTCTATATGTGCCTTACTGTAAACCGTTATGATGGTAACTAGCTTAATGATGGTATAGAAAAACTTTTAAATAAATAAATAAAAGTTAAAGAGATGCATGTGGGGGTCTGTGAAATTTATGGAGATTGACAAGGGGTCCATGCTCCCCAAAAGGTTGGGAGCCCTGAGGTAGATACTGAAGAGTGTGTGGCTCACCTCACATCCCTGTCTCACTCCTAGCTCCTATCTGAAGCTGTCCGCAAGTTGTTTATTCTTACCTTATAGCTGGTGGATGGATACATGGTATTAATTATATCATAAGTTTTTCCCCTAATTCCAGTTTGCAGAAATTTAAATTTGAGGCCAGGATGCCAGATGGAATCAAAAGCTTGTGTAAAGTGAACAAAACATGCAAATATTCTGCCCGAGGGGGAGATTTACATATTTGTTAAACGAAAGGGCACTGTTAGTTCCTGGAGGTAGAGTTATTACAGACATTGTGATTTATTTTCATACATCCCTGCTGTTTGTTTTTTACTTGCAATATCTTGAGTTTAATAAGTGAGAATGACAGTTCTGTGCTTTCCTTAACCGGCACTCACTTCTCCTGTCGCTCATGAGATAAACCAAGAGAAAGCTTCTGAAGAGTTCAGGAGTAAGCATTCTTTTCTTTCTTTTGCTTTGGTAGTTTTAATGCCACATTTTATTGGACCTTCATGGGAAGAATTAATAACTGATGCTTATTCTAGCTTGTCAAATCGGATAGTTTCTGTGTAAGCAGAGGCATTCTGATGCTGTCAGCAGCGACTTCCATGGCCGCCACTCTGTAAGGGGTGAATTTTCAGAAGGTTTCCGCACGTAGAACTAGAAGTCATGCGTGCAAGTAGCTTGTGCATGTGCGAGTAGTATTTTGCAAAAGCTGGAAGTATATGCGTACTAGCAGTGCCACGCGTACATGTTAAAGGCAAAGATGGGGGATGGTTTAGGGGCATCCTGGGGCAGAGTTCATAAGTTCATGTAAAAGTTAGTACTTTGTAAGTGGTATGCAGGCATGCATTCCTGAACTTACATGCCCGCTTTTTCACCTGCTAATTGAGTCACAGAACTGAAACTGTGCTTGTCTTTTGTCTGCAGTTTTTGGGTGGAAGTCAGGGTTAAGGGGCAGGGAGTCAGGGTGAAGTGCCGGAGGGGCTGAGTGAACTGGCAGAAGTATGGGTGCACGAGTGAAGGTGTTGGCGAACTGGTGCTTAAAAGTATATATAAATGTAAGCATTTCCATAAGCGTAGTACATACATTCTTTATAAAATACCTTCCTCTGTGCATAGACTGCGTTAATTACGTACACATCACATTATTTTGAACAGAAAATATATGCATGTAATGTTGTAAAATATGCATGAAAGGTATGCAGCTCTTGGCATTCAAAAACTGCATGAGCATTGAAGCATACATGCATACTTTCAAGTCAGAGATGCGCTGTCTCAGAATTTGTAAAATACAGCCATAACTTTAGACGTCCCGGCTTATGTGTGTATGTGCTGACTCAAGCGCACTATTGAAAATTACCCTCCTTGTTGCAGGTGTGTAAGAAACTCGAGAAATGTTTTCTTTTTTGCAGCACAAGAAAAATGTTAGATGCTGAATATCTCCAGATGCAAGACTATCGCACAGCTCAGAAAGTTTGTAAACTGGAATCCCTCGATTATTCACTCTGACACCATATCCATACAGATTTTTGCTCTATGGCCAAGGCATTGTTTCAGATACACAGGGCCTGACTTACAAAAGAATATTTCCAAGAGGCACAAAATGTTTTTAAAAAATGAACTCTATGAACTTTTAGTAATTTATCCCTTTTCAGAATGAGATAGAAAAGAAGTTTCAGATTGACTCACACAAAACTAGAGTTTGCTCCCACAGCGAACAAGCAGATACTAGTTTGTAATCATCACTGGATGGAGCCTGCACTGCGTGTAACTGCAATGTTGTATTCTGGTGACAGGTCTATGCCCCTAATGATGTGTTTGACACTTGTTGTATCTGTCAATTTTACAGGTATGGATGGTATTGAAGAGCAGAGAAGCTACTGCATATCTAGTCAATGGACTATAAAAGGAGTACTATTCTCAGGTCAGCATTCAACAGCCAAATGACAATAACAGCGTTTCATTCAGAGATTGTGCAAAGAATAAAAAAGAATATATAATGGAGTGGTAACATCTGTATACAGTAAACCTCATCCTATGCAATCATGATCCAAAAGACTAACCAAACATCTAAATCTGACCAAGGAAAAAAATGCTTAAGTATCAGGCTGTCTTTTTTTTTTTTTTTTCAGAACAATCTGCTTGGATGGTTTATCTTTTCTGTTTCCCATTCTTCTCAACACCATCCATCAGCCTTTGCACCTCCCAACCATTTCCTGATTTTGCAACAAACCAAAGTCAGTCCAGAGGATGCCTGCTAATGATCAGATGAGGCTGTGGAATCCAGACCCTGCAGAGGTGTAAAGTTTCAGCACCAGGGAGAATGCGTCTCCCCTGCTGAGCCCACACTGACTGAGACAGATCTGAGAGTACTGATGCATTTATTTTCTCAACTATTTCTTTTTATTTGAAGAGAAAGAAAAAAAAGCAAAACAAATTCTGGACAGAAACTGGTGGGGCAGTTTCCCTCAACCTTCCTGACATGAGCAATCCTGAGAACTCTACGGCGGCAGCCATCGACATGACCACAGAGAATTATGGATATGAGGACGGAGAGCCGGTCTTTCTCTGCGAGACTCATGATACCATCCAGTTTGGGGCCTCCATCATTCCGATTTTCTACCACCTCGTGTTCATCTGCAGCATCCTGGGCAATGGCTTAATTTTGTTCATCCTGGTGAAATATGAAAAAATGAAAACGGTCACAAACCTCTTTATTCTGAATCTGGTGGTGTCTGACTTGCTGTTTGCCTTCTCGCTCCCCTTCTGGGCTACCTATTACTCCTCAGAATGGATCTTTGGGGATGGCATGTGTAAGCTCATGACTGTAGTGTACTATCTAGGCTTTTACAGCTGTATTCTGTTCCTCACCATGATGACTATGGATCGGTACCTGGCAGTGGTCCATGCCGTGTCTGCTGCAAGAACAAGAAGGATCTGCTATGCAACGGTGGCCAGCATCATAGTCTGGGCCATCAGCCTCCTAGCCACCATCCCCAAATTTTTCCTTTACGGGACAAGGAAAGATTTCAGAGAGGGCATTCTGTGTGAAGAAACTGGGTATGCAGCTGACAACATACAGACCTGGAAGCTGGTGGGATACTATCAGCAGCTGATACTGTTCTTTCTAATACCTCTTGCCATAATTCTGTATTGTTACTTACTGATAGTGGTTAAACTATTCAGAACAAAAATGCACGGGAAGTACAAGGCAGTGAAGCTCATCTTCATCATTGTGCTGGTTTTTTTCCTGTGCTGGACCCCTTACAACGTGGTGGTTTTTCTGAAAACAAGGCAAAAATCTCAGGTATCTGCCAGGGACAGCTGTAATAATGAGCTGGACTATGCGTTCTACATTTGTCGCAACATAGCTTACTTCCACTGCTGCATTAATCCCTTTTTCTACACTTTTGTTGGAACAAAATTCAGGAGGCACCTTTCAGTTTTACTTGGCAAATGGATGCCTTGTAGATCCAGTTATATCCTTTCAAGTTCCAGTGGCAAAACCAGTGAAAACTCTCCCCCAACCATATATGAATAGATTTACCAGCACACCTTCATTTCTTCGCCTCTTTTGCAGCGAGAAGCTTCGATCTTTGCTCAGCCCCTGTGGTTACAAACATGAGGTTTTTCTGCTTTGATTAGACTGTTACTCGGAGCGAGTCAAAACACTGTTCAACTAATGAAAGGCAGTTTCCAGATTTCACAAATTCAAAGTTCTTGAAAACCACCATTTCACAAGGAATGTAGAAAAAGGACAGGAGTTTATAGCAGATAAATGTAGTTGATTTCATACTGCTGAGATTTTTTTTTTTTTGCCTTCTCTGCAAAATGTACAATATTTTAAACTCTGAGAATTTCACAGGTACATAGTGAGCTAGTTTAATTGCTTCAGAATTAACAAATGCAGTATCTCGAGTATAGAAAGCTTGCTGAAGAACTGAGTCCTAACTGTTATAAGTAAACTGAAATATGCTGTTAAGAATGATTTGCATACAACATCTGTCTTTGTACACCGGTGACTTCTGCTGCGGTAGAGTGATTCTCGGGATGCCCTTAAATACTCAGAATTCCTGAGGGCTATGGTTTCTTACTTGCTAAGAACATATCAAGAAATCTGCTTCATTTGCAAAGAGATTCTTTAATGTGAACCTTTCTATGGAAGATCCACATATACTTTACTCTCTCAGACTTCTTAACGCTTTATCAAAGGTTAGGCTGGAAGGATAGTTCTTGTTTCTGAGAAGTCTACCTATTAACCTTTGTGAGGTTCTCAGTTTCAAATCTCACTATAAATTATCCCCTTTCATCCTTCCTGCATAGTAAAATGAATATCAAGTGTAATTTAATATGAATAATATTATGTATCTGTCAATGCCGCACTCTCAGGATATGACAGGTCTATGTAAACACATTGGGGCAGATTTTAAAAGAAGTGCGTGCGGCCTATATGTGCGCGCTACCCGACGCGTGCACATATAGGCCCAATTTTATTAACATGTGCACGCAGGTGCACAATTGTGGCTTCCTCCGTACCCTTCCCCCTAGCCTGACCTTCCAATCCCTTCCCCTAACCTTTCCCCCCCCCCTAGCCCTACTCTAACCCCCCTCCCCCCGATCTTTATTTTATCTTTTGCGCGCGCCGGCCGATTGCTGGCACACGATCTCTGACATAGAGGCAAATGGCCATTGTGCCAGGAGCCGCTGACCCTGCCCCCGGACCGCCCATGCCCTGCCCACGCCCCGCCCCTTTTTTCAAGCCCCGGGTCTTACACGCGTCCCGGGGCTTTACGCGCGCCGTCGGGCCTTTTGAAAATAGGCCTGGTGCGCATAACCCACCTACGCTCGTAAATCCTCCTGGATTTACGCGCGTAGGTCTTTGAAAATCTGCCCCATAATGGGTATCAGCAGCGGGACTGGAATTTTGGGGAAGGATAAATGGTGTCTTGTAAAATGCTGAGAAAGGACAGATTAGAAAATGAGTGCTAGAAGAGTACAAGGGGACATTGATCTTTATCCCAAAGACAGCGTCAATGATGATTTTCTGCCTGGTCATGCCAGGTTTCCGACATGGAAGCTTTTTGACCTTGCTTCCTTTTTCCCATTAGGAAAAAAATGTAGAAGATGGAGACCACTGCTAGCAGCGACCTTGTACTTTTTTTTTCTTTTTTTAAATAATGACCACTAGATAGTGCTGTAACTAGATCATGGCACACCATAGCTTTAACCAAAAATAAACTGTGTACTAGTTACAGAGCTAACATAACACCCAAAAAACTCCAAACAGATTTTAAACAAATTTTGTAAGACCCTCTATTCACGAGAAGACATATTATGTGTTCAACTCGTTTCTCATAGGGGTCACTATTGCTTTTAATCATTCAAATATTCAATTTTTGTTATCTTTTTCAAAGTTTTTTTTAAAAGTTCCCCAACCAATTTTTTGGCAATCAAAATGCAACGGGTACTTATCCGCGCTAAAAAGGTCCCAGGTAACCCGACATGGCCATGTTTCGCTGTATTTCCGGGCTGAAGTGCAGCCTGCTAGAAAAAATTGACCGGCACAGAATAAAGACGCCGTAAGAAGAAGTTTTTTACAAGTCTACAAGCATCTGAATCGGTTTCCTTCTTTTCCCCTGAAGCAGGACAGCGGTCCGAAACATGGCCATGTCGGGTTACCTGGGACCTTTTCAGCGCGGATAAGTACCCGTTGCATTTTGATTGCCAAAAAATTGGTTGAGGAACTTTTAAAAAAAACTTTGAAAAAGATAACAAAAATTGAATATTTGAATGATTAAAAGCAATAGTGACCCCTATGAGAAACGAGTTGAACACATAATATGTCTTCTCGTGAATAGAGGGTCTTACAAAATTTGTTTAAAATCTGTTTGGCGTTTTTTGGGTGTTATGTTAGCTCTGTAACTAGTACACAGTTTATTTTTGGTTGTTGACAGTGGTGTGTACTAGAATACACCAGTTGGTGTGGGTGGGTTTTGTTGTGTGATTGACACCATAGCTTTAGCCAATCGGAGAACAGTCTTTCCACTAACATGCACATGTTGTACATTTAAAAAAGGTCCATGTTCTGACTGGCCTCAGCTCTGGTTGTGTTAAACGTTTTGGTTTGTTTTTTTTTGCTGTGGTTTTAAAGAGCAAGCTGCATTCTGTTTTTCCAAAGTAATACTTGCGCTTCAGTTTCATGAACAAGTTGGCTGCTTTCCAATTTGTTAAACAGGAGCTTTCAGCAGTAAGAATAGGATCAGCAGATTAGAAAATCTGATTGTGGGACACAAATGTTACGTGGTAACCTTACATGACTAATGCTGTCATTTGAATGTTCATTTCTGAGAATTAAACCAAAAGCTCCCTAAAACGGGACCCAAAAGCAGCCTGATCTCAGAAGAAACTAGTTATTGCTGGTACAGTTAGAAGGTGTTGCAGACTAACTTCATTGGCGATGCCCTGCTTATCTTGAGTTTGCCTTTGTACATATAAAATAACACATCTAATCAGCCTTAAGATGGGGATCAGGTGATGGAAAGAGGGAGCTTGCTTGCTTTTCTATTAAAAAGCATTGGCATCAAGGAATAGTTAAAAAAGGGAGACAACACAGCAGTGGTAAGGTGTTCAACAAAAATAAATACATTTAAAAAGGAAGAAAAACCTCTGTAACTAGAAAGAGGTAACAGTTCTAAAGTATTTTGTTTTTCGCGTGTGTGCTTTCTTCTTATCTCTTTAATGTACTTTGCTACACATTTCTGTTCTATTTCTGAATGCTGTACAGTGTGTTCAGTCTGCTGCTTTGCCTCTTGTGACTTTGTAAATGAGAACATACTCGTTAATTGTTGATTATGAATTGTCAATTTTAAGAGAAAGGCCATTTTAGCTTTGCAATCACAGCTGGCATGCCACACATTTACATATATTTGATACATTCCGTAGCTCCTGCAACATTCTGAAACTAGCAAGTATATTTAAAGCTGTTATTCATTTTGCTGTTCTGGTTATGCTTCTGCAGAGAAAAATATGGTTACTTGAAAGCATTCTTTTTAGTCTCCTATCATAGTATGGCATAGCACTATAGCGACTCCCAGTTTTGCTTCTTGGAAAAAAAAATCATTTTTAAAATGTGTTAATCATGGTTCAATAAAAGCATTTTTAGACCTCCTCGTTTGTGTGCCAACACTGTTTTAATGCCCTTTGATTACCTGATAACATAAAAACAGCTCTGCAATAGAAGGGGACAGTCATAAAATGACTATGGTGGGGTGGTGGGGAGAAGGAGAGGAGTAGGGACTGTAGACACCAATATTCGTGAGTCATATATTCAGAATTTGAGTTGTGCAAGCTGACAGTCAGGGTGTGATGCCACAATGAATTGTACAATTTAAAGGCTGAAAAGAAAATCATATTCACCGCATACCCCACAAAACTTGAAAAAAAAAAAAGCAGCCCAAAAGGGCAAGTAACAATCCAATGTATACCAGATTCATCCCTCACAAGTCATTGTTCTTTGAACGTCTTTGGTTGCTTCGTTGCTAATCCCCTAAATACATGGGTACCAGGCTTTTTGAGGAAGCGTCACAAATGATACTAATCATTAAATAAAAATAAATACATAAATAGACATCCTCATAGTGACTGGTCTATTTGTGACCATGATTTCCATAAATAATATAATGCAAAGCATGATCCAATCAGATATTATAATATAGGATGTAATTTATAACTTTCCTGGGCTCAGGGGGATGCAGGAAGGAAAAGATTTCAACCACATAAAACATCTTATACTGTAGGGTCTACTGAGATTTCTCTCTTTCTGTGTCAGTCTCTTCAATTGCTTATGAATTACCTCCAACAAATCAACTTTTAGTTGCTTTGTATTGCAGCTCCTAGGTATAGTTTGGCTGGAGGCAAGAGCACAATGAATTCAATCATTTACTTCTTTAATACTGAATTCAAGAAACATTTTCCTACCATTTAGGACCAACTTAGTGCCTATTAGTAGGATAAAACCTTAGGATCTGAGCTATGAGCTGAAGAAGGGTGCTTCTTGGCCTTTTGGCTGATACTGAGAACCTGTAACTATGGAATGTTAAAATTATAATTCCTGCTAAAAGCTCAAGGAAGGAAAGCATGCGGTGGCATGGCTTCAGGAATGCTTTCCAACATAGATTTGTGGAAGGGATGTGTGTGTGTGTGTGTGTGTGTGTGTGCGTGCGTGCGTGCATGTGCAGGGGGTGCGTGGGTAGGTGAGGATGGTGTTTTAGGGAGCGTAGAAGATGAAGGGTGTAGAAGTGGGTGCTTGTAAGAACATGGATGGGTGTGGGGGAGTATGTCAGTGTTTGGGTAGAGGCTAAGGGTTGGGATTGTGGGGGAGGGTAGTGTGTGTACAGTGTTAAGGAGTGTGTAGTTTCTGGGGTTATGGGTGTGGGTAGAGGTAGAGGTGTGGTCATGAGGGTGTGCAGGAGGTGTGTGTTGAAACCTGTGTGCATGTTAGGTGTGTTGGGGGATTGTTTGCAAGGGGGTTTTGGGGTTAGGAGGGGTTTTGAGGATAAGGGAATATGTGTGATGGTATAGATGTGGTGTGTGTGTGTTAAGAGTGGGGGGTGTGAGGGGATAGATGCAAGTGATGGTATGGGCATGTGTTTGGATGGGTAGAGGTTTGTGGAGGGTTATGTGTCTAAGGATTGCATATAAAGGGTTGTGAGGTGTACTTGGGAGTGTGGCTGAATGTGTGTAGATGGGGTATAGTTGTGGGGCTGTGAGAAGGTGTGGACATGGGGATGTGTGTGTGTATGTGTGGGTGTGGGTGTTCACGTTTTGTGTTTGTGTAAGTGGAGGAATTGAGAAGTATGGAAGAAGGTGGCTTGAAAGCTGCTTTTTGGCACTACGGTTCACCAGCTGCAGCAGTTATTTTTTTTCTCTCAGGGGTGTGGGGGCGTGCGGGGATGCTAGGGAAGGTGTGTGATGTGTGTGTATGAACAGCGTGGGTAAGTGTCAGTAGGTGTATGTGGGGGTGTTGGGGTGTATGTGTGGGTGTAGGAATGTACAGAGTGTGTATGTGGCGTGGGCGGACATGTGTGTACTTTGGAAGTGTAGGAGAGGTACCTTTTGGTTCTAACCTTTGCCAGCTGCTGCAGTTTTTCTCCCCCTTTCTCTGACTGCCTGTGTTGCTCTGTGCCAAAGTGCTAGAAGATGGAGTAGGAAGGGGGAGTAGAATGGAGTGCTGGTCAACATTATGCAGCCTTTAATTCAGGGGTGGGTAGAAAGTGCCTCCATGCCAGCGATCTCTGATGGGATCCAGTGGAGCCAGTGGTGGATAAGAAGACACAAAGCCAGGGGCTTCTGCCTTTAACACCATGGCAGCATTTTCAGCATTTTATGAGCCATGGGAAGTGAGAAAGTTCTTCTCGGATGAAATAAAGTGATAAACCCTGAAGCAGGTGGCAGCAGTCACTGAAACGTGAGCTCATGTCGGGTGATTTGAATCTGGTGTTTTGAAATAGGCAACTGGGTGGTGTATTTTTGTGGGAGCTTATGAGGTTTGCTTCAAGATAAGTAAACAGTTCGTTTTAAATGGGTTTTAGTAAACAAAGTTCAGCTAAAATTTTCTATAGTAATTAGAGAGGTTTTCCCCAGTGAACCGGCAGATGAGTGATAATTGGTTGTCCATCGCTGATACCATTTGGGGCCCGTTGTGTGGCGAGCGGCGGTGGATATAAAATTTGGTCTACACCATTTTTCTGATGCCGTGTTCATGATAAATAGTAGTTTGAATGAAGAGATAAAACTAGGTGTCAGTAGAAGTTTTTGGACCTCTTTTTTGTGCACAAGAATTAATGTACAGAGGTCTCTGCTTTGGTATTATAGAAAGCATTGCACTTTGTGCATGATCTAGGCCACTGAGCTATGGGTCATCTCTGAGTCTGTGAGTCCCCGGCTTGTTGGGCATCAGCAGGTTAACATATAGGTCCTCCTCGGTTATAATACTGTCAATGTCCCATCAAATCCCCAAAATGTCTCATCCAAATATTCAAAGAGGTTTGCTAGCCATGACAACAAGTCAAGTTGCTCTGGCTTTGAAGCACCAGAAGGTGAAGGAGGTCGATGATGTAGCAGAGAAACCACAGCATACTTTGTTTTAGGTGCAGGATTGCTGGCTCTGTTTGCTTATCATACAATGTTTGTCTCTTGAAGGTATGGTGCAACAATAGAACCAGTAAAGCACCGATTAGAAAACCAATATCATGGAACTCCATATCAAATGTGCCCCACTCCCTTGGTCTGGACTATGAATTACCCCTACGCTTGGGGTGGGGATTACCACATGAGAAATTATATTTAGTAATATGACTTATCTTCAGGTTCATAGCCTGAGTGGGGGATGACACAGGGTCCTGGTACCCTGACACCACAATTCTGTGCCCTTCCCAAACAACCTCTCACTTGTGGCACCACAGACCAGATAAAATAATTACACTGGAATAAAAAAAGTTATTAACCTTTTTACTATTATTGTGTAGGTAGACAGTCAATCCAACCAGAACATTACATGGGAAAAGTACAGTAGTGAAGTATAATATAAACCTGCAGCTTTCTTACTTTAAATCAAGCAATGCAAAAATAACACTGGATATGGCCTATTAGCCAGGGCAACCAGCATACTCATATGGATATTTATAAAAAATAAGCACAGAAGATTTTGCAACAGCAGCAGTTCCTAGAACTCATGGCTGTGGTGATTGAGTGGCTCAGTGCCGGCCTGAATGCAACAGAGGCTTCAGATGCTTATTCACCTTCTGCCACGGCCGCATCACCTCCATCAGTACCTGCATCACCTACTCTCAAGTTACTAGCCCCACCCAGTATGCTGGGAATCCAAAGCAGTGCTGAGGGTTCTTGAACCAATATTTCATGGACTTCTCTCTCCAGACAGCACTGTTTCCTAATGACTCTGTGAAGACCACCTTCATGCTCTCTCTGTTGGATGGGAAGGCCTCGGCCTGGGCCTCCCCTTGTGGGAGCAAGCAGACCGCAAACTCTCAGAATCCTTGGATGACCTTATCAACTTAGCCAGGAGAACTGACTGTCTCCTCCAGAAATGAGCCAGAGAGCTCTGTCCCCCATGGAGACTAATTGTTCTAGCTTCCTGATTTCATCGGCCCCGTTCTCCATCTCCGGTGGGAGTAGCAGCTCAGAATTGCCCCAAGGAAGTGATGCAGCTCAGCCAGAGACTCCAGATGAGGCTCTGCCTTTACTGTGCTGGGAGCAGGAACAGGTTTGCCCACTGCCCAGTGAAATCGGGGAAACTACCAAGCCTAGGATCAGGAGGGGAGGTGATCCTAGTCTTCTAGACTCTGTCTCCTCAACTGACTCTCTTGGTGACCATTTCTGTGAATAACCAGGAGTTTACCACCCAGGCCTTGGTCAACTCTGCCTCCAGGAGAAACTTCATAATGAAAGGCCTCATCAACCACTTGCAACTCCCTACTACTCCCAGGAAGACACCATTGGTCTTTTCCTCTATCCACGGACATCTGCCAGCCTTTTGGATTACCTGTGCTACAGTGCCCTTGACCATACGCACTAGCCTTCTGCAGGTGGAGAGCTTGGTCTTCCACATTATTGACAAGACAATATACCTCATAGTACTGGGCTTCCAATGACTACTACCCCACTCTCCATAGTTTGACTGGACATCCTTCCAACTGTCCAGCAGGAGCTCTTACTGCCACAACTCCTGCCTGCAACAAGTGGAACCACATCCGCATTTGCCCTTGGCAACCACGCTAGTGGGGCTTCCCTCACAGTACTCAGACTACACTGATGTCTTCTCCAAAAAGGAGGCAGAGACTCTGCCCTCTCACAGAGTTTATGATTGTGCCATCGACTTGCTACCCAACTCCAAATCCCCTTGTGGCAGAGTGTATCTGGAGACCAAAACAATGACAGATTACATCAAGGAAAACCTCAATGGGGTTTCATCCAGCCCTCCACCTCCTCGACTAAAGCTGGCTTCTTCTTCATTTCCAAGAAAAATGACTCCTTACACCGTGTATTGACTACAGAGGACTAAATGCAATTACGAAGAAAGACCAGTACCCTTTACCACTCATTGCGGAGTTATTTGACCATCTCCAAGGATCAAGGGTGTTCACTAACTGGACCTCTGGGGCACCTACAATTTAATTCAGATTTGGCCCAGAAACAAGTGGAAGATGGCATTCAATACACGGGATGGCCACTATGAGTACCTGGTAATGCCATATGGTTTATCTAATGCGCCCACAGTATTTCAGAAAATCATGAATACGATTTTCAGAGACCTCCTCTACATTTGTGTCATTGCATATCTCAATGGCATTCTTATCTTCTTGAAGGACCTCAACTCTTATTGCCAAGATGTATGTCAAATCTGCTTCACTTTTTTGAAGGAGTTAATAAACATGTGGATAAAGGTGAACCGGTAGATATAGTATACTTGGATTTTCAGAAGGCGTTTGACAAAGTTCCTCATGAGAGGCTTCTAGGAAAAGTAAAAAGTCATGGGATAGGTGGCGATGTCCTTTCGTGGATTGCAAACTGGCTAAAAGACAGGAAACAGAGAGTAGGATTAAATGGGCAATTTTCTCAGTGGAAGGGAGTGGACAGTGGAGTGCCTCAGGGATCTGTATTGGGACCCTTACTGTTCAATATATTTATAAATGATCTGGAAAGAAATACGACGAGTGAGATAATCAAATTTGCAGATGACACAAAATTGTGCAGAGTAGTTAAATCACAAGCAGATTGTGATAAATTGCAGGAAGACCTTGTGAGACTGGAAAATTGGGCATCCAAATGGCAGATGAAATTTAATGTGGAAAAGTGCAAGGTGATGCATATAGGGAAAAATAACCCATGCTATAATTACACGATGTTGGGTTCCATATTAGGTGCTACAACCCAAGAAAGAGATCTAGGTGTCATAGTGGATAACACATTGAAATCGTCGGTTCAGTGTGCTGCGGCAGTCAAAAAAGCAAACAGAATGTTGGGAATTATTAGAAAAGGAATGATGAATAAAACGGAAAATGTCATAATGCCTCTGTATCGCTCCATGGTGAGACCGCACCTTGAATACTGTGTACAATTCTGGTCGCCGCATCTCAAAAAAGATATAATTGCGATGGAGAAGGTACAGAGAAGGGCTACCAAAATGATAAGGGGAATGGAACAACTCCCCTATGAGGAAAGACTAAAGAGATTAGGACTTTTCAGCTTGGAGAAGAGACGACTGAGGGGGGATATGATAGAGGTGTTTAAAATCATGAGAGGTCTAGAACGGGTAGATGTGAATCGGTTATTTACTCTTTCAGATAGTAGAAGGACTAGGGGACACTCCATGAAGTTAGCATGGGGCACATTTAAAACTAATCGGAGAAAGTTCTTTTTTACTCAACGCACAATTAAACTCTGGAATTTGTTGCCAGAGAATGTGGTTCGTGCAGGTAGTATAGCTGTGTTTAAAAAAGGATTGGATAAGTTCTTGGAGGAGAAGTCCATTACCTGCTATTAGGTTCACTTAGAGAATAGCCACTGCCATTAGCAATGGTTACATGGAATAGACTTAGTTTTTGGGTACTTGCCAGGTTCTTATGGCCTGGATTGGCCACTGTTGGAAACAGGATGCTGGGCTTGATGGACCCTTGGTCTGACCCAGTATGGCATTTTCTTATGTTCTTATGTTCTTATGTAAATACTCCAGACGCTGCGAGACACCAAACTATATGCAAAGTTAGAGAAGTGCCTTTGTAAAAAGGAATGTCTTCCCTGCCTAGGGTATATTATACCCAGCCAGGGCTGCCACATGGATCCAGACAAGGTCAAGAGTATCTAAGATTGCCTGCAATTGATGGGTCTACATGCCCTGCAAAGATTCTTAGGCTTTGCCAACTATTACCGGCATTTTATTCCCAACTACTCTAAGATTGCGGCTCCCCTGATTGTGCTCTTCTGCAAGGGGGCTAACACGTTGGTCACTGGAAGCCATCACCGCCTTCCAAGAATTGAAGGATGCCTTTCTACAAAAACCCTGCCTCCACCATCCTGATTCCACTCACCCCTTCATTGTTGAAGTAGATGCCTCCGTCCTGGGAGTAGGGGCAGTTTTGTGTCAGCACTCAGATAAGGGAGTTCCCCATCCATGCTCCTTTTCATTAAAATTTTTCCCTGTGGAGCATAATTATGGGATCAATGACAGAAAACTGCTGGTCATTAAGCTCACACTTGAGGAATGGGATCACTGGCTTGAAAGAGCTCAGCATCACATTACCATTTACACCAATCACAAAAACTTGGAACACCTCCATCATGCACAATATTTGAATGCTTGTCAGGCCTGCTGGTCTTTGTTTTTTGCATGCTTTGATTTTGAACTAAGATACCAACTATCCAGCAAAAACATTAGATCAGATGCCCTTTCCCAGTCCTTCCTGGTAGAAGATGCTCTGGAACCTCTCAAGCATATTATAGATCCAGCCCGGATCCTCCTGACCACCTCCATGACTGTCCCATCAGGGAAGACGGTTGTCCCATGCAAACTCAGAGAAAAGGTTCTAAAATGGTCACACAAATCATGTGTTGCAGGTCACCCTGGATGGGCCCGAACTCTCACTACGATCCATCAATACTACTGGTGGCCCCAGATGTGAATCAATGTCCAGGCATATGTGGTCTCATGCCCCACCTACAAACAGCAGAAACCCTTGTTGGGATAATCCCAGGGGCTGTTACAGCCATTGCCAGCCCCCAGGGAACCCTGGACCCACTTTTCCACTGATTTTGTAGTGGACCTCCCCCTCTCTAATGGCTGCACAAGCATTTAGATTTTTATTAAACGTTTCTCATGGCTCCTGGGGGGCTGGCTTCCTGGACTACCCATGGCTCCGAAGCTGGTTTCCCTATTCATGCACCACATCTTTCACCTGCATGGCCTGCCCAAGCACATTGTCTCTGACCGAGGGGCTCAATTCACAGTCAAATTTTGGTGCTCCCTCTGTAAAAAAGTTAACATATCCTTTGATTACACAACAGCGTATCACCCCAAACAAATAGGCAGTCCAAGTGGACCAACCGCACTCTGAGTTTCCTCTGAGCTTATGCTAACGATCAACAGGATAACTGGGCATCAATCCTACTGTGGGTGGAGTTCTCCCACAACTCCCACATCTGTACCACTACAGGATTGTCACCATTCCAAATTGTTTATGGGAAACAACCATTACGACCACTATCCATTCCATTGGTCTTTCCTTCACCTGTGACCCAGCTAACCATCCGAGAGCTTCAAGAAATCTGGGTACACAGCATGCTACAGAGAGCAGCCAAAAGGGCCAAGAAGGCTATGGATAGGCCTCACAGTTGAAGCCAGGGGACAAAGTATGGCTCAGTACCCATCACATCAGGCTCCGGAGGACCTCCATGCAGCTTGCTCCTCAATTCATCAGGCCATTCCCAATCCTATGCCAGCTTGGTCCAGTACCTTACCAGCTATGTTTAGCAGGGGTAGAGCAGTAGGGTAATGGTGGGCTGTTGTTGCAGTCTTGGGCGTACCCCGATCCTTCCTCCTACCTCAGGGACGATCTGAGCCGCTGCGGTGTCTCTGTGGCCTGTTTGGGTCTACCTGGCTCCTGCCCGTGGCGCTTCCTCCTCGAGGGAGATGCCGCTGGTGCACTGTAGCTGGCCCTGCCCCCTAAGCACGCGCGCAGGGGTTCAGCATTTAAAGGGGCCAGCGCGGGAAACTTACCACCGCCCCGGGGATGCCGTCAGATGCTCTCAGGGTTTTAAACCCTGCAACTAGCTCCATTCCTTGCCTTGCAACAAGGTTGACTCCTTGGAGTGTGCTAGTTGCTGATTTTGTCTTGCTCTCCCTCCTGACTTCGGCTCGTCCTCTGGTTCCTGACTTCGGCTCGTCCTCTGGTCCCTGACTTCAGCTCGTCCACTGGCTTCTGACTTCAGCTCGTCCACTGGCTTCTGACTTCGGCTCATCCTCTGGTTCCTGACTTCGGCTCGTCCATTGGCTTCTGACTTCGGCTCATCCTCTGGCTCCTGACTTTGACTTGTCTCCTTGTGTTCTGCTCACTGCCTGCCTCAACCTTGGTTCGTCTTCAGTCTCTGCTGTCAGCTGCCTGCCCTGAATACTGGTTTGTTCCTTCTTTCTGCTCTTTGTCATCTGGACTGGTCCGTCCAGGAGGCCTCACCTAAGTCCAAGCAGCTCGGGTCCTCACGAGCTCCTCCTGGGGGGACCTCGGGCTTCCAGTGGTGAAGTTCCGGTTGGCCTTCTGGTTCCAGCTTCTCCTCTTCTCTGTACTTCTGGACTTCTCTTTGGATACTCGCCCTCAGGAGACCGTACGTAAGTCCAAGCGGCCCGGATCCTCAAGGGCTTCTCCCGGAGGGATCTCGGGCTTCCAGTGGTGAAGATTCGGCTGGCCTCCCGGCTACAACCTCCACGGTGGGCCTTCCCACGGTGCGCTATTATCAGTTCTAGCCGGCTCAAGGGTCCACGAATCCAACAGTTTGCAAGGCCATGGACCTGGTAGACCTTGCCGGCCTCCAGGCCATTCTGGGATTGGCTCAGCGGCTACAACAGCAACAACATTGCTTAGATGTTCTGACAGTGACAGTGGAGAGACTAGCAAACCGTCTGGACTCTACGCCTCCCATAGCATCCCCTGCTTCCGTTCCGGTGCTGAGCCTCAGACCTTTGACTTCTACTCTGCTGCCAGCCCCATCCAGGTACTCAGGAGAAGCCAAACAATGTCGTGGGTTCCTCAATCAATGTTTTATACGCTTTACTCTCCTGCCAACACAGTTTCTGTCGGATCTGGTGAAGACCAGCTACATCATTTATCTGCTGGAGGGAAAGGCCCTGGCCTAGGCCTTGCCATTATGGGAACGTAAGGACCCCATCCTGGGAGACTTGGAACAATTCATGTCTGCTTTTAGACAGATCTTTGATGAGCCCACTCGCAAGTCTACAGCGGTTACCAAGTTATTGCTGCTATGCCAGGGCGCCCACTTACTAGCCGAGTACGTGATAGAAATTCTGCACATTGGCAACCAAGCTGGACTGGAGGGAGGACAGTCTCCATGGGATTTTCTTGGAAGGTCTGTCTTCATGCCTTAGAGATGAGTTAGCAGCAAGAGATCTTCCTGATGATTTAGTTGGAATGATTGACCTGGCAGGAAGGATCGACTGCCGACTCCAACAACGCTCCCATGAAGGGAGATCTGCCCAAAGACCATTGAACATACCGCCCGCAGGTTCTCGGACGATGGCTTCCTCCTCTAAGCCTTCAGGCAGCCAAGCGGTGGAGCCCGTGCAGTTAGGACGAGATCCCCTCTTCCCGGAGGAAAGAAGACGCCAATGCTCGCTCGGTCTCTAGTTTATATTGTGGCAACAAGGGGCATTTCTTGGCTCAATTTAACGAACACCCAGGAAACGCTAGGTGCTAGGTCTCATCGGGTAGCTGACTCTAGGAAATGCCAACATCGCTCCTCAATGCCCCATACCGGTGACCTTAGAATATCCTGGCGGTTCCTTCGATACATTGGCTCTGACTGACTCTGGAGCTGGAGGGAACTTTATCCTTAAGGACCTTGTCCAGCAATTACAGCTTGCCGTGCAGCCCCTTCTCCCTCTGCTCCGAGTCTCCATAAGAACATAAGAACATAAGAAATTGCCATGCTGGGTCAGACCAAGGGTCCATCAAGCCCAGCATCCTGTTTCCAACAGAGGCCAAAACCAGGCAACAAGAACCTGGCAGTTACCCAAACACTAAGAAGATCCCATGCTACTGATGCAATTAATAGCAGTGGCTATTCCCTAAGTAAAATTGATTAATAGCCATTAATGGACTTCTCCTCCAAGAACTTATCAAACCTTTTTTGAACCCAGCTACACTAACTGCACTAATCACATCCTCTGGCAACAAATTCCAGAGCTTTATTGTGCGTTGAGTGAAAAAGAATTTTCTCTGATTGGTCTTAAATGTCCACTATCCAAGGAACTTTCCTCTCAGGGAATATTATCACCAACACTAAGCCCTTAACTCTCTACACCGGCCTCCTGCACACTGAGAAAATCTCATTCCTCGTACTGGAGAGATCCATTCATCCGATCGTCTTGGGCTTGCCTTGGCTCCAGAAACACTCCCCAGTTATTCACTGGGATACTCTTCAAATCACATCTTGCAGTTTGTCCTGTTTTACCTCATGCCTGGCTACGGGCTCACGGCCCTGCGCCCCACTCTTGACCACCACTGTGACTATCCTCACACACTATCAAGACTATCTAGACATCTTTTCTAAGGAGAAGGCAGAACTCCTCCCTGAACATTGGCCCTTTGATTGTGCCATAAACTTGGTGCCAGGCACCACTCCTCCCAGGGGGCGGGTATACCCCTTGTCTCTTCCGGAAACTCGAGCCATGTCTAGCTACATCCAAGAGAATCTAGATCGGGGCTTCATCCAGCTGTCCAATTCCCCAGCCAGAGCCGGGTTCTTTTTTGTGGCGAAGAAAGACGGCACGCTCAGACCCTGTATAGATTACCGTGGCCTCAAAGCCATCATGCGACGTGACAGATATCTTCTGCCATTGATTCCCAAACTTCTAGACCACCTATAGTTTCACCAAACTGGACCTTCGGGGCACGTACAACCTGGTAAGGACCAGGCGATGAGTGGAAAACCGCATTCAACACGAGAGACGGGCATTATGAGTACTTGGTCATACCATCTGGCTTGTGTAACACACCTGTGGTTTTCAAAAACCTGATGAATGAAGTCTTAAGGGAGATGTTGCACACCTCCGTCATAGTATATTTAGACGATGTACTGATTTATTCTAAGGACCTGGCCACGCACCGCCTGCATGTTCGACAAGTACTACAAAAACTGCAAGAAAACAGTTTCTAGGCCAAACTGGAGAAATGCCAGTTCGAACAAGAATCCTTGCTGTTCCTGGAATACATTGTGTCCTCCACGGGCTTCCACATGGATCCAGACAAAGTAGCGGCTATCAGGGATTGGCCTCGACCAATGGGGATTAAGGCCCTTCAATGCTTCCTTGGTTTCACCCACTTTTACCGCCAGTTTATACCGCATTACTCCCAGATGGTGGCTCCGCTCACTGCCCTTACCAAGAAAGGCCCAGATGCCAAAGATTGGTCTCAGGTGGCACAAAGTCTTTCCTGGAGCTGAAGAGAGCCTTTCTCCAGGACATATGTCTCCAGCATCCAGACCCTCAGCATCAGTTTGTTGTGGGGGTTGATGCATCCGACGTTGCAGTAGGAGTAGTCCTAAGCCAAGTATCCTGTAAAGGCAAAGCGTTGTCATGCTCCTACTTCTCTCAGAAGTTCTCACCCGCTGAAAAGAATTACGGTATTGGGGACAAGGAGCTGTTGGCCATTAAGCTGGCATTTGAAGAATGGCACCAGTGGCTAGAAGGGGACCAACATCCTGTTATTGTCTATACGGATCACAAGAAACTAGAATTTCTGTGCCGAGCTCAACGCCTCAACCTCCGACAAACTCGATGGTCCCTATTTTTTAGCCGGTTCAACTTCCTCCTCCACTACAGACCAGCGTTTAAGAACGTTCGGGCAGATGCTCTCTCCCGCACTGCAGAGACTGAAGATATCCCCAATTCGCCGCAATACATCCTAGACCCTGCCAAGGTCCTCCTTGCAGTTTCAGAGGTGGTCCCCATGGATAAGACAGTAGTGCCTGCTCGCCTGCACAAGAAGGTGTTGTCATGGGCTCATGACTCGCTGACAGATCATTCTGGAATCGCCTGGACCTTGGAACTACTGACCGAATACTACTGGTGACCTCAGGTAAAGAAGGACGTTCACTTATATGTCAGTTCCTGTCCTACTTGCGCTTGACAAAAAACTCTGCCCGGCTGTCCCTGGGGGCTCCTTCAACTGTTACCCATTCCAACAGAGCCATGGACCCATCTGTCCACTGATTTCATAGTGGACTTGCCCTTTTCAGAAGAGAAAACCGTGATATAGGTCACTGTTGACAGATTTTCGAAAATGGCTCACTTTGTGCCTCTTACCAAGTTGCCGACTGCGCCTGAACTTGCGCAACTCTTCACTCAGCACATCTTTCATCTTCATGGACTCCCTCTCCATATTACTTTGGACAGAGGTTTGCAGTTCATGGCCAAATACTGGAAAGCTCTCTGCAAGAAGTTCGGGGTCCAACTAGACTTCACTACAGCCTTTCACTCACAAGGCAACGGCTAGATGGAACATACCAACCGAACCTTAAAAACATTCCTTCGAGCCTTCATAGGGGACCAACAAAATGACTGGGTGGCTTTACTGCCTTGGGTAGAATTCTCCTATAACCACTATCGACACTCTGCTACCAACAGGTCTCTCTTCCAGTTGGTCTTCGGGAAGCATATGCAGACAGACTACAATGTCCTGCTCCTGTATTTCTCCCTGGGGATAAGCTGTGGCTGAGCACCAAGAACATTCATAGAAACATAGAAATGACGGCAGAAGAAGACCAAACGGCCCATCCAGTCTGCCCAGCAAGTTTCGTACTTTTTTTTTTCTCATACTTATCTGTTACTCTTGGCTCTTAGTAACCTTTTGGTTCTTTTTCCCTTCCACCTCCACCATTAATGAGAGAGCAGTGATGGAACTACATCTAAGTGAAATATCTAGCTTAATTAGTTAGGAGTAGTAACCGCTGCAATAAGCAAGCTACACCCATGCTTATTTGTTTACCCAGACTAAATAATTCAGTCCTTGTTGGTTGTTGTCTGTATATAGATCCACTTTTCTTCATTCTCCCTGCCATTGAAGCAGAGAGTTATGCTGGATATGCGTGAAGTATCAGTCTTTCTCCCCTGCCGTTGAAGCAGAGAGCTATGCTGGATATGCATTGAAAGTGAAGTATCAGACTTTCTCCCCTGCAGTTGAAGCAGAGAGCTATGCTGGATATGCGTGAAGTATCAGTCTTTCTCCCCTGCCGTTGAAGCAGAGAGCTATGCTGGATATGCATTGAAAGTGAAGTATCAGACTTTCTCCCCTGCAGTTGAAGCAGAGAGCTATGCTGGATATGCGTGAAGTATCAGTCTTTCTCCCCTGCCGTTGAAGCAGAGAGCTATGCTGGATATGCATTGAAAGTGAAGTATCAGACTTTCTCCCCTGTCTATGCTGGATATTTTATTTATTTTATTTATTAAAGGCTTTTATATATCGACTTTCTTGATACAAATCAAATCAACTTGGATATGCATTGAAAGTGAAGTATCAGGCTTATTTGGTTTGGGGTAGTAACCGCCGTAACAAGCAAGCTACTCCCCGCCTTTTTGTGAATGCAAATCCTTTTTTCACATTTCCTCTTGCTGTTGAAGCTTAGAGCAATGTTGCAGTTGCATTCGATTACGGATTCCCTCCATGCAACTGGCTCCTAGGTACATCGGACCGTTCGCCATAGGGGAGCGAGTGGGCGCAGTTTCCTACCGTCTACGCCTTCCATCCACCCTTAAGATTCTCAGCGTCTTCCATGTAACTCTCCTCAAGCCTTTGATCCTGTCGATTTTCCACGACAAGCCTCCTGAACCCACAAAACTGGCAGTTGACAGGACATCATCTATCAAGTGAAGGAGGTATTGGATGTGCTGTTCCACCATCATAGATGGGAATACCTCCTTTCCTGGGAAGGGTATGGCCCCGAGGAGAATACTTGGGAGCCGGCCTCCAACATCCTAGACAAAACTCTTCTTCGCCAGTTCCACTTGGACCATCCTGCGAAGCCCAAGCCCCTGGGAAGGGGGCGTAAGAGGAGGGGTACTGTTGCGGTCCCGGGCCGTAACCCTGTCCCTCCTCCTACCTCGGGGATGGTCCGAGCCGCTGCGGTGTCTCTGTGGCCTGTTTGGGTCTACCTGGCTCCTACCCCGTGGCGCTTCCTCCTTGAGGGAGATGCCACTGGTGCGCTGTAGCTGGCCCTGCCCCTTAAGTGTGCGCGCAGGGGCTCAGCATTTAAAGGGGCCAGCGCGGGAAACTTAGCACCGCCCCGGGGATGACATCAGACGCTCTCAGGGTTTTAAACCCTGCAACTAGCTCCATTCCTTGCCTTGCAATGAAGTTGACTCCTTGGAGTGTGCTAGCTGCTGCTCCTGTCTTGCTCTCCCTCCTGACTTCGGCTCGTCCACTGGTTTCTGACTTCAGCTCGTCCTCTGGCTCCTGACTTTGGCTTGTCTCCTGGTGTTCTGCTTGCTGTGTGCCTCGACCTTGGTTCATCTTCAGTCTCTGCTGTCAGCCGCCTGCCCTGAATCCTGGTTTGTTCCTTCTTTCTGCTCTTTGTCATCCAGACTGCTCCGTCCAGGAGGCCTCGCCTATGTCCAAGCAGCTCGGGTCCTCACAGGCTCCTCCTGGGGGGACCTCGGGTTTCCAGTGGTGACGTTTCGGTTGGCCTCCTGGTTCCAGCTTCGCCCTCAGGAGACTGTATGTAAGACCAAGTGGCCCGGATCCTCAACGGCTTCTCCTGGGGAGATCTCTGGCTTCCAGTGGTGAGGATTTGGCTGGTCTCCTGGCTTGGACCGCCTCCCGGCTACAACCTCCATGGTGGGCCTTCCCATGGTGCGCTATTATCAGTTCAAGGGTCCACGAATCCAACAGCTGTACTACATACCCAAGTGATGGATATCAGCCACACCTCGGTGAATATCTTAGCAGCAGCAAGGAAGATGGTTGAGGGCTGGCAGTTACAGCACTGTTGTTCCTTTACTACCAGGTGCAGCAAGTATGCCTAGCAACAGATCCTCTCACAGCTTCCCCCATCTTCCTCTCACAGCTCCCCCCATCTTCCACTGCATTTTTCATGTTTTACCATCATCTGTTGCTAGGCACACTTGCTGCACCTGGTAGTAAAGGAAACCCAGGGGGCCAAGGAGCAACACAGAAGCTTATTCCTAAAAGAAACAATCAAGTGCTCACTAATGGAGATAATGTCTCTGATGTCCAGGAGGGCACCCACCTCAGCACCAGTGATCATCAAACGGTATGGTTTAATATCACAAAAAGGATATGGAAAAGAAGCACAAAGACCCAAGTTTTGCAGTTCAAAAACACAGACTTTGATGAAATGGGGATGTACCTGGAGGAAGAACTAAAAGGCTGGGAGAACGAGAGAGATGTGGATCAACAGTGGATCATTCTAAAAGGAGCAATTACCAAGGCAACAAATCTATATGTTAGAAAAGTAAAGAAAAATGAAACCTATCTGGTTCTCAAAGGAGGTGGCTGACAAAATAAAGGCTAAAAGAACAGTGTTCAAGAAATAGAAAAGATCCCAAAGGGAGGAGCACAAAGAAGAATATCTGGAAGAACTGAGGGAGACAAAGAAATTAATCAAGACAGCAAAAAGTCAAGCGGAAGAGAGGATTGCCAAGGAGGTAAAGAGAGGAGACAAAACATTTTTCAGATACATCAGTGAAAAGAGAAAAGTTCAAAGTGGTATAGTGAAATTGAAAGGTGGAAAGGATCAATGTGTGGAGAGAGACGAAGAAATGGCAGAAATATTAAACGAATACTTCAGTTCTGTGTTCACTAAAGAGGACCCTGGAGAAGGACCGTGGCTAGTTAACAAGAAACTGGAGGGGAGTGGAGTAGATGTAACTCCATTTACAGTAGAAAATGTATGGGAAGAGCTGGAGAAACTGAAAGTGGACAAATCCATGGGGCCTGATGAGGTTCATCCCAGGATACTGAGGGAGCTCAGAGATGTACTGGCGGGTCCGCTGGGTGACCTGTTCAATAGATCCCTAGAAACGGGAGTGGTGCTGAGTGATTGGAGAAGAGGTCCCGCTTCACAAGAGTGGGAACAGAGAAGAGGCTGGTAACTACAGACCAGTTAGCCTCACTTTGGTGGTGGGAAAAGTAATGGAGTCACTGTTGAAAGAGAGAATAGTGAAATATCTACAGTCGGGAGAATTGCTGGACCAGAGGCAGCATGGATTCACCAGGGGAAGATCCTGTCAGACAAATCTGATTGAAATTTTTGACTGAGTAACCAAGGAATTGGATCAAGGAAGAGCACTCGATGTCATCTACTTGGATTTCAGCAAAGCTTTTGATACAGTCCCGCACAGGAGACTGGTGAATAAAATGAGAAGCTTAGGAGTGAGTGCCGAGGTGGTGGCCTGGATTGCAAACTGGTTGATGGACAGAAGACAATGTGTGATGGTAAATGGAACTCACTCTGAAGAGAGAGTGGTTTTAAGCGGTGTACCGCAAAGATCGGTGTTGGGACCAGTCCTGTTCAATATCTTTGTGAGCAACATTGCGGACGGGATAGAAGGTAAGATTTGCCTTTTTGCGGACGACACTAAGATCTGCAAGAGAGTGGACACGCTGGAAGGAGTGGAGAGAATGAGATGGGATTTAAGGAAGCTGGAAGAGTGGTCGAAGATATGGCAGCTGAGATTCAATGCCAAGAAATGCAGAGTCATGCATATGGGGAGTGGAAATCCGAATGAACTGTATTCGATGGGGAGGGGAGGCTGATGTGCACGGAGCAGGAGAGAGACCTTGGGGTGATAGTGTCTAATGATCTGAAGTCGGGGAAACAATGTGACAAGGCGATAGCTAAAGCCAGAAGAATGCTGGGCCTCATAGAGAGAGGAATATCGAGTAAGAAAAGGGAAGTAATTATCCCCTTGTACAGGTCCCTGGTGAGGCCTCACCTGGAGTACTGTGTTCAGTTCTGGAGACCGTATCTCCGAAGAGACAGAGACAAGATGGGGGCAGTCCAGAGAAGGGCAACCAGAAAGGTGATTGGTCTTCAGCGAATGACTTATGAGGAGAAATTGAAGAATCTAAATATGTACACCCTGGAGGAAAGGAGGAGCAGAGGTGATATGATACAGACTTTCAGATACATGAAAGGTTTTAATGATCCAAAGACAACGACAAACCTTTTCCATCAGAAAAAAATCAGCAGAACCAGGGGTCATGAGTTGAAGCTCCAGGGACGAAGATTCAGAACCAATGTCAGGAAGTATTTCTTCACGGAGAGGGTGGTGGATGCCTGGAATGCCCTTCCGGTGGAAGTGGTGAAGACCAGAAGTGTGAAGGACTTCAAAGGGGTGTGGGATAAACACTGTGGGTAGCTCGCGGGAATGACGGCTACTGCCTGGAGATAATACCCTTATTCAATAAACATACACACGGTTAATGCGACTCCAACATTGCTCTAAGACTCCAACATTGCTCTAAGCTTCAACGACAAGAGGAAATGTGGAAAAAAGGATTTTCATTCACAAAAAAGCAGGGAGTAGCTTGCTTGTTATGGCGGTTACAACCCCAAACCAAATAAGCCTGATACTTCACTTTCAATGCATATCCAGCATAGCTCACTGCTTCAACGGCAGGGGAGAAAGACTGATACCTCACACATTTCCAGCATAGCTCTCTGCTTCAACGGCAGAGCAGAAAGTCTGATACTTCACTTTCAATGCATATCCAGCATAACTCTCTGCTTCAACGGCAGGGGGGATGAAGAAAAGTGGATCTATATACAGACAACAACCAACAAGGACTGAATTACATAGTCTGGGTAAACAAATAAGCATGGGTGTAGCTTGCTTATTGCAGCGGTTACTATCCCTAACTAATTAAGCTAGATATTTCACTTAGATGCAGTTCCAACACTGCTCTCTACATTAATGGTGGGAGTGGAAGGGAAATAGAACCAAAAGGTTACTAAAAGCCAAGAGTAACAGATAAGTATGAGAAAAAAAAAGTGCAAAGCTTGCTGGGCAGACTGGATGGGCCGTTTGGTATTCTTCTGCCGTCATTTCTATGTTTCTATGTTTCTAAGAGGTACAGGAAAATAGCGGCACATTTTCACCGGAGAGTGAAGAATGGGCAGCAGCTGCAAGAAGCAGGAAGCAGCGTGGGTACCTATGTACCAGTTAATTCAGGATGTAGGCATCAGGTGGAAATCCACCTATCTAATGCTGCAGAGGTTAGTAGAGCAACAAATAGTCCTTCATGCATTGGCTCTAGAAGGTGAACTAGGTATGGATCGCCCACTGGAGCATCCTGATTGGCACCTCATAATGCAGCTATTACAAGTCCTGAAGCCTTCAGTGATGCTATGAAGGATCTCACTTCCTCCAAAGTCTCTCCAGATGAGGTGAGTCCCATAGTCAAAATGCTGCAGAATAAACTGGAGTGTTTTCAAAAAGAGGAGGGATTGACAGAGAGATATTGTAGTTCATGGACTCCTTGAAGCAGCAGGGGCAGATATGCTGAAACCACTCACACAGAAGGATACTTATACGCCAGCCACTCTGTGTTACCCACAGGTGAAAGGGAGTTTCACTCTCCAGTCTGACTCTCTAATTCAGTGGAAGGAGATGTTCTGACGCAGGGTGCAGGAATAGGAACACCAGAGGCAGAGACAGAGTGGGGATATAGTAGAAGAAAGAGTGGGCAACCCACACAGTAGTGTCAGCCTGATCGTCCACTGGGGCATCATGACTGGCACCACATAATGCAGCTATTACAAGTCCTGAAGCTCGTCAGCTACCACCAGTTAATCACCAAGGCAGCTGGAGAGAAGTATGTAGAAAGAACTACAACTTCCCTTGGCAGCTTGAGGAGCACAGAGGGGAGCAGCTGCATCCCAAGGTGAGCTGTAGTGACTTCCAAAGTCAATCACTGAGGCAGTTAGGCAGATGTACTGCTGATTTTGAATTTAATTATCAAAATATCGGTAGGAATGGGGTGAAGATTTGCCTAGGGAGCCTAACACTCTTGCACAGACTCTGCTAGTAGCCATCTTCCCTCTCCCCCTCGGGCTCCAAACTTCCCCCTCTGGCTCCATCAAACAGGAAATGCAAGCACAAGTGTCGTGCACTGCAGGTCACTGAGCTTCAGGACCAAATCATTTTTAAATGTGTGATTACATGCCCCAGACTGAAACAATTCCAGCTTATTTTACTTAAACCTTTAAAAAAGAGGAAGTGGTTTTAACAATCATTTCCAGCTAAATCACACAGCAAAACAGGATGAACATGCAGAATGCAGAGATGCAAATAATCACCCAGTGAGTATGTGTCACCATTTGTACCTACATTGTAAATGGAAAGAGTCTGATGGCAATAGCTTTTCTACTTTACATTCCAGTACATTTCCATCTTATCAGTGCACTGAAAAAATACAACATAATATTTGCAGTCTTCTCTCATGTATTCTGACTCTGCTTCTGCATTTGCATTTGAGCAACGTACAGAAGTCTTTCCTATATGTATACATTCCCGTTCACACAGTACCTATTGGACTAAAACGCCATAGCCTGGCCCAGGCAGCAGAAGGCAAGTCTCCTGGCCTCAGTGGGCAGGAAGGCCATAGAAGTTCTCGTGGACGTGTTGGCTCTTCTGAGCTCAGATCAAGTTTCTCTACCAGTTCTTTGTGATACTTTGCAACATCATTTTGAACAAGGAAAGAACATTCTGGCTTGTAGCTATGCATTCAGTCAAAAGAAGCAGGCTGGCAGGGAGAAGAGGTCTGACTTCACTGCAGCTCTGAAGTACTTGGCATGGCCATGCATGTTTAGTACCGATACAGAAGGAGGTGTGGAGCACAATTAATCTTGTCCAAAAGTTTCATAGAAAACAATTTTTATTCCTCAAAAAAGGTAAAATTTCTTGTCCATACTACATTGACTGCCCATCATATCTGTTTTAGTTGTAGGTCCCTCTTGATGCAGCACAGCAAAACATGATCCAGGTCGGGGGGACCGTCAGCATTTGCTATTTGGATATATTATAATAGACAATTTTTGCCTTTTTTGAGGAAATAAAATCTATTTTCTATGAAACTTTTGGACAAGGTTAATTGTGCACCACACCTTCTTCTTTTGTATCTGATAAATGATGGTGTGGCTACCTGCCTTCTGCTTAGTGTGCCTGCAAGCTTAGTGCCATGCTTGAGAAGTACTTAGTGAAGCAGTTGGTGGCAGGGCTCGCAAGTGAAGAGCTGAGAGCAAAATTTCTTGCTTGTCGGGGAAGTTTCGATTGCAGTGGACTAAAGCGTAAAAAATTACTACATTCTTTTGTATCTACACAAGTGTCCATATCAAGGACAATGGGGGTGTTGTCTGTGGCCCTAGGACTGACTTCCACAAGTGAGAAAATCTGGTATTGTAAAGGCTCTCATGTGCCTGTAGACTACAGGGCCTGGGAGTTAGTGGGCTACAGATGTCACAAAAGAGGCTATAGCAGCAAGATTTGAACGACACCGTTATCAATGACAAGGCCAACACCAAGAATGTGCAACACACCTTTGGACATTGGAGCCTATTCAGGCAGCAGATGGAAGTCCATCCTTAGATCCTTGGGACTGAGGGCTGTACACCATACAACTAATACTTGATGACAAGGAGGAGGCATTGTTTATTCAACTTCCCTAGAATGCTGAGGTTTATAAAAATGGATTCAAAGTTTTCATGTAACTGGATACTGGAACTGCAGTCACGATTGTTCCTACAGAGCGTTACTTGTGGAGGAGGTGCCTGGAAAACCTGAAACCTATCCCATGCCCTGTGATGACCTACACAAAGAGCATGTGGTGCTGAAGAGGTATACAGATGGATGTGTGATGGATCTTTGACAGTCCCTAAATTTTTTTTTTCCAGCAATGGGCAGTTTTTGATATTTGGGATTCCTTCCAATACCATAACCCCACCAGTTTTCAGTGAGTTGGAGAGTAGAGATCATCACTGGATCTCAAGTTAAGTGGGAAGGTGACTGAAGAAGGAGTAGGAACTTGAATGTTGAATTCTTTCCTTATTTCTGGGGATCTTGATCTTGATCAACCGGTGAGATTGTGGAGTAGAGGAAAGAGGAATTTTTGGAAGAAGACTGATTCAGTCTTGAGGAAAGGGTGTTTCTCCAGGATCCCGAAATGCTGGAATCAGAGAGATTTTTGCCTGCACAACTAGAGAAGCAAGTTAGAAGACTTTTGGCACTCAACCAAAGAACTCAAGAAATTTGCGGGTTTTGGAGAGTTGGATTACAGTTTGAGAGTTTTTGACTAGTTGGATTTGAGTAGATTTTTGAGCTTGGGGATCTTTATTTCCAACTTTTGACCAGTGCATGTTGGAACTACACTCCAATTACCCTACCCTTTAAGTAAAGGGGTACTTCAAAAGGATTGTGGTGCAGGGAAAAGGAGACCTGTAAGGAGATCTGAAATGAACAAGGAAACTATGGTTTTCATCACTTTAATATTTTTCTACTATTCTTAACTTTTTCAATTCTGGCCTGGACACTAATTGTCAAGTTAAAGTAAACTGTAATTTTGAACACAACCTAGGATTTTGTTTGTTTATTTTTTCTAATGCCGTACTGCCTCTTTCCATATGTATGGACATTGGGTGGATTGCTACTTACCCTTTTGCTAATTTTTCTTCCTTGTTCCTATTTTGGACCCTCAAACGTTTGGTGGACATCCTCCAGCTGGAGTGTGAGTTGAGTTCTCAAGAGCCGGTGACTGTGCCAGGGGCCCAGGAATATAACATTCCCCCTCCTCCCCCCCCCCCCCCCCCCCCCCACACACACACTGACTGGACTTGAATTCTGGTAACCCGTAGTATCCCTGGATGAGGGAACAGCACAAACAGGGGAAGGGCTACATATGTGTGGAGTATGAGGAGTACATAAGAACACCATAAGAAATTGCCATATTGGGTCAGACTAAAGGTTCATCAAGCCCAGTATCCTGTTTCCAACAGTCGCCAATCCAAGTCAGAAGTACCTGGCTAGTACCCATGCAAGTGCAGGGGCAATCCTGGATAACAGCTTTAGTGCTGGCTTACTAGACCTCCAGCTATTTCATTCTGAGATATTTATAGTTCTCCAAGAATTTGAAACAGTCTTTGCTGACAAAGGAGGAGACCTGAAAGGATTTGAAGCAAAGATAGTGCTGAAGGAAGGGGCTGTTCCAAAATTTTGCTAGAACAGGCCTGTGTGCTTTGCACTTTGCACTTACAGCGGGCCTAGTTTGACCAAGCGTGCATACCATGCATTTGTACGGGTTGGCATACCTGGGGAAGAGGCGACAACAGGAGAGGCCATGGGGCCACTGGTGGAGCCCAACTAGCCAGCAGCCGAAGGAGAGGCCATGTGGCTGCTGGTGTAGCCCAACATGCTGGCAGCTGAAGAAGAGGCCAGTCCGTGTGGCCAGTGGCAGTCATATAACAGCCTACCTTGTGTATGTGTGTGTGTGTGTGTGTTTGTGTGAAAGAGGAAACCTGCTTACATATGTGTGTGTGTGAGAGAGAAAGCTTGCTTGCATGTGTGTGTGAGAAAGGAAGTCTACTTTATGAGTGTTTGTGAGAGACGAAGCCTACCTTCATGTGAGTATGTGTGTGTGAATGGGAGCCTGACTGGGGTGTTAATGCATGTATGAATGGGAGTCTGTCGTCAGACTCGTCAGCCTGTGACATCATTTCCAGCCCATAGGACCTTTAAATATAACATTCCACCTGGAGGCAGATTGCGCTCTGAAACAGCAAGCCAAAGGGGCTTGCCCCTTCACAAGCCATGAGTCAGCTTAGGTGAGCCTAGTTGTAACCAGATTGGACTTTATTCCAAACTTTTTATATTATACCTGTTTTTTGTCACTTGGTCTCCTCTTTTCTTTTCTCTGTGGTCTTGTACTTTTCATTCTGCCTATTCCAGTAATTTCTGGTAGAGGCCATTATGGGGATTTGTGTATTAGATCGTCATATTCTGTCTATAGATCTTACTCTAATCTTACTTCTGTGCCTTGTTCATATTTTGGTGTGCCTTATCCCTCGCAGTCTCTTTCTTGTGGTTTGTTAAATGTTCTTTCATTACATTCAAAATGTTTTCATATTATTAATCTGATGGTATCTTAATGAAGGCAGATGTACAAGCTTATGTAGCCTCATATGCTACCTGTGCAAGGCAGAAACCTCCAGCCGGATGTCCCTGGGGTCTCCTTCAACCCTTACCAGTACTGAAGAACCTTGGACACATATCGCAACTGACTTCGTGGTAGACTTACCACCTTCCAACGGGAATAACACGATTTGGGTAACTGTCGATCGCTTCTCGAAGATGGCCCACTTCATGGCCCTATTAGGGTTACTGTCGGCTGTGGAACTAGCCAAATTGTTCGTGAAACACATCTTCCACCTTCACAGCATGCCAAGGCACATCCTGTCAGATAGGGGTGTGCAGTTCACTGCTAAATTCTGGAAGGCACTGTGTAGAAATTTGACATCTCGCTGGATCTAACCTTGGCCTATCACCCGCAATCCAACGGCCAGACCAAGAGAATGAATCAGACACTCAAGCAATTTCTACGTTCTTATGTGAATTTGAGGCAAAACGACTGGGCAGATTTACTTCTCTGGGCTGAATTTGCTTTGAACTCCCATCCTGCTTCTGTCACTGGATCAACTCCATTCCAGATTGTCTATGGTCGTCAACCATTACCTCCACTACCTTTTCCTCTATCCGTAGCTTCGCCAGCTGCTCAAATCATGGCAGAAGAGCTGCAACAACTTTGGAAACAGACCAAGGACTTCTTACTCAAAGCAGGGCAGAGAGCCAAAAAGACCCATGATGCTCATCACCGAGAGGCACCTCAGTTCCAGACAGGTGACAAAGTCTGGCTCAGGACTAAGTACCTTCACCTTAAACTACCCTCTGCGTGCTTCGCGCCATGTTATGTTGGACCTTTTGATATTCTCCGATGCTTGGGAGCATTAACTTACAGTCTGAAATTACCTCCCTCCATGAAGATTCACAATGCCTTCCATGTGGCACTCTTGAAACCGCTTATTATTTCCGAATTCTCGCCCAAGACTCTTGAACCAGCACCTCTTGATGCTGAAGAAGATATTGCTTATCTAGTCCACGATGTCCTTGACATGCGCAAGAGAGGTAAACACTGGGAGTACTTAATCTCGTGGGAAGGATATGGACCAGAAGAGAACTCCTGGGAACCTGCTGTCAACATTCTTGATAAAGACTTGATTCGTCGCTTTCATCAAGCACATCCTAGGAAGCCAAAACCCCCTGGGAGGGTCCCTAAGAAGGGGGATTCTGTTGCGCCCATTGGCCGCAGACACCTGCGGCCTCTCTGTCTCTCCTCTTTTCTGCCTTTCTCCATTCCAGTTGGCAAGATGGCTGCCTCCGCTTTCGCACACCGACCGCTCTGGCGTACCTGGACCAAAAAAGGCGATTGCGTTCACCATTTTCCTTCTGGACTCATCTAGGGCACGCACGTGTGTGCTGGCCCTCCTTTTACGTACGTCATGGCGGGAACCTCGGGGGCGTTCCCTCCGCATGACATCATTACCTCCGGATATTTAAACTCTAAACTCCATTCCAGCTACGAGTCAAGCAAGGATTCATTCCTGCTGATTTCGCTCAGGTTCAGACGCCTTCACTCTGTTCTCTCTCCGGACGACCCAGGTACCTGCTCCTCAGGGGCCTTGCTACATTCCTGTTTTACACTTTGGGGTCACCTTGTTCCAGCTAGGATGCTCTTGGTACCCACTCCTTGGGGGCCTTGCCTCATCCTGGGCCTCCGCTCCTCGGAGGTCCCTACCTTCCTCATCCTATCGCTACAGAGTGAGTATCCCAACTTCCAGCCTCTCTCTCTCTCACCTTGTTACAGTTTGTATTCATGGCATGCCCCGCTCTGCGGACCACTACTGGATCTACCTCACAGGCTTACCATCTACAGCATGGATTCACGGCATACCCTGCTCTGCGGACCACTACCGGATCTACCTACAGGCCTACCATCTACAGTGTGGATTCACGGTGTACCCCGCTCAGCGGACCACTACCGGATCCACAGTCTATTGGTGAGATTTCATCTCCACAGGTCACGCTATGGAGTATCAGCGAGAGCACTTCTCTGGGACCACCCTCCTCTGTGCAGAGATACTCTGCCCGCTCTTCGGGTTATTTCCATCATCGGCTGTATAATAAAGACTCTCTTGACTTCTGTGTGTGTACTATTAGAGCCAGCCTATTGCAGCAAGTCCCCATAGGGCTCCTCCCTCTGGGAGGTTCCATCTCTTGCTACGACCAAGGGCCCACAACACCAACAAAACATAACAGCTTTGAACTTGAAGAGACTACTACAGCTAACCGGATTCTACAACAGTGGAATGCTGATCTGGGGCTTAAACTGGAGGCCAGGTATTGGAAAGCTATTTGGAAAGCTGCTAGGAACATGTCTATTTATAATAAATGGTATGAGATGTTGTTTAAATTATTACATCATTTATATCGTATCGAAACATTTTATGCTAGATTCAGCCCCACCAGCCCCTAGTTTTGGAGAGGATGTGGGAGAGAGGAATCCTATCTGCACTTGTGGTGGCAATGTACTGCAGTAGAAAAATTTGGGGTTATGGTTACTAATTGTATCTCTGCTATCTGTAAGCTACCATTGATGAGATGCCTCTTTATATCTATTAGGAAGGTGGGCTAACAGATGGGAAATGAGAGGGCATTGGAAATTGGTTGGTAATTTGTTGCATGCAGCTCGTTTAATGATTGCCCATCATAGAAACATAGAAACATAGAAATGACGGCAGAAGAAGACCAAACGGCCCATCCAGTCTGCCCAGCAAGCTATGCACTTTATTTTTCTCTCATACTTACATAGAAACATAGAAACATAAAAATGACGGCAGGAGAAGACCAAATGGCCCATCCAGTCTGCCCAGCAAGCTTTCGCACTTTTTTTTTTCTCTCACATACTTATCTGTTTCTCTTGGCTCTTAGTAACCTTTTTTTATTCTATTTCCCTTCCACCCCCACCATTAATGTAGAGAGCAGTGTTGGAACTGCATCTAAGTGAAATAGCTTTAGTTAGGGGTATTAACCACCGAAATATGCAAGCTACACCCATGCTTATCTGTTTGTTCAGACTGTGTAATTCAGTCCTTGTTGATTGTTGCCTGAATATAGATCAACCTTTCTTCATTCTCCCCTGTCGTTGAAGCAGAGAGGCATGCTGGCTATGTATTGAAAGTGAAGTTTCAGTCTTGCTCCCCTGCCGTTGAAGCAGAGGACTATGCTGGATATACATGAAGTGTCAAACTTCCTCCCTGCCGTTGAAGCAGAGAGCTATGTTGGCTTTGCATTGAAGTGAAAAATCAACTTGCTCCCCTGCTGTTGAAGCAGAGGGCTATGCTGGATATGTGTGAATTGTCAAAATTTCCTCCCCTGCCGTTGAAGCAGAGGGCTATGCTGAATATGCGTGAATTGTCAAATTTCCTCCCCTGCCGTTGAAGCAGAGAGCTATGCTGGATATGTGTGAAGTGTTAAACTTCCTCCCCTGCCGTTGAAGCAGAGAGTTATGCTGGATTTGCATTGAAAGTGAAGTATCAGGTATTTTTTGGTTTGGGGTAGTAACCGCCGTAACAAGCCAGCTACTCCCCTGCTTTTATGTGGTTGCAAATTCTTTTTTCCACTTCTGTACTCTTGGCTCTTAATAACTTTTTGGTTCTATTTCCCTTCCACCCCCACTATTAATGTAGAAAGCAGTGTTGGAACTGCATCCAAGTGAATATCTATCATAGTTAGGGGTAGTAACCGCCGCAATAAGCAAGATACACCCATGCCTTTGCTTACCCAGACTATGTAACTCAGTCCTTGTTGGTTATTGTCTGTATATAGATCCACCTTTCTACATTCCCCCTGCCGTTGAAGCAGAGAGCTATGCTGGATGTGTGTTGAAAGTGAAGTATCAGACTTTCTCCCCTGCCGTTGAAGCAGAGAGCTATGTTGGATATGCGTTGAAAGTGAAGTATCAGACTTTCTTACCTGCCATTGAAGCAGAGAGCTATGTTGGATATGCATTGAAAGTGAAGTATCAGACTTTCTCCCCTGCCGTTGAAGCAGAGAGCTATGTTGGATATGCGTGAAGTATCCGACTTTCTCCCCTGCCGTTGAAGCAGAGAGCTATGCTGGATTTGCATTGAAAGTAAAGTATTTGGCTTATTTGGTTTGGGGTAGTAACCGCCGTAACAAGCAAGCTACTCCCTGCTTTTTGTGAATGCAAATCCTTTTTTTCCACACTTCCTCTTGCCGTTGAAGCTTAGAGCAATGTTGGAGTTGCATTAACTGTGTGTATGTTTATTGAGTAAGGGTATTATCTCCAGGCAGTAGTCGTCATTCCCGTGAGCCACCCACTCTTCATTCACGTCCTCTAGACTTGATGGATCCACAGTGTTTATCCCACGCCCCTTTGAAGTCCTTCACAGTTCTGGTCTTCACCACTTCCTCCGGAAGGGCATTCCAGGCATCCACCACCCTCTCCATGAAGAGATACTTCCTGACATTGGTTCTGAGTCTTACTCATTGGAGCTTCAACTCGTGACCCCTGGTTCTGCTGATTTTTTACGATGGAAAAGGTTTGTCATTGTCTTTGGATCATTAAAACCTTTCAAGTATCTGAAAGTTTGAATCATATCACCCCCTGCTCCTCCTTTCTTCCAGGGTGTACATATTTAGATTCTTCAATCTCTCCTCATAAGTCATTCGATGAAGACCCTCCACCTTTCTGGTCGCCCTTCTCTGGACCGCTTCCATCTTGTTTCTGTCTCTTTGGAGATACGGTCTCCAGAACTGAACACAGTACTCAAGGTGAGGCCTCACCAAGGACCTGTACAAGGACATGTACAAGGGGATAATCACTTCCCTTTTCTTACTTGATATTCCTCTCTCAATGCAGCCCAGCATTCTTCTGGCTTTAGCTATCGCCTTGTCACATTGTTTCGCCGACTTCAGATCATTATAGACACCATCACCCCAAGGTCTCTCTCCTGCTCCGTGCACATCAGCCTTCCCCCCCCCCCCCCCCCCCCCCATCGAATACAGTATATTCGGATTTCCTCTCCCCATATGCATGACTTTGCACTTCTTGGCATTGAATCTCAGCTGCCTTATCTTCGACCACTCTTCCAGCTTCCTTAAATCCCGCCTCATTCTCTCCACTCCTTCCGGCGTGTCCACTCTATTGCAGATCTTAGTGTCATCCGCAAAATGACAAATTTTACTTTCTATCCCGTCCGCAATGTCGCTCACAAAGATATTGAACAGGATCGGTCCCAACACCGATCCTTGCGGTACACCGCTTAAAACCGCTGTCTCTTCAGAGAGAGTTCCATTTACCATCACACATTGTCTTCTGTCTGTCAACCAGTTTACAATCCAGCCCATCACCTCGGCACTCACTCCTAAGCTTCTCATTTTATTCACCAGTCTCCTGTGCAGAACCGTATCAAAAGCTTTGCTGAAATCCAAGTAGATGACATTGAGTGCTCTTGCTTGATCCAATTCCTTTCTCGAAGTTGCTGGGAGTCTAAACTGAGATAGATGTACTAGAGAGGTTAACCCATACGCTTCAGAATAGAGTGAACACTTATAAGCAGATTTGGGATCCATATTGGAATTGGAGAGAATGTGCTTTGCATATGTTAATGTTCTAGGTTGCATTAATGACATGACCCGCATATAAGTTGAGCCAAATATGATTTATTGACTGTGAGATGTACATTTATTTATTTTATTTATTTAAAAGTATTTGTATACTGTTTTTACAAACAATGTTTAATCAAGACGGTTTACATAACTGAATAAAATAAGTGTAAACAGAAAAAAATTAAAAAACACAGAATTATAAAAAAGTATAAAATTACAAAAAATGATCAATAGAAAAATAAATAACTGTCTAAAAAATAAACAATGCACTGTACGAGAAGCACAAAATACAAATGAGAATTCTTCAATCACTTATCTTTTCCGGACTTGATTACTGTAACTCTCTATATATAGGTCTCCCAGATAATACACTTCACTCACTCCAATTGATCCAAAATGCAGCAGCACGTATTTTAACAAACTCTTCAATAAAAAACCATATTACTCCGATACTACAATCTCTACACTGGCTACCAGTTAAATACAGAATACAATTCAAGATCCTGACCATTATACACTCTCTCATTTACACCCCTAATTCTGTCACTTTATGCTCTATTCTTCGAATATATAAACCTGCTAGGCACTTAAGATCACTGGACAAAAATCTTCTAGATATCCCATCACCTCGACAGGCCCGTCTCGATATTACCAGAAAAAGAGCATTCTCAGTCATCGGTCCAACCCTATGGAATGCACTACCAGACTCACTAAGATCCATATCCAATTCTAAACATTTAAAAAAATCTTTAAAAACACACTTATTTCAATCTGCATTCCATATATCACTCACTAAATAACCTAATTTCATTTTTTCCTTTGTTTGCAAATGATATGGCACTACATTATTATATATTGGTTTGTTTTATATTAATTAACTTTTGTTCTTGTTTCTGTTTATATAAAATTCCAATAAAATAAACAGTTATAAAAAAGGAACAGCCATATGCTGGAAACTACCCTTTGTGGACAGTACCCAGTGCTCCAGATACTAATTATACACAGGAAGTATATGTGCCATGGCCACGAAATGATTTAGTGGCAATTAAAAATTCCTTGCCTAATTTTAGAAAAGAATCAAGGATGAGGATTGAGGAGGTAAGAGCAATTATTGATGCGTACTTGTCCACATGGCAAGATATACATCAGCTGTTTACTTTGGTGTTACCTAGAGATGTCACCTACTGCTCCTGAGTATGCTTTCAATGTAGGGGCTATGCCCTATAACCCCTAGGAATTTGTGGAGACTGTCAGTGCCCTTTCCCTTTCTTGTATTCATTCCTCTCCTATACCTGAGCCATTGGTGTCCCTTACAGTCTCTGGAAACCCAATTCAGTGTTTTGGTAGACACTACAAATGGCTGCTGCTCTCCAGTTGCCAATTTCAACTGAAAAACTTAAAGTTGTGAGAGTTGCTAATATTACAGAGACACTACCAATATCAGGACGTGATTTATTATGCATTGCACTATATTTTGCATGCCTAATGGTGTTTTTCTCTCTCTGTCAGAACAGAGATTAAGTGATGTGCAAGCAGCACTAATCACAGCAGAGATTACTGCTTGTAAAACTTCCTCTTTTCTTGAAACTGCTGCTATAGGCTGTATGCAAACTGCAGAAATGGATTTTGATTTTTCAGATATTCCTGAGTCCTTATGGGCTGTAGGTAATAATGATGTTGGCCATTTTCAAATTGATCCAGTATACATACCAGTCAACCCCACAAAGAGGTTGCCTTGGAAACCATAATTTGATCTGAAACTTGAGTCTATAGAAGATATTTGACCAGTAATTAAAGATTTGTTACAAAAAGGTGTCATAATTAAATTACCACCTGAAGCAGCTATTCCATGTAATTCTGCCATAGTACTTCCTAACAGTCCAGTCATACCTAATCCTTACACCTTGTTGTCACGCATTCCCCCTGAATCTACCTATTTTACAGTTATAGATTTATGCTCTGACTACTTAGCTGTTGTTAAATTATTAAATTTCCTGTGTTAGTAGATGTAGTTTTTGTTAGCTATTAAGGCTTAGATTATTTTAATAATTCTGTGCAGGCTATTGTGAAAACTAATCTTCTGCACTACTTTATTGCAAAAGAAAGTTTATGGTTTGATTTTTTAGTGTCCAGATGTTACAATTCAGTGAATCGGTGAACCCTTGGGCCGCAACGATAACATGTTAAAGGGCTTATCACAGTTCCTCGTTGACGGGAGATGGACCTCAATGACAGCAGGCAGGTGACGAGGTTGTACCAGTGGAAGCAGCGGCTAGGCTGGCAGTATTCAGAGGAGCTCAAGACAGTCCAGAGTCGAAGGCAAGCAGCTGGCAAAGCAAAGTCTTGGTCTGAAGCAGGGTCGAAGGCTGGCGGCAAACAAGGCAGGGTCCAAATCCGAAGCAGGGTCGAAACCAGGGAAAGTCAAAATCCGAAGCAAGATCAAAGGCAGGTGGCAAGCAAGGCAAAGTCCAAATCCGAAGCAAGGTCAAAGGCTGGTGGCAGGCAGGGCAAGGTCCAAATCTGAAGCAAGGTCAAAGGCAGGCAGCAGGCAAGGCTAAGTCCAGATCCGAAGCAAGGTCAAAGGCAGGTGGCAGGCAAGGCCCAAGACACACCAAGCTGGACCTATTTGCAAGGCACTGTGGAACCCTCAGAGCCACCTTAAATAGTCCTGGGCAGGAAGTTGTCCCTGGGAGCTTCAATGTACTTCCTACCGCGATTCCTTTAAGTAGGGGGAGGAGCCAAGCACCCGCACCTCATTGGGATTGAGGCCGTCCCTGCAGGAGTAGCATTGCCAGCTCCCTGCCGTTTCTATTGCTGACGATGGCGGCACGGAGAGCACTGAGAAGACCCGCATCTGCCGCTGCCGGTGGCAGTCTGAAGAACCTGAGGAGACCTTAAGCAGCCACGATGCAGAGACCGGGCTGCTGGCTCCCTGCCGCGACTGTTGGTGCCAGTAAGTGTGGCCGGCCATGGGGATCGGCTACCACTGACCGCAACACCAGAATTGCAGCTGCGATGATGTATGTATATTAAATTATTTTTTTATGGTTCTCATATTTTCCAAGCCTAAGAAAGAAAGAAATTATATTGTCTATGAATGAATACATATCCAATTTTTTTTATTTTAAATAGTAAACTATAAGATTATTTTGGAAAAAAACAAGAAAAGATTTTGTTTTTACTGTCTGTTTTTATTTTGAATACCATCTACAATCGTACCTCCTGCAGTATAGAAATGTAATAAGTCGTGAATAGCAATATTTTTTCTGTCCTTTACCTAAACAAGATGTTTGACTTATGAATAATAACACAATAAGTAAAATGGCATCTAAAAACTAGAATGTTTATCTCTTCCCTTTCCCTCAGGAATGTGTGGTATGCATTTTATAGTGTTACATAGTGCTACAGTATAGCTTAATTTCTTATGTTGCCTTTATAAGAAAATAATAAATGTATCTTTTGAATTAAGAGGGAATTATCTATGAACAATGAAATAAAGACATATTATTCACTCCAAGAATACATGTTCAATCATATATTAAGCACTGAAGTATAAAACATTTAGACTATCCAATAACCTTGCATAGGAAGAGATTATATATGAATCACAGTGTACTTTTTTCAAGTTCTTTCTCAGAACAAGAAAAGAAAGACAGAGTATAATAGTGTCTGTCCCTTCCCTGTTCTGAAGATTTATTTAAGTTTATATCCCTGTTTTCAAATAATAGTTGAAATATTCATGCATTTGGAAAAAAATGTTTTTTAAATTTTCAATTGTTTAGAAATGTTCTTTTAGTTTCTATGAGTCTGAACAGAAAATAGCCCCATCCTTAGGAATTGTCTCCTTGTTGCAGAGAAAGAAAAAAAAAAGGAACCCTGACATAGTGTATGCTTATTAATAGGGATGTACAGAAGGAAAAAATTCATTTTGATTCTTATTCGTTTCGCCAGGACCCAAAATTGTTGCATTTGTTTCATGGGGGAAAACTAATTCATTTGATTCGTTTTATTCATTTTCCGTTTGCCCATTAAAGTCAATGGGGAAAGTATTTGCAGCCTATTTTTGGCTGCAGAATTGGGGTTTTATTATCAATTCTGATGAAACTTCTGGGGAGCAATCATCAGAATGAGAAAAGCGGTCCAAGGTACTTAGACTGTGGCAAAGTGGCACCAAAGTGGCATGAATAGCCTAAGGCACTGTAAAGGGGCAAAGGGGTACCAGGAGTGGCAAGAGTGCAGCGAGAGTGTCAAAAACACAGCACAGCTTCAAAAGAGAGCACCGATAACAGTTGCATGAACCCTCAAAGGCAGCACGACAGGCAAAGTAGCAAGCAAGTGGCATCAACATCCTACAGCACAATGAAGGGGGAACATAGCAAACAGAATGGGTGTAAGAAAAAACCACAAGGTGCCGATAAAGGGACAAAGCAGCAGAAAGACTAGCACCAACACACTGAGGAACCATGATAGTGGCAAGAACACCACAAGGAGTAGAATCATCTGGTGTATGGCAGCAAGGCAGAGTGGCAGAAAGTTGATAGGTGCAAGACAGGATGGCAGAGCAGAGGTAGTCTGGTCCCTGTGGTTTTGATAGGGGCTAGACAGGCTGGCAGAGCTGAGGTAGTCAGGTCGCTGTGGTGTTGATAGGGGAAAGTCAAGGAGGCAAGACAAGACGAGGCTCAGCATGCGGCGCAACTGTCAACCAGGGTGTACTGTCCACCCGACCCTACTTGAAACATGGACCAAGGAGTCTAACATGCGTGCTAGGACCTGAAACACGATGAACTATGCCTGCTGTTCACAGGGCCGGTGCAAGGGTATTAGGCACCCTAGGCAAACCTTACAGCCTGGCGCTCTTCCCCCACCTCCCCATACACAATTTTAGATTTTGCATTTAACACATAATGTTAACATTTTTTTTTTAAATTTTTAATTTCTGAATTTTACAGTAAATGAACAAAGAACAAAACTTTGTTTGATATGCGGTTACAATAGTAACAAGAAATATTTTTAAGCCACAAAAACAAACTTCAGGAGATACATTCGTATAATCCCATTTACGTTACAATCGAACATTAATAAAGAAATTTGAGGGGGAGTAATTTCTATATTTGAGGACTTGAACAATATCTCATAAAAGAATATTAAGTGGCGAGCCAATACATTTATTTAACTTTATACCCCAGTTCTATCTATGGCACAGTTATGTCTTCTACTATCTAGGAATTGTTTTAAATGATCGGGGATGAAAAAAACAAAGGTATTGTTAGACATCTTTATAATACAGCGACATGGGTAACGAAGTAAGAATTTCGACTCTATTGCTATTACATCAGGTTTCAGTGACAAAAACTCTTTACGCCTATTTTGAGTTGGTCTGGCTAGGTCTGGAAACAGACGTACTTTTTGATCATGAAATAGAACATTCAAATTTTTAAAGTAAGCTTTCATAATAAAGGCAAATTCCTGCTCAGAATAGCAGGAAATAAAAATACAGTTCTATCCACCACCTCTAAATCAGAGTTCTCCAAATAATGAGTCAAATTATGAAATTCTGAATTCGTCTCTCCTCTTTGTTGAGTTGAAACAACTCTCTGAACCAGGAAATTTATCTTTTTAAAGGCAGGTATTTTTTCTTCTTGAATCTTTAAAACATCTTTTAGATATCTTCTCAAAGTAAACAGCAGTAATTCTCCCATTACCTTGGGAAAATTCAAAATTCTAATATTTAGATGTCTTAGATAGTTTTCCACTGCTTCCAGTCTGCGTGATAGAGTAACATTTTCATGAGCCAGACCTCCAGTAGTACCTTGAACACTCTTAAGATCTTGTTTTATTACTTCAACCGTTTGTATCTGTTGTTGTAAAGCCGTGCAATCTTCCTCTATCTGCTCGCTAGATGTTCCAGGGAGGCCTCCCTGTACCCCTTCCTCCACCGCCAGGTTCCCTGGGCTTCCAATCGTCCCTCCACTCGTGGGGTCTCGGCGTACCAGATCTCCAGACTCCGCAGATACTTCCGGGTTAACAGCGGAGATCCCAGCATGTTCAAGGCTTCCGACGGGCGTACCGCCTCCTGCCTCCACATCCCCCGATGTTCCCGGGGAGGAAGCCAACGAAGGTGGTCTGGGGTCCGGCGGGGACAGAGTAACATCCCCCGACGAGAGTAAGTTTCCTCCCCTTGCTCCATCAATGGGGCTTAACCCCGGCGTAGTATGTATTGGGACAGCATATTGAGATATTAATCTCTGCTCTGTAGAAGGACCAGGTTCTGCTGGGTACACCCGGACCTTACCCTTACGTTTATGCGGCATTTGGAATGAGGAAATCCCGGTAAACCAGGTACTAAAGAAATTTCAGGAGGAGCAGGAACAAACACGTCCATTCACGCCGCCATCTTGGACACTCCCCCCCACATAATGTTAACATTTCTATCAGTTTTTGGGAAAAAAAAACAACAGGTAAAGAATAATTTCAAATTTAATAGTTCAAAAAAGATACTTTTTATGAAGAAATATATGAATCCAGAAGTAAAATATTTCTTCTGCATGCTTGTTCCTCAAAACAAATCTTACATGATTAATAAGTAGGGATGTGCATTCGTTTTGAGCAAATGTGCAATCTGCAACTTATTGGTCCCTATTCGTTGCATTCGTGGGTCCGCGAAATGCATGGTGAACCCCCACGAATGCAACATATCATTCGTTTCATTCTTTTTGTTCGCGCCACAGTATTTTAATGGCCGTTTGAAATAGAATGTGAGAGTAGGGGCGGATTGATTTATTGGGGGATAGGGATTCCCCCGGTGGGCCGGACTAGCTGATCACATGGCCTCCTCTTCTCCGGGCCAATGAGGGCGCCGGGCAGAAGAAATGAAGAGACCAGGCCAGCGGGGCCGAAGAAAAGAAGATGGCGACTGCCAGCCGCCACCGCTGCTGGAGAAATGAAGATGGCTGCTGCCAGAGAAATGAAGCCCGGTGCAGTCAGCCACCGACGGAGAGCAGGCCAGCGGGGCTGAAGAAAACAAGATCGGCGCATCCAGCCGCCGCCCAAGACCAGGCCGAAGAAAAGAAGATGGCCGCTGCTAGCCGCCGCTGGCGAAATGAAAACCGGCGCAGTCAGCCACTGACGGAGACGAGCTGTTCAGCTGAGGGCCTTTGGGTGTATATGTATTTGAGATCGGAAGGGTGCTTATGTGTATGTGAGAAAGGAATGGTGCTTCTGTGTGTGTGTATATAATATGTATGTGAGAGAAAGGAATGGTGCTTCTGTGTGTGTGTGTATATGATTTATATGTAAGAAAGGAATGGAGCTTCTGTGTGTGTGTGTATGTGAGAAAGTAATGGTGCTTCTGTGTGTGTGTATGTGGTGTGTATGTGAGAAAGGAATGGTGTTCCTGTGTGTGTTTATGTGAGAAAGGAATGGTGCTTCTGTGTGAGTGACAGGGAAGGTGCTTCATGTATGTGAGATAGGGAGGGTGCTTCTGTATGTGTGTGGTGTATATGTGAGTCAGGGAGGGTGCTTGTGTGTGTCAATGTGTGTGTGTGTGCGAGAGAGACATGGAGCAAAGTTTTGGCTGGCTTGTGGCTCTGAGAGAGGGCATGTGTGTGATTGAGCCTGTTTGTAAGTGAGATAGAACATGTGTGAGATTGACAGCTTGTGTGTAAGTGAAATAGAGAGAGCATGTTTGTGATTGAAAGCCTGTGTGTAAGTAAGAGAGAGCGAGAGCATTGTGTGATTGAGAGAGACTGGCCAGAGAGGTGACGTGTGTATGTGTGAGAAAGACTGATCAGGGAAATGACTGGCGTGTGTGAGAGAGAGAGAGAGTGAGAGAGAGACTGGTTGGGGAGGTGATTGGTGTGTGAGAGACAGAAGAGACTGGTTGTGGTCCCAAAGGAAGAGGACAGTGAGGACAGCTTCAGCAGCTACTGCTGCTTCTGGTGTGGCCTGCAAGGGAAAGGTGTAGGAGAACTGCTGGAAAAGGTAAGTAAAGGTGGCTTTTTAAGTTCATTTTTCTTGATTGACTACCATTTTAATTATTGAGTAGTAAGTGATGTGTCTGCTGTTTGAAATATTTTATTGGTGTTTGGTAAAGCTTTCAAAATTTGCATGTCTTTAATTATTGGATATTCTATTTATCAGCTGTTTTGAAATTATTTTATTACTATGATTTTACTATTCTGATTAATGATTTATATATCTTGATTTTATTGATTGTTTCATGAGGAATGGTGAAATTTTTGTTTTTCCATTGTTACACATAACACCAGTTTTATAAAGGGTTCCAGAGGTGATCTAGAAACTACAAATCAGTGAGCCTAATGTCAGTGCTGGGCAAAATGGTAAAAGCTTTCGTAAAGAACAAAATTTCTGACCATATAGATAATCATAGTTTAATGGGAAAAGTCAGTTTGATTTAGCCAAGGGAGGTCTTGCCTCACCAATCTGCTACTTTTTTTGCAGGTGTAAATAAACATGTTGATTTTTTTCTGGTTTTTCACACTTCAGGGTAGATTACATTCAGGTACTGTAGTGTTTACAATCTAACAAAGAGATGCATCAAGCTGCAGTAGTGCTCTAATGAGCATTATATCGCATATATCGCATCATATATGCGATATTTTGCATCTACCCACCCACGTTCCATCCCCTATTACAATGATCTTCTTTTCTTGAGATTTGTATGCATGAATAATGCAAATACGTGTAAAGAAGGTCATGCATAGTCAATCCTATGCAAATGTTTTATTGCGACCGACCAAGAAGGTGGTCAGCCATGATAAAATAACAACACCTCTTGGAAAAGTAGTAAATGTGAGGCTGGAGGCCTGGGAATTGGGACTTAAGCGGCCCCCAACTCCCCCCAAAACTGTACAAATAGAAAAAATGAGCCTGCATGGCAATGGTTCCACCCCCCCCAGGTCAATATTAAATCTTAGGGTTCCTCACCCCATAGTCCATCAAGAAAAATGAAGTGCAGGCCCCAGCCCCCCTTCCCATGTCCCCTCACCTCCAAGTCCAAATCATAGTCCCCAGCCCCCCCTTCCCATACCCACCCTGCTCCCCAAAAGGTAAAAATCACAAAACAGGGTCCTGGGCCTCAACCCCCCACCTTCAGCTACCATTCCGCACTCCTCAAACCTTCAAATGAAGTCTCAGCTCTTGCATCAGGGCCGGGTGCACCCTGACACCTGGACCGGTTGGTGCCATTTTCCAAAATGGCGCTGACCTGACCTTGCCATGTGACTGGGATAAGGTTCGAGGATCGGACCCAGGCCATGTGGCCGAGGTACGATCCCCGACTATAAGACAGGGGGTAAGTTTGTACCTCAGGCAACAGAGGATAATGTGACATGCCCAAGGTCATAAAGAGCAGCAGTAAAATTTGAAGTCTGGATTCCCTGGTTTGTAGCCCACTCCTCTAACCACTAGACTACTCCTCCACTCCACTGAGTAACTACAGCTCTCAGTAATTCTAGCTCAGCTAGGTCCCAAACCGTCATTCACTTTTACCTAACCTGGAGAGACCCCGTCTCTAAGCTACAAGGCCAAAACACCAGCAACATTTATTATTATTATAAGAAGATGAGCCTAAGCCTAAACTGTGCCATTCTGCCTAGCCTTTTTTTCTCTGCTTTGAAAACCAGTTACTTTAGCGTTTTGACCGACCTTGTCGTTAGGGTAAGGATTTATTTGTTTGATGAAACTGTCTTTCAATACATTTTCAATACAAATCCCTCTTTTTAGTCAAAATTCTGAAATTTAGGACTTTGCCCTTATTTGTCAGTGAAGTCATATTTCACTGTCATTCATCAGTAATAGTCAGAGGCTGCCACATGCAAATCCTCTAACCTGAAACTCTGATTCATACCTTTTCAACAGAGGTTTAACCACCTTCACAACAGGAGCTCTGATGACCTTTCTAGTCTTGCTTTGACTTTCCTGAGCTGGCAGTTCATGTTACCCTGCCTTTTCCTAGTGTAGACAGAACATATATATTAACTGCACCATATAAGTAACCAACTATGGTCATTTCTATGGCAGCACGCTCTTTCTGTCCCTCCCTACTGGAAGGGGAAGGGGATTCACATATAATCACTGAAGGATTGCTGTATTATTGTTTGAACTTATTTTCTTACATGCTTGTCATGACTGTGTGCTGTCTGCAACCTCGAAGTATGTGGAGCCTGGGTTTTGTCAATGAAAATTATTTTTATTTGGCATCAAAGTGCTATGCTTGTTTTTTACTGGGTAAAAAGCAATATCATATGAAAGCTATGGAGAGAAGGGAGGATGAGACGGGGTTGCAGACAGCCCTGAGAGGAGCTGGCACAAAACAAAGAATCTTCTCAAATAGGAGAACACTTCCCAGCATACCTAGCGGCTTGCCCAATCAGAGCACAGTCTATGCAGTTCTTAGGGAAAATCAAAATAAATGATAGGGCAGGTGTTCTGTGCAGCCAGCAGGTGGCAGTATAGCACATAAACAAAATCAGCATATAGACACTAAAACACAGAACAGCAATATAACATAAGATTGCTTTCAAGACAGAACAGTCACTGTTGTTCGCTTTGGGCCGTCCCTGATATGAGGTGAGAGATATATGCCATGAGCCCCTTTCCTCTACCTCCCAGCCTGGCACTCTTCTAGATAACTTCTCCCTCCCATGCTGGGCAAATGGAAAGTTCTGTAGATTGACAGTGTCACAATCTGCTTTTTCTGATCACCACCTGTAAAGATGTCAAAGAAACTGGGGTTTCAGTCCATCAATACCTTCCACTCTACCGTATGTTTTCTCCAGGGCCCCTGCCCTGTCCGTGCCTTGGCCTGTACCCTCTTTCAAACTATAGAACCCCTGTAGGGTCAGTTGCAATGTAAATTCTGCAAACTTCAATGTGCTGGTACAGCCCGGAAGTGCCAGTGGGTCTTTTATCTGCCCTCATCTGCTATGTAATTATGTTACCATGTAACTCACCTCCTCCAGTAGTCTTCCAGACAGTACCAACCTCATCCAGCCTTACCTTCTAGAGACGCTGTAGCCACACAATCAGCAGAAGGTAGGGCTTGCATCACAGCAAGATAGGGTTGGTGATTTTTTACTGCCTCTCCTCTCCAAAAACCATACTGACCTTGCACATAGGTAACGAGTCCCATTTGGCCACTGGTGGGGACCAGTGTCTCTGATCATCCTTCCCCGCAATCAGCAAAAGCCAAATTATTGCTTTCTAGGTTCACTGATTTTTAAAAACCTGCACTGGAGTTTTACAAATAAAAAACTAATTCAGCTATGCAGTTATATTTTTGTGAATTTGGCAAATTAATTAGCAAACTTGCATTTTTTAAAGTTAAAATGCTTCTGACACTTTGTCAGTTTTAGATGCTGTAAGAAAAGAAAGTATTTCCTTTCTTGCATCTCTGGAACCCCCATTGAAAGGGTTTTTTTCCCCCTACTGTACTAGTACTTGTAAGAGAGGTGGACCCTTGAGCCGAGACGCGGTTGCTGCCACCACCAAGGGAAGACCCCTGGTGATCCTCGTCGTTGGGAGGCAGTTCCGGGAGAGAGAACCCAACAGGACCTTTACCTATACCAGCCCACGTTCCCCACGGGTTGAGCTCTTGGGTGCCGGGGCTGGCAGGACTTAGGCGCGGGTCTCTCAGACAGCAGGCAGAAGACTGGTCAGATGTACCAAGGGTCAAGGCAAGCAGCAGGCTACACAAGGTGGAGGCCAGGCCGAGGTCTGGGCAGGCGGTGAACAAGCAGAGACGTAGATCCAGGCTGAAGATCAGGGCAGGCAGCGAACAAGCAGAGACGTAGAACCAGGCTGAAGATCAGGGCAGGCAGCGGACAAGCAGAGACGTAGAACCAGGCTGAAGATCAGGGCAGGCAGCGAACAAGCAGAGACGTAGAACCAGGCTGAAGATCAGGGCAGGCAGCGGACAAGCAGAGACGTAGAACCAGGCTGAAGATCAGGGCAGGCAGCGAACAAGCAGAGACGTAGAACCAGGCTGAAGATCAGGGCAGGCAGCGGACAAGCAGAGACGTAGAACCAGGCTGAAGATCAGGGCAGGCAGCGGACAAGCAGAGACCAGGAAACAAGCAGGGTCAGAGCCAGAAGATCAATCAAAGGAAGCAGGGATGAGGAGGAGCTGGAGCAGGATCCGGAGCTGGAGGCAGAAGGGCAGAAGAACCACAGGAACACGGGATCAGGATGCAGACAACATGCACTCACCGGGAGCTGGACCTGTTGCTGAGGCGAAGAGGAAGCGGCAAGGTAGGGTATTTATACCTGCCTTGCCTGTCGTCATTATCCCGAGCCGCAGGGAACCTTCCCACCATTGGCCCTTTAAATCTAGCCCAGGGATCACTCTGGCATCGGCAGCGTCGGGAGCGGCGCAAGCAGGCCGCAATGGTGGCAAACCGTGCTGGGATGCGGCAGCAGAGTGGGATGCTGGAGCGGGCTTCCTGCCTGCACAGATGAGGGGACCTGGCCCGACTCCCCGAGGGCCAGGGCGCCTAACAGTACTGTGATCATAATAAGTGTTCCTTCCCTCCCAACCCTTTTGTAAGCTTTCATACAGGCCAGGCACCTGAAACATGCTTTCAAGACATCCAGCCCTGAGGTGCTGCGTGTGCAGTAGGTTTCTGAAGCACAGCATCACAAGGCACGTTGGGATTCCATTTGTCTGGGATACAGAAAACAAATCTCAGTTATTGCTGCTTAGGGGGCATTAGTGGCTGTTGCTGTAGCAATTTCATAAATAATAAAATGCTGATAAAATATTTGATAAATGATGCAGTCCTGCTCATAACACAACAGTGAAGAGCAGTGGTTCTATATCTAGTTCATAAGAATCACAGAGCTGCATGCTCAGAGTGAATTTCTTATTCTTTAATGCCACCTGCTGGCAAATTATAAAACTACAGATAAGAATTTGCATCTAGATTCATCATTAATATGAATACAAATGAAATTAAAAAGTGTTTGTTGATGGTGTCGATGGATGAGAATCTATTGATACTCTCCTTCCTGACTAAGGAGGGTCAGCTGCCAGCGAGCAAGAGTTCTCTTTTTAATCTTATGCATTTTGACATGAAAGGGTTGAAACCTTGATGATTGGTACTACTGCTTACAAGTTTCAAACTTGTACTAATTCAACCTCTTTCTGTGGCATGAAAAAAGATAGTTAAGCACAAGTAGACATCTCAGGTACAATCAAATTATCCATCAAGTTACTATGTAAACCGATGTGATATTTCTAATTGAATGTCGGTATAGAAAAATAAACAAATAAATAGATAAATAAATCCAAGTCACAAGTACCTGGCAAGCACCCAAACGTTAGGGTCTCAGGGGTATAAATTGCCACTGAGCTCGTGCAAAAGCAACAGAGGGAAGGCGAGATCCACCAAGCCTAAGTGTTGGTGGCAGAATATTTGGAGAGGAAACTTTGAGTAGGTCCCCAAGGCCTAATCAAGTGAAGAGGGTTGTTTGGAAAATTTGGAGAAGACTGAGAGGATTTATGCTAATTTGGATCAGCTCCTGACTGAGAGGGAGGACCCCCTGGAAGGAAGGGCTGAATCCTTGTTTTTGCATCTTGGACCCTGTTAACAGCAAGGTGGCAGACAGATTGGAGTTTCTGAGCATTTTGAGAAGTACTTTGGAGATTCAATCTATTTTCGAAGCTGGGGATGGTTTTCTTTCACCCCTAGCGAATATTGGAAACTGGAGGAGAGCTTACCTACCCTTCAGGCCAATACAGTAAAGTGCGGCCGAGGTTACCCTGCTTCTAACCCGCTTTCTACTCACAATTTGGCTGCGTTAGCCCAACCCGCGATTCACAATCCCTTTTAACCCATCCTTACCGCTTCTTTAAATCAACGGGTACCCCTTTCCACCTGCGGCATGTATATGAGATGTAAACAATCGGATTAGCTATTCCCCCCCCCATTCAGTAACACGCGCCCCGACTATTGCCTTTTTAACCTGCAGTTTACCCGCGCGTTTAACCTGCTAATTTACCGCCTACCCCTACCCCTGCGTTAGAGGCAGGGGTAAGGGTAGACGGCAAACTTTCCCCCAAAAGAAAACCTAAAAACCTAAAATCCCCTCCTCCCGAAGCGACTGGACATGTAAAATATGTAAAACCTAAAAACCTAAAATCCCCTCCTCCCGAAGTGACTCGACATGTAAAATATGTAACCAACTTACTTTTTGTTTCTTTTCAGCCCTTTCAGCACTCTCTGCCGTCCTCCGGAGGGGGCAGCTGGCGGCGAAAGCGGCTTCCAGCTTTCGCCGCCATGGACGGGCGACGTGACGTCACGCACGCCCGTCCATGTGCTTTCGTTGGCTTGAGCGCCCGTGCACTACGGGCATGCGTTCGTCCGTCTTTGCCGGCCGGGGCCGCTGGAAGCCGCTTTCGCCGCCGGCTGCCCCCTCCGGAGGACGGCAACTTTGTTGGCTTTAACACATACAAGTAAGCGGATTTTAAAACATGCTCATTAGAAGGCCATTCCCAATTTTACCAATTAGTCCACTAGTTTGCCCTTTCTGTTTCGAGATCATCCAGGCCCCTCTGATTCTTCAGCTTGCACTCCCCCAGTTGAACCAGAACACTCACCCAGTTGATTTAAGCCTAAATATTTATGCAGACTTACACCTCATCAAGAGCAGATCAAACATGCATGGCTGGCAAATTTAAAATATGGATTTATGAGCATAACTCTTGTTCCTGCCCCGTAACACCCCTGACATGCCCCAATTCTGCCTCTTTTTTAGCTTGTGCATGCGCATATACGAGCATAATTTGTGACTTTTTAAACACACATTGCTCATGTGCAGCACATATATGCGGATATATGGGCCATTTAAAAATAGCAACGCTTTTAAAATTCATCCCTAAGTGTGACAATGATTGTACATGCTGGTTACCTCACCATAGCACCTGGGGCCCTGGAAGCTTAGGCCTCATCCTGCCAGAGAACTCCAGCCCCCAAGGCTGAAGTTTGGTGCACCAGAGAACTAGAAATTATGGGAAAGTAAAAACAGCCCTGGTACTTTGCTATAGGACCTGCATCAGGACCCTCTGCCAGAGAAGGGATTACATATCAAGCCAAAACATCCATCACCTCTAGTAATGCAGTTGCCAGATGATCAGCTGTTCTGGCTACCGCTGTTCCAGGGTCCACTGGCCAGCATGCTGGTAACTGCTCACAAAAGATTGTAAAGAGCAGAATTCAGTCACTGAGTAGTAACACTGCCCGCTGTCACGGTGCCTGGCAGTGCACTAATGTGTGTGGCGTGCACACAGAAGCTGCTTGCTTGTAAGCACAAAAGAGGCAGACTGCCTGGGCACTTGACTGCACAGACCCACCCAATAGTTAGGTTCAGTCTGTTAAAACTACCCACTGCCCACTGTCACGGTGCCTGGCTGTGCACTAATGTGTGTGGTGTGTACACAGAGAAGCTGCTTGCTTGTAAGCACAAAAGAGGCAGACTCCCTGGGCACTTGACTGCACAGACCCACCCAATAGTTAGGTTCAGTCTGTTAAACTGCCCAGTGAAGCCCAGTGCACAGAGAGACTAAGTAATTTGAATTTAAAAAAATCAGTTTAAAAAAGCTGGAATTTTTGTCACTCCAGAAAAATGGATGAAATTGAAAATAATATATCTTTCCAAGCCAGCCCAACACCCTAAATGGTGGTCAGTGCTAGCTGACCTAGCACAGCTTCTCTTCTCAGTCAGAGATCACCAAAATAAACAGCTTGAAAGAAACAGGACTAGCTGGCCCTGGCACTGCAGCAAAACAAAGAATAATTAGCTTTTTCTTTCCTTAACTAGCTTAACTAGCCTATCTCTCAGTGCAGCCTTCTCTTACACCCAGCCCACCTCCCCACAGCATCACTGGAAATAAGTGCGTGGCTCCTTGTGCTGATGTTTATATAGTGCTGGCTCATCAGTAAAATCAACAGAGAGCACTGAATGACAGCGCGATTGGCTGCATTCAGTGCATGTCACAAAATGTCAGCGCAGATAGGCTGCATTCCGGTATCCATGCCGACCTGTCCGACCCTTTCCTGTGAGTCACTGTGACTCACAGGAAAGGGTCAGACAGGTCGGCATGGATACCGGAATGTAGGGCATGGGCGCTGCCATTTTGTGAAAATCATAGGTAGCTAGTAGCTAATGGGGGCGAAGAAAAGCGTGCGCTGCTGGGCACACCAAATTAAATGGATAATAAGTTAAATACGTGGGGAGTCGCGATGCGTTTCGCCTCCCCACATATTTAACGGATAGGACAAAATACGTTGCGGATCGCTAATAAGTCGAAAACGGATGCACACCCCTAATTCACAGTTGTGAAAGCATAAGTCGGTGGATTATTGCCTGTTTTCACCTTAAACTCAACCCCATATAGGTAATCCCTGAATTTGTCAACAACCACCCACTTAAGGTCTAAGAACTCCAGTTTATGAGCAGGGTAGTTCCTCTTAGTTTTACTCAGACTGTGGCTTGCATAGGCCACAGGACTTAGTCCTTCTGAATGTGGATGATATAAAACTACCACTAAAGCCTTCCAGGCAAGCATCTATATGCAATTCATAGGGTTTGCCTGGGTCAGCAAAAGCAAATACTGGTGCATTACACAGACACTGTATGGTCCTTCTAAAAGCAACCTCACATTCTTGAGTCCATCTTACACCAAAGGACTCTGATACCTTGTAATATTCTCTCTTGTCAGACACGCTACGTTTCTGCTACTTTTTCACAGGTGGATAACCATGCATCAGCCCCAACAATGGACTTACAATCTTTGAAGAATCTTTCACAAACTATCTGTAATATCAACTAAACCCAAGAAAGGAACGTAACTTTCTGAGGTTGGCTGGATGGGGCCAGATAGTGAGGGCAGCTATCTTATCAGGGTCTGTGTCCACTCCCTCCTTAGAAACAATATGCCCAACATACTTAATCTCAGCTTAACAAAATTTGCATTTGTCCAATGATAATTTTAGGCCAACTGTGCCAGTCTATCAAGTACCTTGAGTAGCCTTTCTTCATATTTCTCTAGTGTTTTCCCAAAGACTATCAGGTCATCCAAATATACTAGCACTTCTAATAGATTCATGTCCTCCACAGCCTTCTCGATTAACCTTTGAAACATAGCTGAGGCACCTGAGACTTCTTGGGGGAATCGATACAATTGGTAAAACCCTAGTGGACATATAAATATGGTTTTCTCCTTGTAAACTTCGCTCATGAGTATTTGGTTATACCCACTGCGTAGGTTCAGGACAGACAACCAGTGACTCCCAATCAGAGAGTCAAGGGCATACTCAACTCATGGTATAGTATACTGGTCAGCCGTAGTCCTGGAATTTAGGGTATTGTAATCAATACACAATCATACCGTACCATCCTTTTTCCTAACAACTACAATGGGGGAGGCAAAAGGACTTTGTGATTCAGCGAAAATCCCTGCCTGCCTGAGTTCCTCCAGATGCCTTCTCACATCAGCTAAGTCACCTGGGGCTATCTTTCTTGATCTTTCCTGGAATGGGGTATCATCTATAAGACGTATGTGGTGTTCTAAACTTTTTGCACACCCTACATCCCACTCAGACCACGAAAACACGCTAGCATGTTGTGCTAATGTTTGCTTAGTCTGGCCTTACAAGATGGGGGAATCAGAGAGTCCCCAAACTGAAAAACACTTGGGTCAATAGTCTGGGTACACCTCCCGTTAGGTTTTATTCTCTGCACAGTCTCCACTCAGCTCACTGTGGTCACTCTGATCCCTGGGAATAACTAGACAAGGTGGTTAGACTCATTCTTCAGCCTAACAAACACTTTCTGTGTCTGTCCTCCATCTAGAGTTAGTACACCATTCTGCACCAGTAACCCTGCAGGCAAATCGGTCCTCAATTGGGGCCTCAATTAACACTGTGCTGTGTACAAAGGTGATATCAACTGTCAAGCGAAAATTTAACTCCTTCACACCTCCCGATGGTATTTCAATAGGGGTTTTGCTCCCCCACTAAATCCAGCACCTCCTTTCTGTGCAATATCTCCTCCACTCTCTCGTCCAGTCTCTGTGATCCCTGAACCAGTGATGGTTCGAACCTCTGCCCTGAAGGACTCAGGGGCAGGAGGCAACTTTAATTTCAGACGTTTTGTGGAAGACCTGAGGAGTCCATTCAGCAAATTTGAAGATCCACTATTGTATCACAATTTGAAGTGGGCCTTGGACAATTCTTTTCACCACCACTTCTCTTGAGGATCTTATTAACATCACCAACAGTTTTTCTATTACCTGCTGTTTTCATAGCGGTTGCTATGCGCGCCATAGCTAGGTGGCACTCTACATCTTTAATGTCTTCCTGGACTACAAATTTGAGATATCCGCTACGATCTACCCACTCGGACGTCGTGCTGAAGGACTACAGCACTGTTGATTCCGAAGATGAAAATATCTCTAACTACCAGCCTGGTTGTCTGCTGGTGCTACCATCAGTTCCGAAGAAGAAGACATCTCTAGCTACCAGCTTTCGCAATTGGTTAACTCGGAAGTCGTGCACAAAAACCTATGCAACTGTTGATTCCGAGGAAGAAGATATCTCTATTTATCAATCCTACATGTTGTCCATTCGGAAGTTGTGCCCAGAAGCCTATGGCACTGTTGATTCCAAAGAAGAAGATATCTCTGACTATCAGATTTATGTTTGGTTTACTCGGAAGTCGTGCTGGAGGTTTACAGCACTGTTGATTCCGGGGATGAAGATATGTCCATCCATCAGCCTGTTCGTTTTGCTGGTATTGCCATCATCTCTCTTCCAGCATCCTGCGGGTCTGACGGTCAGATGCTGCCGCGGCTTCTCCTCGCCACTTCTCCCTGGAATCCCCGGGCTGGCCTGATGCTGCGGATCCGCCATGTTCCTGATGATGTAAAGGCGCACACGCTCCAGAGTTTGTACCAGCAAGAGCGCGAACCTCGGGGGCATCCACCTGTAGTGACGTCAACCGCTTCCACCTTAAAAGGTCTTTGCTTGCAACTACGAATCGAGTTAGCAAGGGGGATAACTCTCTCATTGCTGCTCTGCCTCCTCAACTTACCAAGGGGTACGCACTCCTCGGGGACCCCGTTCTCTCTTCTTGATTTCAGATTGCTAAGATGGGATCCGGTACTCGCTCCTCAAGGGCCTACGTCCCTGAATGCTCAGAAGACTCCTTACTGCCTGGAAGCAATCGCAAACGTGAACACTGTGAGTTCTATTACAGATAGGAACCAGTACTCACTCCACGAATGCCTATGTTCCTAATCCCTGAAAACTCTCTTCTGTCTAAGACGTTATCATAAGTATGGAGATCGTGAGTTTTTATTGCAGATTGCAGATAGGAACCGGTATTCGCTCCATGAGGGCCCATGTTCCTAAAACCCTTCAAAAACTCTCTTCTATCTCAAAAGCTATCGCATACCTATATCTGGTACATTACTATTTCATATTGCAGATAGGAACCGGTACTCATTCCACGAGGGCCCATGTTCCTAAACCCTTCACAGACTCTCTTCTATTTCAGAAGCTATCACATACCTATATCTTGTGAATTACTATTACAGATTGAAGATAGGAACCAGTACTCGCTCCACGAAGGCCTATGTTCCTAAAACCCTCCAAAATCTCTCTTCTATTCCAGAAGCCATTTCATACACAGATATTGTGAGTTCTTATTCCAGACTGCATATAAGAACCAGTACTTGCCTATGGCTCCTGTTCCTGAATATACTGAAGACTCTCTGTTGCATAGAAGCCATTACAGATATCTACAATTGTGAGTGTATCATCTGTTATTGATTATGTATCCTGCATACCCTGTCTACTCACTACCTAAAATCTCTCTCTACAGCTCAGCAACCCAGAGATCGCAATTCCAGTATCTGAGGGACTTCAGTCCTGCTGGGCACATCAACTCACTACTATCACCTCTGGTGGCTCTACTTCCTGTCTAATAAAGAACTATCTGCGTTTGTCTCCATACTCCAGCCTAGCCGGTGGTCCCTCTCAGGATATCCTCCTGGGGGCGCTGTCATCTGCCATCAGTCCAAGGATTCACCAATTTACATTAAGTGTTTATTCCTTACACTACTAGAGTGGTATCATACAGACTGCCACTCTGTGGGAGCCAACCCACAACAGATCCTTAACTCCGCCTACGGAATATTACAAATTGCTAGCTCCTTCCCTTGAGGGAGCAGCAGTGTACAGATTGCTAACTCCTCTCCTTGGCAGCGTGATCCATAACAGATTGCTAACTCCAAGCAGATTTATAACAGATTGCTACTCCTCCCCTTTGGCAGGGTGATTTATAACAGATTGCTAACTCCGCTTCTCGGGAGGAACAGATCTACAACAGATTGCTAACTTCGCCCCTCGGGGGAGCAGATCTTCAACAGTATGGCCATTGGCCACCGAACCTGACTGGATATTCAGCCGCTGCTACTTAGCCAGATAAGTCTGTACTTATTTAGCTAAGAAGTACTGATTTTCGGTCTCTACAAAGGCATTTTTCTGGAAACTTGCTCAGCACTAGTAACTTTGTTGGGAATTGCTGGGAATTTGCTAGGGAATAGTAAAAGTTGCTTTCTTGGGAATTGCATAAACTCTATAAAGGTATTTTCCTGCAATATGCTGGTGATTCTAAACCTATTCTGCTAAGATGAAGGTAGGGTAAGTAGTGGAGTCCACTCTCTCTGCCCCACAACTCACCAACTTCGAAGGCTTTTTTCCTTATATAGATAGCCTCCCAGGAGGAAAAGGTTAAACACTTTTCCAGAATTAATCGTGGTTTTTAAATTAACTGGTTAATCCTACAAAATATATTTAAATTAAATACAACCAAATCTCTCTAGATCATTTGGCCTAAAACAGCTTGCAAAACAGAGGTCCAGTAGCAAGATGGGGGCTATCCGATCTTTTGCACTGAGTGAATCGTGCACGATTATCTCCCAGTTGGAGAGAGGTTATATGTGTGCATCAGGTGCAAAGAATTTGCGACTCTCAAGAAATAAGTATGATCCCTGGAGGCCAGATTGTAATAAGCTGTAGTAGACCTGCTGCAGGTTTTTGCGCGTGGTATTATGCATGTTTTCCCGTGCTTATTTTATGAGTGTATGTAATAATGTGGTTAGCTTGGAAAATACATGCGCAGAAATCCATTCAAAAAACCGCAGCTGATTTAGCTCAAGTCGATGCTAATGCCAGGTAGAGGAGGCAATTAACTATTCATATACAATGCAGAGAGCCGCGTTGGCATTAGTGCTGTTTTTTTTTTTAAGCAGGTTTTTTATCACTTGATCAGGGCAGGAGTTAAGTGTAAGCTCCTGTCTGAAGGTTGAAAAATTAAGCTGCAGAAGCTGGAAGAGAGGTCGGAAAGGGAACAGGCACGTCAGAAATTCTGAATGCACTGAAAGATAGCACTGATTTTACTGTGGGTCTTATTATATCGGCCCCATAAAGAGGAATATCGATGAGGTCTCCAGTAACATTTCAAGAACAGTCCCACCGTCACTCTGGCAGCCCTGTTACATCCATGGAGGAGCAAGGTCACATGGGAGAAGAGCATCAGCCTAGCATAATGGGAAGTGATCCTTTAGAAAGGACCAGCTGTGCAAGTGATATATTATCTTCTCTTGCCAAGGATAAGTCTCCTGTGGAAGAGCTTACTAGAACAAGATTAAGACCACGGTAGTGACTGGGATTCTATTATCAGGAATACAGTTGAATGGCTGGTGGTCATGAAGATCACATAGTGACTTGCCAACCTGGTGTGAGAGTAACAGATCTATGATGATACATAGACAGAATGTTTGGAAGTGCTGGGGAGTAGGGGTGTGCATTCGGATTGACCGCATTAGTAAAACGCAACTCATATTTTTTTTTTTACTTAAAAAATTGATTCGACATAAACGATCGGATTTCCCACATATCGAACATAGATATGTTCGATATGTGGGAAATCGCGATTGTTGAGCCAAAATAAAAATATAAACCCCCTCACCCTCCTTAATCCCCCCCCCCCGACTTACCACAACTCCCTGGTGATGGAGCGAGGAGTGAGGACGCCATTTCTGCAATCCTTGGCGAGAAGCATGTGACGTCGGCGGCACGTCGAGTGACGCCGGCGTCACGTGATTCCCGGCTCGTTCGCGCCGGACGGCTCGTTCGGCCCAAAAAGAACTTTTGGCCAGCTTGGGGGGGCCTCCTGACCCCCCCAAGCTGGCCAAAAGTTCTTTTTGGGCCGAACGAGCCGTCCGGCGCGAACGAGCCGGGAATCACGTGGCGCCGCGTCACTCAGACGCGACGTCACGTGATTCCCGGCAAGTTCGCGCCGGACGGCTCGTTCGGCGCGAACAAGCCGGGAATCACGTGACGCCGACGTCACGTGATTCCCGGCAAGTTCGCGCCGGACGGCTCGTTCGGCCCAAAAAGAACTTTTGGCCAGCTTGAGGGGGTCAGGAGGCCCCCCCAAGCTGGCCAAAAGTTCTTTTTGGGCCGAACGAGCCGTCCGGCGCGAACTTGCCGGGAATCACGTGACGTCGGTGTCACGTGATTCCCGGCTCGTTCACGCCGGACGGCTCGTTCGGCCCAAAAAGAACTTTTGGCCAGCTTGGGGGGGTCAGGAGGCCCCCCCAAGCTGGCCAAAAGTTCTTTTTGGGCCGAACGAGCCGTCCGGCGCGAACGAGCCGGGAATCACGTGACGCCGCGTCACTCGACGTGCCACCGACGTCACATGCTTCTCGCCAAGGATTGCAGAAATGACGTCCTCACTCCTCGCTCGATCACCAGGGAGTTGTGGTAAGTCTGGGGGGGGGATTAAGGAGGGTGAGGGGGTTTAATTTTTTTTTTTGCACATATGTACATATACCCAACTCATTGGATTTTTTTTATGTCCATATTGGCCGCAAGTGGGACCCCCTTTCGGACATAAAAAATATGAACATAAAATTTTGCTCTGCACATCCCTACTGGGGAGAAGTATGCCATTGTGGTGTATGTTGCACCAATGACAGAGGAAAAAACAGCAGAGAGGTTCTGGAAGACATATTTAGGTTTTTAGACAGGAAATTGAAATCCAGAACCTCAAGAGTAGTATTCTTCAAAATGCTATTTGTTCCATGCATAGGCCCACAGAGAAAGGCAGAGATCCAGATTCTCAATATCAGAGTTAGCTGCTTAACTTATGCAGTTAACACCACTCCTCAGAATGCCTCTTACTCACCCATGGAATGTCCCCTTTTTATCCAACTAAATTCTAGTTGGGTAACTAGTTAACTCGCAAAAATTTAGTTGGATAAGGGCCAAATATAGCTTGGTAAGCCATTTAGATGGATATCTATTATGTTATCCATCTAAATGGCTGTTGTATATGGACCTCAATAAGTTTCTCTGAATCAGAGAATGAGAGGCATTTAAATAAAGTACTTGCTTTCGGGAACAATTCTGGGTTGCAAAGAAATTAATAATTGCAGTAAAAATGACAAAGGACAGACAGGGTATGATCATGAAAAATAGGGACACACTGAAATGTCTTTATAGCAAGAAGCTTGAATAACTAAATTGGTGAACTGGAGTGATATGTGAGAATATAGTCATAATAGGCAGCACAGAAACTTGGAGGAAAAACCTCAATCAGTGGGATGCAACAGTACCAGGGTACAAGTCATGCTGATATGACAGAAGGGATCACCACAAGAGTGGGATAGCCTTCTTCTACATCAGGAGTGGCATGCAGTCAAGTAAGATTAAACTTCAGAAGGATACAGGCCAAAGTATTGAATCCCTATGGATAGAAATTCCAAGAGAGAGAATAGGAGAAGATTAGCAGTGGGGATTTACCATTGTCCTCCAAATGAAGGAATGTATGCTGAGATCAAGCAAACTGGGAGACAGAATTAAAAATGGGGACTTTAATTACCGCACCATTGTTTGGGTGAATGTCTCCTCTGGTCATACAAGAGAGGTAGAAATTGCAGATATTAATACTGTTTCTTGGAGGAGTTGGTCCAAGACCCCACAAGACAAGATGCTATGCTAGATCAGGTCCTCAGTGGAATGCAGGACCTTATGTAGGGGGTGACAGTGAGCATAACATGATCAAATGTGGTATATATATTGGAATAAAAGTCCAGAATAAAACAGCAGCGGTTTGCCTGAATTTCAAGAAGGGGGATTAGACAATAATTATTTTATTTTTCATTTTATTAAATTTAGTATGCCACATGTTATTAAACATAATCAGTGAGGAAGTTGGTAAGAAAGAAAGGGATCCAACAGGAGGGTTCAAGGTGTGCATGATACATGGAATAATTTAAAAAATTGGGGATATATAGGGGATATATCAACATTTTTACATCAGTATCTTTCATGGTAGGGAATCAATGCCTTTTGCTAACTATTTTGTTAAATAGGGATTTCCATGGTATTTTAATTGTTAATGTGGGTGAATGGTGTATATGAGTGTGAATGTAACCGAGTCATTTAATAAATGTAATTATTGTTTTTAATAAGCATATGATTATATATGCAATGAAAATTTGTATTGTAATTTAGTATGGATCTTTAAAGAATTTACATGTTGTATACCAGTTATGAATTTGTTTATAATAAAATGTAACATTTATTTATTTAGGTTTTTTATATACCGGCATTCGTGAAAAAATCACATCATGCCGGTTTACATTCGAACAGGGTGTGCAAACAGTACAAGCAGTACAAAACCGAATTTAGTGCAGAGGAGTTGCAGTTACATTGAAACAGGGGTACTGGAACTGGGACAAGAGAAAATACAGTAGAAGGTTAACGCATAACATGTTGATAAATTGAGTTCTGGAACACATTACCAGCTGATGTTACACTCCACGGCCGGGCCTGCTCACCTCGCTGTGCCTTCTACCAGCTCCGGGCACGTCCCCTCCATGGCCGCTTCCAGCTCGTGGCGTCTCCGGTCCCCCTGCACTCCCGCTCTGGACCGGGTCTCATGGCAGGGCTCGGCGTCCTCCGTGGTGTCGGCCCCACCCCTAGGTGCGTGCACGTGGACCGCCCGGCCTCTTAAAGGGCTAGGGGCGGAACCCAGCTCCGCGGCGCGCCCTGATTGATTGCTTCTTAAAAGGAAGTGGTCTGACCCCACTTCCTTGCCTTGGCAATCGGGTCTCCACCTGATGTCTTGGGTCATTCCACCACTACCTGTCCAGTGCTTGCTCCGGATCCCATGCCACGGTCGATCGCATCCTGGGACCACCGTTCCGTCCCGTATCCTCTTCCGTGGGGGCCGGGGCCCAGGTCTGGCAGAGCACTACGTTCGGGTCGATCACATTGTGATAGCTGCTCCTGTGCCTTGTTCCAGTGTCTTGTTCCAGCGTCCTCCTGTTCCTTTGTCTCCCCAGGTAGTACCACTCGGACTGTCTTCTCGGTACTGACCTCTGCCTGTTACTTCCACTACGTTTGACCGCCGGCTGGATTTGACTTTTGCCTGTTTCCTTGACCACATCTGAACGCTGCCCGGTACTGACCTCTGCCTTTCCACCGACCACATCTGCACACTGCCTGGAACTGACCTCTGCCTGTCCACTGACCACGTCTACACGCTGCCTGGAGCTGACCTCTGCCTGATCACTGACCACATCTGATTGCCTCCTGGAACCTAACCTTTGCCTGACTGACCATCCACAGACTGACCACTGGTATTGACCCCTGCTTTGGCTGACCACGCTATCCCTGACTCTGGCCTTGGTCCTCGCTCTTCATTCAGAGACACTGTTCTGGCCTTCTCTGGCTCCTGGACTTACTGACCTGAACATCGACCGCGTACCCTTGTTCGTGGTGGGCACATCCCTGTATTTTATCTCTCGGAGATCCTGCGAGGCCTACCTAAGACCAGGCGGCTCGGGTAACCAAGGGCTCAACCTGAGGGAACCCCGGATTGCTATTGGGGAAGCTCCAGCTAGCCTCTGTTTCCTCCTGTGCTCTGCCTCCTGGTGGCAGGCGCTCTCTGGGTCAGGAAACAACAAGGAAGGCTATCTAATAAAGCCGTGGAGGCAACAAAATGAGGATTAGAAGCCACAATGTCAAATTTTAATCCTTTATTGAAGACTTGGAATATTGTTTGGGCGCTTTTGAATATTCCAAGTCTTCAATAAAGGATTAAAATTTGACATCTTGGCTTCTAATCCTCATTTTGTTGCTCTCTGGGTCAGACCAGGGAGCCTACCAATTCTGCACCAGGCCAAGAGTCCACCTCCCGGCGCAACAGCTGAGATAAGATTACAAGCAGACCCTAGAAAATTCAAGTCCGAACTTAAAACATGGCTACTCGGCTGTGCATATGCAGAATCCAACTAAAAATGACCTTTTTTTCCTTGCCTTTATTTTAGAAGTTTTAATTTTATTGCTTTTATTTTTTCTTATTGCTCTCAATTTTATACTGTATTTGTTTTATGGTTTAAGCTTTGTACTAGTTCTTAATTATTTATAATTTTATAGTTACATAGCTGTTAGTAATTTGTTTTTATTGATGCGTTATTGTATTTCATTTCTTTTATATTGTAAACCGTTGTGATGGAACTTCCGATACGATGGTACATAAAACCTAATAAACAAACTATAAACTTCTATTTGTTTAACATGTAATTCCTTTCTGTATATATTTATAATATAAAAAAAAAATACCATACTGGAAGCCCAGTTAGAATGCATCCTGCTAACTGAAAAAGGACCACGTGGTTAACATCGAGGATAAATAGTGAGGTGCATAAGGGAAAAGAGAGGTGCATAAGGGAAAAGAGAGGTGCATAAGGGAAAAGAGAAGGGAGCACAATGCTTTGCTAAGGCAGGTCAAAAGGGATTTTGAGAAGAAGCTCACCAGGAAAGCGAGAAATAATAATAAAAGGTTTTTTCCAGTATACTATAAGTAGGAGATCAGCAAGATAGGGGGAAGGGGCCTTGGAGGTAGTAGGAGGGCCCGCAATGCCACGAGGAAGGCTATGCTGTTCCTCCCATGGTGGAAGTGGGGCAAAGCCAGTGGCGATTTCCTGTGGGCTGCGGTGATGGTGGTGAGAGCTCTCCCCATGAGTCGGCAGGTTTGTTTAAAGTGGACAGGCCTAATTCATCCTGAGAAGTAGAAAACTTGAACTTCCACAGCATTTTAGCAATTAGCTATTTGAACAAAAATCAGGAAAGGGCAATGGATGCTAAATTTGCGCCTTCTATTGCCAATTTGTTTAAAGCAGATTTTGGGTATATATTAATCTCCATTTGGATATATTAATCTCCATTTCATCTAATTTTTTTATGGAAACGTTTTATTGATGGCGTGTTTTTGCAATGGATAGGTTCAGAGCCTTTATTACAAGAATTTGTAGACTGGTTATATCAATGCCATTCTAACATAAAATTTTCATTTCATTCTGCTCTCTCAGGTATTTCTTTATTCGATATTTGTATTACGAAAACAATAAACTGTTTTTCAACTACTTTATTTAGAAAATCAACTGATAGAAATACTAGTCTGCGTTTTTCAAGTTTTCACCCTTTACACTTAAGGGAAAAGCTTCCATTTTCACAGTTTCTAAGATGTCGTCAATTATGTTCACCAAGTTTCTGAAATTAAAAGACAAGCGCAGTTACTGGCAAAACGTTTGATACAACATGGCTACCCGGTACCGTTGGTTCACTGCGCTTTTAAGGGCATGCTTTATTCTGACTGGGATATTTTATTAGAGCCTCACTTGAAGAGTTCTTTGAGTGAAATTGTTTGTCCTTTCCGATTCTCTAAACTTTCTGGCCACATAGTGTCCATAATATGTAAGTGTACCATTTTTGTAGGATTGTAACTCCTAAGGGCACACAATTAATTTATTTCTTCAGGGTTGCTCTGGCTAGCTGACTTGTCCTCAGCTTAACTCTTTTTATGGGGGGAAGCTCTTGCTTATGGCCCAGGCGATGAATAAAAACTCTAGTGTACCTTGATCCCCTTAGATTGTGTCTGCTAGTGCTTCCATGAGGTGAGAGACTGTAAGAATTAAATAGAACCAGGACTGAGCATAAAATAATAGTTTACTGATTCATAAAGTTAAATAGAGTCCATTTGTCAAAAAGATGAGTAGTCATCTGACTACTGTACAGGAGTTTCTGCTTGGTAGATAGGTGCCTTAGTTATTACAGACATCGGGGTTGAGCCCATGGTGATTGTAAATGTACAAACTCTTTCAGCAGCTGCATGGGAATCCTAGTGGAGGTATCCCCAAATCCACTGTAAAAAATTCTACCTTTAGACATCTTCTTCTCCTTGGACACCCAGCCTGTCCTGGTCTCTCATGTGGAATTCCAGATGGGATCTCCTGATCTTGTTCTTCCTTCCTTTAGTTTGGTTTTTGTTCTTTTCTCTGTAACTTCTCTTAGAGAAAAGTCAATGGGATCAGGCATGCTTTCCACTCTGAAATCCCATGTGGGGAGGGGGGGGGATCCAAAAACCCTCCCAATTTAACTCAAAGTCCAAAATATACTTTAAAGCTTAACTGGGTACTTCTTCCTAAACTGGGGTTCTTGCTGTCACAGGTACTTGCCATATTCAGGGTGTGAATGGGCTTCACTGATCTTCAGCCTCTGTCCTTTGAGTACGGCCAGCAAAGATGACATTCCTCAAGCCTTCAAAATTTATCACAGCAGGATCCATCACTGGTGCTTGCCTACCTAGGGTTTAGAGAAGGCTCACAGGTCTTTGGTCCCCTGGTGAGAGCACTTTTGCCTCTAAAGGGTATCAGGCTCAACCATCTATCTCTCTGTAACTTAATGTAAGAAGGACCCTCTGACAGGGAGTGCATGATGAGGTATCCCCATCTGAAAGAAAACTCCTTAGGGCAAGGCCAGAAGGCCCCACCAGAGTGTGGAAAAAGTACATCTTTACTCTCTGACTACTTCCTCAAATGTTCAAACAGAACAGTGGTCTCTTGTGAAGATTTGCTGGCCTTCGGAGTGAGGAAACTCACTCCAAGATGAGATTTGGGCAATGTTCTCTCAAACTAGCTTGTTGTTGCCCAGGTAGAGTGTCCATCAAGCTAGTTTGAGAGAACATTGCCCAAATCTCATCTTGGAGTGAGTTTCCTCACTCCGAAGGCCATCAAATCTTAACAAGAGACCACTGTTCTGTTTGTACGTCTCACGGTGAATGTGAAAGTGGCCCCCAACCCCTACACTCATACCTAATCCCCACCTCGAGTTACTAGGTGAGCCTCTCATAGGGATACAAATAGCTGTCTAGGGAAGAGACTGTGCTACTGAGAATCTGATGTCTGGAATGTATGTGCAATAAAGTTGCATGAGGATTGACATGTGAGTCACTAACCCGGAAGTGACCTAGAGGAGGTACTTCTTGGTTTTACAGAAGTCAGAAGAACTTTTAAAAGTTTATAAAAATGGATCTGAGCCATGAAAAAATTAAAAAACAAAACAAAACAGATTCTAGGTGGGGGAAGCCTGCCCGAGGCTATAAATCCCATCTTGGATTTATAGCCTCAACTGAATTTTGCCAAAATCGGTTTGGCTATTTTTAAAAATTAGAATGATGACAAAATAAGCATTGGGGCCAAGTAGGAGGAGATTCTCCTGACCACCAAAAGTGATCTGGGGTCTGAGAATGTATCAGAAATACCTCAGAGTGCCTAAGGCGGATCTGAAGATCCATATTGGCCAGGTCAGAGATGCCTAACTAATTACATTCTGTGTTTCTGGAGGGGTTTTGTGAGGTTTTCAAGGCTATGCTCTGGAGATGAGCAGAAATGGAGAAAGGGGACCCAAAACAGTGTAAAAGGGTGAAAAGCCTGGGACTAAAATGCCAGCAAAGTCTGAGAGAATTTTTAAATATATTATGGTGTAATAGGAAGTAGGTTTTATAGTAAAGAGGGAATCTGAAACACTGGAAAAGGCTGATAATCACTTCAAAATCCTTTCCAAATTATTTGGAAGAGAAAAATTTGGATTCCCAAATTAATTTTCTCAGTGAAAGAGAAAAAGAAATCAAACTCCATTTTGTCACTGAATCCTGAGGGAAGTGTCTGTCTATGCAAATGAGCTGTTGACACCATTTTGTGAGCCAGTGCTGAAGGAGGGAAAATTATGTGAAGGGGTTAGTGGACTGATAAATATAAGTTTCTCACTGATAAAGAAATTCAGATTCTATCTCAGCCTCAAACTATGGGCCTCATTTTCCAAAGCTATCGCAGGCTTGCGCTGTTAGCACAAGCCTGCGATAGCTAGCGAAAGTAGCGCAGGCCTGCGCTACTGAAATCGGGGCGGAGTTGGCCCCGGAAGAGGAGGAGTCGGGGGCGTCACCGGGGCCGATTTCCTTTCCGACGCACAGCGGAAAGGTAAGGCCCTTTTCGCTGGCTATTTCACGCCCAATAACTACACCTTCTATGGTATAGTTATTGGGTGCGATCGCACCGCGGAGGTGCTATCGCTGCCGGCTAGTGTAGGACTGCCCCCCCCCCCCGCCCGACCCCCCGTCCCCCAGTAGCGCAATTTTCTAAAGTATCGCAGGCCTGCGATACTTTAGAAAATTTAGAAAAATACTTAATTGGATAATACTTTATTGGAGATGTTGCCATTTATTGCACGATTTCAAGAGTAGTTACTATCTTGCAAGGTGATCAGCACAATTTTAAATCAGTTATTATTATTATTATTTTTTTGCCTATTTATATTATAGTTTTAAATTGCATCCATAATTACAAGGATGACTGTTTAGCTCCTTGTCCAATGGGATAAGCTGAACCAGTCTTGGTTCTGCCCCACTGCATGCGTGGAGTTTCCTAAGAGAAAGAGGACTACATTTCAAGGCTTGCAACATAGTAAAGCCAGCACTGTCTCAGCCAGTTAACTTTGGACATGGACCTTTGGTCATCCTAATGAGTTTAACTTGTGCAGAAGGCAGTTCTCCTGTAAGGGACTTCAAGGAAGCCATTCTTCACATTCTTACTAAAGTTCCTCAAAACATTCTGAATCTGGAAAAGTTCATTTTCAAGAACCTGTTTGATTGACAGAATGGGAAAAGCTTAAAATATCCTTTTTTCCCCCTCTTAAACAATTTAAACTTGGTTAAATTAGTTTGACTTCCAGAAATAGAAGGTATGAAATGTGGATCCATTCATTTTTGTTTGCATTTTTTAGCTCTGTTATTTTGTCAATGAAACTAAACCCCTGACCAAGAAAAGCTGACTGGGAAAATTGAAATTCTAATTTCCTCATCACCCTGTGTCACAAGAGGATTTAACTAGTCCCCAGCAGCAAGGAAGGAAAAGTGCACTTGACATAAAACCGTCCGAGTCAGTAACATGAAGATGTAAATTGAGCAACAGAGAGAGGCTTTTAAGAAAAAGGAACTTAAGAGGTAAGAATCACAATGAAACTCAGAATGAGAAAATCCCTGAAATCTAATGATGAGAAGGGGGGCACCTCACAAAGGAAATTCCTGTGAGTCTAGTTTTCCTTTTTCAAGTAGTGAGAAGAAGTTGCAGTATAGCAGAGAACTTTCCTAGAGAGAATGAGAAATTATTTAAGAAAGTTTGAGGCATGCTCAAGTGATTGGCAGTTAAGATTCAGTGCAAAAAAATGCAGAAAGTCATGCATTTGGGGTACAGAAATCTTAAGGAATGATATACGATGGAGGGTGGCATACAAATATGCACCAAACAGGAAAGAGAACTCAGGGTATTAGTGTCTGTTTGTTGATCTCAAGGTATTGAAACAGTCTGATTGTGATGTCCATCGGTCGTAGACAACAGCGACCGATGCAACTCACTTCATGTACTGCTCTGCTCTCGTCTCTGGGCCTAATTGCAGCGGAGGCTAGCCGCTACTGCTGCATTCCTCCGGGTTCCCAGGACTTCTCAAGGGATCTGGGATGCTGCCACCACCCATGCCGGCTCTGGGCCTTCCTAGACACGTGCGCATGCCACCAGCCTCTCCTTTGAAGATCCAAGGGCGGGAACCTCAGGGGCATCCCCGGATGATGATGTCGCCAGGCCGGGATTCTTAAGTACTGCCTTTGCCCTTTGCTAGCTGACTTGGCAATGAGTTCTAGAGATGTGAATCGTGTCCTCGATCGTCTTAACGATCGATTTCGGCTGGGAGGGGGAGGGAATCGTATTGTTGCCGTTTGGGGGGGGTAAAATATCGTGATAAATCGTTAAAATCGTTAAAACCCGCTAAAATCGTTAAAACCCGCTAAACCCACCCCCGACCCTTTAAATTAAATCCCCCCCCCCCCCGAACCCCCCCCCCCCCCCCAAATAACTTAAATTACCTGGTGGTCCAGCGGCGGTCCGGAACGGCAGCGGTCCGGAACGGGCTCCTGCTATTGAATCTTGTTGTCTTCAGCCGGCGCCATTTTCCAAAATGGCGCCGAAAAATGGCGGCGGCCATAGACCAACAGGATTCGACGGCAGGAGGTCCTTCCGGACCCCCGCTGGACTTTTGGCAAGTCTTGTGGGGGTCAGGAGGCCCCCCCCAAGCTGGCCAAAAGTTCCTGGAGGTCCAGCGGGGGTCAGGGAGCGATTTCCCGGAACCCTCGCTGAACCCTCGCTGAACGACCTCCTGCAGTCGATCTCCTGCCGGCGCCATTTTCCGTACGGAAAACGATTCGCGGCGGGAAATCGCTCCCTGACCCCCGCTGGACCTCCAGGAACTTTTGGCCAGCTTGGGGGGGGCCTCCTGACCCCCACAAGACTTGCCAAAAGTCCAGCGGGGGTCCGGAAGGACCTCCTGCCGTCGAATCCTGTTGGTCTATGGCCGCCGCCATTTTTCGGCGCCATTTTGGAAAATGGCGCCGGCTGAAGACAACAAGATTCAATAGCAGGAGCCCGTTCCGGACCGCTGCCGTTCCGGACCGCCGCTGGACCACCAGGTAATTTAAGTTATTTGGGGGGGGGGGTTCGGGAGGGTGGGGGATTTAATTTAAAGGGTTGGGGGTGGGTTTTAGCGGGTTTTAGTGTGCCGGCTCACGATTCTAACGATTTATAACGATAAATCGTTAGAATCTCTATTGTATTGTGTTTCATAACGGTTTAAGACAATATTAAAATTATCGGACGATAATTTTAATCGTCGTAAAACGATTCACATCCCTAATGAGTTCCTTCGCTATTGATACCTGCTCCTGGCTTCTCAGACCCATGGTTCCTGTATCAGTTCTACCTGCCTCTGGACTCTGCTCGGAGACCTTGCTGCACTCTTGTGTGAGACTGTCTCCTGGCTTCCCCCGCTCCTCAGGCTAGCCCTGTGCCTTCCAGAGCTCCTGCCTACTGGCCTCCCTGCTCCCCAGGCTCGCCCCTAGGAACCACCTTCTGCTTGGAGTCTGGACCCGCGCTTCCCTGCTCTTCGGGGCAGTGTCTATTAGAGATGTGAATCGGAACCGGAATCGGTTCAGATTCCGTTTTCGATTCACATGTGGGTTTTTTTGCATTGGGCCTAATCGCGGTTTTGTTTATCGGCTGTGCCCGAGCCGATAAACAAAAAACCCACCCCGACCCTTTAAAACTAACCCCTTAGCTTCCCCCACCCTCCCAACGCCCCCAAAAATGTTTTACAGGTACCTGGTGGTCCAGTGGGGGTCCTGGGAGCGATCTCCCACTCCGGGCCATCCTCCCTCTCCCGGGCCGTCGGCTGCCACTAATCAAAATGGCGCCGATGGCCCTTTGCCCTTACCATGTGACAGGGTATCCATGCCATTGGCCGGACCCTGTCACATGGTAGAAGCACTGGATCGCCGCCATCTTGTGGTCCTACCATGTGACAGGTACACATGGTAGGAGCACAAGATGGTGCCTACCATGTGACAGGTTCACTCAACGCACAATTAAGCTCTGGAATTTGTTGCCAGAGGATGTGGTTAGTGCAGTTAGTGTAGCTGGGTTCAAAAAAGGTTTGGCTAAGTTCTTGGAGGAGAAGTCCATTAACGACTATTAATCAATTTTACTTAGGGAATAGCCACTGCTATTAATTGCATCAGTAGCACGGGATCTTCTTAGTGTTTGGGTAATTGCCAGGTTCTTGTGGCCTGGTTTGGCCTCTGTTGGAAACAGGATGCTGGGCTTGATGGACCCTTGGTCTGACCCAGCATGGCAATTTCTTATGTTCTTATGTTCTTGGCACTCACTCCCAAACTTCTCATTTTATTTACAAGCCCCCTATGGGGACTGTATCAAAAGCTTTGCTGAAATCCAATTAGATCACTTCGAGCACTCTTCCTTGATCCAATTCTTTAGTCACCAAATCAAAAATATCAATCAGATTTTGTGTGACAGAACCTTCCCCTGGTGAATCTATGCAGCCTCAGGTTCAGCAACCCATCGGATTATAGATAGTTCACTATCCTTTCCATCAGCAGAGTCGTCTTTAATTTTCCCACCACTGAGGTAGGTTAACCGGCCTGTAGTTTCTGGCATCCTCTCTGCTGCCACTCTTGTGAAGCGAGACCACCACCACTCTTCTCCAATCCCATGGTACCACTCCCGTTTCCGGGAGCACATCTCTCAGTATCCTGGGGTGTATCTCATCTGGCCCTATAGCCTTCTTCTCTTTCAGTTTGCCTAGCTTCTCCCATACATTCTCTTCTGTAAATGCCGGAGTTTTGTCTATTCCATCCCTACTTACAGTCTTGTTAACCAGCAACATTCCTTCTCCAGGGTCTTCTTTAGTGAATACCGAACTGAAGAATACATTTAATATTTCTTTTTTTTTTAATTGTTTATTTATGATTTTAACATGTAAATACAATACATTACTTGCTATAATGACTTTTACAGGTGGAGTACTCTATACATATTTTCAAATCCATACTACATATTTCAAAAGAATCACTTTTCATACATCCATCTGAGATTTTAAAGAAAAATTTAGAGAAGCATTTAAACATTATGAGCAATTATTTAAGCAATAAGTATAAAAAAAATGTAGGTTCCTAACCCCCTTCATCTATACTAACTGACATTCCTTCAATCTCCCAGAAGGGTTCTGAGATGCTCAGAGTCAGTGAATTGATAATTCTTTCCATTCAATTTTATTGCACATTTACATGGGTAGCGGAGAATAAAATGACCACCCTTCTCATTTACTTTAGCTCTTAATTCGAGAAACTGCTTCCTTCTAGCTTGTGTGGTTTTTACTAAATCTGTTATGTTGGTGGACCCTTGGGCTGGTTAAGACAGAGGATGGAGTGCTGTAGAGATCCACAGCAATTGTCCCAACCAGGATGCGGTTCGGAGGCTCGAAGCAGGCTGCGACCCTGGACTACGGTGGAGCCCTATGCGACCAAGGACGGAAGGACGATGTGGAAGCCTGGAGATTGGAGAGTCTTCACCCTGGAAACCAGCACTCCCCTGGGAGGAGCCCTTAGGAGCCCAGTCGCTGGGACTTTAGGAGATTCACCCTGGAAGCCGAAGTTCCCCCAGGAGAAGGCCGTAGGAACTCGGCCGCTGGGACTTAGGCTACTCCGGAAGATTGAAGATGGTCTGGACGCAGGCGCCTCCTGCAGGTCGTGGGTTCCAGATGGCTGGCGCCTCCAGCAGGTCGTAGTTAGTCCTTGAAGAGAATCCAAAGGCCAATCCAGGAGTCGGAGTCCAAAGAGTGGTGCGCAGCCAGTCCAGGGGTCAGTGTCCAGAGAGCGGTCCGCAGCCAGTCCAGGGTCGGTGTCCAGAGAGCGGTCCGCAGCCAGTCCAGGGGTCGAAGTCCAGAAGAGCAGTCCACAGCCAGTCCAGGGGTTGGAGTCCAGAAGAGTCAATCCAGCAAGGAAGATAGCGCAGAGGCGGGACGAAGAAACAGCACCGACGGAGAAGCGGAGCGGAGAAGAGTCAGGAGACAAGCCGGGTCCAAGTGAAGATGATCCAGGAGCGCAGTAACAACCAGCAAGAACCAGGAACCTTGTTGCAAGGCAAAGACTTCTTCTGAGCTGCAGGGTGATATACCCTGCAGCGTCTGACGTCATCCACCGGCCATCCTTGAATTTCCCGTGCTGGCCCCTTTAAGAAGGGAGTCCCTGTGTGCGCGCGCGCCTGGGGGGCGGAGCCATCTGTGGACGTCGGCGGCGTCTCCCTCGCAGTGGAGACGCTGCGGCAGGAAGCACTGCAGGCCCGGGGGGTTGAAGAGTACCTCGGACGGGTCGGGCCGGCCCCGTGGTGAGTGAAGGGACCGGGGCACGGCCCGGTCCCGTAACAAAATCAGGATAAATCCATATTTTATTCCCGTAAAAGTTTTTTAACCTATTGCGGAAAATTTTTTTTAAGATAGTATCCCTGTCTGAAATAAATGCAAAAGTTACCAACATAGTACCTGTCCTTTCAACCACAATTTCATCTTGAGATTTTTCTAGGAGATCAGACAAATCTATAGTGGATTCAGCATTTTCTCTACGATCTTTTACAGCATTATCTTGTGTCAAATGAACCGGATCCTTTGTTTTAACTGTATTACTTATATAAAATGCCCTTACAATGGTGGGCATATGCTGACCAGTTATATTCAAAATTTTCTCAATATACATCCTAAACAATTCTATAGGAGAGATCTTATTTATAAAAGGAAAATTGACAATTCTGAGATTCAAGACACGTGCATAATTCTCAATATTTTCAGTGTTTCTCTGCATTTCAAACTCAGCCTTAATTTGTTGAACTTGAACCTTTTCCACCTTCAAGAGGCATTGATCAAAAATATTATTCTGCTTTTGCAAATTAATCAAGGCTGATGAATTACTCTTAACTGTTTCATTTGTTTCATTAACAACTTTAGATAAATCCTTAATAGAAGAGGCTAAATTCACTAAAACATTCCACAAAGTATCCATAGTTATTGATGTAGGTCTTACTATTATTTCTTGAGATTTTGCTTTCCCCTTCATATGTTTCGCCACCTCTTTAGTAGATTTTACATTCATTTCTAATTTACTCTCTTTAGTTTCAATTATTGACGGAAGAGTCCCTCCTTCCAATACTTCTTTCCCATTTAATATTTCACTAACCTCTTCCAAATCCAACCCATCCTGGGAGCTTTCTGGCAAACTGGGGGAAACTTCCCCTTTTTTACCAGGAGATGGTGGAATGTCCGGCGCTCCTGGACTCAAAGAGATATTGTCGGCCAATAGGGACAGATTTAGCTCCATTTCCATCCCTATAGCGGCCCCCTCTACAGGAGCTATCTGTGGGGAGTTCAACCAATCGGCTACTGTCCTCTGTCCTTGATCTAAATTTGGTGTACTTACGGTTGGCTTTAATTTTGCCTTCCGATTAGTATGAGGCATTTATATAATGAACAGATCAAGGAACTTTAGGACAGTTATACCTGATTGTCCCTACTTATCAGATGCTCTCTAACGAAGGAAAAAGAGACCTAACCTTATATACAGGGCTCAGGTGACGTCATCGTCACGCGCCATGGAGTTTCTCTCGCTTGGCCCTTTAAAGGGTCGGGTGTTCCGCGCGTGCACGCACGCGTGCCTGGGGTGGACCCAACACCAGCGAGGATGCCAAGCCCTGAAGTGAGGAGTAGTGTGAGGTCGAAGGCCCTGAAGGCCCGGGATAGGCCGCAGGACGCCGCGGATGCCAGGGACTGGCTGTGGCTATGAGGGAGGATGGACCAGGCCTTGTAGACGGGAGCCCGAGGTGAGCAGGGCTGGCCGTGGCACCAGCGTGGCCGGGACACGCAACACTCAGGTGAGCCTCTACCCAAACATTAGAGACATTATGACCTTTAGTGAGCACCAGATTGAGTATTGTGCACTCTCTTGATGGTTCCATTACCATTTGTTTGAGCAGAGCTCCTTGAAGGGCATCCACTATCTTTCTACTTCGCATAGATTCCACAGAAGGGATACTGCAATCCGCATCCAGCAGATTAAAACCTCCAATGAGCAACACTTCGTTCTTCTTTCCCACCTTTTGGATGTCTTCAATTAGTTCTCTGTCCCATTCTTATGTAGATCACACCAATTAAAATGGAAGCACCACCTTTTTTTTTTTAGGATGGCCATAATGCATCTTCTCTTCTCCACATCCCTTGCAATTCAGTTGCTTGGATATTGTTTTTGACCTAAAGCACTACTCTTCCCCTTTTTCTGTCCTTTCTTAGCAAGTTGTAGACTGGGGTGGCTGTATCCCAATCATGAGAACCAGGACTCCCTAACAGCAACAATGTCCAAGTCTGCCTCCACCATTAGGGCCTGCAGGTCTGGGATTTTGTTGCTCAGACTACGAGAATTTGTAGTTATAGCTTTCCAGTTGCTCTTCGTATTCACCTTTTCTGCTTTTTTGAACTGACTGATTTTGTTACTTACTCTTCCCTTTTCCTGTTTTGCTTGGGGGTGATATGCCAAATTCACTGGCCACCTCCTGCCACCCTCGCTCCTTAGTTTAAATGCCTGATAGGGGAGCCTGGAATTGGAGAGGAGTGAGGCAACCAGGTCCGGCTGGTGAAACATCTGAGACCGCCAAAAACAACGCGGAGTGAGCCACGGAATAACAGCAGGGCCCCGGTGCCTGGACCCGGAACGAGGCGCAGTGAGTGACGTCAGAGGGAGGCGCCCACTGATATAAATTGAACTGGATACAGACGTACCTTGGGAGCCTGGAATTGGAGAGGAGTGAGGCAACCAGGTCCGGCTGGTGAAGCATCTGAGACCGCCAAAAACAATGCGGAGTGAGCCACGGAATAACAGCAGGGCCCCGGTGCCTGGACCCGGAACGAGGCGCAGTGAGTGACGTCAGAGGGAGGCGCCCACTGATATAAATTGAACTGGATACAGACGTACCTTGGGAGCCTGGAATTGGAGAGGAGTGAGGCAACCAGGTCCGGCTGGTGAAACATCTGAGACCGCCAAAAACAACGCGGAGTGAGCCACGGAATAACAGCAGGGCCCCGGTGCCTGGACCCGGAACGAGGCGCAGTGAGTGACATCAGAGGGAGGCGCCCACTGATATAAATTGAACTGGATACAGACGTACCTTGGGAGCCTGGAATTGGAGAGGAGTGAGGCAACCAGGTCCGGCTGGTGAAACATCTGAGACTGCCAAAAACAATGCGGAGTGAGCCACGGAATAACAGCAGGGCCCCGGTGCCTGGACCCGGAACGAGGCGCAGTGAGTGACGTCAGAGGGAGGCGCCCACTGATATAAATTGAACTGGATACAGACGTACCTTGGGAGCCTGGAATTGGAGAGGAGTGAGGCAACCAGGTCCGGCTGGTGAAACATCTGAGACCGCCAAAAACAACGCGGAGTGAGCCACGGAATATCAGCAGGGCCCCGGTGCCTGGACCCGGAACGAGGCGCAGTGAGTGATGTAAGAGGGAGGCGCCCACTGATATAAATTGAACTGGATACAGACGTACCTTGGGAGCCTGGAATTGGGGAGGAGTGAGGCAACCAGGTCCGGCTGGTGAAACATCTGAGACCGCCAAAAACAACGCGGCGTGAGCCACGGAATAACAGCAGGGCCCCGGTGCCTGGACCCGGAACGAGGCGCAGTGAGTGACGTCAGAGAGAGGCACCCACTGATATAAATTGAACAGTGGGCGGTGTATTGCCGCCGGCGTGCTGCCTAAGCCGCGCGCTCCGAAGGGGCGCACGGCTTGGTCCGGCTTAGGCCGGCGAAGGTTGAAGGTTGCCACCGTATTTACCCCGGACCTAGAAGTGTTTCCTTGCTCTTGTCTCCACTAATTATGTATCTTCAGAAGCGTGAGTAGAACCTTTAACGTCTATTGTAACATTTTCTAAATGTAATGCCTCACACAAAAAGAAAGGGCAAGGTCAGGCAGGATGCCTCGACTCCTGTAAGGCCCGGCCCGGTACAGACAACCTTAACAGGTTTCTACTCACATACAGAAAATCCGACCCTGGAGAGTCCCATTGCAATAAGGGATGGTGAGCAAGCATCTCTATTGCTGGGAGATGCCAGTCTTAGTCCCGGGGCCCCAACAATACCGCCACCACCAACTAGCTGTGCAACCACCATTGAACCAGGTTCATCAATAATACGGATCCCGTCTTTAGGAATGAACCCGTCCGAGGAGGTTCAAGGTGAAAGAAACACAGAATTAGAAGATCTTGGAGGGCAGGCCCCTTCACAATCGTTGGTAGGGCAAAGAACCAATACTGATAGAAAATCTTTAGTATCGGGAAGAAGCTTGCCAGCCTCCTACCCTGGGACTAGTTCTACACATGAACTTCAAAATATTTCGAATATGTCCTCTACTACTAGTGCTAACATTGGTGAATCTAAACATGTCTCCTTGGAGATGTTATGGAATGCTATATTGGCTTTACAAAATAATATTGCAAATTTGAATGTTAACATAAAAGATATGCAGAATGTATTACTTAATATAAATCCTATGGTTGTAAAAAATGGAGAAACTCTGGTAAAGGTACAAGAGGACATAAATGGGATAAAAAAAGTACAAACATCTATAATAAAAGGAGAAAGTATATTACCAAAAAAAGTTGAAAACCTGGAAAGGCAAGGCAAGGCAAAAGTGATGGAGAAGGCCTTTTATAGGGCTGAGACAGGAAACAGTCATCAGGTGGGGCTCGGGGCATATCCGGCCACTGGCCCTTTAAATCTTGTGAAGAGGTGCGGCCCGCGCCTTAGAAACAGAAAGCAGGAAGTTGTGCAGGACCATGGCCAGCGGCCATGCTGCTGCTAAGGCCAAAGAGCAGGGCGGGGCCGAGGAACAGGCCCAGCATTGTCGGCAGCTCTCAAGCCGCAGAGGGCAGACTGAGGAGCAGCTTCAGCCGCAAGGAAGACCGGGGACTGTGGCCTCCAGGCAGAGAGAAAGTAAGAGGCTGCCCATGAGGGCAGAATCACAACAATCCAGGCATTCCAGTTTGGTAGGGGCTAAGAGAAATTGATGACTCATGATATTAAAGTTCTCTACAGGGACCTAATGGCATCTAGTGATCAAGCCATAGGGGTGCCACTATGGAAAAGGTAATGCATGTGTGGAACATTTTTCCAGAATAAGCTAAAACAATAATAGACTCCAAGAAGGCATGGGATAAACATAGGGATTCCTTAGTTGCAAATAACTGAAGAGATAGTGAAAGCATGGCCCAGTAATACCATGGGGGCAACCAGTTTAGTACTATCAGGCTACAACTGCCCAGACATTAGCTGGTGGGCTACAACTGCCCAGACATTAGGTGGTGGCAGAATATCACCTGAGAGAGCAGAGGGCAAAGCATGGACAGGCCACGTGGGCCAGCGGAAGTTGGTTTCAGTTTATAGCCACCCTTTGATAGGGTTGACTACTGGCTCCAGATTTTCAGGATAGGTTAATCCAGCACCAATTTTACCCAATTGCATGCAGGGTCTTGTACTTTTAAGAACATAAGAATTGTTATGCTGGATTAGACCAAGCCGAGCATCCTGTCTCCAACTATGGCCAATCCAGGTTGCAAGTATCTGGCAGATCCCATAGAGTAGATCTAACTACTGTTGCCAACAAGCAATAGCTTTCCCTAGGAAAAGCAAGACTACTAGTCCTTGAATGCAATGGGTTAAAACTGGGATTGGTTTAACCTGTCCCAAAAATCAGAAGTCAGTTGGCAATCCTACACCTTCATGTTTTGGACAAAGAAGCGAGCTGTAAAGAAGATGAGGTGAAAGCATTTAGAATTATCATCAACAAGAAAGAAAAGATGCAGATGCAAGATGCAGGGAATGCTTTCCAACACAGATTTGTAGAAGGGATGTGTGTGGATATGAGTGTGGTAGAGGTGTTATGGATGCCGGCTGTGGCGCCCCACGACCAGTGCCTTCCACTTACCGGTGCGGGCCTACCGCTCTGGGTGTGCTGGTTGAGATGAGCTGCCGTCCCCGGTGTTGCTCCTCTCGGCCATTCCGGCCGCCGTAGGGCCAGCCCGCGTCTCTGGCCTGCCTGCCCTTCCTGTGCTGGCTCCTCCCTCGCCGGGCCTCCCTAGAGCCGCATGTGGCTTTTCTCTACATTTAAAGGGACCACGACAGGAAATTGTCACAGTCCCTCCCTCGGGCCCCGCCTGGCTTTGCTCCATTTAAGGCAAGGTCTAGCCCTCAGATCTTGCCTTGGTTTCTTGGCTCTTGGTCCGTGTTTCCTATTTCTCCTCAGAGGATTGCTCCTGGATTCCGCACATTCTTTGACTCTTCTGGCTTCTTACCCTTCGCCTGGAACTCAACTATGAAGATTGCCACCTGACCCGACCTTCCGCCTGGAACCGACTCTGAGTATCACCGCCTGCCTTGACCTTTTGCCTGGAACTCGACTAAGAAAGCTGTCGTCTGTCCTGACCTTTCGCCTGGAACTTGACTACGAAGACTGCTGCCCATTTCTGGTCCCAGATCGGGGTATTTCTTCCAGCTCTTCACCCACACTCAGAGACCCCATGTAAGTCCAGCCAGCCCCAGCACCCAAGGGTTCAACCCAAGGGGAACGTGGACTGGTAGTGGTGAACCTCCTGCTGGGTGTCTGCTTCATCCCAGCCTCGCCTTCCGATGGTGGGGACCTGTAGGGGGTTCCTCCACAGGTGGCATCAACTCCACTTCTGACAAGGGATCCACCTTCCAGAATCGTAATAAGAGGTGTGTTTGGGGAAAATGAAGGGTGGTGTGGGGGAGTCATATAGTGTGAGTTTGGAGGGATGGGAGGGAGTGTCTGGTATGTGGATGGAGATGTGTGCTAGGGGATCTGTATTTAGGGGAATAGGGCTATGTGTAGTGTATGTGTGTATATGTATGTACATATATATATAACTGGGGTGGATGTATGGGAGTGTGTAGATGTGTGTTTTTGGGTGGATGGGTTGAGTGGGTAGAAGAGGATTGTGAAGGGTTTAGGGATATTTAGGGCCTTTTTTGTTTCATTTTTTTTAAATTTCAGGTCATGTTTATTCATGTTTTTATTTGGTGGGCTTTTTTGATTTGGCTTTTTTGATTTTTATTCATTTGCAAAATATCATGCAGTATTTGCAAATAGCACACTATTTGATGAAACAAATGAACCTAACAATGTTTGATTTTTGGGGATTGTGCATTCGTTATTGGTAAAACAAACTGAAATGAAAATAGATAATTTGATTTGGATTAACACTTGTTTCAATATAAATGCACAATCCTAATGGGCTGGTGGGGGTGTGTTTTTTGAAGATATGTCTTTGTAGGTAGTGGATATGGTTATGAAGGAGAATGTATGTGTGGGTGTTTGTGAGTGGAGGTTGTATGTGTGTGAATGTGAGGGGAGTTGTGTGTAACTTGTGTGTATATTAGGGGTATGTGCATGGGGGTGTCTGGGCTATATACATATGTATGTGTATGGAAATGTAAGTGGGTGGATATAGGTGTGTTGGGGATGAATGTGAGTGTTTACGTAGCTTTGTGTAATTTTGTGTGAGAGTTTCTGGGGGTTATGTGTGACAAGTTTTGTATGTAATGTGAAATGTGAGTTTTTGGAGAGTATGGCTTTGTGTATGTAGCTGAGGTGTAGTTGTGGGGATGTGGGGCTGTGATTGGAGTCAGTATATACAGGGTGTAGGTATGTGTATGAGTGAGTCTGTGTTGGCAGAGTGTATTGAGAGTCTGTGTCATTTATTTTCCTGGTCTTTGGGGTCCCACATTTGGGTGCCAATTTAATGTACCCCACCCTCAGGGCACATGCAATTTTTAAAAAAAGTATCTGATGTTGGGGGTTTATGAGCCTGGAATCAGTAAGTTCAAAATCACAAAATAATTGGATAGATGTTGGATTTGATCTGGCCAAGAGGCAAGGGCAGTATTCTCTTATGCTGGATGATGAAAAACAACAAAATTCTGTCCTTTGCTCTGTGACCATATAACTGTACCTTTATTACAAAACTTTCAATCTTAAATTCCTTAAATAGCAGACTCGTACCTTGGACATACATTTCTGGGTTTACGAGTAATCAACATTTCACATACTGGAATATGCTGCAAATACTAAAAACTTGTATTTTTCTAGACTTACCAGCATTCAATTCACAATAAAAGAAATCACCAAAAATATGAATCACAGAATCCACAGCAGCAATAAGCATCACAGGAAAAAACAATATATGTTTACATTTCCTCTTCTTCTATTACAGTATTAGGATGTTAATTATGTTTCTCAGACATTCTAAGTGTCTTAGTCACTCTTAAAGCAAATTCTTAGCAGTACTCATATTGCTTCACACAAATCCTTCTCAGCAGTACAGTTCAGCAAACGATATCCAACAAGGGCATTTTGATCCTTAGCTCCTCCTAGGTGCCACTGGGTACTTATAGGAGCCTAGAGTTGGTACTGATGCTTCCATAATGGCATGGCCTTTATGCTGGGCTAGGAATACCCCCCACAAATACCCCCACCTGGTACTTATATTTTATATAGGGTATTCTCTGTACACCCACTCAAGATTTACATTTAATTTTGTTAATTATCATTTTATTAAATCAAATTTAATAGGAGAGCAGGGGATGGTTTCATATGTTTAATGGGCTACCTCCTCGGTGCCGTTGTAGTTCTAATCATTAACACACCCACCAGCCTCCAATGCTTTTATTCAAAATTGTGTTATTAAAAATCTCATGAGATGGGCTACAGAAAAACCCCTTTATTTTTTATTTCATAATGTGAACTTTAATAAAATATCAATTATTTTCTTTCGTGTCAAGCACTTTTAAACTGTTCATTCAGCCATCGAGAATGTTACGCTTGTACTTAGCTTTTAGAATGTCTCAAATGATCCCCAATTCTCTGGTGCTCAAACGAACCTCCGTATTTGCTCTAATCCTGACGGCAGATCCACCAGCAGCTCCTACTGAATACCAGATAAAAATATCTCAGATTTTACTGCAGAAAATCTCTATCAAAAATCACACACTCCCACTCTGAGTACAAGCTTATATTTAACCAGAGCACACTCCCCTTCCTTCCTCAATCATCCAGTTTGGAGGGTTGGCTTGATCTAGCCAGGGTTTTGTGGTGCCATACACCTTCCACTTAATATTCATCTTGACTATGGTTCATAAGATATGCAAGGACTTTGCAGTTCTTTAATACCCAGCCCCAGATCCATGCCTTTCCACAACTTTGTCCTCAAATTCTTTGGACTGTTCCTTGGTGCTCAGAGTTGGGTCTTTACTTTGAAATGCACAACCCAGCTGAGAGAACCAAGAGGAACTGCTGAATTGATACTGTTCTCATAAAATCAGTACAATTTAACACAGGTGAGGCCAATTCACCTAGTGTGTGCTTCTGAGAGTGATTGGTTACACCAAAGCTTTGTTACGCTTGCCACCCGTGAGAGGTCCTCTCATCTTCCCAGACGGACCTCAGCGCTCACTTCTCTGTCGCGGGCGGCAGTCGGCCGCCGGCTCCAACCTCGGGCCCCTGCCAGTGTCCATGGTCCTGCCGTGCTGCCCGGGACCTCCAGCCAGGATTCCTCCTCTAAGCAGGCCTCTCCGCTTGCTCAGCGGAGAGACGCCGCCGATGGTGCTGCACCCCCTCCTAGGCGCACGCGCAACTCTGATGCTTTTAAAGGGCCCGCGGTGGGAACTTGGCCGCGGATCCAGATCCTGACATCATCACTCTCAGCGTACTTAAGCTTGGGCAGCGCTCCTAAGTGTTGCCTTTGCAACAGGTCTCCTTGGTTCCCTGTTGATCGAGTGCTCATTGCTTCCAGAGATTCATCTCAGCCTTGTGTTCCTGATTCCTCATTGTTCCTGGTTCCTGTCTCATCGTTCCTACCCTGTTCCTTGCTTCGGATTGACTTCACGGATTTGACTTTGCTTTGCCTGACTTTGCCTTGTGATATTCTCCAAGCCTGAACTCGGCTACGTCTGACCTCATCTGCCTTCTTCGTGATCAGTTCTGATGAATGACAGATGTTCAGGTTTGACAGGACAACTGAAAAATCTGGCTCTCAGATTGGTCTTACTGCCATAAAAGAGGCCCCAAATGTTTTTTCTGGTACAAATTCACACACAGCACCATGTGTGCAATGTTTCTCTTGACCTCTTTTGGCTCCATCTCAGCTGGAGGGAGGGGGGGGGGGCATAAATCTGTCCATACCAGTCCCATACACAGAAATGCAGTCTCTGCATTTGGCTACCCATAGCAGAATAGGCCTTGGCCCTTTTTACTGACGTCAGAGAGTCCATTTTGGCTGCTTGTCCTTGTTAGCAAGAATTGGTATATTTCCTACAGTTCCAGCCCTGAAGAGATAACAAATACTTTTATGGCCCCATAAGTGGTTAACAATCACCCAAAGATGAGGTTACATGTATTGTTTTTTTACCAGAAAAAGTGGATGCATATATCTGCGGTTACTTTTTTCATTTGGCAATTTTCAAAGGAAAAACATGCTCACACTTTCTCTTTGAGAACTGGTGCAAAATCTGTGGGTAATAGTACCTGCAGACTTTTCACTTTACCATGCAATTTTGAAAATTGTCCCCAAAATTTCTGTGGACTTGCCTTATAGCAAACACCTTTATAGCAAACCTTAATTAAAAAAAAAACAAAACCCTGACAAACACTGGTTTTGGCTTCTAGCTTGTTTGTTATTCAGAGAATTCACTGGGGCAGATTTTAAAAATGTACACGCGCACGTACATTTGTTTACGCAACTGGCGCAAACAAAAATCCGGGGTCGGCATGCGCAAGGCTGTGCAATATCGGCAGCCTGCGCGTGCCGAGCCACGCAGCCTGCCTCCTTTCCCTCCGAGGCCGCTCCGAAATCGGACCGGCCTCGGAGGGAACTTTCTTTCCGGCACCCCCCACCTTCCCTTTCCTTCCCCTAACTAACCCACCTCCCAGCCCTATCTAATTGCTCCCCACACCTTTATTTCAGAAGTTACGCCTGCCCGAGGCAGGCGTAACTTGGGCGTGCCAGCGAGCCATGTTCCGGTCGGAGCAGCCTCGGAGGGAATTTTTTTGGTTCCCTCCCACCTTTCCCTCCCTTCCCCTCCCTTCCCCTACCTAACGCACCACCCAGCCCTAAATAAATCGCCCCCCTACTTTTATTTTAAAAGTTACGTCTGCCCGGGCCGGCTGCCAGCACGCCATTCCCTGTGCTGAGAGCAGTTTTGGAGGCCTCGGCCACGCCCCCAGAACACCCCCGGGCTGGCACTACGCCCCCGACATGCCCCCCAAGCAAAGCCCCAGGACTTAAGCGCGTCCCGGGGCTTTGCACGCACCGGCAGCCTATGCAACATAGGCTCGGCGTGCGCAGGAAGAGCTTGGGGCAGGTTTTCGGGGGGTACGTGCATATCTTATGCGCGTACCACTTTGAAAATCTGCCCCTAAATATATATCTGCTCTGAAAAATATCCCTTCTGGTTATTTATGCGTGGCTGTGTTTGAGCTCTGAATTGTATCTGCAAAGTTTCTAGTTTTTGCCTGCGTGCGCTCATTGTTGAGAATAAATGGGTTTTCCCCAGGCATTGCTCCACTCTGCCTTTTGTTCTGCTTCTCAGTTGGTGGGTTGGCCAATGACTGAATGCGTCATGAGTACAGACAGGCACAGACAAAACAGCAAAATTTCCGATATGTCATGTTTTTCTGAAGCTTCCAATGAACTCATTTGCAATCCTACTTGTTCTTTTCATAGGCAAATGCCCAGTAGAAAGTAAGATCTTTAGCTAGCACAATTTTGTCCTGTCTCCCAAGAGGATTCTGAAGTTTTGTTCTTTAGAATGTGACCTCTGTGCCAGCCCCTTGCTGGGTGCTTTGACAGTCCATGCCATCCTGCTCCTGGCTGCGGGGGTCTCTACCATCGATTTCTCTGGATTCAGTGGCGTCACAGAGACACATAGAGATAAGGGAGTGCTTGAAGACACTGGAAGTATAATACAAGCACTTGACTGACATTTGTTTCTCTGTACCCTGGTTCGTCTGGCTTGTTCATTTCTTTGCTGAGAAAACCAAATGGAGAAGTGAAAAAGAAGACCTCAGAGGGAAAACAAAACTGAAAAGGAAAGATGTGTAATTGTGGCAAACCTCTTTAAAATATTCAGTTTCATACTACCACCAGCTTGGTGACAAAATTCCTGCTGCTAGACTAAGGTAAGACAAGGAATCCATGGACTGTAAATGTAGAATAGCACTGTCTTTAGCTAATGGATGTCAATGTACCATTTTGTTACATGAAAATGCCGGTGGTGCAACCTGCCGTAACGGTTTTCCTCTATGAATTCACAAAGGGGTTGAGACTGACAGTCTTTGAATGTGGTTCTGTCACATCACGGTGTGCAACACTATCTCGGAACACCACGGCGAGCTTGTAATGAACCCATGGTATTACTGTGAAGAATAACATGAGAAATTGGTACTAAAGTGCTTTCTTTGATGAGAAAATATAATCTAAGAGGGCAAATTCAATAAAGCTGAGTAAGTGATTTGGCTGCACTGGGTAAGGGATGGGAGATGGCTGAGGTCATTACTTTTGGAAGGAGATGAAGCTCATTGCAGTCTGGTTTTCCTTCAACTTTTATTCCACTGAATGCTGAATCTTCTTCTACGAGAGAGAGAGTACATGTTCCAGGAAGCAGGGCAGAGAGAAACCAGGGACTGGATCCACCTGCAAACATTTACCTGGGTCTGCTGGCAAACATTAGAGAAGTATGAAATGGGAAGCAGAGACCAGTGAAAAGCATGTGATTTCACTGTGATGCCATAACTTACAGTAGCTGTAAAGCGGTGCTAGCTGCTGCTGGGATCTGTTACCATAAGCCTGTATTTTATTCAGGAAAAAGAGAGTGTTAATTGTGTATGTGAAAAGGTTTAGTAAAATTGAAAAAAAAAAAAAAGACAATTGTAAGCATGTGATTTATTTATTTAAAATATTTATAGCCCTATCTCCAGTTCTGAGCACATAACAGAGTCACATAACAAATGTGAACATTTATAAAATATTGGGAGACAGAAAGACAATACAAGGTATACATATATGTGTGTGTGTATGTGTATATATATATATATGTATGCATGTATGTATTGGTGAAGGCAGGCATTGGCTCCAGGTGATGTAGTCAGAGCCAATGAGGGAACTTTGTAATCTCGGTCTCATTCAGCAGGAAAGGTCACAGAGAGTGCAATGCAGAAAAGCTATTTACTTGGGTAAATGCCAGTTTACCCAGGCAAATTGACTACCTGGAACCTGCCAAACCTGTCCCCTGGCTAAAAGTACATGCACTGTGCAACAGAGCATGTACTTTTTAGCCACATTTAAAGTAGACAGGTCCAGGGGAGTCTCTAGGTCAGGGAATGAAAATAACTGCACCTGTGTTACATCTTTAAATGTAGGCATGTTATTTTCAAGGAGAGAGCGCCCACAGAAAAAGCAAGTCCAAATCTCTGTGGATGCTTATTCCTGGGGTAATTTTCAAAGGGAAAGTACGATGGACTGTACATCAGTTCTCAGAGGGAAAGAAGAAGCATAAACCTACTCTCAGACTGAGGGCAGTTTGAAAAGTTGCCCAATTCTGTTGCGTGTGCCATGACCTTTGTAAATGGGACTGTCATGGCCACAGTGTACTTTGAAAAGATTTCCACTGCCTTGGGGACATTTATAGAGAAGCACAGAAATATAGAACCTGATGACAAACGAAGAGCACGAGAGTCAATCTACTCCACGCCTTCCTTTCTCAGAAGAATTGCTTCCTTAGCTTGTTGCAGAGTCCACCCGCCTCACGTTTCATGTTAACTCTTTGTTCTAGGATTTCCTTACCACCAGAAAATGATTGCCTCGTGCGTGTATTATTAATACCTTTTGAGGTATTTGCCGGTCTGTCATGGTCCCTCTTCACCTTCCTCCTCCAAGCCCTTATGGCTTGCTCCCTATGGTTCAGGTTGCAGACAATGGGTTAAGTGTAACTCAAATTGCTTTTGCGATATCATTGACCACCACTGTGAAGCAGCTGACTTCCATGGCATGTCGCATCACACCATTCAAAGTCCAAAGCCCTCCTTAAAATTCTAAAATCAAACAATTAATGTAGTGCATCTTGGTTTATTTAATAGTTGCTCAAAAACTGCTGCTGTCTTTTGTTTTGGGTTTTTTTTTCTGTACTGATGACTGTCACAGAGGCCATGGGGTATGGTTTAAGGAAATGTATATAAAGCTTCTTACATACAAAGGGGTTGAATTAGCACAAATTTGAAATGTGAGCAATACCTGCCAATCATCAAGAGTTGAAGCTTTGACCATTGGCGCTGCTGCCCACAAGTTTGAAATGTGTGCTAATTTAACCCTTTTGTGTTCATGCCACCATGGAGGTTATGCAATGAAGCTTAGTGTGCACAGTAAGGATTTTTTGTGCACTCTAACAATACCATGCTGTACAGTAAGGCCTTCCCATATACACTAACCCCCCCCCCCCCCCAGAATGTTAGCAGGTACCCACATATAAAAGAGGGAGCATCATATGCAAATGAGACTTCAGTAGGCTCACCTGCTATTTACTGTAGGCCCAGTAAAGCCTAAACCATAGCACCTGCTTCAGACCAGTTGTTAAATTTTGAGCATTCATTACTGCCTTGAGAAATCCGCCAGATAAACAGCACAAAGTGATTTTAATTCCCAATCCCTTCATTAAGATCAGAAAACCCCTGCCACCATATCATAAGGACTCCTGTGGCATCAATAAATCCCTGGCACATTAATAACCCCTCTTGGCACCAGCCAGACACACCCTGGAAACATCAAACACTGTACCCACTTAAAATAAACTCACCTAATGACTAGATCCCCTTGATCCCCTTCCCAGCCTTATGGAATGACTCTTTACTATACTGGAGGGCTCTCAGTGTGGTTTTTCAGTGTGGAGATTTGTGCCCTCCTACTGTCACTGCTATGGAATTCCAATTGACATGTTGAAATACCCCTCCCCCTGCTCACCCCTTTATTCTTCTTCCATCCTCCTTCTCCCACTCATTCGCTCTCCACCCTGTTTCCCACTTACTCACTCCACCTCTCCTGTTCATCCTTCACTCCTCTTTTCTCCCCCTCTCATGTTCTCCCTCACTCCCTATCTCCTCTCCCTTCTGATCACTCACTCTCCCCTTCACTCATTCTTCACACTCACACCCCCTCCCCCACTCACTTGACCTCTTCCTCTTTCTCCCTTCACTCCCCCTTTTCCTGCCACTCACTCCCTCTCTCATCTCTACCTGATGCCTATCTCCCTAACTCTCTCTCCTCCCACACTCTCCCCATCTCAGGGTAGCCCCTTCTCTCTCCTTTTGCACCCCCCCCCCATCACTCCTATCTTCTCACCCAGCCCTCTCAATCTACTCCTGTACTCACCCCTTCAGTGTGCCAGTGCTCTCTGTAATTCTGGTCTGATGGAAGTGGAAGGTTTGGCTGTACTGAAAGGTATAGTAGTCCGGGCAGTGATTATCTATGGCCTCCTGTGGCTACTTCAGAAAACGGGGGGAAGCATTTGTCTTCAGCTGGCATGGCCTTGGAAACCCTGCAAGCTCCGCTGAGCAAGCCGCCAGCTATACTTGCCTTTTTTTGGCTGGCAGGGCTTGGGTGACTCTGCTAAAACTGCTGCTCAAGCCCAGCTCTGCCTCCTTTACTTTCCTTTAGATGGCAGGTTTTACGGAACCCCTCTAGTCCCACTGCACTGGCTCCAGCTCCTCTTCCTCGTCATTGGTTGGTGGAGTCTGGGAAACATTGCCAACAATGCTGTTCTGCTCCCAACTCCTTCACATGACAGATGGCTCATAGCTCTAGAAGGTTGATTTATAGTTGACTTTCTACTTGACACCACATTCCTTGGATTAATGTGTCACTAGTGTGCGTCCCCACCCTCTGGTGTAGGCATCAGTAGACAGGGTCACTTGATGTGCTGAGATGCACAGCATGAGACCTTGTGCCAGAGCCTCTGGGCTTATCCACCACTGCAGAGATGCTTATGGCTTGGGAGTTACTGATATCAAGTATGACAACAGCTGGAGTAGTTGATCCCACTAGACTTGGAGAGCACACTGAAGACTATACATATGCAGACGAATCAAAGGGACCACATGCATCTCCTCGGTGTTGTGACCTATGAGGACAATGACTGACCTTGCTATTGTCTGTTTCTTCTGTAGAAGGGACCTTGCATGCCTACCAATACTCTGCTTCTTTCGGCAGTTAAAAATGCTTTCTGCTGAAGCAAGCCTAAACAGTTTCCTGTGACCTGGATCTTCTAGGATGGGATCAAGTTTGACTTGAAGAGATTGACCAGGAAGCCCAGGAGCTAGAGAAGCTGGATTGTGATGCAGAGGGACTTAAGAATGCCTGATGGAGACAAACATGCCACCAACCTGTTTTCCAGACATGAGAACATGCAGACTCTCTGCTTCCTAAGCTATACAGCCAAACACTGTATGAACACCCTAAGAATCATGAGAGGCCACCCAGGAACACTTTATAGTGGTAATGCACTCATTCCACCTCAAACCTGAGGAATCTCAGAGAGGTGAGGTGAATGGGAATGTGCATATATGCATCTTGCACATCCAGTCTTTTGCCTGAATGATTGGAAGAATAATTTGGAGTGAATTCACTTTGAACGTCTCCTAGACTAACAATCTGTTCATGTTCTATAAATACAAGATGGGCATAGCTCTCCTGACTTCTTGGGGATTAAGAATGCTCCAGATGAGGGACAAATTCATGGCCTTCTGTTGTAACAGGGAAGTTACTTCCAGCTAAAACTGAGCTGATTGGGAGGAGTCAGAACTGAAAACTAATCTGACCCTTCCTCCTACCAGGGGAGGAGGGGAGATGAGTCTCAGGAATATTATAAACTCGCCACAGGCTTTGACTGCAGTTATTGTTGAGCTTTCAGCACCCCTACTCTGCTGGCTTCTGCAAAGCAGCTGCTGCAATAGATGTCTGGACCAGGCTAGTCTCCAGCTGCTGTCAATATTGACTGCAAAGTGAATTCATGTTCCTAGATAAGAGCCACCATCTCTTGTACTTAGACACGAATAAGTTCTTTCCAATACAGGGAACATCTTCCAGGCAGTCGTGAACATCCACATGGATCCTACTTGCAATAGCCAAATGAGCCCCCTGGCTCTAATAGATACTGCCAATGCTTTGGATGCAGTATTGAAGGCCTCATACATGGATTAAATGAAGTGCTTACCACACTCCTCCTCATCCTCCATGGCAAGTTGGAACTCTGCCTGTTTAGGGTCTTCCACATCTAAAAATCTGAGCTTTAGCATGCACTCATGAAAATACTGCAACTGCATCATAAACAGCTGGTGAACTGCGATACATGCACTAACCATAGATCCCTGGAACATCTTCTTCCCAAAGGCATCCAACATCTTTGGATTCTTCTTGGGAGATACATTGGAATATTCTTGTAGGTATTTTGCCCATTTCATTGCTTACTCACCACTATTGAACAGTCTGGCAACTGGATTACTCATACCCTGAAGCAGACTGAACTCTGTTCTTCAAGTCAATTTTGTGGGCTACCAGAAGGCATGACATAGGAGTCTACCACATCTTCATTTGAAGTTCTTTCAGGAAGCTGTGAACTGGTATGGATATAGATTCTGCAGGGGGCTGTAGAAATTGTATCCAACTGAAAACATCCATTCTCAGGTCCTGCTCTTTTCTTAGCCTGATAGGCAACATCTTTGCCAGCTTGTCCAGAAAGCAAAAATAATTCAGATCTTCCAGAGAAGATATATGCTGTGGCAAGTACAGCAGAGGATCTGAAGGAATCCCTGTAGAGCCCTCATCTCCAAACTACAGTGAGACACTCAGCCAAGGAGACAGAACCAGTAGGAACTCTGAAGGAGCTGATGTCATGTCTTCCCTTTCCAACTTGGGGAAGGCCTACTGGCCAAGCCAGGAAATGGATTGACTCCCACTGCTGGCAATCCATGAGGAAAGCTATGGACCTCTTGAAACCTCTTTTGAGCCCCACTATGTGAGAAAATTTACTCCATCCTAGACAGAAGAGGCTCCAAGTTCCCTCTCTGGTTTTCTAGACAAAGATGCAAAGAAATTCTTCACCATTTTTGATAGCTGGGCTCCCACTGGCTGTGGGTGTTATGACCATCGGCTGCAGCCGACCCAACTCACGTCTTGTCATGCCCTGCTCTCCACTCCTGGTAAGCTCGCGGCTGTGGCTTGCTGCTACTGCCGCGTTCTTCGTGGCTTTTGGGACTCCATGTGGCGGCTGGGATGCTGCTGACCTACACTCCAACTCTGGGCCTTCCCAGGCATGTGTGCATGCCACCTGGCCTTTCCTTAAAGGCCCTATGGCAGGAACTCCAGGGACGTCCCCGGCTGATGACATCACAAGTCTGAGATATTTAAGGACCTCCTTTGGCCTATGCTAACCGACTTGGCAATGAGGTCCCTGAGCTCCAGTGGTGCTTGTTCCGTCCTCCGGACCTGCAGTTCCTGCCTTGGATCCCTGCTCTTCAACCTTGGACTCTGGCTCTGGGTACCCTCTCCTCGGGGGCCTGCTCTGCACTTCCTTTCAGGGACTTGTCCTGTGCTGCCCCGCTCCTCAGGGTAGCCTCAGCACAACTTCGCCAGAGACCTTGGCTCTACGCTTCCCCGCTCCTCGGGGTAGCCTCAGCGTTACCACACCGGAGTTCCTGTCTCTATGCTCCCCCATTCCTCAGGGCATTCTCAGTGTTATCACACCGGACATTCACTCTCTCCACCTCTCCGTTCCTCGGGGTGGTCTCAGTGCTACTACTCCAGAGATTCTGTTTCTAAGTTTCCCCGATCCTCGGGGTAATCTCAGTGCTACTTCTCCAGAGATCCAGTCTCTACACTTCCCCACTCCTCAGGGCAGCCTCAGCCTTACTACACCAGAGAGCCTGTCTCCCCGCTCCTCGGGCCTGCTCTGTGCATCTCTGCCTTGGAGATCCATCCTCTGGTCTATCCTGTCTCCTGACCTGCCCTGCATTGCAATACTTTGGACTGTTCTCTCAAACCCCGCTCCTCGGGGCACCCCGCAGTATTGCCTCAGTGCAGGTGTCTGTAATCACGTGACTGTGATGCAGACAACTCATCTACGCCTGCTTTCTCCTGGACCACGGCCGTGGTTCACTTGCCTGTGTTACCATTCCACCTTGCCTCCTGATGGTGGGGCCCTGTGGAGCTCAACCCCTCAGGGAGAGTCAACTCCCACCTCGGGCCAAGGGTCCATGAAAGCTACAAAACTTAACATTGGGTGGAGACACATTCTCTTCTGACTCCCATATGGACTCATCCTCATGGTGCTACGGTAGTGGGTGGCACCAAATATGAGCTTGGGGTACAGTCACTGTGACCTCAGATGATCCTGTTTCTGATGCATCTCACTGACTGATGCCCAGCCTCATCTTTGGTGCTGGTAAGGATACTTTTTGGACCAAGACTCTACCTTCCAAGGTGGATGGGTACCTCTTCCCCTGCGCTGAAGCACTCTGTTTCAACAATGCTAATAGCACCCTGATGCTCCGTGCTGATGGGACTGACTATGTTCTGAAGTGTGCTATCATGTTTTGTGCTGACAGACGGCACCCTGGATGATGCATCCAGATAAAACAAGATTCTCAGTGCCATGGGGCTCTTCTTTTCCAAGAAAGATTATTTATTTATTTTATTTATTTATTTATTATTTTTATTATACCGAGTTTCATGATCGGAATCACATCAACCCGGTTTACAATTAACAATGTGAGTAAAGACAGAGAGTAACAAAGTAAAGAACATTTCCCAATACAACAACAAATATAGTATGAAACTTAACAAATATTATAACAATATTTTGGATGTGAGAAAGTTACAAAAAACATGGAAAAATAACTTGGATATGAAAGGGGAGGAATTGTAGAACGACTAAGATGAAGACTAAGAACGTTAAGACTAAGAACGTTAAGACTAAGATGAAGACTAAGATGAAGACTAAGAATGTAGAACGACTAAGATGAAGTGACCTGCACTGAGGTTGGTCTTCTCAGCAACAAGGATAGGTCCACCCCATCAAAGCTCCACACCAAGAGCATAAGGGATCCCTCATGCTGCTTATCACTCTTCCTGGTGCCTCTTCCAGAGTTGTTTGCTTTTGCGCCACACTCAAGCCCTGAGCTGTGATGGATCTGGAGGCCAGGGTCATAGCAGGGAGCCTTCCCAGCAGATTTTCAGAAGTACATGAATGCTGAGTCCTGGTGCAAATGATGATTCCTCTGTCGTCAGGAGTCTGAAGAGCCTTTGCTCATACAGGTGGGGAGCAGCTGTGCTGCCTGCCCGCACACCAAAGATTCAAGGGTCTTACTTGAGGGCATCTTCCTCAGGACTTCCATCTTCCAGGTGCAGTATCGCTGTGCCCACAAAGACACCTGTTCATTATGCTCCAGGCCCAAGCAGCAATAGCAGACAGAGTGGGTGTTCGTGGTGGATAGGCAGTAACTCAAAGCCATAGACTTTAAACTCACTGACATATTCAGCTAACTGTGACTTATTCGGGTATATTCAGTAGTGTGGCTGCACCACTAAATACCCCAGTTAAATTAACCGGATATGGGTATCCAGCTAACTTAACTAGCTGCTTAGCAGCTGAATATTTACCCCTAAATTTTCTATTGAGGGGATTCAGCAGTGAAAGAAGAGGTCTTCAAACTTGCAGCCTGAGGCAAAACCACAGAAAGTCAAAAACATGTCTGTGCAGTCGCTTGGATGAAGAAAGACTGACGGGCTCACAATGAAGTGATTGCACACAGGAGCTCTTGCACGTGCTCAGAAAGACTTCATCTGAGCTCTGGTAGCTGGGTCTGTGTCGGCACTGTCCGATGACATCCTCCACTGGTTATGGCTGATTTCTGCCTGATTGTTGAGGAAGGTAAAACAGAATTATTGCTTATGTAAGGTGATTTACATGAATGGCAGATGTTGATATATGAATGACCTACTAGCAGTATCTATTTGTCTGATCTAATCCAATCTAATATAATGATCAAACGCACATAAAAGTGAAAGAAGAGAATTTCTGTTGATAATTCAGCGAGTTTTCTTTCTTATGAAAACTGCAAGCCTTCAGACCAGCCCAGTAGCTCGGAGCAGGACCTGTAGGCCCGCGGGGGCTGGGTATGTTTGCAAAGGCAGAGTTTACAGCCTCTGGAGAGAGGCGAGTCCCTGTTATTGCACAATGGCAAACACCTACTAGCTGAAATTCAGGCCCAGGACTGCAGGTATGGGCATGGAGCCCCTGGTGCTTAGCTGAGGATTGTTGCCGCAGCGACTGAGCTGAGTGGGTTAGGAGGAGAGAAAATATAAAATAAGGGGGAAAGGTTTCCGGATAGTTATGAAGGAAGGCTCAAGGGCACCGTAATGGCAAAGGAGCAGGAGGGAGCAAAACAAAATTGACAACCCACTCTACAGAAGCAAACATATAGCAAGGGTGGGGATGACAGCAAAAACCCTGATGGTGTGTGCAGAGCTCCCTTAAAGCACAAGAAGCTATTATTAAGGGCCAATTTTGATTGTGTGCAGGCTCAGGTTCCGTGTGCTCGGACTGCTACTGCTGCTGCCGTAGGAGGGCCCAGGACCGGCTCCCAACAGCTTCTCTCATTTCAAGAGGGGAAAAGAAAGAAGGGTGGGGAGTACAAAGGGGATGAAGGACAGCTGATCTCAAGGAGCAACTGGTTAGGCCTTTGAACAAACGTTTTGAATCTAGAAAGGAAACGCTTCAGGAAATATCACACTTACATATTTGGAGGCCCATTTTCAAAATCCTGTTGAGCGACAAAGTTACCCAGAAATTCGGTGGCATTTATCCGAGTAAAAGCGTCACTGAATATATTTGGATAAAGTTACCCAGATAAAGTTATCCAGATAACTTTGCTATTCACCGGGCATTTGAATATTAACCTAGGACCAACATCGGTTCCCTCCTCCCTCCCTTCCCTCCCCCGTCAAAGATAAGAAAAATGAAGGGAGCACTTGACTCCGAATCTGCCCTCCTTCCCACCAGCGAGAGCAGGTAAGATCTTCTCCTCCTCTTATCGGGTGATTCAGGGACACTATTGAGTGTTCAGATTTGGGGGCAGGGGAATAGGGTGACTGCTGAAGATGGTGCTGCGCCAGAAAATTTGCTTTTGCCATGTGACTAAATAAAAAACTATACTCACACAATTACACTTGCTAGTTAGCACATTACAAACCAGCATGAAAAAAAAAATATTCAAATTCTGGAGTCACCTCAGCAAAAGGACTCCCTCCACTGCTAAACATTTGCAGGCTGATGCAATACAGTGCACTCAGCCGAGCGCACTGATTTACCCACTGTTGGATGCGCGTTTTGGATGCGCGTCCACAGCCTCTTATGCTGTAAGGGGATTAGGGCGTCCACAACGCACGTCCAACGCACAGCGAAACTAATAGCGCTCATCCCATGCAAATGCATGTTGATGAGGCTATTAGCTATGCTCCCCAGATGCAAAAACAATGTGCACTGGACCTGCACATTTTTATGCTCAGAAAGTAATGCCTACCCAGAGCAGGCATTCATTTCTGAGCAGCCCAAAAATTTGGACAAACAATACTGCTTTTCTATACATCCTCCGATGTAATATCGTGGTGATATTAAGTTGGAGAAATGAAAAGTTTAAAAGATTTTTAAAAAGAGTGCTGGCGGTCAGGTTAGGGAAACAGATGCTCAGTTAACGAGTGTCCATTTTCCAAACCTGTCACTGTGCGCCAATTAGGAAAACAGACACCGATAAATTCATCGGCCGTTTTCTCAACCCGCTGACTGGGCGCCTGCTGCCAAGGAAGCGTTAGGGGTATGCAACCTACCCTAGTGCCTCCTTGGCAGCACAACCACTAATTTAAATATTGCATGGCTCCCCCAGGAGAGGTGCCTGAGCACACGTTAGGAAAATGGGTGCTGAACACTTAGCATGCACTTTTATTGCATCAGCCCCTTGGTGAAGTCACATAAACCCCTGCAAAAAAAAAAAAAAAATACACCGAGAACCTTGCCATACCATACAATCACAGCACTGTCTCTCAGGACTCAAATAACAGCAATCTTATGAAAAAGCAGCATTGCATATACTACACCAGGCCCTAGAACATTAATACCCCACTTACTGGGGTAAAAGAACAAGCCAGACTGCTACAAATCCCTACAGTTTCTAGTTTGTGATGCATAACACACTCCTTTTGTAAGCTGAAGGTGCCTGTGCACCACTATGTACTATGGAGGCTACGCCCATGGGGATGGGTGGAGATTTGGAGTAATACATTTTTTTTAGGTAGAGGATGGAGAGGATCGTGTTGCCACTGGCTCATTATTTTTTTTTAGCTTGGAGTAGGGAGGGGCGGCGGCGAAAGGGAGAGGTGATCTGATGTTGCTGGCCCAATACTTCTTAAAATCTTCATTATGCCAGTAACTTTTAAACAACCCTTCAGGCGTACATATACGCACGTATGCCAGCTCGTGCAAATGGACGCGGTCAGTTTATAACATACGCATGTATATGCGTGTATGATATAAAATCGGCTATACGTGTGTACATGTGCATGCAATTTTATACGGACACAGGCTTGTGCACGCAAATGCCGGCTCTACCGCGAAAGTGGTTTTTTAAATTAGATACGTTTTCCAACGCAATTAACAGTTTCCCCAGTCTGTTCCCAGTTTGTCCAGGTAAAGACTAGGAATTCCTAACCCCCCCTATCTAGATAGCCTCCCTTTTACCCTATTTACCCCGACCCTTCAAACCCCTTCAGAGTTATGCAGGAGGAGACCCCGGCACATGCTTGTGTGCGGAAATACTTATACACATGCATTTCAAGTGACCTCCCCAGACCATGCCCATGCTCCGCCCCTTTTTAAAATGTTTGATTTGTGCATGTACCAGGAGATGCGCGCATACTCGGGTGCTTCTTAAAATCCACGCAGCCTGCGCCGGCCCGAGACATGCACCTATCTCCTGGCTTTGGCGGGCGTATGGCTTTTAGAATTCACCTTTACATGGGGTAACATTAGAATAGCTATTTGGCCAACCAGAGTTAGGTGGGTAACTTTGTCCAGGCAGCGCTGAATATCAGCACTAGCAGAACAAAGTGAACCTGGGCTGGGCAACACCCCCTGTGCTGCCTCTTTTTCTGCAGGTACATGTTATGTGACAATGAAATGTCTAGACAAAATTTAGTGAGTGAGTGGGGGAAAAATTTCAAACATTGGACTTTATCGGCTAATTCCAAAAGTTAACCAACAAACTCTTTGAATATTGATCTTTGTGTCATTATTTTTTCTTTTGCCAGGTTGTTTGCGGTAGCTGAGGTAACTTAACTGGAATGTCAAACTCAGCCTTGAGTGAAGATGCGTTCCCCACTGAGGACTCAACTCTCTTCCTGGAAGACTATGACAATGCTACAGGGGGGCCCTTAATTTATTTATGCGAGAAAGATGACCTTATCAAATTTGGATCTGTTTTTGTGCCGGCCTCCTACTATTTGATCTTCTTGCTGAGCCTGACTGGCAACAGCTTGATCCTGTTCATCCTGGCAAAGTATGAAAAACTGAAAACAGTTACGAACATTTTCATCCTAAACTTGGTTCTCTCTGATTTGCTCTTCTCCATTTCACTTCCCTTCTGGGCAATCTATCATTCCTCCCAGTGGTTCTTTGGCAACTTCATGTGCAAAATGCAAAGCTGGATTTTCTTCATGGGGTTTTACAGCTCTGTCTTGTTTCTCACCCTCATGACACTGGATCGGTACCTGGTGATAGTTCACGCCTTGTCTGCCTCCAAGGCGAGGAGATCTAGATATGCGGCTGTGACCTGCGTACTGGTTTGGAGCGTTAGCGCCCTGGCCAGCACCCTGGATTTTGTCTTCTCTGGGACAAGTACAGACAGCAACGGTGAGACGCTGTGTGAAGAAACCGAGTATTCAGAGGAGAGCTGGCACCGGTGGAAGCAAGTGCGGTATTACATGCACTCCATCCTCTTCTTCCTAATCCCCCTCCTCATCGTTGTCTACTGCTACAGCCGAATAGTGGTAAAGGTGAGGAGGTGCAAGCTGAAGGAGAAGTGGCAGGTGGTGAAGCTCATATTTTTCATTGTCCTGCTGTTCTTCCTCTGCTGGACTCCCCACAGCATCATCATGCTCCTTCTGTCCAGGCAGCACGTCCACGCGGTGACTAGCTGCAACAGCAGCTTGGATTATGCATATTACATCTGCCGCAGCATAGCTTATTTCCACTGCTGTGTGAACCCTTTCTTCTATACGTTTGTGGGTACCAAATTCAGAAGGCATATCATCAGTTTAATTCAAATGTACTGCACATCAAGTCAAGCCGTGACTCCACCCACTTTCAATATCAAACTCAGCAGCATCACAAACTAATTGTCTCATTCATTCTCCTATTGATTTTACACCAGTTATATTACTTGGACTTTCTATAGCACTACTGCTGCGTTTTGAACATATGTTGAAAGCGGTGTGCAAAATAAGGTTAAACACAGCACCCCCAGCGGGATATGAACCATTAGTCTCTGGTTTAGAAGGCCACTGGGATTCTTATGCACAGCCTCTTCGGAATGCTGGTGGCAAGTACTATGTCAGAGGGATTTGTACCTCTTCATTCACAGGCAACATATCTCTCCAAAGAAAGAACAGAAAGCCATACAGGAAGAAAATGGGGATCTCTTAGACAAGTTCAAACCAGAAAAACATCTGGTCACTGCTTTCGGAGAATGAATCCTCCCAAAGAAACCTTACCACTATCTATGGGAAGCAGTTAGAGACCGAGGAATGCTGACAGCAAGGGGGACAAAAAACCTGAAGCAGCTGACAAAGAATGACACCTTTCAAGCCACCTACATTTACATTTTGCAACACATACCGCCCATACCATCCTCACACCCGCACACACACAGGTGCAGCCACCCATGCATAGGCACACACATGAAGGCAGAGATACACATAGGCAGAGGCACACACATACAGGCTCCCACACATACACAGAATAGGGGTGTGCATTCGTTTTGAACTTAAATGTAAAACGCAACTTTTTTTTTTTTAACTTAAAAAAGTGATGAGGCGTAAACGATCGGATTTCCAACTTATTCAACATAGCTATGTTGAATACGTTGGAAATCGCGATTGTTGATCTAAATAAAAATTTAAACCCCTCACCCTCCTTAATTCCCCTCCCCCCCAAGACTTACCAAAACTCCCCAAGCTGGCCAAAAGTTCCGTGAGGGTCCGGGAGCGGATGCGCGGGGAATCACGTGACGTCTGCGTCACTCCGACGTGACGCCAACGTCACGTGGTCCATCGCTGTTCCGCTCCCGGACCCCTCGTTGGACCCAAACGGCACTTTTAGCCAGCTTGGGGTCCAACGAGGAGCCTCCTGACCCCCCCAAGCTGGCCAAAAGTGCCTTTTGGGCCCAACGAGGGGTCCGGGAGCGAACCCGAGGGGAATCACGTGACGCCGCGTCACTCCGACGTGACGCCGACCTCACGTGCTCCTTGCAAAGGAGTTCAGAAATGGCGTCCTGACCCCGCTGGACCACCAGGGAGTTTTGGTAAGTCTGGGGGGGCGGGATTAAGGCGGGTGAGGGGTTTAAATTTTTATTTGCACATATGGACATAGACTCAACTTATGGAATTCTCCATATGTCCATATTGACCGCAAATGACCCCCCCCCCTTTCGACTTATGGACTTATGAACTTAAACTTTTGGTCTGCACACATCCCTAACACAGAACACACACACACACAGTCACATGCTCTCCCACAAAGACAGAGGCACCCACACCCACATGCACAGGCAAATACACACAAGTGCACACAAACACAGGCTGTTTTTGATCAGAAAACCTGAGCAACGTTGGTAATGTTTGCTTATATGTAGGTCTGCAAAGCCCTGTTTCTCACACTTCCACACACAGAGGCAGGCAGGCATAGGCACACACACACAGGTGCACACAAGCTTACACAAGCAAGCACGTGTGCAAGTTCATACAAGCATGTGCAAGTACGCAAAGCTCGCACATGCAAGCACACAAGCTTGTGCTAGCATTATGCACACACAAGCTTGTGCAAACGCATAGACGCTTACACAGGTGCACAGAAGCACACACAAACTTTCCCAAGCATGCAGAAGCTTGCAGACATGCACACAGGTTCACACATGTACACATACTTGCTTGCACTTGCACATAGGCTCATACATGCATACGCACATACAGACACACACACACACACACACAGGTGCAGCCACCCATACACAGGCACAGCACACACACATAGGCAGACACATAAAACCAGATAACCTTCAACCTAACTTGACATATTTAAAATTTGCCAGTTAGGTTTAAAGTTATCCAGCTTTAGATAGATGGATAACTTTAATAAGAGATATTCAGTGGGATGTTTTGTCTCACAGAATATCCAGGACAAGTTATATGGCTAACTAAACTAAATATTGTCCTGTGTGTTTTTTTACACAAATTGACTGGTAATTTAGGGAGCTTGTGTCACTGCTACTGAGGCAACAACAGAATTTGATTTATTTATTTATTTTTTTTTTGTATAATGAATAGTAAGGTCAAACATCTTAGTTCAGGTCAGCCAGCTATTTCAGAGATTAGCTTCAGGCAAGGAGATGTGAGTTTCTTTAAATTTTTAAATGTATGTTTTTCTTGATGTTTATTTTTGCAATGTATCCCAAAAATCATAGAGAACACAATTTCTGAAAAATATTTGTATTTTATATATGTTGGACCATTCAGGGTTGTGGTCTGTATAATGATAGATTCCCCTTCTATGAATAGACTTCTGAGGGGAACTGCTCTTGTAATGAGTACACTTTCAGTACAGTCTGTGAGCCAATCAACACACCCAATAAAACACTTATTATTTCAGGAACCAGGTCTGTGGCCAGAGAGCTGACATAATGGGTTAAGTATAGATTGGTCTGAACATCTATACATAGTGCAATCCAGTTTTTAGTAATACTCTGCCTTTAAAGCAATAAACTATGAATTATATATAATCTTTTTTTCTATTTACTGATACCAAGGCTTGGTCACTATTACCCTTGATGGAATATCTTTACATTAATCACTGGGCCCAGTAATATAGATGCATTAACGTATGAGTGGAGGAGTAGCCTAATAGTTAAAGCAGCAGGCTGTGACCCAGTAATGACAGTATTCAAACCCTACTGATGTCCCTTATGACCTTGGGTAAGTCGCATCACCCTCCATTGTTCCCAGGCCTTCTTTTGGCAATTGCTGTAATGTATATTGTTCCTTAACCTTTGGGGGTTAGTAGCATCACATAATAAGCCCTCTGAGGACAACACATAATAGTGAAGCACACACACACAGATCAACTGAGAAGTGGAAAAAGGGGCCCCTTCTACCTCTGAGGTACAGGGATTCAAGGATTAATGTTGGAAACAACTCAGGCTAATATACAAGGCCACATTTTTAAGGTGGTGATGACTGTCATTGCAGTAAAATCTGAGAAGTCATACACTTGTGCAAGACCCCAGTACAAACACCCCCCTTTCTCTGTGTGTGTGTCTGAAAAAACAGTACTCAGGCTTCCAAGAGCCACTAAGCAGTATTCTAATTGCTGTCCCAAAAGGCCTTTATCCTTCATGTTGGCTGCAGCAAACAGCATTCTGGTCACAGGGGCCTGATAGCAGCTTTTAGCAAAACCCAAGAATAACAAGGGCTCAGCAGAACATTGGAGCTGAAACTCCTAGTGAGTTACAGTTAGTCTCATCCCAAGCAGTCTATCGGGCCGATACAGTAAAAACACGGGAGAGCGGGTGAACGCCCGCTCTTCCGTGCGCACGATTCTGTATTTAAATGAGGCCCGGCGGTAAAAACAGGCAAAAGAAGGCACTAGGGACACTAGCGCGCCCCTAACGCCTCCTTTTGGACCGGAGCAGCGGCTGTCAGCAGGTTTGACAGCCGACGCTCAATTTTGCCGGCGTCGGTTCTCGAGCCCGCTGACAGCCACAGGCTCAGAAACCGGATGCCAGCAAAATTGAGCGTCAGGTTTTCGACCCGCGAGCCGCGGGCCGACTTCAAATTTTTTTTAATTTTTCTTTTTTTACTTTTTTTACCCTTCGGGACCTCCGATTTAATATTGCCATGACATTAAATCGGAGGGTGCACAGAAAAGCAGTTTTTACTGCTTTTCTGTGCACTTCCCCTGTGCCCGAAGAAATTAGCACCTACCTTTGGGTAGGCGCTAATTTCTGAAAGCAAAATGTGTGGCTTGGCTGCATATTTTGTTTTCTGAATCGCGCGGGAATACCTAATAGGGCCATCAACATGCATTTGCATGTTGTGGGCGCTATTAGGTTCGGGGGATTGGACGCGTGTTTTCGGCCCCTTACTGAATAAGGGGTAACGCTAGCGTGTCAAAAATGCACGTCCAATGGCGGGTTAACAGTGCGCTCCGTCGGAGCGAACTGTAATGTATCGCCCATGTTTCCCGCTACCCCAGTCTAACTAGGATACTCAATGTGCAGGAGACAGGAGGCCTAACTGGGCAATTACAGGCAGCACCTCTGTAGTCCTAATCCCTCTCTCTTTCTCTCATTAACTCTCCAAAGTACAGTGTATAATTTCAACCACTTCACTCAGGTCCGAATTCAAGTTTAACTTGAATTCGGACCTGAGTGAAGTCCCTCCCGTTACAGTAGTTTTCAACCAGGTCCCTCCCGGGGACCTGGTTGAAAACTACTGTATTGCTTTTGAGCTTTAGGAGTTGCCGCTTCCAAAGAGTATTGATTAAACAAAGAACTTTTGATCTACAAATCATAAGTGTTGGACTGTTTAATATTTTCTGCTCTCTACCTTCATGTGTGGTTAATATTTGGAGAGCAGAGTATCTCCTTTTTTGTGTTGGACTTAAATCTAAATCTCAACATAATCAAAAAAGCCTCCAAAATATCAGAAGAACTTAACAAACAAAACCAATTCAGCATGTTAAGATTTATTAGGGGAATGCCAGCATAACAGGAGAAAGAGTACAGCCCATACACTACTGTTAAATCTCAGTAGTCCTCATAATTAATTATAGGCCCCCAGTGATTAATTATGAGGATTACTGAGATTTACCAAACCTCATTTTTTTATTTATTTAAAAGTATTTATTACCCACCCCTCTTAATAGTTTGGAGTGGGGTATAGTAATACATACATAATATTAAAAAAAAAGACAACACAACAATTAAAATGTATAATAAAACACTTGTTTTCAAGCATAGATTTAGGAAGGGCAACATAAACTTAGTGTACAAATTATGCAGTATTTGGTCAGAGTAGATATAGAGGTGAGTTTATTTGGAATAAACTGGCTGAAATAAGTATGTTTTAGGAGCTGCTTGAATAATTTAGAGTCTTTAGTTAGTCTGATTAATTTAGAGGACAACTTATCTTATATGCACTCTAGATGATTTAATAACTACTTTACCTAGTGCATTAGAAATGTTAGATACCTCTACGGTGGAAAAAGCAGCTCTCTCTTGGAACAAAGACATATCCGATTTGGCGGCAACCTTATGCCCCATGCTTAAGAAATATATTACCCTTTTTTCTAAACAAAAAGCACCTTGGTTTAGCAATGAATTAAAAAATATGAAAAGAAAATTGTGTCGCTTAGAAAGAAAATGGTGCAAATATCCTAACCCTTCCTCCTTAGCCCATTATAGAAGTATACTGACCAAATACAGATCAAAAATAAATTCTTCCAAATGCGATTTCTATGCCAAAAAAATTCATAAATTTCAATTTAATCCTCAGATGCTCTTCTCATATGTTTCAGAATTGACCAACTCTGGTGAACCAAAAATTAGAGTAGACAATACAAATAATAAAGCAATAGAATTTGCTATTTTAATGAGCAAACATAAAACTTAATTAGCAATTTAGCTGGTTTTAATGCCTTGGTAATTTCTCTGCCCATCAATCCATGCTCCAAATGGGCGGTTTTTGATACAGTCTCATCGTTAAAAACTGCAAATTTATTTTAAAAATTGAACCCGGCCTCTCATCCCCTAGATCACATCTCTATAAAACTCCTTCAATCTGCTCCTGATATTTTAGCCAGCTCCCTGGCAGAGATCATCAACTTTTCACTGAACGAAGGGATACTGCCAGATTCACTAAAATGTGTGGTGGTCAAACTGATCCCAAAGAATTCACAGTTAGATAAAAATATGCTATCTAATTTTCGACCGATTTCCACTCTCCTTTTTTAGCAAAGTTGATCGAGAAAGTTATTAATTGACAATTGATGGACCACCTGGAAAGTAATCACCTTCTTTATCTGGCTCAATTCGGCTTCTGCAAATCTTTCAATACGAAAATATTATCAACATCCCTCTCTGACATAGGGCCTCATTTTCTAAAGCTTTTCGCAGGCTTGCGCTAACAGCGCAAGCCTGCGAAAAACTTTAGAAAATAGCCTGCGATAGCTTGCGAAGGTAGAGCACACCTGTGCTATCTAAATCGGGGCGGAGTCGGCCCCGGAAGAGGAGGAGTCGGGGCGTCACCGGGGCCGACTCCGAGAAGACGCCGCGGACGGCGAAAAGGTAGGTGCCTTTTTGCGTCCTATTTCGCTCCCAATAGCTACACCTTCTATGGTGGCGCTATTGGGTGCGCAGTGCGATCGCTGCCGGCTAGCGCAGGACTGCCCCCCCCCGGTCGACCCCCCCCCCCCCATTAGCGTGATTTTCTAAAGTATCGCAGGCCTACGATACTTTAGAAAATGAGGCCCACAGTTTTAAGGGGTCTAGACAATGGTAAAGCATGGTTTTTGATCTTATTAGATATCTCTTCATCCTTCAACACTGTGAATCATGAAGCCTTTTTAAAGAGATTAGAAGAAATAGGCATAACAGATAAGACGCTGGCACAGAATCAGATACAATTCAGCTTAGTTCTGGGGTTCCCCAAGGCTCATCCCTTTCTCCAACTCTTTTTAATATTTATATGGCACCTCTTTGTAAATTTTTAACAGGTTTAGGATTAGTACATTTTATATACGCAGATGACATACAAATTTTACTTCCTATAGAAGGTTCTTTCGATAGCACACTTAAACTTTAGAACACATATTTTAAGTCTATTAAACGTTTACTGAATCAGATGCACTTATCATTAAATCACTCTAAACAGAGATTCTACTGATTTGCAACAAAATAAACAACAAGATCTTAGCAGAAATGAGAGGACTCCTCTCATATAAAACCTAAATCCTTTACCTCACTAATGAGGTAAGGGATTTAGGTTTTATACTAGATACAGAATTTAATTTTAAAGGGGCTATAAATAAAATGATGAAGGAAGGTTTTTACAAATTACAAATTTTAAAAGTATTAAAACCATTATTATACTTGAATGATTTTAGAATGGTCCTCCAGGCCTTATTATTTTCCAAACTAGACTATTGCAACGCCCTATTTTTGGGCCTTACAATATCGACGACTCATCCCCTACAGCTCTTACAAAATGCAGCAGCACGGCTTTTAACAGGAAGTAAAAAGCACGATCATATTACTCCAATCCTGAAAGAATTGCACTGGCTCCCCATCTACTACAGAACTCAGTTTAAATGCTTAACACTAATTCATAAATCAATTTATGGGGAAAAAATAGAATGGTTAAACGCAGCTTTGCACATACATACACCTCAAAGTAACTTACGATCTTCAGGTAAGGCTCTCTTGACTATTCCATCTCCCAAACTGGCACATTTAAACATGGTACTTAATAGGGCACTGTCTCTTGCTGGTCCAAGAATATGGAACAAACTCCCAGGTGAACTAAGGTTGGAATCTCATCCATATACTTAAAAAAAAATAAAAAAATTGAAGACATGGCTCTTTGAACAGACGTTTTAAATTGAAGTCATTCCCCTTGCCCCTGTGCTTCCCTCCCATCCCTGTCCTAATTGTGAATGTCTCAGTTTTAGTTAGTCATTTGAATTTTGTTAAATTTTAACTGATTGTATTTTATAGTATGAGATGTATTCTAGAATTAGTTTTATTCTATGTAATATTGTATATTTTTTGGTTTGAATATTTTAATATGTAAACCGATATGAAGTTTCTTTACGAATACCGGTATAAAAAAAAGTGTATAAATAAAATAAAATAAAATAAAATGTTCAATATTCAATATCTTCCAGAGGGGAAGACATTGAATACTGGACATCATATAAGCTATAAAGCTAAGTTGTTTTTTTTACCAAGTTCACACTTGTGGTTTTGGAAGACATATGATGAACTTTCATAAGGATTGATTTTAAAGCATGCCTTTCACTGTGGAGTCAATTTTCAAAACCGTGCGCATGCATCCATGTTCATGCAGTTTCCAGCGTGAGCACATGGACGCGCCGATTTCATAACTAGATTATTGCATGTTATAAAAACTGATGTCCGCGCACACATGTGCGCCGGATTTTAACATCTGCGCGCACATGTGGGCAGACTGCGACTCGCGCGCAGGGGGGGGGAATTTTCAAATTACGCATGGTGACATGATCAGCCTTTTTTTTCCAGTTTCCTCCCAGTCCCTCCCCTGCCTAAACCTTCCTTCCATTTCCCCTGTCTACCCCAACCCTAACCCCTACCTAGCTACCTCATATTTTTTTATTTCACTACTTACTGCTCCTCTGGAGCAGAAGTATTTTCCACTCACCGGCCGGCTGTCGGCATGTGCTTCCCATCCCAGACCACACCCCCCAGCCCACCCCTTTTTCACACTCACCGGCCGGCTGTCGGCATGCGCTTCCCATCCCAGACCACACCCCCCAGCCCACCCCTTTTTCAGGGTCTGGCACTTCTGCACGTAACGGTGGTTATGTGCTTGGCCGGGCCCATTCTAAAATGCATGAGGCGCACACAAGGCCTGGCCATGTGCGTAATCCATTTTTTACGCTAGTGGCCTTTTGAAAATTTACGTATAACAGTTTTATTAACACAATTTAAAACTAGAGGGCCTATGACTAATTATGAGGACTACTGAGATCTAACAGTATTGTATGGGCTGTACACCGTCTCCTGTTATGACGGCATTCTCCTAATATCTCTTAACAAGCCAAATTTTTCTTTATTATTCCTTAAGCAGCATTTTGTTGCAAGTGAAAGGAATTGCTGTTTTTCTTATTTGGTTATGATAAATCTAAATTTACCACTGCTTAGATGGGTTATAAAAGACCACTTTCCTTTATACTAAAGCTATCCCAGAGTCTAAAAAGATCTTTTTTCCCCAAAAAACTGTATCAGCCAATAACAGATCTCTAGAACTCTTCTCAATTGTTACTGCCCTGATTTCTGCAAAAGCAGATCTTTGTAATGAATTTGCCTCTTGTTTTCATATGGTACTACAGATCAGAACTGAAGTAATTCCTTTGATGGAGTCAACTGAGGATCATCTAGGGATGAATCGTCTCCCTATAGAACATAAGAACATAAGAATTTGCCATGCTGGGTCAGACCAAGGGTCCATCAAGGGTCCAACACCTCTGGCAACAAATTCCAGAGCTTTATTGTGCATTGAGTGAAAAAGAACTTTCTCCGATTAATTTTAAATGTGCTACATGCTAACTTCATGGCGTGCCCTTGAGTCTTTCTATTATCTGAAAGAGTAAACAACCGATTCACGTTTACCCATTCTAGGCCTCTCATGATTTTAAAAACTTCTATCATATCCCCCCTCAGCCGTCTGTTCTCCAAGCTGAGCAGTCCTAACCTTTTAGTCTTTCCTCATAAGGGAGTTGTTCTATCCCCTTTATCATTTTCGTTGCCCTTCTCTGTATCTTCTCCATCACAACTATATCTTTTTTGAGATGCAGCAATCAGAATTGTACACAGTATTCAAGATGTGGTCTCACCATGGAGCGATACAGAGGCATTATGACATTTTCGGTTTTATTAACCATTCCCTTCCTAATAATTCCTAACATTCTGTTTGCTTTTTGACCACTGCAGCACACTGAGCCGATGATCTGGAGTGCATAGAGGGGGTTTTTATGAGGATTGATTATTTTAAAAGGCAGGGGCACTAGTGAAGATTGAGTTGAATGCTGACCCCTTGATTTTATGGGATGAATAAAGCTTATTCACTTACCCTCTTTGAAATTAATCCTAGAATGTTATGCAATCGGAATTGGATTTTTGTTCAGCCCCTAACTGAAAGGAGCCAAAGGTTTCCTTTTTATTAGACTTGTATCAGTGCTTAATGCTTCTTTATCTTCAGGAATCTTTCCAGAGATGTTTAAGAAAGCAATGGTTAAGTCTCTTCTTTAAAGGATAATTTTGACCCGTGGTCAAGAGCAATCCTCAGCCTGTGTCCCATCTCGTTTTGTCAGTAAAATTCTTGAAAAAGTTGTTCAACCAGCTGGTTGAATTTTTATCTTCTAATGATATACTGGATAAATTAGGCCTGCACGTTTGGCGCCGGGGACCCACCGGGGTAAGGCCTAGCAAGCGAAAACACCCACCCCAAGCGGGTCCTCCCGCCAACCACGAGGCAGCCCACGCCGTCCATTCCGAGACCGCTCCTCCCGTGGCGCCCCGCCTCCTCCGAATCGTCCAACCAAAAACGCAGGACAGACAGCCAATCCAGGCTGTCCTTAAAGGGCCTTAAAGCCCAGCTTCAGCTGGCACCGCAGCCTTGTTCTCCAGCCAGCCAAATCGACGGGAGAGTCAGGCCTGTGCGATCAGCACCGGGGACCCACCGGGGTAAGGCCTAGCAAGCGAAAGAACTCACCCCAAGCGGGTCCTCCCGCCGACCACGAGGCAGCCTGCGCCGTCCGTTCCGAGACCACTCCTCCCGCGGCGCCCCACCTCCTCTGAATCGTCCAACTGAAAACGCAGGACAGACAACCAATTCAGGCTGTCCTTAAAGGGCTTTAAAGCCCAGCTTCAGCAGGCACCGCGCGCCGAAGGAGCGCGACAAAGGGGCCTGCTCCTTTGTGCGCCCCTTCGTGCAGCACCGCAGTGCTACCAGAGCCCCCCTTCGCTGCCATTCTCAATCCTCGCCTTAATGACTGGACACCAAATCCCTGCGGACTAGAAGCCATCCTCCAAGTCCTCTTCACTCCACCAAACAGGTCCCCTAACATCTGCCTGCATCTCCCACCTAGCCAACAATCACCTTCGCCTCAGTTGTCTCACCCGAGCCCTGCCTTTTCAGGGACCAGGCAAAGGCAGCCAACCGCCTCCAAGTCACACTAGTGACCTCTCCCGGCCTGCAATTGAGAGGGATTTATCCCTGCGCACCCCGCAAGAGTAGCGCATCTCGGTGCCCTAACTCCCGGCCTCGTCTCCCAAACCAGCCACCACCACGCCCTCTCTTCACCACCTTACCTACCCTCTCCAGAGGATGCGCACCTTCACTATACCCATATTCTATAACCGCCTGGCGAACAGGCCTAAACTCTCTGCTAAACCTTCTGCTCTTCCCATCATTCGACAACAGAGACTAATCCCAATCATGATTTCACCGCTCACACAAATACTCGGTCTCTCGCTCTTCTCGCTAACTCCTTTCAACGACCAATCTCTCACCAAAAAAACTCACATTCTGAATGACTATCTGACAGAAGCTAAACCCGACATCTGTGCAGTCACAGAAACCTGGTTGAAACCTACGGATACAGTTCTAACCAATCAGCTCCCCACCCAACCATACGACCTCCTCTCAATACTCAGACTTAAAAAAAGAGGAGGAGGGCTTCTCTTAGCCACAAAAAAAGGTCTAGGCCTCTTACTGCACCTGTCAACCTCCACACCCAACCTCGAACTAGACCTCAATCTGATCACCTGCAACTCGGCTTAATCTACGCACCTCCTGGAAAACTAGATTCTGATTGATCTGGAAAGAAATACGACAAGTGAGGTAATCAAATTTGCAGATGATACAAAATTGTTCAGGGTAGTTAAATCACAAGCAGATTGTGATAAATTGCAGGAAGACCTTGTGAGACTGGAAAATTTGGCATCCAAATGGCAGATGAAATTTAATGTGGATAAGTGCAAGTTGATGCATATAGGGAAAAATAATCCATGCTATAATTACACAACGTTAGGTTCCGTATTAGGTGCTACCACCCAAGAAAGAGATCTAGGCGTTATAGTGGACAACACATTGAAATTGTCGGTTCAGTGTGCTGCGGCAGTAAAATAAGCAAATAGAATGTCGGGAATTATTAGAAAGGGAATGATGAATAAAACAGAAAATGTCATATGCCTCTGTATCACTGCATGGTAAGGCCGCACCTTGAATACTGTGTATAATTCTGGTCGCCGCATCTCAAAAAAGACAGAGTTGCGATGGAGAAGGTACAGAGAAGGGCGACCAAAATGATAAGGGGAATGGAACAGCTCCTCTATGAAGAAAGACTAAAGAGGTTAGGACTTTTCAGCTTGGAGAAGAGACGGCTGAGGGGGGATATGATAGAGGTGTTTAAAATCATGACAGGTCTAGAAAGGGTAGATGTGAATCGGTTATTTACTCTTTCAGATAATAGAAAGACTAGGGGGAACTCCATGAAGTTAGCATGTGGCACATTTAAAACTAATCGGAGAAAGTTATTTTTCACTCAACGCACAATTAAACTCTGGTATTTGTTGCCAGAGGATGTGGTTAGTGCAGTTAGTATAGCTGTGTTTAAAAAAGGATTGGATAAGTTCTTGGAGGAGAAGTCCATTATCTGCTATTAATTAAGTTGACTTAGAAAATAGCCACTGCTGTTAACTAGCAACAGTAACATTGAATAGACTTAGTTTTTGGGTACTTGTCATGTTCTTATGGCCTAGATTAGCCACTGTTGGAAACAGGATGCTGGGCTTGATGGACCCTTGGTCTGACCCAGTATGGCATGTTCTTATTTTTACCTTGTGACTGTGTGGGGAGGCAAAAAGGTCCACATCCGGAGTGCCCCATAGGCAAAATATCCTGGCCACTACCTTGGGGTTGAGAGACCATTCATGTGGCTGGAAGGAGTAGCTCAAACAGTCTGCCAGCATGTTGAGATGGCCCGGTAGGTAAGTTGCTCGCAGAGACATTCCCTGCAAAAGGGCCAGGTCTACATTTGCACTGCCTCGTGACAGAGGAGGAACGATACCATGCCACCCTATTTGTTGCTATACCACACTGCAACTTGTTTGGCCGTCCAAATCAGAACTTCTTTGGATGATCTTCCCTGATCTATGACCACCCCAACCGCAATAACTCGCCTTGGTCCACCATGCGACGCTCCCCATCCCTGACATGGCTTCCAACGTTATATTAATCAGTCCCGAGTTTTATGAACTAATACTATTTAGTCAGGAACATTTGATACTTTACAGCCTTGTATATAGGATATTATTTACATATTGATAATATTCAGTACTAAAGATTATTATAGCCCTAAGTATATGACTTGATATTATTAATTCTGAGACTAGATATTATTTATTTCTATGTTAGCCATGACTCTGGCTTTTCCTCCTCCCAGTTCAAGTGCCCCTGTTTTATTGTAACTTTTATTCACTTTTTCACTCTTCGCCTTTTGTTCACGTTGTTGTTAATGTTATTGCACCGCTGTTTATTGTAAACCGATACGATATGATTGGTATCATGAGTGTCGGTATAAAAAAAGCCCTAAATAAATAAATAAATAAATGACAACTGGTCTCTGAACACCCACAAAGTGTATCAAGTTGTCCAAAGCACCAGAAAGTTTATCTGCCAGCGGGCTTCAGTGGCAGTCCAGAAGCCCTGTGTGTGGAGACCGTTGACATGGGCTCCCCATCCCTGAGGGTAAACTTCGGTGGTGAGGAGCACCTGGGGTGGGGAGGGTTGAAAGGGAAGTCCTTCTCCAGGTGGGAAAGATCCTCCTACCATGACAGAGACATCCGCAGAGTCTCTGTAACTGTGACCAGAACCTTGAGATCCTGAGATGCCTGCTGCCACTAGGACCATAGGGTCCATTGGACTCTCCTCATGCAGAGGCAATCCAAAGGAGCCACATGGACGGAGGCCGCCATATAGCCCAATAGGCAGAGTAGAAGGTGGGTTGGTACCCTCTGACTGTTGCGGACTAGGGTAGCTTCACTGGCTACCCTAGTCCGCAAAAGTTGGAGAGTCCAGCCTGGTGCCTATGAAGTCCAACAGAATGGACGGACAGAGATGCAACTTGGGGAAGTTTATAACAAACCATACAGCCTGCTGGGTCTGTACCATCAAGGCCAGAGCATGTAAGGCTCCGGAGTAAGAATTGTTCCTGACCATCCAGTCATCCAGGTAGGTGAACACGTGGACCAAGTGACACCTGAGGTAGGTGGCCACCACTGCTAAGCATATGGTGAAAACAAGGGGGGCTGATGCCAGCCCGAAGGGCAGCACTTTGTATTGTAATGTGCTTTTCCCACCATGAAGCGGAGGTACTTCCAGTGGCTGAGGATAATCACAATGCGTGCATAAGCTTCCTTGAGATCGACGGAGCAGAGCCAGTCTCCTATTCTGAGGAGCGGGATCAGCATGCCCAGAGAGACCATCTTGAACTTTTCTCATACAAGAAACTTGTTTAACGCCTGGAGGTCGAGGGTGGGGCATAGGCCACTATTCCTCTTCGGAATGAAAAAATACCTTGAAAAAACCATCGGCCCTGCTGAAGGGGAGGGACTGGATCTACCATTCCCACTGTGAGAAGGGCAGAGAGTTCTGCCTGAAGAATGACCAGGTGGGCAGATGAACCCCACGATGGACATGGGGGAGAGGTCTCTGGAAGCCAACTGAAGTGTAGATGGTGCCCTTGGTGAATGATAGAGAGGACCCAGCGGTCTGATGTTATCTCTTCCCAGTGATGGGTGAAGCTCATGAGCCTGCCTCCGACTGGGAGATCCACTGCCAGGGGTACGGCCGACTGACCTCTGCTCCCTTGCCATGACCGGGGCTTGCTTTGGCACCAGCTGGGGTCTGGGCACTTGCTGCTGGCAAGGACAGCCCATGGGACCGGTGTGTAACGGATGAGCCCAGGCAGCCGGAGGATAATACTTCCTCTGCCAATCAAAGGGCTTCCGAGGGCCCTGCCTGCAGGACATTTTGACTGAGGATGGGCCCCCAGAGGCACTAGCAGACAGTGGTTGAAGGGTATCATGATGGTCCTTTAATTTTGCCACCACATCCTGGACCTTATCCCCAAAGAGGTTTTCACCCATGCAGGGGAAGTCAGCCAGCCTGTCCTTGACCTCCGACTGGAGGTCAGAGCCCCAGATCCTTCTGGCACCGATGCCCATGGTGGCTAAGTGGGCTGCTGTATCAAAAACATCATAGGTGGAATGCACCTCGTGTTTTCCCACCTCAAGACCCAACGGAGCAATGGCAGAAAGGGCTTCCTGTTGTTGCTGGGGAAGGCCCTCCGCAAAATCCTGGAGAACCTCCAGCATTTTGTGTCGCACATCCTCCTCGGTGAGGAGCTGAAAGGGTATGGCCTCGGCCATTGCCATGACAAAGCCTACAAAGGATAAGTCCTCAGGGGGAGACCGGCACCACTCCTCCAGAGGGGAGGGCTCTGAGAGGGGGGCCATCTGGATACACAGAGGATGAATCTGTGGAGTCATCTCCCCAAGAGTCAAAAGCCCCTTCCTCCTCACTGGGACCAGCATCCCGTGGGCGAGGTCCATGAGGGTCATTGGCTCTGGGCTCCTATGGCTTCAGAGGCCTCAAGGGCATCGCAGGAATTGATGGTTCCCCTGGCATTGAGGGGACCAGAGGACGTGGAAAGCTGGTAGGAATCGGTATGGGTTCAGGGACCCGTGGTCTGGGAAACACGGTACCAGCCATATCTTCCTCCTCGGAGAACCCGAGAACCGGAATGGCTCCCGTGGAAGGCATCAGTGGCCGCTGGGGAACCAACAATCCCTTGGGCACCGGTTGCATTGGAAGGGTGCCCAGGAGGACATTCAGATGCTCTAGCAGGGGTGTTAGCATCGAGGGTGGATACTTGGGCACCAGTATGAGGTTGGTGGCAGCTGAGTGCTCTGGAGAGCTTTAAGCACTACAGACTGCACCCTGCAGTCTAACACCTCTTGAAAGTGCAGGGCGGCCAGGACTGAAGGAGGAGGACAAGGAGTTACCGGCTCTTCCTCGGGTCTCTGAGGTGGCCCGGTGCCATCACCTGAGTCAGTGGGGAGTGCCTAGGTCTACCAAGCGCATTGGAGGATGGAGCCTCCAATGGCTGGTGTCACTTCAGAACTGTGCATCGAAGGCGACCAGTGGTGATGCTTCCCTGGACCTCCTCCGGTGCTTGGCCCTGTCTTTCCCTGGCACTGAGGAAATAGAAGATCCCGATGCCCGGGAGAGCAGTGAGACTATCAAGGATTGATCACCATCTCCTCGATCCTTAGAGGTACTGGCGAGGGGGATTGCCAGGGGAAGTGTATCTAAAGGCTCCCCATGACCTCTCGGCATCAATGAAACCGATGCAGGAGTAGAAAGAGAAGATTTTGGAGCCTCAAAATGTTTCTCCATCTTATCGAGGTGTGCCCGACGCTCTTTGGGGGTCATCTGATCACACAGACGTCACCCACGCACATCGTGCGAGGCCCCGAGGCAGAGGATGCAAACCTCATGTGGATCCATGATGGGCATGGTCCGCAGGCACTGGGGACACTGACAAAAGCTGGTCGACGCCATGAAAATACCCGGCATGCAGTCAATGACCGGCGGTCATCACGAGGCGAGAGTCGGAAATCGACCGTGAGATAGGGAAAAAATAAGTAAGAAAACCTACCATGCCAAGGGGACACCGACCGCGAAGGGGGACCCGACAAGGAAAAACGCCAGAAATCTAAACTTGATCGAGGAAATTAAGAAAAGGAGAAGAGCTCCAGAAATGTGCGGCAACTGCACCAAGGAAAAGAAGAGACTGAAGTGTGTGTGTGGGGGGGGGGCCTCACATGAACGCGCAGATAGCAGCAGGCTGGGCATGCTCAGTCTGCTGGTCAAAGCTTCTAGAAACTTTAACAAAAGTTTTCTGTGCTGGGCTCCATCGGATGATGTCACCCACTTGTGAGGACTACCATCCTGCTTGTCCTAGAAGAAAGGTCGCTAACTTGATCTGAAAAGATGAGAATACTGGTTCCTGGGCAACTACTCACTAATCGATTCTCACCCATCCCAGGCTGTTGTTCTTTTAAATGGATAAACCCCCACACCTCCACAGGTAGGAGGAAAATCTGCAAAACAGGAGTCAATTAGTGATTTTGAATAACATATAATTAACCCTGATTTTAGTGATTGCTTAGTTTTAGTTTTGTTACTGGTCATTCAGAAATGAACATAAGTCATCTAGTTATCAAATTAAAAGCCTTAGATTTTAAAAGTCACCAAATAATTTAAAATCTCTCAAACTGAGAAACGAACCTACTCCGTAATCAGCTTTAAAACTTTAGCAATTAAGATGCAGTCTTTTGCATCTAGTGCCACATGTATGATTATCTATTGGTGAAGTGTTGTGTGTGTGCACCTGGTGCAAATTTGGAGTGGGAAGGAGTAAGCATTTTGTTTTGCTTTACATTTAATTTGGAGGGTGGGGGGTTCCCCACAAAATTTGTTTCATGGAATTTTTATTTTGTTTCTTCAGTTTTTAAAAAAATGAATAAATATTAACCCACCTCATAAAAAATGGAAAAAAAAGAAATGGGGATCAGGAGGATTCCTGTACTCCCCCCATCTATTCCTCCCACCAGGAAAAATGCTGGGGCCAGGATCCTCCCCAGCCTCCACTGACTGGAATGTGCAGACAAGGCCAAAGCCTGGGCCTTGTGTAGGGCCTAGACCGAGGTCACGGTGACCTACCACAGTCATAGCCTACACAAGACCAAGGCTTCTGCCTGGGCCTAAATGTCAGGACTGGCCTCAAAGCATGATCCCGATGCCTAGGCCCATGCAGAAACCTTAGCCTATGTAGACCTAGGCCACCTTAGGTCACCATGACTTGGCCTAAGCCCTATGCAAGGCCTAGGCTTGGAGGTCTGGTCTCATCACCTGGGCCTCAACCTAGGCCAGGGCTCAGGCCCAGTTTAAAAGATGTGGCGCAGCCTGGAGGCCAGGTTCCTCAGCCCGGACCCAGGCCCAACGCCGGGTGCCAACACCTGGACCTCAGCCCAGGGTCATGCCCAGAACCAGAGCCAAGGTTTCAGAGGACCTCTTTGTAATTCTTGTTTCTTTGATCATCATACTTGAAATGGCAGAGTCCGCTGGGAGACTCGCCGGAGTTAAGTTCAGCGCATCCTCCACAGTGTAGAGCACAATTTTGATGTACAGCAGTTTGCTGTACTACCCTACAACAAAATTTGATTTAGCTGAGTGCTGAAAAAGCCTCAGCTGCAGCTCGCAGCACCAGCAGAGCAGAGGTGCAGAATCTGGCCTCGAGGTAGCGCTTTTTGTTTTTCTGTTTCTGTTCTGCGACTGCACCACCTGTCCATTCCCTGCTGATGCAGCAGAGGCTGCATCAGCAGGGAATGCTTTCTCCAAAGTGATCCACTAGTCTAATGTTCCTTCTGGAATCAGGTAGTAAGGCTTTCTCTTTCTCATCCTCTCTCTTCTGGGATTTGCCACATTCTTGAGGGTCTTCAACTGCACCAACTCCCAGCGAGAAGAGATATAGGGGTAGATTTTCAAAGGGTTACGTGCGTATCTTAAACCTACCCTTGCGCGCGTTGAGCCTATTTTGCATAGGCTCGGCGGCGCGCACAAACCCCAGGACGCGCGTATGTCCCGGGGGTTTAAAGAATGGGCGGGCTGGGGGCGTGGTGGAGGTTCGGGGACAGGCTGGGGGCAGGGCTGGGGGCATGGCGGCGGTTCAAGGGTGGTCCGGGGGTGGTCCGGGGGTGGGCCAGAATCCTGCACAGCGGCCTGTGCCAGGGGATGGCGAGCTGGTGCGCACAAGTTACGCCTGCCAGAGGCAGGAGTAACTCAACGAAATAAGGTAGGGGGGGGGGGTTTAGGTAGGGCTGGGAGGTGGGTTAGATAGGGGAAGGGAGGGAAAGGTGAGGGGGGGGGTGGGGGGGTGGAACCAAAAAAAAAGTTCCCTCCAAGGCCACTCCGATTTCAGAGCGGCCTTGGAGGGAACGGGGAAATTCATCGGGCCTCCCCTAGGGCTTGGCGCGCGCAAGGTGCACAAGTGTGCAACCCTTTGCACGCGTATGTTATAAAATCGGATGTACATTTGTGCGCGCCAGGTAGAGCGCACAAATGTACCCCACGCGCGTAATATTAAAAATCTGCCCCTTACTGTAGAATTCAGGCCCATCATTTTTCCAGACCTTCAGCCCAGGGAATCTTTCTGCTTCTGGAATGAAGCAGTTTTAGCTCCTTTTTTTTACATATCTCTCTGGAGTTGGACCATTGAGTTTTTGCCCTGCTGCTGAATATTCCCTGGTTTCTAGGGTGAAAGATGAAGACTCCATCACAACTCATTTACACATTCTCACTTGCTGAGAACAAGGGGCCTTGCAATGTGGATTTCAAGTAAATTCTACAAGAAATGGGTACAAAAATATCCACAATATTTAAAAACAAGTTATACAATGTTTCAAGCATTAAGTATTGTAGTTTGTAACCAGATTATAAAAAAAACAGCTATTATGCTTTGAGCTTCCAGGGCATGCCTACAGATTCAATCTGCTGCTGCAAGAAATATTTGCAAACATAAAACTGAGTCTTCACCCAAAGTGACTGAAGTGAGCGAAAAGAAAGATATTAGACATAATAGCACAGTTTATTCAGGAGCTAGGGTACACCGTTGCTTGGATGAACCAGCAGAGTTCAAGGGAGCTGCTACAGCATGCCGGCTGACAGATAACACTGGCTGTCACCTACTACTGGAACTAACATTTTATATGCTAGGCTGAATGCATAACAGACATGGTAATTGATTTGACAAACTTAAATAGATGGCAAACGTAGCTAATTCTACTGAAGGGGCAGCTTGAAGATCACTGCCAAGCACCAAATAAGATGCACCATAAGAGGGCACTATGCACACATTTTATGAGCAAGTCATGAGAATGCTACACTGACCATATTCAAGCCAGTCAAAATTCAGTAGTCTTTGTTTTATTTCTGCTTCATCTGGAGTGTTCACCTTGTTTCTGATATGAGTATCATCTGAAAAAGACAAAGCTTTCCTGTTAACCACCCTGTAATATCAGCAATGAAAATAATGCATAGAGCTAGAGCCAAACATGATCTCGGAAGCACTTACTGCTAACCTTCCTTTCCACCTTACCATTGCCAAGCTGATCAGTTTATCCATGGGAAAAAAAAAAAATCAGAGTCCCATAATCCAATATTCAAAAATCTAAAAAAAACCCAACCCTATCAAATGTAGACACTCCTTTGCATAACACTCTAAAGTAAACGAGATATACAGTGAAAAGAAAGTTAAGTAAGATATGTTTATATAGACAGCTCAACTCCATCAAAAACAAAAATGGTTAACATGGGGTCACAAGAAATAATCATAACATAGCAAAAGAAAAACACTTCTAAGTGTACTTAACTCAATTTTGTATTCTAATAGAAAAGCACTTTTTAAAATGTATTCTATTTAGCTCACACCTTTTCACTGCTAGCTGAAGGCCAGTTACCTTCAGGTATTACCCTGCCCCAGAGGATATATAATCAAAGATAGTGATTTACTGATGCTTTACCTTGCAATAAATGGCCTAACACAGAGATAACAGATGGTATATGAAATACCACATGTAATCCCCCCTAAAAACTGGTGCATTGCTGGTATGAAAATGAACTGATTTGCATGCAAATTGACTCATAAATAGGTAATATGATGCTAATGCTTGTTTGAAAATTCACAAGCTGCATTATTTGAGAGAATGTTAATAACTATACCTCAGGAGATGTAGATAAAATTTCCGTGAATTTCAGGATGTTAATGTACATTCTGATACCTCAGGCTTAAGCCTTAAAGGAGCCGATGGGGCCTGAAGTCATCTCCCCCAACCAGCCAGTTGTAAAAAATCTGTGGGAGTCTATAGAGACCCCCCCCCCCCCGCTCCTCCCTGACTGGCCACTGAGGCTGCCAAAAGTTTAAAATTGCCAAAAGTCTTAAAATAGACTCTACCCCTTTCAAACCCCTCCCCTTTCTGTGAAAAATATAAGTCCTTCTAGATTCCTTCAGATCCCGGTGGACTTAGCCCTGGTGGTCTAGTATAGAATAATCTGATGCTCAAGCTCTCTTTTGCCACACAGGGGCTTAGAAAATAGATCCCTAGGTTTGTACCTGAGGCAAAGGAAGCAACATCTCCAGCTAAGACAAATGAGAGTCACTGAAACCATACATGAGATAAACTGCTACAAGGAACTGACATCAAAATGTGTACAGCATTCCATCAAGGTCCATATTTTACCTAAGGCTTCACTGAAGAGGCTCAACAGAAGAATTATTTATTTAGCTAATTGTCCTCACTGATATGTTTAATAATGTTAACAACACATAACAATATTATATCCACAGCTGTGGATGTGGACATGGACTGAATCTCTGGACTTGTCCAAAAACTATGTGGGAAGGAACCAGGGGCCATCTTGCATTTAGAACATGTTGTGGAGTCAATCACTTGTGCTTTAAACGCTCTATCCGGGGTCATATAAAATTGTCTCAGAAACTTGAACTGTATTTCTCGGAAAAGAATACTTTCAGACAATTCGGGGATGTCTTGAAAGCACTGCGAGAGATTCTGTCTGGTCAGAGTGAACGCTGGCCACTGCTGCCAAGTGATAAAGAGATCAGCTACCGTGTCTTGTGCCAGTAAGGTTTTCAAGATCCTACGATAGGCAGCAACGATTGGCTTATGTGGGGAAGCGGCAATCACTACGTGATGTAGAACCCAGAATTGTGGGGTTAGGAACAGCATCTTGTCATGTTTCTTTAGAAAGTGTCGTAGTTGTAAATACGAAAAGTAATCAGAGGTGGGGAGCATATAGACTCGCTGTATCTCCTGAAAGGTGAGTATTTGCCCCTTGTCCCTCCATTTATGAAATAATGATCTAGAGGAAGCTGGGGGGGGGGGGGGGGGGGGCGTTGATGGTCACAGATGCTAAAGAGTGCCGATAATTTTGATGATACATGAACTTGTCTGCAAAGAAAAGCCCAGGCCATACGGCAAACCTGTATGAAGGGCTGGGTAGCCACTACCCCTGTCAATGTCCCCTTTGGGGCTTGGATTACAGGATTGAATAAAGAGATGCCCATCCAAGCTTTCAAGATAACTTGTGGGGTATAATAAGAGGAGCCCATAAGAATGTCCCTGATACACCTCAATAGGGATTCTAGGTTGTAGATACGTATATTCGGACAGTTCACACCCCCTTTGGTCCCTGGTTGCATCAGAACCCGTAGCACTATGCGCACCTTTCTGCCGATATAGAGAAAGTTACGGAGCAATGTACCAAACTTCCTATTATCTTTGTGTGTGAGCATAGCGGTGTCATTTGTAGTACGTACAGCCATTTTGGCAGGATCATCATTTTAAATAATTGGATCCTACCAGAAATGGTAGTCCCTGCCACTTTTTAAGGAGATTGGTCATGGAATTCAGTAACGGACCTATGTTACCTTGTAGAGATCCATCAATGTGCTAGGGATTTTGATACCTAGATATTTCATCAGAATCCACCCATTTGAGAGAAAGGGTCCCCTCCATACTCCTTTTACCCTACCGTCCACATCTAGAGCCTCGGATTTGTCTTGATTGATACGGAGGCCCGTGAACGTGCCATACTCAGTCTGGATCACTAGCAGGGGGCCTAATGACTGCTGCAGGGTTATGAGAAAGATCAATATGTCGTCCGCGAAGGCTGCAATTTTGAACTCATGAGGGCCCTCCCCAAATCCTTTTATTTTTGTCGTTTGGGCAATTTTATGGAGTAGCAGATCTATAGCCAAAATATATAATAATGGGGAAAGGGGGCAGCCCTGTCGGACTGCCCTCCTAATGTGAACCGCTTCCGATTTAAAACCATTCGCCACTGTATGGGAAACAGGAGCCATATACAGTAACAATATATAGGTCAATATATTGCCCTTAATCTCATAACGTTGTAAAACTGAGAAAAGGTAGGGCCATGATACATGGTCAAAGGCTTTATCAGAGTCAAAGCCTATCGCCAGTGCTGGTGACTTAGAATGAAGAGAAGCTGACATGGCCGTTAACAGTTTGATAATGTGCGTGCATGCAGGTCTATTCTTCACAAAACCAACTTGATATTCAGATATAAGCTGTGGAAGAATTGTGCCAAGCCGATCTGCCAGGATTTTAGCTAGGAGTTTGAGGTCACAGTTTAAGAGAGAAATGGGCTTGAATGATGCCAGATTTAAAGGATCTTTCCCTGGTTTAGGGAGCATTGTAATGTAGGCCGTGTTAAAATGTGCAGGTAATTGTCGAGTGTGGACCGCCACCTCGAAGAAAGAAGTTAGGGGACCAGTCAGTTGATCTTTTAAGATCTTATAAAAATCAAAAGAAAAGCCATTGGGTCCCGGGGCTTTATCTGATTTACTGGTTGATATAGCAGTAGAAACCTCCAGGGGATTAATGGGGATTAATGGGGCAATTCAGAAAGGAAATTGAGTATCTTAAAGAGTTGGTATGAGTAGTACCTCACTTGTCGTATTCCTTTCCAGATCATTTATAAATATATTGAAAAGCACGGGTCCCAGTACATTATAAATAAGGGACCAAGGCTTTGACTTCAAAACCCTACAAATTAGAAAGAAGCTGAGGATTCTTAATAGTTTTATCTGTTTTATTTTCTGAATGAACTATTAAAACAGCTCTTGCTGTGCTGCTGAACCTTTGGAACTTCACAGCAGCAATTCACCTATCACTTCGCTGATACATTATTCCATGTTGATTCTATGGTTTTCACTGTGAAAAGTGCCCAAGTTTTCTATAGACCTGAACTGTAGGGTATCAATTTGCTCTTTAAGGAAGAGAAGCATTCGTGTAGTGGTGTCATCATGCATATTCACAATAAGCACTGTGTGCACTGTCTCTGCTCAGTCACATCTGATTCTATCCATATGTAGGTAAAGGCATGCTCACATCATCCCCGAGATGCTCACTATTTTACTAGAGCATGTGAGAGAGCATGGTCTCTGGTTGCTTCACTTTCTCCACTCATTCTGGAATCCCCCAACCCCACCCTAGAGGCCTAGGCAGAAGACAGAACTCCAAAACACATGGAAGCTGATCCTTCCCAGCCCCAATTCCCAGTATCAAAGCAAAATGCAAGGTTAGTAAGGCAAAGCAACCATATATCCAAACAGTGATGTTTTTAATCCTGATTGCATGACTGTGGCTATTCTACTACTGCCCAAGACCACTGGCTGGGCTGGCAACATACTTAGCTTAAAATCCGATATGAGAAGAAAAACCTTTCATTGTGAAAAGGGGGGGAAAGTCCAGATAAGTCAAGATAAGCTGTTTGTCTTAGCAGCCTGTAACTGTAATTCAATTCATACTAGTGACCTCCATTTGGTCAGTGGCTTATTGGAAGCAAATACAAGCCAGTTTATTCCCAATCAGTTGGTTACCAAAAGCAAAATGACATGTGCTTTTAAATTGCATTCATAATGATCTCTGAAAGGAGAAAATAGGATCCATTAACAACCTTTCTCCACCCCAACCCCCCAATCACCATCACCAGCAACAGCAGCAGCTCAAGGAAAAGAAGAAACGATATGCCAACACAAAATTCAAGTAACTAATTCCAGCCATACTATGAAATCTTTAATCCTTATGGGCAGGCTAGATGGGCATTGTGCCTCTGCTTTCATATTTTGTTTCTATTTATGTCACAGGGAGAATTAGTAGTGTGATCCTTTCAGTACACATCAGTGTCCTGTTAGATGCTTCCCTTCACAGCTCCTGGCTCTCTGTCTTTCTTCACTTGCTTCTGGATCACTGTGGAGAGCAGAATCTTTATTAGGGAAATATCAGCTTTCACACATGAACTACAGGCCATTGTAAACGCATCCTATTCGTTGTGCTCCCTCCTTCTACAGAATTTTTTTTTTTTTTTACCCTTTATAGGAATATATATTTATTTTTTGGCATGCATGCATTAGACTCATAGGAGGTTTCACCACTTCTCTAAGCACAGTTCAGATCCTGTATAATAATGAAACCTGAAAGTTAAGAAACAGAAGGAAACAAGTTCTTTTATGGTATGGCAGATGACAGCCACAGAAGATCTTGCTAAATAACATGCTTTGTTCTTTTCTCTAGAAATGTCAGCTGCCACGAAAACGAGAAGTGTGCATATCTTTCTTCTCGTTAAGAGTACATTTTCCATTTAAGTATTTTGCCTTGTTATTATTACTATTCAGATCCATATTCCATAAGCCAGCAAGCTAGTTGTTTCCTGATTAACTTTAACCTGGTTGATTCAGCAGAATATGTCTCCTGCTGAAAATACTCAGCTAAAGAAATCTGGGTAAAGTCATTTAGCTGGATAACTTGTGAGTTATCTGACTAAATGCCGACTAAATTTTAGCTGGATAACTAATTATCTGGCTATAATTTAGCCAGATAACATAGGAACATTCCTGGTCCGAGTTAAGTTAGCCAGAAAACTTATCCAGCTATCTCTGGTAATGTCATAAAGCAGTCCTAAAATTAGCTGGATAAATGAATCCAGGTAACTATATTCAGTGGCAGAGCTGTGCCACTGAATGTCCCACCAAAGTTAGCTGGATAAGTTTATCTAGCTAACTTTGCTGGCCACACAGCGGCTGACAATACAAATAGCCAATTAAGTAAAAATGGACAAAAAAAGGCAAGCAGAATGGTCTCCCAATCTTCTCACCCCCCAAAATAATAAAAACAATGTTGGAGCTAGCACCCAATCCGTCCCCCAACCAACTCTCTAATCTCCCAAATTAATTAAAACAAATAGAGGGCCCTAGTGACGCAAGGTCCAACCCACAAGATATCTCAATTCAAACAAGGCACCATGCCTCCTCTGCCCCCACTTCCCATTCTCCTGACAAACTGACAAATCCCACCACTGCCCTCCCACCCCCAGAAAGTCCCTAAATCTCCAAGAATGGCTGTAGTAAAAGACTGTCCTATTTGACAGAAATGTTGTTATTGTAGACTACCAGTGATGCTGTCAGAGCTATGCTGGACATGGCTGGAGCAGTATGATTTTACTGCTCTGACTGGTCTTGAGGTATTTAGGGCATTCTGGGGGATTTGAAGGGCAGTGGTGAAGATTTATCAGTTTGTCAGAAGATTGAGGGTGAGAGGAAGAAGAACCTCAGTCTGGTTTGAATTTAAATATCTCAGGAGGCGAGGGCCTTCAGACCAGTATGGGCTGCCATGGGCAGCTAAAGGAAACAGCATAAGCACTGGCAAGTTAGATACAAAGCATTTTTTCAGGTACATTCGAGGTAAAAAGCCTGTGAGAGAGTCAGTTGACCATTAAATGATCCAGGTGTAAAAGGAGCACTTAGGGTTGACAAAGTTATAGCAGAGAAGCTAAATGAATTCTTTGCTTCAGTATTCACATAGGAAGATGTAAGAGAGTTACCCATGCCAGAAATGATATTCAAAGATGATGATTCAGAGGAAATTAAACAAATCTCAGTGAACCTCAAAGATGTACTAGGGCAAACTGACAAACTAAAGAATATCAAATCACCGGGAACAGATGGTATTGTTATGCTCAGGCTTGTGAACCCTTGGGCCGAAGGGAGGATGGTATACCTTGCGGAAGGTCCGTAGGTTCTCTCGTCGGGTGGTGAGGCAGAGCAGAAGACGAGACCAGCTGACCCTCAGCACGGGAGGCTGAGGCGACTGCGGAGGCAGATGAAGAGACGAGAAGAGGGCCTGTGTCTTCACCACTGGAAATCTGCGATCCCCCCAGGAGGAGCCTGTAGGTACCCAGACCGCTGGAACTTAGGTGGACATTTGAGTGGTCAAGGTATCGGTGCAAGGGCTGACTGGAGCTTCGCCCTGGAAGCCCATGGTCCCCCCAAGAGGAGCCCATAGGGACCCGGACCGCTGGGACTTAGGCGGGCCCTTGGAGACAGTAGTCCAGAAGCAGTCCAAGGTCTAGAGGGTCATCGCTTACAAGTCCGAAGTCACGCACCGAGGAATCACCACTTGCCAGTCCGAAGTCACACACCAGAGAATCACTGTAAGCCAATCCGAAGTCAGGAACCAGGAACACCAAGACATGACAGGAACAAGGATCCAAAGCACAGGGAACTCACCGAAGCAAGCAGACTAGACAGTGCTGGAGGACGTTGTCAAGTCAGGGAATGAGCAGAGGAAGTCTCCCTTTATACTTCCCCTGCTCAGGCTGATCAGGAACAGGTGAAGCTGGTTAAAGGGATCAGGTCCCTTTAAATCTGTGAAGGAGGCGCGGCCTCGCGCCTAAGGATGGTGGCAGCCATCTTTGATTTCCCCCGCGAACGAGAAATACTGCTGGACGCCGCGAGGAAGGAGTAGGGACGGCTCCCCCTGCATCGAGCAGCACTGAGGCCCGTGCCAGAACGCCGGGCCTGAAGTCAGTGCCCTCCCCCGGGGCTCCTGCGGCGGCGAACTGCCGCGGGCAAGGTAGGGGACCACGGTCGTGGCCTGCCACGACCGTGGAACACAACAGGTATACATCCCAAAGTGCTGAAAAAACAGTGAAATGAAATTGTGGACCTGCTATTGGACATTTGTAAACTATCATTAACATCCTCTATGGTACCTGAAGACTAGAGGGTTGCCAATGAAATGAAGATTTTTTAAAAAGGAATCAAGGGTGATCCAGTAAACTACAGAACAGTGAGTCTGATGTCTGTGCCAGGCAAAATGATAGAAATTATCATAAAAAACAAAACTGCTGAACATATAGATAGGCCTAATTTAATGGGATGAGGCCAACATGGATTTAGCCAAGGGAAGTCTTGCCTCACCAATTTGCTACATTTTTTTGAGGGGTGAGCCAGTTGATATAGTGTATCTGGATATCCAGAAAGCATTTGACAAAGTCCCTCATGAGAGACTTCTTAGGAAATTAAAAAGTCATAGGGAAGATGGCAGTGTCCTATTGTGGATTGCCAACTGGTTAAAAGATAGAATACAGAAAGTAGGGCTAAATGGTAAATCTTCCAATGGCAAAAGGTGAATAGTGGAGTGCCGCAGGGATCTGTTCTGGGACCACTACTTTTTAATATGATTTCCGTACAGTTATCCAAGCCACCATCACATCCAAATTGGACTACTGCAATGCCTTACTCATTGGACTCCCATATTCTACCATTAAACCTCTGCAAATGCTACAACATGCTGCAGCAAGACTCATTGCAAACTCCCGCAAGTATGATCACATCACCCCCATCCTCAGAGACTTACACTGGCTCCCCATAGCATCACGCATTATCTACAAAACACTCATCATAATTCACAAAGCAATCCACATGCACAACTCCAACTGGTTAGACCTCCCATTTACAACTCCGAAGTCCAGTCGACCCACCAGAACGGCAAAATCTGGCACCCTACTTGTACCCTCCTTGAAGACAGCCCATCTCTCCTCCACACGCGACCGTGCTCTCTCGATTGCAGGTCCCACTCAATGGAACACACTACCGCCTGACATACGCCTCGAACCCTGCATGAACAACTTCAAAAAGAAATTGAAAACATGGTTGTTCAACCTAGCCTACCCAGAATAAAAGTCATCAATCCATGCCAAAGTAGACCACAATTCGTCTACTCCCTTTTTTCTCATATTGAGGAACTATGATTTGTTATATTCCATCTCCTCACCTTGAGGAACCTTTTTTTTTTTTTTGCACTATCTTTTCTTAGCTTCCTTTCGTTACCCCCTCCCCCAGTTTTGACTTCCCTGTTATAATGTAATTTTACAAACTTAACCTGTTTACTGTAAACAGACATGATGTCCACAACGAATGCCGGTATATAAAAATGTTTAAATAAATAAATAATATATTTATAAATGATCTGGAAATGGGAACAACAAGTGAGGTGATCAGATTTGCTGATGACACAAAATAATTCACCTAAGCCTGAAGTTAACTGGACAAACTCCTTTGAATATGGACCTTATTATTATTATTATTATTATTATTGGTACTTAATTTTCTGCACAAAATGACTGTGCCATACTACAATTTTATATTATTTGATTGATGAATGAATTTGCTGTTGCTGAGAGAGGGTAAATTGTAGATATTTGAACCCACAAATTACACAAGGTAAAGACTCCCCACAGCACTGGTCTGCTGCTGAATTTTCAAAGGTAAACGCCACAGGTCTGCTAGTCGTTAAGGAAGTTAAAAAGCAGCCTTTCCATGTCTTCTAATTAATTGGTATCTCATTGATCCTTGCCATGAGAAAAGATAACAAACTTCAAGGAAACTGCAAATGCTAACCATCTACACTAGTACCAGAACGTCTTCCCAAACTGTTGGTATTTGATGACTTAAAAAAAAAATAACAGAACTGAAAAACAAAAATGGCACCAAGAAAGCTTTTATCTCTACTGCGGGCAACCTTCTCACCAATAGTCATCTTGTCTCATTGAACATCATTAGTTTTGGTGGCTGAGTGGATTATTATGAAACTTGGTAGTATGACATTGAGGGGAGGGTGGTTCTGGGTATTTGGCTTATATATGGACCTTGTAACAACCAGAGAGGAAGATGACAAGGCCTGGAATAGCCTATCTGCAGTGGTGATTGAGGCTGGCACCAAAATGGAATTTAAACATACTAGGGACAGATAGAGAAGGAATGGTATGAATAGGGTTGAGAAGTTTGGGTAAAAGACATAGATGGAGGAGTTGGTGTTGGGTTAAGTATGGGGATTTAAAGTATATGCTCATTTACCCAAAGTGGTATAAAACTACTGGGCAATCTGGATGGGCCAATTAGTCTTCCTTTGCCATCAATCACTTTCAGGCCATTTAGCTACCTTACTTTTGGAGTTAGTTACCTAAATTCGGCACTTTGAAATGTCTTCCTAAGTTTAGCACCATATTTTTACCAGGTACCTAAATTTAGATGAATAAGGGAGTCATTTACAAGCGGATCGCATGCGATAAGGGACGTTTCGCACGCAAAAAGTCCCTTATCGCGTGCAATACCAAGATGGAGGCGGAGTTGGGGCAGCATCAGCCCCAGAAGAGGAGGAGTCATGGCGGTACCGGGGCTGATGCCGCAAAGACTTCGCCAACAATGAAAGGTATGCCTGTTTATCGCTGTCAGTTTCGCACCACATCAGACCCTACCCCCATCCTTCCTTCCTGGCAGCCTGGACAAAGTCAAAATAGTGGTACCCAAAAGCTCTCCGCAGAGGTGTGATCGCTGCTGGCTATCGCAGGACTGCCCCCCCCCCCCGCCCTTGTTACCGCGGGATTCACTATGCCTTGCGGCATTAGTAAATCCAGCCCTAAGTGTACATGTGGAAAGGGTAGTGTCAGATCAGGAGAAGAAAGTTAGGTGCTGAGCGCTAATTTCCAGCACTAGACATTTAAGCTGAGCAACTAATCTAGACACTGCCAGAGCTTCCCTAAATCTAACTACCCAGTTCCTCCCTACCTCCTGCTATATACAAAAGTGAAACCAGAAGGGAGGGTCTGCTAGCCTTCAAATATTCCTCCTTCCCTTTTGTGTCCTTAAACCTGATATGCTGAGGGTTACTGACAAGCTCCTGGCATACTCCCTCCTACCCATCCAAAATCACAATAATAGGGATCACCTCTGATAAAGCTGGATGCCAACCCAGGAGGAAATAGTATGTATGTATCCTCCTTGATAGGTTTAGGGAGCTTTGGGGTGAGTACTAAGGAGGAAGAGGAGGGAGACTGGGCCGGAGAGCTTTTGGGTACCACTATTTTGACTTTGTCCAGGCTGCCAGGAAGGAGGGATGGGGGTAGGGTCTGATGTGGCACTGTGCTTTATTTTATCTTTGGGCAGTTGGAAGTGGGAATGCCATGGAGCTGATGGTCGCTCCCAGCATATCATGGGAGGGATGGAAAGATGCCAGGTTGGGGGGGGGGGGGGGAGCGGGGGCAGGTGGTTCCTTCTGGCTAAGCATTTTAAGGTCATGGGAGGGATGGGCAATGCTGGGAGGCTAATGACTTCTCCACCTTCTGCTCAATTTCTCAATACACTGGGAGGGAGAGAGAGAGCATTGCTGCTGATCAGGAAGGATTTTAGAGATCTATATTAAAAAAAGATTTGTTGGGGTAGCTTTGGGAGTTTCCTGGACAAAATTACTGATTTAAAAAGTTTCCCACTGTCTTTGTTCACATTTTGCGTGGTAGCTCATTCTTTACACAAATTTATCCAGGAAAAAAAAGGCAGTGTTAGGGCATTCTGAGAGCAGGTCTTAGCTTATCTGGATAAAGTTATCTTTGTAAGTCTGGTCATGCTGGAGGGCTATCCTATCGTTATCCAGATAAAGTAATCCGAGTAACTTTAATTTTAGCGGAATGTGTATCTGATAATGTGCCAATGTACATCTCAGTAAAGTTACTCAGGAAATTTTCCCTGAATAACGTTCCTGCTCCCTGACTTACTCAACATGGACGCTTAGAGTTTAGGTCCTAATTTTCAGCCAAGACTGAGTGCCTAAATCTAGTTTGCCAAAGTTTGGCCACCTAGAGCAAACTGTCAGCTGAAAAGTTTCCTAGATTAGCTGCGAACAGAAATTGGCCTATAGATTACAAGACTGGGAAATGTGACCTACCAGGAGCTTGCAAAATGATTCAGATGAGGGAGGGCGGTAAGTGAAAAACAGCTTTCAGAACCTGATATGGACATTTTGGAATTAATTTTCAAAAGTGAAATCACCATTAACCTCAATCTAGATTGGTATACCACTTCTATCCGCACATAGTGGATTTTCAAAGGCCAAAAGTACCTGCGTTGTTTTACCATTTGCTTACTTTTATCTGCACTAAAGAGCAGGCATTTTTCTTTTGAGCGGAGGGGAATGTAACTTGGTTGAGTAAGAAAACTAGTACTACCTGTTTACATTTTAATATTCAAAATGTATGTGGTAGTTTACTGCCATAGATATGTCTATACCTGATGATGCTGTTTGGACTTTATAACTCTTCAAATAAGTTCCAAAACTAGATTAACACTGGCTCAAAATTCCAACATAGCCGTTTAAGTAAGTTATCCAATAAGGTTTATCTGGCTAAATTACAAGGGGTGTTCACTGTTCAGCAGCATGGCTACTGAGCAGGAGTAACTTGTCTGGTTAACATAGCCAGATAAGTTTGAATATCACTACTTATTCGGCTGTGTTAACTAGATAAGTTGCTCTTCCCCAAAATACACATTTCCCATCCACCACTTAGCCAGATAAGTACTTATATATGATAACTGGTGGCTGCTAAAAGAGGCCGGATATTCTGCCACCACCGCCACTTAGCCGGATAAGTCCATACTTATCCGGCTAAGTGGTGCTGCTGAATAACAAGATCAACACGTTTTCAGAAATATTGGACCAGTTTTATGCTCTCTAATTAGACGACATCCTGACCTTCTCTAAAAACCCTACAGAACATAAACGTTATGCTTTTTTGATTCTGAACTACCTCAGAGTTCACCAACTATTCACCAAACTTGAAAAATACATGTTCGACAAACAGACCATCACATTTCTGGATTAAATTAACCGCACCCCCCCCCCCCCCCGAAGAATAAGAACATTATCCAAGTCCCCCGCCTGCTTAACAAGAGCAGTCGCCAAGAAAATCCTCCCAGTGGACCCCTGAACAGCCACCCAACGTCATTTTGATCAAGACTTTAAGCAGGAGGAAACCTAGATCCCTCCTGTCTCAAAGCTGATGAAATCCAAAATAGTGCTGGAAGACCTCCTACAATACTTATGTCCTACAACTGCTTTGCTTTCATTTTGTATGATATTTGTGAAGCCGATTGCTCAAAATCACTAAGATTCAGCTTGGGAGCAGATGGTATATCTCTCCGGTCTCATTGAAAGAGCTGTAAATTATTGATCTTTCAGTTAAAGCTTCCCTTAGTAAACCGCTAAGAATACAATACAGTATATCAGCAAACGTCGAGTATTAAGAAGCAGAAAAATTGAATAAAGCATTAAACAGACCATGAGTTAAAAGAGCTCAACACTCAAATACTCAGGACAAATACCCACATAAAGAAAGATATCACATAATATTAATTCCTTAAAATAAAAATGAATATGAATGAAGAATCTCCAGTTCATTTGTAGAACCATACTCTATGGAATAATGAGGCAGAGGCCATGACAGACAACCAAGCCACATAGCTGGCTGTGCACCCCTTAATGATTTATAACAAATTTATTATACACTGAGGATGTATATCCAATTTGAATGAGTCATCGCTGTGCAATAGCTGGCCATGCTACAGATCTCTTAACACAATTTTTTTTACTTAAAACCCCATCTACTGTAGTAGTTGAGCTTAACTAAGGTAAAAAAAAAAAAGCATAAAAACAAAACAGGTCCTTAGACCAAACATGAGCAAATATGTCTCATGAATGTTCATTAAAGTATATGATGAAAGCTAGACCCTTGAGGACCAGAATTATGAACCTTTGATCTATGCAGTATCAATAGCAGAATCATTTAATCTTGTTATAACCAAGTACAGGTATTTTAACCTTTCCAGCTTTTCTTCTCCTCTCTCTATTGGATACTCAAAATATGATACATAATAACAGATAAGTAATCTATAGTGAAAACTGACTTTGCTATCCCTAACACTTGAAAGAGGAAATAATCAGTCAATCTGCCCACATGGGTGCAAACTCCTGGAGTAGCTTTTACCCAGATGAGTTTGCACCAATAATCAAAGCAAAGCTATGCAGATGGTTTTGCTTTGCTTATTGCCCCAGGAAAAGAATACCCAGGGAGATAGATCTGTGTCTGCTTTTTCAGGGGCTTTTCCAAATCAAATCTATGCATGGTGCTGCCTCCTCGAGCTAAGACCGCCTCCAAATAATTGAGATAAATGTATGTGCTTTGCTGACCAGCGCATTTAAAACCAGCCCATTGAATAAGCCTACAGAAAATCCCAGCATCTACGTTTCACTGTAATTTCAGTGACCAAACCGCTGTGGAAAACATGAGTGTGTTTGAATTTTTTTTTTTCTGACAAGCAGTCGCATCTAACGAAGGACCTTTGTAATGGTCCAAATCCTTCTATAAAAACATATACATGTTGATCCACAAATCATCGCATATCGTATTTGTGACTATAACTTGCATTCTTAATTTGAAAGGCAGCCTATTGATACAAAGCTAGGCAGTGCCTCAAGCATGGCATGGGGAATATCTTGATTTCATAAATATTTTATTCTGCTCCCTGCTGCAAACACCATGGTACATGTGGGCTATAGATTCTTCTAAATAGATAAAATTAATAGGTTCTAATACAGGGGTTCTCAGCTAGGGCAGCACACCGATCTGGTTTTCAGGATATCCATACGGAATACTCATCAGATGTCTTTGCAAGACTAATTTTTGCAGCTCAATTGCTCTGAAAACCAAGTTTGCTCCTAGCCTTCAAGGACAGGAGTTGAGAGCCCCTGTACCCAAGAGTTACAAAATGAGTAAAATAACAATGGAGGGACATTTAATGCATCGACTCTTCTTTAATCAAATTTCAGTGGGTGTTGGTGGTAATGAAAGCTTAACTCACACACACCGATAAAATGACACCCAGTTCACTGTTCACTCATACAATTGTAGAAATCCTCGCTCTGTTGCTTCCTATGGATATATCCCTTGTAGAATGTGCACTGCTGTGGGAGAAGATCCGGGGTCTAAAGTCTGTGCCCGTCCCCCATTCTGGAGAGCCACACCATAAGAAGAGAGATCTCATGCGCCTCTGGAACTCTGTCCCGACGAAAGAATACAGAACAGGATTAAAGCACGAATGGAAATAAGCCAGGCTGCGGGTAACGTACCAGGCATAGTCCAGCTTTTTGCTTACTTCACACTCCGTGAAAACATGCACATTAAAATCCTGCAGTGCCTTGAGCACTACTACCACAGTATAAGGGGCCCAGCAGAAAAAGAATACCAGTGTAATGCTAAATATCACTTTCAGAGCCCTGTGTTTCCTTTCCGTTCTGCACCTGATTAAGGTTTTCATGATCCTGCAGTAGCAAAATGAGATGATACTGAAGGGCACTAGAAAGAATAAAACAGTTTGCAGAAAAAGCTGCAGCAGGCTCCATATCAGCTTATGTTTCCCCAGGAAGTCAATGTGCTCACAGAGGGTACTTCCATCCGTGTGGACCTTCGTAGTTCCGGAAAAGAGGAATTCAGGAATGGCGATCACCACGCTGAAGCTCCAGATGGTGATGCTTGTCACAATGGCATAGTGAGCTTTTCTTGCCCTAGGAACAGTAGTGGCATACACGACTGCCAGGAACCTGTCTATAGCCATAACCGTCAGAAACATGATGCTGCTGTAAAAGCCAATGAAGAAGGCACCACTCAATACCTTGCACAGGGCGTCTCCAAAAATCCATTCTGATGAGTGGTACACGGCCCAGAAGGGAAGCGAGACGGTGAACACCAGATCCGAGCAGGCCAGGTTAAGAATGAAAACAGTGGTGGCATTTCTCATGTTTTCATACTTCAGAAGGACACACAAAACCAGTCCATTTCCAACCAGGCTCAGAGTAAACACCAGAGAGTAAAAGCCTGGTAAGAACCATACTCCAAACTGGAGCACATCCTCTTTGTCACAAAGAAAAATCAGCTGACCAAATGATGTACTTTCATCATAATCATAGTAAAAAGTGGTGGCATGCACAGAATCCTCCGCCATTAGTGAAAACGTCCTTCCTCTGAGCTCCCAAACTTCGGCTCTTTTAGCTTTTTCTGCCTAGAAATAACAGACATAGATTAAATGCATGCATGCATCCTGTTATATTGGAATGCTGCTCATGTTATTTTCTGCTCGTTGATGATAATTTTTTTTAGACAAAAGTCAAGAATTGCATTAACATTTTTATTCTGGAAAGTCAAAGACCTTTGCTGGGTATCCAGAGTTGGAAATTAGCCCCTGATCTTGAATGTGAGGGTACTGGAAGCCAATAGTAACAGGTGGGAGAGAAAAAAAGGGGAAAAAAATGGATAAAGTGCGTAGCTTGCTGGGCAGACTGGATGGGCCGTTTGGTCTTCTTCTGCCGCCATTTCTATGTTTCTATGTGATGGTATCACAATTTCTTTGAAGAAATGAGAACATATTTTAAAAGTCAATTACTTTCTTTCTCTTAGTTTTGGAAGTAAAAATGGAGAATTATCAAAGCCCCAGTCACTCATTTATTTATAAAGCTGAGAATTTTTGGGGCACTAGCACATAATAGAAGAGTAGATAAATTCAGGTGCTTCTAACTAACCATGGGAAAGGACAAGGGACAGGATTAAAGCAAGAGCGAAAATAAACTAGTCTATGGAAAAACTATCAGGCAAGGTCCATCCAGCTCTTTGGCTTGTTTCTTGCACTGTAACATAGTAACATGATAATGACAGCAAAAAAGGAACAAACGGTCCATCCAGCGCGCCCAACAAGCTTCTTATGGTAGTATCTGACTGCCATACCACGCAGGCTAGCCCCCATGTTTCTCTGCTACCCTTAAGAGAAACTCTAACAAGGTCCACATGTGCACCAAAGCCCTGCATCGACTTGAGAAATATTACTATAGTGTTTATGGAGCCCAGTAAGGAAACAACACCGGAGTAACTCTAGTTATCACATTTAGAGCCCTTTTGTTCCCTTCATGTTCAGGCAGGCAATTGTTACATGCTTCTGCAATAGCAGGGTAAAAAGGATGCTGAAAGTTGATTAGAAAACAGTAGCTCAATATGCTGGAAGAGATGCAGCAAGCTTGTATGCATTAAGTTTTACCCTGCTACACTCTGTGTTGCATGCAGCTTCACAATTACAAGACCACATTTGTTTTATTTGCAAAATATGCTATTAGGCAAGCTCAGAGATGGAAATGACAGTCAAAGCAGAAACTAAAAGACTAAGATTCCCAGTGCAATAAGAGATACTGTACTACAGGAAGAGTACTCGGTGCCAAGAAGCAGAGAAGTATATTATGTTTTATTTTTGGACATGTTTATTTTTAATGAATAAAACTGAAAAAGCTTCCATACATTTGCAAAACAAACAGTGATACTGGTTGGTCAAAATGTTTTCAAAAAATGGTGCATATATCATATATTAATTATCATTAAAGAGTAAAGTGAAATGAGATTACCTTGATATGTAGCACTCAGAGTGAGTGGGCATCAGAAATTGCAGAAGTCTTCTGGCAAAACTGTGTAATGTATCCCTTTTTTGTCAGCATCAGCAAGAATAATTCTTTATTCCATAGGCTGTGACTTTTTAACCTACAGGGGATTTTTTTAAAACTTTGTTTTCTCATTTCCTGTCTGAAAATCCCAAATTTCTGAACAAATTGGAGGCAATATTAATTTCCCTCTAGTAGTAGCATGCCTGTAAAGCCACACAGATATGTATTTCAAAATCTTGGCCATGAACTAAGATGAATGAACTCTTCAGGGGGTTTAAATGTTAAGTCGTGGGGGCATTACCATTTTTCATCACTATGAGAATCTAAACCCTCACTGCCCAGAGGAGCTGGATAAGGCATGGATGGCAAACATTTTGGGAGCTTCCATGCCATAAAGAGCCGAGCCCCTGAAATTATCTGATGATGGATGCTAGTGCCACTGTGACTTCATTCGTTTTCTACTAAGAGTTGCGCCTTTTGAGTGCCAGTGGAATTTATCAGGAGTGTTTCCTTGGGCAATTGATAGATCTTCAATATAGAGAACCTGATACAGTAAAAATGTTGAGGGATTGTGCATTAACTTGAGTATACAAACCTATAAAATGTCAGAAAATAAGGACCACTTGGTCCTCCTAATTTTCCCATTTGTGCCTACCTCCATCTGTAGTCTCCTCATCCCTCTCCCCCATAGGGTCTCTTACTGTGCACTTGAATTCTGTTTTGGTTTCTGTCACTTCCACTGGAAGTCTGATCCAGGTGTCTACAACCTTAGCAATGAAAAATCATTTTCTCACATTCCTTTTGAGCACTTCTCCCCTCAACTTTGATGCATTCGGTGGTTCGCAGGGCAAGGCCCTTGACTGTCATGCTTACTTCTCAGGCCGAACACCTGCAACCTCACACAGATACTGGGCTACTCTCCTTCTAGGCGTGGTTTAAAGCCACACTGTGCCACGGCAGGATGCTGCTATTGACATGGACGGCAGGATGCCACTAACACGGCTGAGCCCCGTTCCTCCTAGGGCATGCGCATTCCTGACCTCATCAGTTTTAAAGGGCCAGCGGAGGGAAAAGTCAGACGGCACTCCCTGATGACATCATGCTTCAGCCCATACAAAAGGCCCCTGCGGACGCTCCTCCAGTGTCTCGGCAATAAGTTGACTACCACTGACAGAGTTTATTGCCTCAGCACGTTCCTGGCCTTCGTTCCTGCATTCCTGGTCCTTGTCCTGGCAATCTTCGCTTTTGTCATGTGATCAGTCTTCAATTATTTGGCTTTTTCCGTATTCAAATCTTCAACTCTTCAGCATCCTCTCCTGCCCTTCTGTGCTGTTCCTCACCTCTCTGCCTGCCTATCTGTCCCATTATCCCTCGGACGGATCTCTGGTTCTGACTTCAGCTTGACACTTGACTATAGTGAACTCTGCCTGCCACTGACCACTGCCTGCTTCTCATCTCTGATTGAACTCCACCTACCACTAACCACTGACTCTGGACCTCATCTGAACCCCACCTGCCCCGACCATTGCCTATCTCTGACTATGCATGTACTTAGTTTGCCTTAGACCCTGGCCTGTGACTTGACTGCCCCCTCAGATCTCCAGCTCAGCAAGAGAGGCCCACACTTAAGTCCTGCTGGCTCTGGCACCCGAGAGCTCAACCTAAGGGGAATGAGGGCTGGTATAGGTGAAACTCCAGTAAGGCCTCTGCCACAGCCAGCTCCACTAGCAAACAGTGGGGACCTGCAGGGTTCCTCTCTGCAGGTTTTCCAACTTCACCTCAGTCCAAGAGTCCATGCACGCAACAGATTACTGAGACCATGGACCCAGTGGATGCCACTGCCCTCCAAGTCATTCTAGGGATAGCTCACAAACTCAAGGCAGTAGCACTTCCTTGAGCTCCTGGCAGTTTCTATGGAGTGACTCATCAACCGTCTGGATGCTACCTCGGCCACACCAGTCCTGCCCGTGGCTGCTTCACCTGGGTTTGACACTCTGAGTCGCCCCATGCTACATTTACCTGCTCCTCCCTGTTACACTGGAGATTCTAAACAGTGCAGGGGATTCCTTAATCCATGTTATATGCATTTCTACCTCCAGGTGGCACTATTCCCAGATGATGCAGTAAAGACACCCTTCATTCTATCTCTCTTGATGGTAAGGATCTGGCCTGGGCTTCTCCATTATAGGAGTGCACTGACCCACTTCTCCAGGACCTGCAATGGTTTGTATCAGCTTTCAAGAGGCTCCGACCTCTTACATCTACCCGGTCTCTAGAAGATTATGCCATTGAGATCCAGACTCTGGCCATAGAACTCAATTGGAGGGAGGACTGCTTCTGCAGCATTTTCCTGGAGGGCTTATTCTCCAGGGTGAAGGATGAGCTGGCTGCCCGGGAGCTTCCAGAATTCTTGGATGGGCTCATTGACTTGGTAGAAAGGATCAACCACTATCTCCAAGAATGTGCCAGGGAGCTCCACCCTCATTGTAGGGCCATCATGCTGGCTCCCCATTTCCAGTGCCCAATCACCTCACCAGCACCAACTCCATCTCCCTCAGTGTGCTCGGACGAACCCATGCAGTTCAGACAGGGTCACCTCACATCAGAGGAGAGATTCCATCAATGCCAGTTAGGCCTGTGTCTCTATTGTGCTGGCAAAGGGCACCGGCTTTCTCAATGCACAGTCAAGCCAGCAAACTTCAGAGCCTAGGATCAGGTGGGGTGATGATCCTAGGCTTCACCACACCTGCTCCTCAATTAACCCTTTCGGTGACAATCACCATGGACAGCCTGGACTTCTCCACCCTAGCTTTGCTAGACTCTGGTGCTGGGGGAAACTTCCTGATGAAAGCTCTGATAGAGCATCTCTAGTTTCCCAATGTTTCGAGGATGATCCTTTTAATCATCTCCTCCATTTATGGAAATCCATTGCCAGGTTGGATCATCTTTGCCCCTGCACCATTGACCATGCATACCAGCCTCCTCCATAAGGAATGTATTGTCTTTAATGTTACAGAAAAGTAAACAAAAGTATCAGAAATAAGAAACCAATCTGGTTTTCAAAGGAGGTGGCTGATAAAATAATGACAAAAAGAATAGCATTCAAGAAATATAAAGGATCCCAAAAAGAGGAATGCAGGGAAGACTATCTGGTGAAACTGAGGGGGATGAAGAAATAAATCAAGAAAGCAAAAAGTCAGGTGGAAGAAAGGATTGCCAAAGAGGTAAAGTGAAAGGATAAAACATTTTTCAGATATATCAGAGAAAGGAAAAAGGTCTGAAGTGGTATAGTGAAACTTAAAGGAGACAAAGATCAATGTGTGGAGAGATACGAAGAAATGGCTAAAATATTAAACAAATACTTCAGTTTGGTGTTCACTAAAGACGACCCTGGAGAAGCACCATTGCTAATTGACAAGATTGTGGATGGTTTGGAGTAGACGAAACTCCATTTACAGAAGAGAATGTATGGGAAGAGGTAGGAAAACTGAAAATGGACAAGGTCATGGGGCTAATCAAGTACATCCCAAGATATGAAGGAAGCTCAGAGATGTGCTGGTGAGTTCACTGAAGGACCTGTTCAATAGATCCCTGGAAACGGGAGTGGTGCTGCAAGATTGGAGAAGAGCAGTGGTGGTGCCACTTCACAAGAGTGGGAACAGAGAGGAGGCTGGAAACTACAAGCCGGTTAGCCTCACCTTGGTGGTGAGAAAGTTAATGGATACTCTGCCGAAGAAAAGGATAGTGAATTATCTTCAATCTGGTGGATTGCTCAACCTGAGACAGCATGGATTGACCGGATGATCCGGTCAGATAAATCTGATTGATTTTTTTGATTGGGTGACTAGAGAATTGGATCAGAGAAGAATGCTCGATGTGATTTACTTCGATTTTAGTAAAGCTTTTGATATGGTCCCATATTGGAGACTTGTGAACAAAATGAGAAGCTTGGGAGTGGATGCCAAGGAAGTAGCATGGATTGCAAACTAGTTGGCTGTCAGGAGACAGCATGTAATGGTAAATGGAACTGTTAAGTTTGACCAGTCGCAGGTTGTCTCCATGACCAGCTGCTCTCACCTCTTGTCCAAGACCAGAGGAGGGCAGTTGATGTCACAACAGTCACGCTGGGGGAGACATGGCAGGTCATCAGATGGGCCGAGCTATGCCAGGCTAGGGACACTGCTCAACTGAGTGAGGTGTCTCTAGACGCTCATGCAACTCAGCAATATTTAAAGAGCCTGCAGCAGGAAAACCACCGTGGCACCCACAGATGAAGTCACTGGCTCTTCCCTACTTAAGGCCTGCCCAGAGCATCCTCATATGCCTCGGCAATAAGTCCCACACTTGAAGTAGCTGTTTGCCATGTTGATGCTGCTGATCTTGCTTGTGTTCCTGTTTCCAGTTCCTGCTTCCTCAGTGGTCCTGTTTTTGTCTAGTGGTCCCTCATCTGTTTTCGTCCCTTTAGCTGTTCTTGCCAGCCTTCCTCCCTCCAAATTCACTCTTCAGCTTTGTACCTTGACATGGATCCTGGCTTCACCTTTGTTTTGGATTCTTGGCTGACCTCTGACCTCCTTTTGTCCTCATTGATCACTGCCTGCCCTGATCTCGGTTTCTTCCTTGTCCCTGCTGTCTGCTGCCTGCCCGACCTTGGCCCGAACTAACTAGTCTTCTTCTCGCTGGTCTACACTGCTGTGACGGAACATTTATCACCAAGTGGCCCATGCCTAGGTCTAGCTGGTCCCGGCACCTAAGGGCGTGACCTGCGGTGAACATAGGTTGGTATTGGAGAAGCTCCTGTTGGCCCTTTGCTCCTTCCAGCTCTGCCTACCGATGGTGAGGACATGCAGGGCTCCTCCCTGTGGATAGCGCTAACCTCACCTCTGCCCAAGGGTCCACACTTGTAAAGGGAACCTATTCTGAAGAAAGAATGGTGTTAAATGGAGTGCCACAGGGATCGGTTTTGGGACCAGATCTGTTCAATATCTTTGTGAGTGACCTGGTAGAAAGGATAAAAGATAAAGTTTGTCTATTTGGGGATGATACTAAGATCTGCAACAGAGTAGACAGGTCTGAAGGAGTAGAGAGAATGAAAAGTGATTTATTAACCTTGAAGAGTGGTTGAAGATTTAGCAGCTGGGATTCAATGCCAAAAATTGCAGAGTCATGCATCTGGGGTACGGCAATCCAAAAAAGCTGAGTGTGATGGGCGGTGAAAGACTAATGCACATGGACTGGGAGAGGGGCCTTGGTGTAATAGTATCTGATGATCTGAAGGCAGGGAAGCAATGTAACAAGGCAATAGCTAAAGCCAGAAGAATACCGGGCTGCACAGAGAGAGGAAAAACCAGTAAAAATAAAAGAGGTGATAATGCTCTTGTACAGGTCCTTGGTGAGGCCTCACCTGGAGTACTGTGTTCAGTACTGGTGCCCGTATCTCAAAAAGGAAAAAGACAGGATAGAGGTGGTCCAAAGAAGAGCAACCAAAATAGTGAGGGGTCAGCATTGGAAGACTTATGAGAAGAGGATGAAGGACCTGAATATGTGTACCCTAGAAGGGAGGTAATGCAGGGGAGATATGATCTAGACCTTCAGATACCTGAAAGGTTTTAATGATGCATAATGGTCAAATCTTTTCCATTGGAAAGAAATCAGTAGAAATGAAACTCCAGGGAGGATGACTTAGAACCAATATCAGGAAATACTTCTTTACAGAGAGGGTGGTGAATGCATGGAACCCCTTCCAGAGGAGGTGGTGAAGGATAGAGGATGGAAATAAAGAAAAGAGTGTATCGGAGTAACTGGGGGCAACTTGCTGGTGTGGCAGTTGCTACCCTTAACAAATAAGCCTTGATACTGTTAATGCAACTCCATCATTGGTCTCTACATCAATGGCAGTGAGAAAAAGGGAACTGGATTCAAACAGCAACCAACGAGGGCCCCAACCTTTACAGTTTGGGGAATAAATAAACATGGGGCTTTTACTACCCTTAATCACAAGCCTGATACTTTTGATGCAGCTCCAACATTGCCCTCTGCTTTCATGGCAAGGGTTAAGGGAAATTGGATTCAAACAGTATGACTTTTATAGTCTGGGAAACTGATAATCATGAGGGTAACCTGCACAGTGCAGCAGATACTGGCATAAGCATAAGCTTGATGGGCAGACTGGGTGGATCATTTGGTCCTTTTCTACCACTATTTCTATGTTTCTATGTATCTGGAGTGGATTGAATCCCCGCTTTGCTTATCCCTAGCTGCCTCACTTCCGGGCATCTCTCTGCAATACAGCAATTTTGAGGACATTTTCTTGAAAAAGAAGGCTGAGACACTGCCACCCCACAGAGAGTATGACTGCAGAATTGAGTTGCTGCCTGATACCAAGCCTCCACGGGTAGGTATACCCCTTGTCTCTCCCCAAAACTATGGCAATGTCAGAGTACATTCATGAGAATCTAGACTGGGGCTTCATTCAATGATCCATGTCCTTGGTGGGTCCCGGTTTCTTCTTTTTGGCCAAAAAGGATGGTTTGCTCAAGCCTTGTATTGATAACTGTGGATGAAACACCATCACCAAGAAGGATTGATAACCCTTTATCATCAGTCTTGGAACACTTTGCTTCCAAGGAACGAAGATCTTTACAAAACTAGACCTTCAAGGAGCCTACAACTTGATTTGAATTAAGGCTGATGATGAATGGAAGACAGCTTTCAACACATGGGACGGCCATTACGAGTACTTGGTAATGCCCTTCAGGCTATGTAATGCCCTGGCTGTCTTCCAAAAAATGATGAATGAGATTTTCTGGGATCTTCTCTATGTCTGTTTTGTTGTATATCTTGTCGACATCCTCATTTTCTCCAAGGATTTCAGCTCCCAACGCCACGACATGCGTCTGGTTCTACGACGGCTGAGAGAAAATAATCTCTACATGAAACTGGATAAGTGCCTATTAGGAATGTGCAGGGGAAAAAAATGTATTTTCGTTATTCGGTTCATTTTCACAAGGTTTTTTTCCCACAAATTTTGGTTTGTGGATTGTTTGATTTGTTTCATTCGTTTGAAAAAATGAATCAAGCAATAAAAACTAAAAATAAAACCAAAAAAACCCAAAAATAGCCAAAGAATGAACATAAAGCCTCCCTCCTATCCTCCCAGGCCAAGGCCCAGGCGTCGGAACCTGGCTTCCCGGTCAGGTCATGACAATGGGCCTGGAGCTAGGCTGATGCCCCAGCTTCCACGTAGGGTATCAGCATTGGGCCTAGGCTCCTGCCTAGGCTGAGGCCCAGGCATCAGGACCCAGTCTCTGGGTTGGGTTGTGGCATCAAGCCTGGGTCCGGGCCGAAGCCCTAGTGTCAGGCCTGGGTTCATGCTCTAGCCTAGGCAGAGGCCCAGGCATCAATACCCAGCCTCCGAGTCAGGTCGTGGCATTTGGCCTGGATCCAAGTCGAGGCCCCAGTATCGGAACCTGGCCTCCAGGTTCGGTTGCAGTGTCAGGCCTGGGCTTAGGATCCAGCCTAAGCTGAGGCCAAGAGTGGCAGAATCCAGCCTCCAGGTCGGGTTGCAATGTCGGGTCTGGGTCCAAGCCAAGTCCCTGGCATCAGAACCTGGCCTCTGGGTACGGTTGCAGCATCAAGCCTAAGCTCAGGCTTTGGTTTAGACTGAGGCTCAGGCGTCGGGACCTGGCCTCCGGTTCCTGTTGTGGCGTCAGGTCTGGGTCTTGTCTGAGGCTCTAGCATCAGGATCTGGCCTCCGGTTCAAGCCACAATGCCTGGCACAGGTCAGGGCCAAGGTCTGACACTGGAAACTGGCCTTCGGGTCAGGTCACGACAGGCTTGGGTCTGGGCCGAGGCTCCGGTGTCGGGACCTGGTCTTTATCGGATAACCAACAGATTAGGTAAGTTTACTTTTTTTTAATTTTCAGGAGTTTTGGCTAAGGCCCCGGCATTGTCCCATGCCTCTGCCAAGACCTCGGCATTGGACTCGGGCCTAGGCCATGGCCCCTGGTTTGAGCCTTGGCCTAGGCTATAGGCAAGGCCCTGGCTTTGAGCCTAGGCGAAGGCTCCAACGTAGTGCTGAAGCATAGGCCGTGGCTCCTGCTTTGGGCCTCGGCCTATGCCCTAGACGAAGCCCTGGCTTTGGGCCTAGATCTAGGCCTGATACATTAGTTTAAAATGAAATGATCGAATAAGTTAGGAGCCCACCCAAATGAAATGAATTAACCTTATTCATCACGTTTTGTACTTTCATTTTAAATGAATGCACATCCCTAGTGCCTATTTGAAAAGGAAAGCCTCCCCTTCCTGGGGTATATTGTATCCAGAAAAGGCTTCCACATGGACTCAGAGAAGTTTAAGAGCATAAATGACTGGCCTCAGCCAGTAGGACTATGAGCCCTGCAAAGATTTCTGGGCTTCGTCAACTTTTACCGCCACTTCATAGTGAATTACTCTAAGATCGCAACCTCTCACAGTCCTTACCCGGAAGGGAGTTAACATGAAAGTTTGGCCTCCCAAAGCCATAGCAGTCTTTCAAGAACTAAAGGATGCTTTACTATCATAAGAACATAAGAAATTGCCATGCTGGGTCAGACCAAGGGTCCATCAAGCCCAGCATCCTGTTTCCAACACAGGCCAAACCAGGCCACAAGAACCTGGCAATTAAGAACATAAGAACATGCCATACTGGGTCAGACCAAGGGTCCATCAAGCCCAGCATCCTGTTTCCAACAGTGGGCAATCCAGGCCATAAGAACCTGGCAAGTACCCAAAAACTAAGTCCATTCCATGTTACCGTTGCTAGTAATAGCAGTGGCTATTTTCTAAGTCAACTTAATTAATAGCAGGTAATGGACTTCTCCTCCAAGAACTTATCCTATCCTTTTTTAAACACAGTTATACTAACTGCACTAACCACATCCTCTGGCAACAAATTCCAGAGTTTAATTGTGCGTTGAGTGAAAAAGAACTTTCTCTGAATAGTTTTAAATGTGCCACATGCTAACTTCGTGGAGTGCCCCCTAGTCTTTCTATTATCCGAAAGAGTAAACACCGATTCACATCTACCCATTCTAGACCTGTCATGATTTTAAACACCTCTTTCATATCCCCCCTCAGCCGTCTCTTCTTCAAGCTGAAAAGTCCTAACCTCTTTAGTCTTTCCTCATAGGTGAGCTTTTCCATTCCCTTTATCATTTTGGTCGCCCTTCTCTGTACCTTCTCCATCATAACTATATCTTTTTTGACATGCGGCGACCAGAATTGTACACAGTATTCAAGGTATGGTCTCACCATAGAGCGATACAGAGGCATTATGACATTTTCCGTTTTATTCACCATTCCCTTTCTAATAATTCCCAACATTCTGTTTGCTTTTTTCACTGCCGCAGCACACTGAACCGACGATTTCAATGTGTTATCCACTATGATGCCTACATCTCTTTCTTGGGTTGTAGCACCTAATATGGAACCTAACTTTGTGTAACTATAGCATGGGTTATTTTTCCCTATATGCATCACCTTGCACTTATCCACATTAAATTTCATCTGCCATTTTGATGCCCAATTTTCCAGTCTCACAAGGTCTTCCTGCAATTTATCACAATCTGCTTGTGATTTAACTACTCTAAACAATTTTGTATCATCTGCAAATTTGATTATCTCACTCGTATTTCTTTCCAGGTCATTTATATTGAAAAGTAAGGGTCCCAATACAGATCCCTGAGGCACTCCACTGCCCACTCCCTTCCACTGAGAAAACTGTCCATTTAATCCTATTCTCTGTTTCCTGTCTTTTAGCCAGTTTGCAATCCACGAAAGGACATCACCTATCCCATGACTTTTTACTTTTCCTAGAAGCCTCTCATGAGGAACTTTGTCAAACGCCTTCTGAAAATCCAAGTATAGTACATCTACCAGTTCACCTTTATCCACATGTTTATTAACTCCTTCAAAACAGTGAAGCAGATTTGTGAGGCAAGACTTGCCTTGGGTAAAGCCATGCTGACTTTGTTCCATTAAACCATGTCTTTCTATATGTTCTGTGATTTTGATATTTAGAACACTTTCCACTATTTTTCCTGGCACTGAAGTCAGGCTAACTGGTCTGTAGTTTCCCGGATCCCGGATTACCCAAACACTAAGATCCCATGCTACTGAGATAATTTGCAGATGACACAAAATTGTTCAGAGTAGTTAAATCACAAGCAGATTGTGATAAATTGCAGGAAGACCTTGTGAGACTGGAAAATTGGGCATCCAAATGGCAGATGAAATTTAATGTGGATAAGTGCAAGGTGATGCATATAGGGAAAAATAACCCATGCTATAATTACACAATGTTGGGTTCCATATTAGGTGCTACAACCCAAGAAAGAGATCTAGGTGTCATAGTGGATAACACACTGAAATCGTCGGTGCAGTGTGCTGCGGCAGTCAAAAAAGGAAACAGAATGTTGGGAATTATTAGAAAAGGAATGGTGAATAAAACGGAAAATGTCATAATGCCTCTGTATCGCTCCATGGTGAGACCGCACCTTGAATACTGTGTACAATTCTGGTCGCCGCATCTCAAAAAAGATATAATTGCGATGGAGAAGGTACAGAGAAGGGCTACCAAAATGATAAGGGGAATGGAACAACTCCCCTATGAGGAAAGACTAAAGAGGTTAGGACTTTTCAGCTTGGAGAAGAGACGACTGAGGGGGGATATGATAGAGGTGTTTAAAATCATGAGAGGTCTAGAACGGGTAGATGTGAATCGGTTATTTACTCTTTCGGATAGTAGAAAGACTAGGGTGCACTCCATGAAGTTAGCATGGGGCACATTTAAAACTAATCGGGAAAGTTCTTTTTTACTCAACGCACAATTAAACTCTGGAATTTGTTGCCAGAGAATGTGGTTAGTGCAGTTAGTATAGCTGTGTTTAAAAAAGGATTGGATAAGTTCTTGGAGGAGAAGTCCATTACCTGCTATTAAGTTCACTAAGGGGTAGATTTTCAAACCGTGCGATTTGGCGTACTTTTGCTGGCGCATCAGGCGCAAGCAAAAGTATGCGGGATTTTAGTAGATACGCGCGTAGCCACGCGTATCCGCTAAAATCCTGGATCGGCGCACGCAAGGCTATTGATTCCGTATAGCCGGTGCGCGCCGAGCCGCGCAGCCTACCCCCGTTCCCTCCGAGGCCACTCCGAAATCGGAGTGGCCTCGGAGGGAACTTTCTTTTGCCCTCCCCTCACCTTCCCCTCCCTTCCCCTACCTAACCCACCTGCCCGGCCCTGTCTAAACCCCCCCCTTACCTTTGTCGGGGGATTTACGCCTCCCGGAGGGAGACGTAAATCCCCGCGTGCCAGCGGGCCGCTAGCGCACTGGGACGCGACCTGGGGGCGGGTCCGGAGGGCGCGGCCATGCCCCCGGACCGCCCCGGGCCGTAACCACGCCCCCGGGCCCGCCCCCGAAACGCTACGGCCCGCCCCGAAAACGCTGCGCGGATCGGGCCCGCCCCCTCGACACGCCCCCCTCGGAAAACCCCGGGACTTACGCGAGTCCCGGGGTCTGCACGCGCCAGTAGGCCTATTGAACATAGGCACACCGGCGCGCAGGGCCCTGCTCGCCTAAATCCGGGCGGATTTAGGCGAGCAGGGCTCTGAAAATCCACCCCTTAGGGAATAGACACTGCCATTAGCAATGGTTACATGGAATAGACTTAGTTTTTGGATACTTGCCAGGTTCTTATGGCTTGGATTGGCCACTGTTGGAAACAGGATGCTGGGCTTGATGGACCCTTGGTCTGACCCAATATGGCATTTTCTTATGTTCTTATGTTCTTAATAGCAGTGGCTATTCCCTAAGTAAACTTGATTAATAGCCGTTAATGGACTTCTCCTCCAAGAACTTATCCAAACCTTTTTTGAACCCAGCTACACTAACTACACTAACCACATCCTCTGGCATCAAATTCCAGAGCTTTATTGTGTGTTGAGTGAAAAAGAATTTTCTCCGATTAGTCTTAAATGTGCTACTTGCTAACTTCATGGCATGCCCCCTAGTCCTTCTATTATTCGAAAGTGTAAATAACCAAGTCACATCTACTCGTTCAAGTCCTCTCATGATCTTAAAGACCTCTATCATATCTCTATATGCCCATTAACTGTAGCAGTGGACACCTCCACCATGGGTGTAAGGATTGAACTAAGCCAGTATTCCCCTAAGGAGGTTCGCCATTCTTGCCTGTTCTTTTCAAAGAAGTTCTCACTGGCTGAGCACAACTACAGCATCAAGGACAGAGAACTCCTTGCAATCAAGCTAGCGCTAGAAAAGTGATGCCATTGGCTAGAAGGTGCTCAGCACTGTATTACTAACTACATGGATCATAAGAATCTAGAATATCTCCATTATGCCCAACAACTGAATGCATGTCAGACCTGCTGGTCCCTGTTCTTTACATGCTTTGATTTTGAGCTGAGATATCATCTGGCTCTCAAAAACATCCGAGCAATTGCCTTCTTATACTCTTTGCAGGCTGAGGACATCCCAGAACCTCCTAGGCACATCATTGACCCAGCCAGGATTTTCCTAGCCGTCTCAATGACCATCCCACCAGGGAAGACAGTCATTCCCAGTAAACTCAGAGAAAAGGTTTTGAAATGGTCCCATGACTTCCATATTACAGGCCACCCTGGATGGGCTTCAACCTTTGCACTGGCTCAAATTAAACAATATGTTAAGGCCTACATGGATTCTTACCCCACCTGTGCATAGCAGAAAGCTCTGTCAGGCCAGTCTTGGGGGTTGTTAGAGCCTTTGCCAGCCCCAGGGAACCCTGGATGCCCTTGTCCACCAATTTTATAGTTGACCTCCTTCTCTCATATGGCGCCACCATAGTTTGGGTGATTAATGACTGCTTCTCAAAAATGGCTTATTTTGTCCCACTTCCTGGTCTCACTTCTGAACTGAAGATAGCCCACCTGTTCATGCTCCATTTCTTCCGGACCACCCAAGCATATCATATCAGACTGGGGAGTACAGTTCATGGCAAAATATTTGAGTTCATTGTGTAAAATGTTCAATATCTATTTGGACTTCACTACTACTTACCACCTGCAGGGAAATGGTCAGTCCGAACATACAAACTGAACTCTCATGACCTTCCTCCTGGCCTACACCAATGAATGCCATGATAATTGGGCTTCTCTCCTGCCCTGGGCAGAATTCTCTTACAATTCTCACATATGCAATGCCACCAGGTCCTTGCCATTCCAAGTACTCTACGGAAAGCAACCCTTGCCTCCTCTGCATCTCCCTGTGGCAGTGCCATCACCATCAGTCAAGTTATCTGCCCAGGAACTCCAGAACCTCTGGATTCACACCAACATGATCCAAAAGGCAGCCAAAAAGGCCAAAAGGATCTCTGATGTGCACTAAAGGCCCACATCGCAATTTAAGGAAGGTTAGAAGGTGAGGTTAAGATGCGCCACATAAGCCTCAAGAGTGCTATCTATGCACCTTGCTCCACAATACATTGGGACTGTTTCCATTCTCTGCTAATAGGACCTGTAACCTACCAATTAAGACTGCCACCCAAGTTGGGTATGCACAACATGTTTCATCTATCTGGGTTGAAGTCTTTAATCCTCTCCCGGCCCTCGAGAGTGCCACTGAAACTCAAGATGTGACTTCCTAAGACAGCATTATATCTGAGGAGATTCTGGATTCCAGGCATCGTGGCAAGAGATGGGAGTACCTCATCTTCTGAAAAGGGTATGGTCTTGAAGAAAATACATGGGAACCCGCCACCAATATTCTGGACACCAACCTAATAAGGGAGTTTCATACCCTCCATCCCATGAAACCTAGATCCTTAGGGAGGAATTAAACTGTTGCGTTCAGCGATCAACAGGGCAAGGCCAAGGAGCACAGCGCTTACCTCTCAGGCCGCATACCTGCAACCTCACATAGATGTTGGGCTGCCCACCCTCTAAGCGCCGTGCCGCAACATGACAGGATGCCGCTTTCGACCCGTGTGGCAGGAAGCCACCAACATCGCTGGACCCAATTTCTCCTAGGGCACGCATGCAACGGACCTCATCAATCTTAAAGGGTCAATAGTGAGAAAAACCAGGAGGTGCCACCTGATGACAACATTCTTCCAGCCCATATAAAAGGCTTCTGGCAACGCTTTTCCAGTGCCTCGGCAATAGGTCGACTACCTCTGATAGAGTATATTGCCTCAATGTGTTCCTGGTCTTTGTTCCTGTGTTCCTGGTCTTCGTTCCTGTGTTCCAGGTCTTTGTCCTGCATTCCTGATCCTTATCCTGGCAGTTTTCACCTTTGTTCTGTGGTCAGTCTTCAGCGCTTTGTCTTTTTCCTGTATTCAAGTCTTCGGCTCTTCAGAGTCCTCTCCTGCCCATCTGTACTGTTCCATACCTCCCTGCCTGTTCTGTTATAGGAACCTAAGAACATAAGAAGTTATCATACTGGGTCAGACCATGGATCCATCAAGCCCAGCATCCTGTTTCCAACAGTGGCCATCCCAGGTTACAATTACCTGGCAAGTACCCAAATACTAAGTAGATCCCATGCTACTAATGCCAGTTATCCACTGTTCATCAACCAACCTCTTCCCTTCAATAATGATTCTATAACATATACCAATACAAGGAATGCTTGTGTTCTGGTATTACTTATGTACGGTGGCTCTTATTCAAGGACAGCCAATTTTGTGGGTGTCCTTCTTTGTAGCCCCGTCTATTAATCTTTATTATCCAAAATTCAATGTAGATTTTCGTGTTTTTCTATTTTTTCGTTTTCTTTTTATCTAAAAAAAAACCCTTATCTCCCCATTTTATGAGGCGACCCGCTACTTGTTTGTCAATACTTATCAGGGCATCCGTCTCAATTGCTTCTCACGGGAATCGCGTGGGCAGGCAGACGCGATTCCCGTGAGAAGCAATTGAGACGGATGCCCTGATAAGTATTGACAAACAAGTAGCGGGTCGCCTCATAAAACGGGGAGATAAGGGGTTTTTTTTAGATAAAAAGAAAACGAAAAAATAGAAAACACGAAAATCTACATTGAATTTTGGATAATAAAGATTAATAGACGGGGCTACAAAGAAGGACACCCACAAAATTGGCTGTCCTTGAATAAGAGCCACCGTACATAAGTAATACCAGAACACAAGCGTTCCTTGTATTGGTATATGTTATAGAACTAATGCCAGTTATAGCAGTGGCTATTCCCTAAGTCAACTTGATTAATAGCAGCTAATGACATCTCCTCCAAGAATTTATACAAACCTTTTTTAAACCCAGCTACACTAACTGCAACAAATTCCAGAGCTTAACTGTGCATTGAGTTAAAAAGTATTTTCTCTCATTTGTTTTAAATGTGCTACTTGCTAACTTCATGGAGTGCCCCCAAATCCTTCTATTATCTGAAATTTGGACCGATACAGAAAAACCCTGCGCCACTCTCCTGGGCGCACAATTCAGAAAAAAATGTAAATGAGGGCCCATGGTAAAAGGAGGCGCTAGGGACACTAGCGCGTCCCTAGCGCCTCCTTTTTGAGAGAAGCAGCGGCTGTCAGCGGGTTTGACAGCCGACGCTCAATTTTACTGGCGTCGGATCTCAAACCCGTTGACAGCCACGGGTTTGGAAAACGGACGCCGGCATAATTGAGCTTCCATCTTCCAACCCACAGGCAGTGGGCAGATTTTTAATTTTTTTTAATTTTTGGGGCCTCCGACTTAATATCGCTATGATATTAAATCGGAGAGTGTACAGAAAAGCAGTTTTTTCTGCTTTTTTGTACACTTCTCCCGTGCTGGCCGAAATTAATGCCTGCCTTTGGCAGGAGTTAATTTCGCTGCACATTTTACTTTCTGAATTGCCTGGGAATAACTAAAATGCCTATGTTACGGGTGCTATTAGTTTCGGGGGGGTTGGCCACGCATTTTCCTCGCGCTATTACCCCTTACTGTATAAGGGGTAAAAATAGCACATCAAAAACACGTGGCCAAACGGGGGCTAACAGTCGGCCCAATAGTAAATAACTGATTCACATTTGCCTGTTCTAGATCTCTCATTATTTGATAGACCTCTATCATATCCCCCCTCCAAGCCGTACAGCCCTAATCACTTTAGCATTTCCTCATAGGGAAGCCATTCCATTGTCTTTATCATTTTGGTTGCCCTTCTTTGTACCTTCTCCAGTGCAACTATTGCATTGGTCGGACCCAGAGAGCGCCTGCTACCAGGAGGTAGAGCACACAAGGAGACAGAGGATAGCTGGAGCTTCGCCAATAACAGTCCAGGGTTTCCGCAGTCTTTGGGTACCCGGACCGCCTGGACTTAGGTGGGCCTTGGATGGTCTCCTGGAGAGATAGTGGAGAGGTGTGCCGATCACGAGCAAGGGTGTGCGGCTGATGTAGAGGTGAAGGCCATGGGTGGATTCCAAGCAGGTAGGTCTGGTAGCCTCAGTAGGCCAGAAGAGAGTGTCCAAGTGAAGCGCAAGGGTCAGAGCCAGATTATCAGTCCAGAAGTGGTCAGCCAAAGCAGGGGTCAAATACCAAGGTCAGTCCGAGCATAGTCAAGGCAAGCGAGGGTCGGTTCCAGGCAGCAGATGAAGAGAATGGTCAGGCAGGCAATGGTCAGTTCCAGGCAGCAGACAAAGAGAATAGGGATGTGAATCGGTTTTTGACGATTTAAAAAATTGTCCGATATATTTTAAATTGTCAAAAATCGTTAGAGACTCGATACAATAGGAATTCCCCCGATTTATCGTCAAACATCGGGGGAGGGGGGAGGGGAAGGGGAGGGCGGGAAAACCGGCACACTACAACAACCCTAAAACCCACCCCGACCCTTTAAAATAAATCCCCCACCCTCCCGAACCCCCCCAAAATGCTTTAAATTACCTGGGGTCCAGTGGGGAGGTCCCGGTGTGATCTTCCACTCTCGGGCCACGGCTGCGTTAATAGAAATGGCGCCGGCGCTACCTTTGCCCTGTCATATGACATCACGAGAGCAGGAGATCGCTCCCGGACCCCCGCTGGACCCCCAGGGACTTTTGGCCAGCTTGGGGGGGGCCTCCTGACCCCCACAAGACTTGCCAAAAGTTCAGTGGGGGTCCGGGAGTCTGGGGGTCCGGGAGCGACCTCTTGCACTCGAGCCGTATTGCAAAATGGCGCCGGCCGTATGGCCGTATTGCCGTATTGCAAAATGGCGCCGGGTCCAGCGGGGGTCCGGGAGCGATCTCCTGCTTTCGTGACGTCGGGGGACCGGAACCAAAATGGCGCCGGCGCTACCTTTGCCCTGTCAGGCAAAGGTAGCGCCGGCGCCATTTCTATTAACGCAGCCGTGGCCCGAGAGTGGAAGATCACACCGGGACCTCCCCACTGGACCCCAGGTAATTTAAAGCATTTTGGGGGGGTTCGGGAGGGTGGGGGTTTTATTTTAAAGGGTCGGGGTGGGTTTTAGGGTTGTTTTAGTGTGCCGGTTTTCCCGCCCTCCCCCGATTTACGATTTAAATGATTTTTAAAAAAACAAAACCGTGAAGATCAGATTCCCTCCCCCCCCCCAGCCAAAATCGATCGTTAAGACGATCGATCACATGATTCACATCTCTAAAAGAGAATGGTCAGGTAGGCAGTGGTCAGTTCCAGGCAGCAGATGAAGAGAATGGTCAGGCAGGCAGTGGTCAGTTCCAGGCAGCAGATGAAGAGAGTAGTCAGACAGGCTGAGGTCAGTACCAGAGATCAATCCGAGGAGGTACTACCTGAGTACGGATACAGGAACACATAGAGACACTGGAAGAGGAAGATGCTGGAACAAGGAGACGCTGGAACAAGGAGACCCTAGAAAAGGAGACACTGGAACGCAGGGTTAGGCAAGCTTACTACACGGTGTCGACCTGATAGCCAAGGTGAGGTCCTGGGGACAGGATCTCAGTATTTATAGTCAGATTAAGTGATAACATCACTTCGCGTCCAGATTGGGTTTCCTGTGCTTGGCCAATTAAATAGAAAGACATCGGCTGCACGCTGGCCTAGGGGCGGGGCCAAAGACGTGGAGCCCCGGCGGGAGCTCCACTGCGAGGCCTGTGGCGTGGAGGAAGCCGGAAAGGGCCGTGGTGAGCGACGGGGATGGCGGGAGCCAGTGGCAGTGGTGAGACCGGAGCTGGTTGAGAGTAGTGCAAGGTGAGCAGGCCTGGTCACAGCATCCACGCGGCTGGGAAGCACAACAGTACCCCCCTTCTAGGACTCCCCCTTACCGGTCTGGGTTTTTCTGGTTTTGTCAAGGATGTGGTGAGAGGGCTCCCAAGAGTTTTCTTTCGGCTGAAGCCCTCCCATGCCAGGAGGTACTCTCAGTGGCCTCGACGGCATTGGACGTCCAGGACTTCTTTGGCTTGTAAGGTGTTTTCAGGTTCCGCTGAATGTTGTGTAGGAGGAGGAGGTCTTCGGGAAGGCCAGGATAGGACCAAAGGTTTAAGTAACGATACATGGAACGTGTTGTGAATTCCCATGGAAGCTGGAAGTTGGAGTCAGTAGGCGACTGCTCCTATGCGTCGAAGAATGGGAAATAGGCCAATAAATTTGGGAGCTAACCATTGGGAAGGCAATCGTAGCCAGATGTGCTTAGTACTAAGCCAGACTTTCTGTCCAGGCCAGAACAGAGGCGCGGTCTGACGATGGATACCTGTGAAACGTTTGGCCCAGTCATCTGCTTGGCAGAGCCGTTCCCTTACTTGGTTCCAGAGCTGGTGTATGGTTTGTGCTGTAGATTGGGCTGCAGGTGAGGGTACATTGAGTGGAACCAGCAGTGGTAGGCATGGTTGACGTCCGAAGACTACCGCAAAGGGTGAAACTTCTGTGGCGGAGGCGATATGGGTGTTATGGGATAGTTCTGCCCATAGCAGGAGGTCAGCCCAGTTGTCTTGCTGGTCGTTGACATTTGATCACAGGAAGGTTTTCAAAGAGCAATTAGTCCTTTCAGCCTGGCCATTTGCTTGCGGATGATAGGCTGATGTTAAGTTTAACGTAATATTGAACTTTTTACAAAGAGACCTCCAATATTTAGCAGCAAATTGAGGGCCAGTATTGGAGACGATTTCTTGTGGTAGTCCATGTAAATGAAATACGTAGGTTAAGAAGAGTCGAGCTAGCTCAGGAGCTGATGGGAGTCCAGGTAAAGGGACAAAGTGGGCCATTTTTGAGAAGCGGTCAATGATGACCCAGATTATAGTATTTCCTTTTGAAGGAGGTAGATCCTCGATGAAATCTGTGGAGAGACTTGACCAGGGCTCGGTGGGTGCAGGAAGTGGTTGGAGAAGTCCCATGGGCGATGGAGGGTTTTGCTGTGTGCAAACCGGACAGGAGTCCACATATTCATGGGAGTCCTTTATCATCCCAGCCACCAATAGTGCCTTTGGAGCATCTTGAGAGTCCGGGCTCTGCCGGGGTGGCCGGCCAGCTTGGTGTCGTGAGCCCAACGGAGCATGCGCTCACGGAGATGGCGGGGGACCACCGTCTTCCCGGCTGGTACCATGGTGGTGACTGCAAAAGATATGCAAGCTGGATCAATAATGTGCCTGGGAGTCTCGGGTGTGTCTTCTTGCTTGACGGAGTGAGAGAGCGCATTCGCACTGAGATTTTTTGCCACTGGGCAATAGCCGAGCTCGAAATTGAAGTGCTCAAAGAACAGGGCCCAGCAGGCTTGTCTTGGGTTAAGTAACTGTCCTCCTTTAGGTGTTCCAGATTTTTATGTTCAGTAAATATTGTGAATTTGTGTTGTGCCCCTTCAAGCCAAGGACACCATTCCTGGAGAGCCAGTTTCACTGCTAGGAGTTCACGGTCCCCTATGGTATAATTTTGTTCTGTGGAGGAGAATTTATGTGAATAGAATGAAAACGGTTTTAGAGTTCCCTTGGTGGAGTATTGACTCAAAACCACTCCTGCTGCAATGGCGGATTCGTCAACTCCGACGATGAAGGGGCGGTTAGGATCCGGGTGACGTAGACACGGGCTGGTATAGAAGGCCTCCTTTAAGGCGTGGAAGGCTGATTGGGCCTTGGGGCTCTACATTCGAAGGTAACATACCTACCTAGTCATGGCGGTGAGTGGAGCGGCCAGCGTGGAGTAATTGGCAATGAAGTTTCAATAGTAATTTGTGAATCCAAGGAATCTTTGCAGGGCTCGGAGGCCCATTAGTTGAGGCCAATCTCGAATACCCTGGAGTTTGTCAGGGTCCATGGTGAACCCACGATTGGAGATGATGTAACCTAAAAATGGGAGACTGGGTTTTTCAAAAATGCACTTCTCCAATTTAGCATAGAGATGATGTTCTCTGAGGCATTGGAGGACTGTTTGAATGTGGGAGCGATGAGACTTCAGGTCTTTGGAGAAGCTATATATATCGTCTAGATATACCACGACGAATGAGTACAAAAGATCCCGGAAAATCTTGTTCATTAGCTACTGGAAGACTGCAGGAGCATTGCAAAGTCCGAAAGGCATTACTACGTACTCATAGTGACAGTCTCATGTGTTGAAGGCGGTTTTCCAGATGTCTTCCGGTTGGATCCGTACTAGGTTATATGCTCCCCGGAGATCCAATTTAGTAAAAATGTGTGTGCCCTAGGGATGTGCAGAGGGACGCCATACGTTGCATTCGGGATACGTATTCGTCATGGGGCAGATACGTTGCATGCGTCCGTATGGCGCCCCGATGCGGTTATATGTCTTAATCTATTCGTTACCCGGCTAAATTAAATTTACTCCAACCCCCCACCCCCCTGATCCCCCCAAAACTTACCAAAACTCCCTGGTGGTCCAGCGGGGGTTCCGGGAACCATACTCTGCACTCACACACCCTCGGTACCAGTATCAAAATGGCGCCGATAGCCTTTGACCTACTATGTCACAGGGGCTACCGGTGCCATTGGTCAGCCCCTGTCACATGGCCATCGGCGCCATCTTGTGCTCCTACCATGTGACAGGGGCTGACCAATGGCACCGGTAGCCCCTGTGACATAGTAAGGGCAAGGCTATCGGCACCATTTTGATTCCTGGCATCCAACGTCACGAGTGCAGGAAATCGCTCCCGGACCCCCGCTGGACCCCCAGGGGCTTTTGGCCAGCTTGGGGGGGCCTCATGACCCCCACAAGACTTGCCAAAAGTCCAGCGGGGGTCCGGGAGCGACCTCCTGCACTCGGGCCGTATTGCCAGTATTCAAAATGGCGCCAGTGCTACCTTTGCCCTTACTATGTCACAGGGCCTGCCCTACCTTGACACACTAACTCCCAAAACCGAAACAGCAGCGACTGTAACTAGGAAGGGGCAGCGCTGCAACCCTATTACACCTCCTGTTGGAAAACAGGACAAGCCAAACACATTCCTCATGAAACACTAATCCCCCACATCTCCAATTGGAAAAATAGGACATGCCAGACACTACACATTAACAGAATCCCTCATTGAAATATGACTAATGGAACACCCCCCCCCCCAAATAATTATAAATTAACCTCCCAAAAAATTGAAAGGGACCAGATCCTCAAAAAAGCTTAACTAGTACCCACTTCCAAGCTCCCTCCCTGAGTGGGATTCAAAATCATGACCCTCAGCTTACAGAAACCCAATTGCCTCACTGCCTATGGCCTCCAGGTCTCAAATGGAATACAAAGTGAGCCTTACCTAATACAAAACAATGGCCCACAAATTCAAACTAGGAAAAAGGAGGACACTAGCTGAAATGAAAATCCAGTCTAGCCTGATTCTGCATGTAGTACAACATGGGAAAAAAGAAACAGAAATGCATTTCCTCGCAAAGTACAAAGATGGACGAAATGCACCTTCCCAAAGCTGACATATGCCCCTCTCTAAAAACTGGAAAGAAAATATTTTCAAGCTTTTTTCTCTCTTCATTTTCTTTTTGGCATTGCCCTTGGTTCTGTTCTTCTCTCTTCCTGTCTTCCCTATCTCAGACATTGATTCTTCTCTTTTGACTTTTACTCCTTTACCTTTCTTTCCACTCACAGTAAACTGTCACCCCTTTCTGCCCCTCACTAACCCTTCAGTGCCCAGTCTCTCTCTTTTCTCCTGTCTATCACCTTTCCATCTCCATCTCCCACTCTCAGCCCCAGCACAGGCCTCCCATTTCCCCTTGTCTGAAACACAGTGCTCTTTCTCTACGGAGCCCTGAATGGTTCAAACTTCTGCCATGAGAACCGCATGGGGCCGTACATTTGTAAGAGCGGATGGTCGAAGCCTGCAGGGCTCCCTAGAGGCAGTGTTATCGCTTCAAACGAGGGACATTTCATAGTGGGACTGCAGGAGGACAGAGGCGCTGATGTTTAAGTTGGAGCCCGAGGGGCTTAGAGGTGCGGTTGGGGCAGGGGAAGAGCAGAGGAAGAATGGGACTGAGGGGGGAGAGAAGAAGTAAACAGGAGGAGGGACTGGTGTGGGTTGACGGTATCTAAAGCCGGTGGCGTTCGCACATCCCCTTTTGAAAGAAGGTAGTGTGCATACACAACTGTGCCTTATAGACTCGATTCCCCTGCTCTCAGGCGCCGTGCAGGTAGCTAAGCCTTTAGGATCTTTCCCTAAACAGCTGACAACTGTGGATCGAGTGCTGGGAGTTCACATGAGCCGCTGAAACTCAGGTGCACGCTGACCAGTAGAAGTGGGATTGGAACCCGATAGTGGCAGCTCCTCACATTTACCCCTGGGGCATGCTGTAGGCTGACAAAGACTTACTGCTGTGTTCCCAGATGAGCGTTACACTCCGCAGTTGGGTAGTTTCCTTAATCATACATTTGTCTCTGATTTCAGGAATGCTGTGTAGGCCTCTTTCCAAACTTGAAATGCTTGGAGACCCCTTCAGAAGCTATTATTGAGCAGCTTTCTGCTTACCTTAATTAAGCCGAAGAGGGCAAGGCCTGAAACGACATACTAGTGGCGGATGTAGACGCCATTACCGTAACAGATTCGGGGCACGCTTGGGACCCATATTGCAGCCACAGTGGTGTGAACAGAGTTGAAAAGTGAGGTGAAAGAAGGAGGGGAATTCAAAATGGCGCCAGTGCTACCTTTGCCCTTACTATGTCACAGGGCCTGCCCTACCTTGACACACTAACTCCCAAAACCGAAACAGCAGCGACTGTACCTGGGAAGGGGCAGTACTGCAACCCTATTACACCTCCTGTTGGAAAAACAGGACAAGCCAAACACATTCCTCTTGAAACATTAATCCCCCACACCTCCAATTGGAAAAATAGGACATGCCAGACACTACACATTAATAGAATCCCTCATCGAAACATGACTGATGGAAAAAAAGAACCCAAAATAATAATATTTCAGAATATTGAAAGGGACAAGATCCTCCAAAAAGCTTGACTAGTAACCACTTCCAAGTTCTCTCCCTAAGTGGGATTTAAACCCATGGCTCTCGGCCTTTAAAAACCTACCTCCTTCATTGCCTACCACCTCCTGGGCTCTCAAGGAGTACAAACTCAACCTTACTTAATATAAAATAATGGCCCACAAATTCAAACTAGGAAAAAGGAGGACACTAACTGAAATGAAAATCCAGTCTAGCCTGACTCTGCTTGTAGTACAACATGGGGAAAAAGAAACAGAAATGCATTTCCTGGCAAACTAGGCAAAGTACAAAGATGAAAGCAATGCACCTGCCCAAAGCTGACATATGCCCCTCTCTATAAACTGGAAAGAAAATATTTTCAAGTTTTTTCTCTCTTAATTTTCTTTTTGGCATTGCCCTTGGTTCTGCCCTTCTCTCCTCCTGTCTTCCCTACACCTAACTCAGACATTGATTCTTACCTTTTGTCTCTTACTCCTTTACCTTTCTGTCCACTCACAGTAAACCGTCACCCCTTTCTGCCCCTCACTAACCCTCCAGTGCCCAGTCTCTCTCTTTTCTCCTGTCTATCACCTTTCCATCTCCATCTCCCACTCTCAGCCCCAGCACAGGCCTCCCATTTCCCCTTGTCTGAACCACAGTGCTCTTTCTTTACGGAACCCTGAATGGTTCAAACGTCTGCCGTGAGAACCGCATGGGGCCGTACATTTGTAACAGTGGATGTTCGAAGCCTGTAGGGCTCCCTAGATGCAGTGCTCTAAGGTTCAAACGAGAGACTTTTCACAGTGGAACTGCAGGAGGATGGAGGCGCCGGTGTTTAAGGTGCAGCCCGAGGGGCTTAGAGGTGTGTTTGGGGCAGGGGAAGAGCAGAGGAAGAATGGGACTGAGGGGGGAGAGAAGAAGAAAACAGGAGGAGGGGCTGGTAGGGATTGACAGTATCTAAAGCCAGTGGCGTACGGCAAATCCCCTTTTGAAAGACGGTGGTGGGCATACACAACTGTGCATTATAGACTTGACTCCCCTGCTTTCGGGTACTGTGCAGGTAGCTAAGTCTTTAGGATCTTTCCTTAAACAGCTGACAACTGTGGATCGAGTGCTGGGAGTTCCTGTGAGCTGCTGAAACTCAGGTGCACGTCCAGAGATTCGGGGAGATCCAGGGCTTCCAGCTCATCCTTTATTCGGGAGGAAAGCCCCTCCAGGAAGATGCTCCTCAGGCTGTCTTCTCGCCAGTTTAGCTTGGTGGCCATAGTGCGGAATTCGATGGCGTAATCGGATAAGGGGCACGCCCCCTGGCGGAGGTGGAGTATATCCGAGCCGGTGGTGGCCGCCGATCTGGTTCATCAAAGGTCTGCTTAAAGACCTGAACAAAACATTGTAGATCCTGAAGAAGGGGTCCCCTCATTCCCATAGTGTGGATGCCCAAGCTAGGGCCTTGCCATCGATGAGGGAGAGAATGAAGTTGGTCTCACGGCATCCGAAGGGAACTGCGTAGGCTGGAGCGTGAAATGCATAAAGCACTGCTTGATGAACCCCCGGTATTGCTTGGAGTCGTCCGCAAACCAAGGAGGAGCTGGTAATCGGAGAGTGGACGCCACGGGTGCCGGGGAGGCAGACGGCGTAGGTGCAGTAGAGGAGGCATTGAGGCGGGCATTCAGGCATTGTAAGGAGGCTACCAACATCTCCAGGAATTGCTGCTGCTGCTGGATTTTCAAGCCCAGGCCTGGGATAGCTTGGAGATCAGAGAGGTCCACCGGGTCCATGGCCTCAGCAACCTGTTGCATCGAGATGTGGACCCTTGGCCAAGGCGAGGTTGGTGCTGCCTATAGAGCAGGGGTCGGGAACCCATGGCTCGCGAGCCAGATATGGCTCTTTTGAGGGCTGCATCTGGCTCGCAGACAGTCGCCACACTTTCCCGCTGACCCAGCTGCTCCCCGGTCCTCCTCCGCCCGGGCTTAAAATGCTGTCAGCCCGGGCGGAACGTGGCAGGACAGCTGGAGTCAGCGGCACCGGCGTGCTCTCTTCTTCCCTTCCCGCCCCCGTGGCCCGGAAGAGGAAGTGGAGAGTATCGGGTGCCTGCGCGGCAAGAAGAGGCCACGCTAGTGCGCTCGGCATCGGCCCGAAGAAAAGAAGACTGCAGCACGGCTCGGAGGAAAATGAAGAGGTTCAACCGCGGCCGATGGGACTCCGCCTCCGCGAGGGCTGAAAATGAAGAGGTTAGCGTTGGGAGGAGGCTGCTGCTGCTGCGCGTTCCCGGGGTGGGGGCGGGGGAGAGAGAGAGAGAATCGCTCATTCACTCTCTCTCTCCCCCACCCCGGGAACGCGCGGCAGCAGCAGCCTCCTCCCAACGCTAACCTCTTCATTTTCAGCCCTCGCGGAGGCGGAGTCCCATCGGCCGCGGCTGAACCTCTTCATTTTCCTCCGAGCCGCGCTGCAGTCTTCTTTTCTTCGGGCCGATGCCGAGCGCACTAGCGTGGCCTCTTCTTGCCGCGCACGCACCCGATATCCACTTCCTCTTCCGGGCCGCGGGGGCCTGTGTGTGTGTGAGTGAGAGATTGCATGTATGTGAATGATTGAGAGCCTGTATATGTGAAAGAGAGTATGGCTGTGATTGAGAGCCTGCCTGTGAGAGAGAGAGAGCATGAATGTAAGTTTACCATTGGGAACCTGTATGTGTAAGTTTGTGATTGAAAACCTGTTTGTGTGAAAGAGTATGTGTGTATGATTGAGATCCTTTGTGTGTGAGAGAAATCATGTGTATGTATGATTAAGAGCCTGTGTGTATAAGTAAGAGAGAGATCATGTGTGTCTGTGTGTGATTGAGAGCTGGTTTAGGTGATGGAGCATGTGAGTATGTGATTGAGAGCCTATGTTTAAATGAGAGAGAGAGACCATGTGTGTCTGTGTGTGATTGAGAGCTGATTTAGGTGATGGAGCATGTGAGTATGTGATTGAGAGCCTGTGTGTAAATGAGAGAAAGAGAGGACATGTTTGTAAGCATGTGAATGAGAGTCTGTGTGTGAGAGAAAAAGACAGCATGTATTTATGTGATTGAAAGCCTGTGTGTGTGTGTGTGTGTGTGTATGTGTGAAAAGATAGACAGCATGTGTGTAAATGTGTAATTAAGAGCCTATATACGTGCGAGAGAAAAAACATGTGTATATGTGAGTACTGAGAGCATGTGTGTTTAGGTGTGTCATTGAGAGCCAGTGTGAGAGAGAGCGCTGGTATGTGACTGAGAGAGGAGAAAGTTCCAAGCAAACCACCCCACCTCCTGCTAATTCAGAACAATCTCAGGACACCTGGATATCAAACGTTCCCAGGTATGCAGAGCAAAAAAATTTTTGTATCCTTATTATTTTTCATTACTGGGTCTTTGTGTCTGCTATTTTGAAATATTTTGTTGGTATCTGGAAATGTTTTATATGAGTTTTTAATTATTGGATATTCCACTCATCAGCTGTTTCGAAATATGTTCTTTTTGTTAGTACAGTTTTACTGCTGATGATTTTATATTTCTTGATTTGTTTTATAAGGATGGGTGATGTTTCTTTTTTCCTTTGTTACACTGCATACAGAGACTCTGGCTTGTTGCAGTTTCCAATTCAGTTTTTTCTGCATGCTTCTTGTTATGCGTTTTGGTCTCTTTATTCTATGTTAGGTGAGGGACAGCACGTGATTCAGGTGAGGTTTTCTGCTGGCGTGTTGTTTCTGTGTAGGACTCTATAGCAGCCTGACTTGGTCAGTTTTCCTAATAGGAGATGTATTGGTGTCTTAAGGCCTGGTGTAATATTTTCAGAGACTTATTGTACTTTAAAAGTGTGATCTTAAATAAAATGCACACATTTACTTGTATTTAGTTTTAAATATATTGTATGGCTCTCATGGAATTACATTTTAAAATATGTGGCGTTTATGGCTCTCTCAGCCAAAAAGGTTCCTGACCCCTGCTATAGAGGCACCCTATAGGCCCTCGATGTTGGTAGGCAGAAGTAGTTGATGGAGACCCAAGTGGACCTTCACCTTTACCAGCCCTCATTCCCTGCAGGTTGAGCCCTTGGGTGCTGGGGCCGATAGGACTTAAGAGCAGGTCTCCTGCAAGCTGGTCTGAAGGTATGAGGTGTAGGTAGGTCAGACGAACAGGGGGTCAGGGCTGACGGCAAGAACAGAATCCAGGGACAGGCCAAAGGTCGAGGCAGGCGGCGATCAGCAGAAACAGTGAACAGGCAGATGGTTGGGGCAGGCAGCAGGTGAAAGCAGAATCCAAGGACGAGCCAGGTCAGGTACCAAAAGAGCAAGCCGAAGGGATGGAGAATCAGGGCAGGAACGGAGACACTCGGACCAGGAACAGGAAGGCACGGAGGCTGGAAGACAACAGAGCAATTAGCAGCCCTTAGCAGAGCGAGACCTGTTGCTGAGGTAATGATAAGGCAGCAGGGGCTGCCTTAAATAGGAACAGCGGAGCGTGTGCATCCGGGTTCCATGGGAAGGTCTTCCAGCGCAGCTTCTTTAAGGAGGGGGAGGAGCTGCGCACGCGTGCCTAGCAACAGACGCGGCTGGCCACGCAGCGGCGGCAGGGCCGGCCCTTTGCTGTGCCGAGAGATGAGAAGGCTCCGAGACAGCGGAGCAGTGGCGGAGGCCTGGACCCGCCCGATGGGTGAGTGTGGTCGGCTGCGGGGCGCTGCAGCCGGCCGCAATAACAGTTTCTTTGTTCTTTGAAGTAATTATTCTAACATAGTTGTATGAAAATGGTATATCCTGAAAGCTGGCAGCTAACCTTGTGGAGGTCCATATTCAAAAGCATTTAGCTAGCTAACTCAGAAGTTAGCTAGCTAAATGAATATCTGGGTACTTATCCTCTAAATTCTAGCTGGCTAATAAGATAGCTGGCTAGAATTTAGCTGCTAAGTTAGGGGTGTTCCAGGGGTGTTTAACTGAGAGGAGTTAAATTAGCTGGCTATATTATCCAGCTAACTCCAATATTCAGTTAGTTGGTTAACATAGCCGGCTAAGTCTGGCTGTGCCAAAGAGCTGTCCTAAAGTTAGCTGGTTAAAAATTAGCCAGCCAACTTCTTGTGGCCTGGTTTGGCCTCTGTTGGAAACAGGATGCTGGGCTTGATGGACCCTTGGTCTGACCCAGCATGGCAATTTCTTATGTTCTTATGTTCTAAAATGCCTCTATCTAGCTTGATGGATGCTCTACCTGGGTAACATCAAGCTAGGTTGAGAGAACATTGCACAAATCTCATCTTTGGGTGAGTTTCCTCACTCCGAAGGTCATCAAAACTTCACAAGAGAGCACTGTTCTGTTCGTACGTCTCACTTTGAATGTCAAAGTGGCCCCTAACCCCTATACTAATACCTAAACCTCGCCTCGAGTTAGTAGGTGGGCCTCCCCTAGAGATATAAATACATATCTAGCATGAGGGCATTAAGTCTAGTTTTTCTCTCTCTCTCTCATATATATATATATATATATATATATATATATATATATATATATATATATATATCTCAAACATTATGGTGCTTTAGCATGCATTAAAGGCATTTTTTGCTGGTTAATGTAGCCAGCTAATTTGATAAATGACCCCCTAAATTTGTTATCTGGACTGTGTCTGAACATGGACCTCATAGTTAATAAATGTGTTGCAATATCAATAAACATTCTGGAGAGTTTAAAGTCTCTGAGGGAAATGCCATAGCTTTTCTATAGGTAAAACGTTCTATTGAGAAAAATCTGCTGAGATTCCTTGAATTTTCTTTTCTCTTTTGATTTGTTGCTTTTATTTTTCTTGGTCTTTTACAGTAGTACATAGAGGCATACAGACATGCAAGATAAATCATGAACATGCATTAATCTTTACTTTTTTATTCAGCATCTTCAAAACATTTATATATTTTTCCACATTCCCGTAGTAGCATTGCAGACTTTCATTGCTTTCAGAAAGATGTATTACATATCTAAATATCTCCCAGATATTTGTGATTAATATAGAACTTCTTTCATACTTCAATCTTTTATAGAAACATTAGATTGTATAAAATAACTGTCCCAGTAGTCATTTTCAGTCACTCAGTCCTGCAGTTCTCCATATGTAGTTTCATACAAACACAATTTAGGGAAGTGAAGGTGTATCTACACGTATATAGGGTGAGGGCGATTTTAAGAAAAAACTACTTTCACCATTTCCTCTGTGACTTCCAAGCTACTAAATCAGGTGAGAAACCTTCCATGTTGAAGCACTACACTGGCAATTACTTTTGCTAAATGGTCAGAACAAAGCAAAACCCAAATTTAAAAAAAAATGTTCTTTTATGCCTCAAGCAGAACAAAGACCACGCATCCAGGCCGCAGGTGAGATGGCTGGCTTCACGAGCACTGCTTCGCCAGACTACAGCTCATTTGAGGACTACATTGATTATAGTAAGCCATGCGACAAAAAGGAGCTGTTTGTCTTCGGCGCTCTCCTTTCAGCCATCCTGGATTCCTTGCTCTTCTTCTTCAGCCTCGTGGGGAACAGCCTGGTTCTGTGGATCCTGCTGAAGTATGAGAGCCTCTCTTCCATCACCAACATCTTCATCCTGAACCTCTCCATAACCGACCTACTCTTCTCCTGCTTGCTCCCCTTTTGGGCTGTCTACCATTCTCTTGGATGGATTTTTGGGGACGTGCTCTGCAAAGTCATGAGCGCCGTCTTCTCCGTGGGCTTTTACAGCAGCATTATCTTCCTGACCTTGATGACGGTCCACCGGTACCTGGTGGTGGTAAACCCCTTGTCTGCTCTGAAGACCCGAAACCGTCAATACGGTGTCCTTGCGAGCCTGAGCATCTGGACGATCAGTATAGTGGTTACAGTTCCCGTGCTCACCTCCACTAAGGTCCAGTCGGAGGACAACGGTAACTTTTACACGTGCGAATATGATGGAGTCACCTGGGAAGCCGTGAGCACCTATCAGCAGAACTTGCTCTTTCTGATCTCCTTCACTGTCATTGTGTTCTGTTACTCTAGAATCCTAAAGACCCTCTGCAGATCGCGGTCTCACAGGAGGCACAGGACAGTCAAGCTCATTTTTGTCATTGTGGTGGTGTTTTTTCTGAGCTGGGCACCCTACAACACTATCATATTTCTGCATTCTTTATACCACGACTGCGAGGGAAGCAAGCTCCTGGACTATGCCAGGTACATCTGCGAAAAAGTGGCTTTTTCTCACTGCTGCCTCAACCCCATATTCTATGCCTTTGTGGGTATAAAATTCAGACAGCATTTGATGCACCTGCTTCGTTGTTACAAGCTTTGCCATTATGGTGAGCCAAGCACCAGGAGCAGAATTCCTTCCCATGACTACGAAGACGGCTCTCTTTACTGAAGTCAAAACTGTTTTGTCAGATGGCATGCAAGGAAATGCTCCATTAGGAGGTCGGTTGTTAACACTTAGTTTTGTGGGAACTGTACACAAATAGCTGATGATTCATATGTCATAACTCAACAAAAAGCAGTTACCTCTGAGCATGGAAAAACATGTTTTTCTTATAAAAATCAATCACCAAACGCTTTTAGTGTCATTTCAGAGCTACAGTACCCACCAAGTACTGAGGGATTGGGCGGGCTACAACTCGAGAAAATAAATATATAAACTTCTCAAAAGATACGGAAACATCTTTTGATGTAAGTTTGTAAAATGCAACAGCAGTAATGTATTACATAGTGATTATTGCTTTCAGTTTTCTTAAGATAGGTAAGGCAATTGCAAGTGATTTGATTTAATCTGTTATTTCTTTTAAAAGGAGGGAAAACATGTAGAACAATTTTATAATATATCTGATTAATACTATGTGTAGTAGATTGATGGTACAAAAGTAGCAGTTCCCAGAACAGAGAGAGAGAGAGAAGGAATGGAGATTGGGGAGGAAGTGACAGAAAGAGATGGAGCTGGGTGCTGAGGTGGTACATGAGAAGTTGGGAAGGTGAATGGAAGAGGGGTGACTGACTGGAGAGTGAGAAAGATGCCCAACTGGACGGAGAGGCAAATGGTAGTTGGGGGGGGGGGGGAGGGGGGAGAAAGAGATAGGAAATGGGAGGGAGGAAGAACCAAGAAGATAGGGAGTAGAAAAGGGGAATGTAGAAGTGAAGAAGCAGTGATTGATAGTAGAGAGATATAATTGAAGAAAGAATAGTGTTGCAAATTAAAATGGGGACAGTTGAAATGGGGAAGTTGAAAAAGAAGTGGATACTTGAAATTAAGATAAGATTAAATGAAGACAGATAAGGTGAAAGCAATGGAGGGAAAAAATTCAGGTAGCAAAGTAAAGAAAAATGTTATTTCAATTTAGTATGTAGAATGTATATGCAATGTAGAAATGATTGTTTTAAAAAATATGTGTGTTAAAATTGATGCTCTGCTCTTGATGGCTCTGTCTTCTGTACTTTAAATATCTACAGCTAGCTTTGGCGTATATTTTAGAGAGGGGTGGGGATGGAATGATTTTTCTACTACCTTGTTCCTCATCATCTCAGTGAAATTAGTAATTCAAACTTGGGCTGCCTCACAGAGCAACAGTGGAAGAAATTTGTTTAAAAGGGTTTTTTTTTTTCAATATCGTTTAATTGGTTTTAGGATTTTTATACTTTTTGGAGGTTCCATTTTTTAGTTTTCTGGATTTATGGCATAAGAGGAAAGCAGAGTGTTTTCTGATGCATTTCACGTGTGAGAAGCACATTCTCATGCGATATTTCTACTCTGTGAGTTTTAGATTTGCATTTTTTGTTGGTGGGACTTTTCTTAGGGTTTTCTTTTTTCCCATTGAGCTGTTTGCAAGCAGTAAGTCACCAATCAGAGTGAACCATGACATCCTTTTCATGGCTGATGTCATCGCTGGCAGTGACAAAGGTCTGGAACATTTTTATCCTGAATTTTCCACCTCCACTTCTATAGGATGACTACTCAGGCAATTTTAGGTCCTCATGTTAGCTAGCAGAAGGCTGGAAGGAAGTCTCAGTGCCCTTTGGGGGAAAGTTAATAACATCCTGCATACATTTTCTGGCAAATACACACATAAATTATAGCAATTTTCAAAGTGAAATCGTGGGCATCTTTTCCCTTTAAAAATTATCCCATCAAAATTGCCCACACACAATTACATCTAATATCGTATGAGTGGCCATTTTTTGAGAAAATGTAAAAATGTGCATATCAAAGTCCTCCCTCAGCCTGCCCCCAGGAACTCTGGCTCAGTCTGGATAAACTTACACACATACACAACATACCTACGTAAATTTACCTGCATTTACCCTACATATCAGGGCAAGCAATTTTATAACAAGTCATATCTGCAGGTCAAGCACTGATTTATCTGTGGAAATGCCTTTCAAATTCACCCACCCTATGCTTGCAGAAGTCACGCTTGTAGTGGAAATCATCTTCTGCCTTTTCCCCTACCCCCGAAGGCCAAGGGGCATCATCTTACGGATGCGCTTGTTCCTCACTGCTCTGACAGGTAGAAGAGCCAGCCCTGGAACAAGACTGCTGCCTGTACTAGGCCCAAAAATTCTGTTTTGTTTGGGTGTGTTTACCACAAAAAAAAAGAATAAATGTATGTATGTACGATTTCTGCTTCAAGCTGTCATATAAAATAACAATCTATAAAGTCAAGATATTCATTCAGAACAGCAGAAAAATTAAATCTCTCTTGGCAATCACTGCTTTTCAATAACTTTTAAAAAGTAAAGGAATGTCTAACAGATAAGGAAAATTACAAATGGAAGAGTCTAAAATACAGTTGTCACAGAAGTAGGAGCCTTATGTACCCTTTAAAGAGAAATCAGGGTTTCTCTTCCAACTTCCTTAATTCTTCCCTAATGCAAACTTTCTGCAGCTGTTTGTGGGGTGGGGAGTGGAGGTTAAAGTGAAAAACATTTTATATACTGTTCCTTCTCCTGCCTCTATTCCCTCCCTTCTTCTTCCCTGTTCCCTTCCCCCGGTTTCATTTTTTAACCGTTAGCCTCCCCACCCCACCCTCACGTTTCTCTCTTCTTCCTTCTTCCTTTCCTGCTAGATTCAACTCTATACCTCCCCACCCCACCCCCCTTGGCTTCCCTCTCCATTAGCGTTCAGTGTCTTCCTTCAGGCTGAGGCAGCAGGCTGGCAAGCAGCTTGGAGTCTCCATGACTGGTGTGCTCCTGAGAGGGTCGCCTCGTTGGTTTTTATCTGAGCAAGCCAGCAGGCTGGCAAAAGTCCACAACCGGCAATGCAAAAGCTGTTTTTCACTTGCCCCTCTCGCCGCTCACTGGCTCTGTTAAGGAGCATACTGTCAGGGGGGGGGGGGGGGGTTAACCTTAAAATTGGCAACTCTAGCTCCTGGTCCATCCCTCTGCCCCTTCCACTTGTTTACGCATTTCAGCTCCAGACAGGAAACATATGCTGAGGGACCTCCATTTTCAATTTTGACTTTATTTTTCCAAGTCATTTGTTAGCATTTATTATAGCAAATAAAGTACCTGATTCACTAACCTGTCGATTTTAAAAGCCCTAAGCATGCCAAAGACGGGAGATAGGCGCGTGACTCGGCCTGGCATGGGTCCGCACGTATCTCCCAGTATGCGCATAACAAAGTTTTCCGAAAAAGGGGAGGGGCTTTGGTGCGGTCTGGGCGTGGCCAGGATGACACCATGAAGTCCGCTCGTAAGTTATTATGCTATGGACGTCGAGTAAAGTCGTTTAACCAAAAAAAAAAACGAGGCTAGTCAGTGGGGTTCTAAGGCTCGGGGCTAATAGGGTAAAAGGAAGGCAAGTTAGCTAGGGGGTTTAGGAAGTCCTCTCCTTTACTGGGGCGACCTAGGAGCAAACTGGGAAAAAGGCCTACGGCGTCGCCATGCGTACCTAGGAAAATTCCCCCCGCTATGCGCACCAGCTGGTATTCGCACGCATATGTGCACGTCAATATAAAATCGTGCATGCATGTACACATGGATAGCTGATTTTATAACATGCACGCATATGTTAAAAAATCGGCGCGTTCATTTGCTCACGCCGGCAAATGCGCGCACATGTGCACAAGCAAGTGGGTCTCAAATTTTACTTCTAAGGGTTTTTCCCATTGACACAAGATAAGAGAAAAGCCTTAATGAATCTGGTCCAAAAACTGGAGAAAATCAGTAGGCAAAAATTCATTTTTCCAACTGATTTTCTCCCACTCTGTTATAGTAATCGACTATTGTAACCCACGTCAAACAATAGGCAACATAAAAATATTTTTAAATAAATGAATAATGAACAATGGTAATTTTATGCCTGAGTTTTAATTTTTTTTTCCAGATAGACAGACAAAAGGGAGAAAAGCCTGGTTAACCTAGAACCAGATACCCTACTGCATACCGTAGCACCGTATAATCCAGGGAACATTTAATGCTTTTCTCTTTCCTTTTGATTCCTTCAGAGCAGTTGCTGTTAATGTTTTGCAATTTATTCAGTAGATCCTGTCTGTATTTCTGTACTGTACTTGTATTTATTGCATGATTGCATGATTTATATGCAGAATCCCAAACCTCAGCCGACCTATGAGCAGAAGACCATCTCACGGAGCAAGACCATGCCTTCTGCCCAGCAGCGCAGAGCACTGTCACTAAGCCCTGAGGCCCACTCTTTCTGTCTAATTCAAACACGTACTGCATTCAGGCTCTGCTAAAATTCACCTTCTGTTGGTTTTGGGGAAATACACTGTATATTTCTCCTTCAAAGTTGAATAGCTGGAGTTTTCTGAAGTATCCTTTTGAAGGAGGGTGTTAAGAAGGAAATGTTTGCTGCTGCGCACAAAATTTCACGTGATCACTTAGGGACAGTAGCAGAAATGTCTGATGTGAGTCTTTTCATAAGCTCACCGAACACTGAGCTAGCACTGCTGCTAGTTCACAGATCAAGATCCACTGAATAAATAATATCTGCTTTCTATGCTTAATAAAGTTTGCCCTTGAATACTTGTGTAACCCCCTTTTCTGGATATTCCCAAGAAGGCAAGGTTCACACTCGGAGCCGGGGCCAAGTCCCTGCCCAGCCACAATGCCCAGGGCATGGATTTCACAAAAGGTGTTCGGAGAGGGGAGGGGGATATACCTCCAAGTCCCAAGGTGTAGGGGCAAACCTCTTCTTTGGCTGTATTTCTCCTGAGTGCATATGATGGATGTGAGTTTTTATTTGACACTCACATATGATGGATGTGTGTCAAATAAATAGGCTGGACACTGATCAGGCATTCTAAAATAAACTTTACTGCTGCAGATCTTCAATAATAATCATCTGGCATCACACACACTTGCTCTTTGACACATCCATTTCTCAATGAAGTTTCTCCAAAGTCTCATTATCTATGCAGGCTTCCCTCACTATCTGGAGTTCTGAAATTATCTCACCCTAGATGTGAGTGGAAATCCTTTCCCAACAAACACCTGAAGCCTAAAGGTTTTTCAACACTTCACAGCTCCCAGCCTTCCTCTCTCATCCCAGTGTGAAGAATCCAGTGGGGCTCTAAAGATGGAAGAAACTCTCACTTCTCTCCAGATGGTAGCAAATGATCTTCTCAGGAGAAACATTTCCAATTTTCCATTCAGTGGGAAAAGACTTACTTTATTTTTCTACTTCTGGGCAGGAAGAGTGATGGCAAACTTCCTCCCAAACTAAAAGAAAACATCTGCACAAAAATGTAAATATGGGGATCTCCTGCGGGGGTCACCACTGACCATCCACTGGGTGTGAGATGGAATTAGCAGGTCTTCTCTACTCCTATCCTTCCCAAGGCAGGGATTAGGGATTCACAAGAAAACGCCAAAAAATGAATTAAAATGTAATGGAAAGGTATCTGCCTCCTTTCTATTTTGTGTCTCAGAACAGTGAGGCCTAGCACTAAGAAAAAAGAAAAACACAGAAACAGAATAGCTCCCATTCTTCCAAACTCTAACTCAAAATGCCACACAGCTCTGTGAAACGGCCTGCACTTCACAGGCAGCCACCACACAGGGATGCTGTAGTGAGGTGCTTTGCTCACTTCCAGAGTCTATTCTTATACTGCTGTCTGCTTTACTGGAAAATATGTTATCTTAAATTAAATGTGGTTGTGGCAGGGCTAGCAGTAAGAAAAGAGGAAGGACCCAGCTAATATCTCAGGGATGAAGGCAGGCTGATTACTCCTGCGGGAATTTGCACAAACAAATGCTAAATTCTGCAAAATTCTGCATACTTTATATTCATACCTGGGACCTCTCCAGATTTGGCCCGGAGACTCCAGTATTCTGAATGAATTGCAGGGTCTCTGGGCCAACACCCGAAAACTCCAGGTACCCTGCTGCAGAAGGCCGGAAGAAAAAAATGGCTGGAGCAGTGCAGGCCCGAAGGATGAGGAGTGTCGGCAGCCGTGCTGTAGAAGGACAAGGAGAACAATGGGGCCATACAACAGGAGTGAGATGAGCAGGAGTGCAGCCCCTCCCTCACAGGGAACAAGGAACTGCAGATGCAGGAAGAGCAGCAGTGGCGGACCACACATGGAAAATGAAACAATGGCAGAGTAGGCCCAAAATTGCAGAAGGAGGAGGGAAGTGGAGTGCTTTTCCCATGGGTCTGAGGAAATGAAGATCCAGGTGAGAAGAGAGGTTGAGAGTGCATGTGTATATGGAAGAGGGCAAGAAATGAATGAGTGTGCATATGTGTGTGTGCATGCATGTATGGGTGTGTGTGGAAAAGGGAGAGAGTATGTGTGTGTGAGTGTGTGTGCATGTATGGGTGTGAGTGGAAAAGGGAGAGGAGTGAGGATGCATATGTGTGTGGAAGAGGGAGAGAAGTGAATGCATGTGTGTATGTGGAAGGAGAGAAGTGAGTGTGTGTGAAAAAGGGAGAGGAGTGAGTGTGCAGAAAAGGGAGATGAGTAAGTGTATATGAGTGTGTGAAAGTGCATGTATATGTATGATAGAGAGAGAGAGAGAGAAGTGTGTGTGTATGTGAGAAATTGCATGGGTGTGGACAAGAGAAGGAAATGAGTGAGAATGAGCATGAATGTGTGTGAGTGAACATCTGAGTGTGCTAGTGTGAGAGAGTTTGTGCACATGCTGCTACTGCCCTCCACCCACACCACAATCTCAGGGTGACAGAAAATCAAAAGTTCCCAGGTATGTTTATAATGGTCAAAATAACACAATACATGACACTCTTTAAGTAATTAATTTAAAATGTAATACAGAAAAAACAGTTATTTATTTATTTATTTATTTTTAATGTTTATATACCGATGTTCCTGTAAAATATACATATCGCACCGGTTTACAAGGAACTGAAACTGTCGCCTCAGGGGCGGAGTACATTGGAACAAGTTGAAATAAAGAACTTACAGAGAGATAAAAGGGCTACATTCAAAGAGACTATTAGCTGAAATAAAGTACAACTCAAAAACATATGTTGTACAGTGATAGATGGACTGGGGTCTATAAAGTCATCGACTTCATCGGGCCTTAGCTCTCCGGGAACGCTTTATTACTTAAAGATGCAGAGTTTTAAATATTCTGAGCAGAATTTCCCTAAAAGTACAGTGTAAGAGTGTCCTTTCCACTCTATCTCCCAACTCCCCTGGCCAGTTTCCTTTCATTCTGCCCTTTCAGGCCCCAACTTCTCCACCCTCCATTATCTCTCCCCTCCCCCTCTAGGCTCAGCTCCCTTCCACTCTATCTTCACTCCCAGAGTTTGACCCCTATCTCAGTATTGCTCCTCACACAGACTCCCTATGCCCTCTCTCTCTCTCTCTCTCTCACACACACACACACACACGCACAGAGACACACACACACACACACACACACACACACACAGGAGCACTCTCTATCATGCACATTCACAGTCCTCATATAGGCTCCCTCTCTCTCTCACACACATACACATACACACCTACACACACTGACAGACACCTACACACAGGCTCCATCTCTCTCTCGCTCATAAATATATATCCCTTCACATAGGCTCTCTTTCTCACACACATGCACTCACACCTTCACACAGGCTCCCTCTCTCACAAACAAGCACCCTTACTCCCTCTCATACACACAATTCCTTTTTCACACACACTATCTCAATCTCTCACAAATATACATACTTCTTCACAATCTCCTCACATAGGCGCCATCTCTCTGGCACACACACCCATGAAAACTCACACAACCCCTACACATAGGCTTGCAGTCTTTCACACACATACATACCCCTATACACAGCCATGCAGTCTCTCGCACACACACTCACTCTCTCACCAGGGCCTGTTCCGCGAGTAGGGCCTGCTCCATTTTCTCCATGAGTGGGATGGGCTCCATTCGCAGCTGCTGAAATCTGCTACAATTTCACCAAGAGCGGGATGGGACTCTGCTCACAGCCAGTGGGACCTGCACCTCTTTGCCACGAGTGAGATGGATTCCGTGTGCTGCACGCTGGGGCCTGCAAAATCTTCGCCACGAGCGGGATGGACTTCGCTCACAGCTGCGGGACCTGCACCGTCTTCACCATGAGTTTGATGGGCCCCAGTTGCAGCATGCAGGGACCTGCTCCACATTCTGTGCAAAAAATGGAAATTCTGCACAGGGTTTCCAGGGCTATCATATGTGAACCTTATTGTGGGCTTCCCAGTCCTTATTGTGGGCTCTCGGGGTGGCAATGGAACCAATTCCTCAGCCTCTGTAGTTTCTGAATCTCTCTGGGGATAAATCTCATCTGTGATACCTCTTTCACTCTCTTGTTCCAGGTTGTCCATCCCTCTCTTGCCATCTGTACCACCCTTAGTCCTATCATTACTCTGGGAGGCTTCTTGGATTTCCCCCTCCTAGGTTTCCATCCCCGGGAACTACTTAACTAAGCCCCCTTCATGTGCCTGTTGGTTAGGGGTACAGTCTCTCCAATGTGGCTCCCAGGTGAACCTCATATGTCTCCTACCTAACCCTCCTTCTGAATTCTCACTATCATATCCACTATGTCTGTCTTCCAGTGGAAAATCAGGGGTCCCTACCAGTTCTCGATGGGGATTCCTGTCAAACTCCCAATGAGACTGAATCTCAGGTCTTACTGTTCCCCTTCTTCTTGGTTGAGGAAGAGGGGATTCAGCTATAGCTTGGGGTTCCTCTATGGGAAATACCAACTATCCATTGGGCAGGAGATGGTTTCTGTGTTACATTTTTACTGGTCCTTCACCCCATTTTGGCCTCACCCGGTAAACAGGAAGGTTGTTCAGTTTTTTCTCAACAACACAGGGGGTAGACCTCCACATATTAGCAATTTTCTGTCTCCCAGTTAGCCCCTAGTTCTCTGAGTATTCTGTCCCCTGCCATTAAGTCATTCTGCCTCACCTTCTGGTCATATCGGTGCTTGTTTCTCTGGCTCAGTTTGTAGGCAGACTCCACAGCCAACCTATAGCCTGTCCCCAATTGTTCTTTTAGCCTCTTCACATAGCTTTGAAAAGTCTGAGGCAATGACCCATCTACTGAAACCCCAAAACACAAATCAACTGGCAACCGGGCCTCTCGCCCAAACATCAGAAAATAAGGTGAAAACCCTGTAGCATCATTGCATGTGCAGTTGAAAGAATTCACCAAATAGCTCACATACTGGCTCTAGTTCCTCTTTTGAGCTGACTTCAATGTCCCCACCATGTTTTGAAGCATCCTGTTAAACCTTTCAGGCTGGGGGTCTCGCTGGGGATGATAGGGAGAGACGTGTGACTTCCTAACCCCAGCCACCTGCACATCTCTTTAATAAGTCTGCTTTCAAACTCCCTCCCCTGGTCAGAGTGTATCTAGGCTGGGAGTCCATAATTCACAAAGACTTTCTCCCATAATACTTGGGCAACAGTCTCTGCTCTCGGGTCCTTGGTGGGGTTTGCCTGTGCATATCTGGTGAAATGGCTGTCACAACCAGAATGTTCTCTTTATGCTGAGAGTCCATTTCTAAAGTCAAGAAGTTTATACACACCAAGACCATAGGGCCTTGACTAGTAATGTTTCCCATCCTGCTGCTCTGTGCGGTAGGGTCTTTCTTTTTATACAACTAGTACATTGTCTACAATGTTTTTCAATATCTCGTGCTTATTTAGGCCAATAGAACCTGTCCCTCACCAGTTGTAGAACCCTCTCTACTGCCATATGCTCCCATGTCATCATGAAGAGACTATAGCACAATTCTGTGGAATTTTTGTGGTAAACACAATTGTTCAGGATGACCCGAATTGGTGTCTTTCCTTTCTCTGTACAGTACCTAATTCTTCACAAATAGACAATCCCACTCTCTGATTAGCAACCAAGTGTCTGGGTGGCTCTGATGGACTGCTTATGTCCCCAGATTTCTCTCCTTGACCCTGAGCTTATCATCAATTAAGGGTTCAGTCTGTTGTGCTTGTCAAATGTCCTGCAAAGTCAATCTTGGCAGGGACCAGAGACGCAACATCACAGTAGGCAGGGGGAATGCTGTTGGGGGGGGGCAGGGACGACACCCCAAGCTGTATGCAGCACGATATAAGTTCTCCGTGTCACCTTCACTCCCACTTCACTCCCATTCCCCACCTGGTTACACACTGCTGCCATTCCAGTCTCTGATAAGCTGTACCAATCCCTTGGGTAGTGTCACTCCTGTGGGGCTGCCAGGACAGTGCATATACTTCCCTGTTTGCACTTCCAGGTCAGTACTGCAAACTAAATTTGTAAAGGGATAATGCTGCCAACCACCAGTGCCCAGTTGCATCCAATTTTGCAGTTGTTAAAATATGTCAGTGGATTATTGTCTGTTTTCACCTTAAACTCAATCCCATATAGGTAATTCCTGAATTTGTCCACAACCACCCACTTAAGGGCTAAGAACTCCAGTTTATGAGCAGGGTAGTTTCTCTCAGTTTTACTCAGACTGCTGCTTGCATAGACCACAGGTCTTAATCCTTCTGGATGTGGCTGATATAAAACTGCCCCTAAGTTCCAGGCAAGCATCTATATGCAGTAGAGATGTGAATCGTGTGATCGATCGTCTTAACGATCGATTTCGGCTGGGGGGGGGGAGGGAATCTTATCGTCGCGGTTTTGTTTTTTAAAATATCGTGTAAATCGTAAATCGGGGGAGGGCGGGAAAACCGGCACACTAAAACAACCCTAAAACCCACCCCGGCCCTTTAAAATAAATCTCCCACCCTCCCGAATCCCCCCAAAATGCCTTAAATTACCTGGGGTCCAGTGGGGGGGGTCCCGGTGTGATCTTTTACTCTCGGGCCTCCGGTGCGTTTGTCCCCCGATGTCAGGAGCGTAGGAGATCGCTCCCGGACCCCCGCTGGACCCCCAGGGACTTTTGGCCAGCTTGGGGGGGCCTCCTGACCCCCACAAGACTTGCCAAAAGTCCAGCGGGGGTCCGGGAACGACCTCCTGCACTCGAATCGTTTTGCCATACAAAATGGCGCCATACGATTTACGATGGCGCCATACGATTTACGATTTTTGACGATAAATCGGAGGAATTCCTATTAAATATCGCTTCTAACGATTTTTGACGATTTAAAATATATCGGATGATATTTTAAATCGTCAAAAAACGATTCACATCCCTATTATCCATGCCCTAGGGGTGTGCATTCGTTTTGAACTTAAATGGAAAACGCAACTTTTTTTTTTTTTAACTTAAAAAAGTGATGAGGCGTAAACGATCGGATTTCCAACTTATTCAACATAGCTATGTTGAATACGTTGGAAATCGCGATTGTTGATCTAAATAAAAATTTAAACCCCTCACCCTCCTTAATCCCCCCCCCCCCAAGACTTACCAAAACTCCCCAAAGCTGGCCAAAGGTTCCGTGAGGGTCCGGGAGCGGACGCGTGGGGAATCATGTGACGTCCGCGTCACTCCGACGTGACGCCGACGTCACGTGGTCCATCGCGGTTCCACTCCCGGACCCCTCGTTGGGCCCAAAAGGCACTTTTGGCCAGCTTGGGGGGGCCTCCTGACCCCCCCAAGCTGGCCAAAAGTGCCTTTTGGGCCCAACGAGGGTCCGGGAGCGGACCCAAGGGGAATCACGTGACACCGCGTCACTCCGCCGTGACGCCGACCTCACGTGCTCCTTGCAAAGGAGTTCAGAAATGGCGTCCTGACCCCGCTGGACCACCAGGGAGTTTTGGTAAGTCCGGGGGGGGGGGGGGGGATTAAGGCGGGTGAGGGGTTTAAATTTTTATTTGCACATATGGACATAGACTCAACTTATGGAATTCTCCATATGTCCATATTGACCGCAAATGACCCCCCCTTTCGACTTATGGACTTATGAACTTAAACTTTTGGTCTGCACATCCCTACCATGCCCTGCATCCTGCCCATTAACTACCACATTCTGAGGGCTCATATTGTAGCTAGGAAAAAGAGGCATGAACGATTATACATATTTGAGTATAAACTATCTTTGATTAAACTATCTTTGAGTTCAAAAAATTCATTAAACTATCTTTGATTAAACTATCTTTGAGTTCAAAAAATTCATTTCTATATATATATTTGGCACTGTTAATACGCCTTTATTCTACATTAAATAGTTATACTGCTTATATTAAATAATATAATTTTTATGTATTACCAGTTAAACTATAATTTATTTTATCACTATGTTAAATTGTCATCTAGTTAAATTGTCATCTAGTATTACCAGTTAAACTATAATATTTATTTATCACTGTTAAATTGTCATCTAGTTATATTGTTCCATATGTTCTACTGTTCTATGTAAAGCTCCGCTCTCTGTTGGGCAGTTCATTGTTTTATGTAAACCGGAGTGATTTGTAGTCCCTACAAGAACTTCGGTATATAAAAATTAAAAATAAATAAATAAATAAATAAATAAATATTATCAGAAAAGAGTTCCAACAGTTTTAAAAGCCACTGCTGGAGTCTTTTGTTCCTGTGAGTTACTGAGAACAGAGCCCAGGTGCTGGCCTGGTTCTGAGCATCAGGCAGTGGTGACTTTTCCGTGGCAAACCTGATCAGGCCTGAAGGCAAACCAGTGTGCCATAGCTACACTGGCTGGGAAACACTGTTGTAATCCAATGGATTCCAGAAATTGCACTGTCCTGTTTTAGCAGTGATTCCATTAATTTTCTCACCACAGAATTCAGATGAACAGGCCTGTAGTTCCCAGCCTCCACTGTACTTCCACTTTTGTGAAGAGGAATAACATCCATCTGTCTCCAGTCCTCCGGAACTACTCCTGACTTTAAAGAAGCATTGAAAAGGTCAGCCAGTGGAGGTGCCAGAACTTCTCTAAATTTCCTTAAAACCCTCAGATGTTTCTCATCTGGCCCTATCTCTTTATATATGTTAAATTTATCAGCTCCTCACAAGCACATTTTTCTGAAAATTGTTTGAGGTTTACCTCATTTTGAATCTCATTTCTATCCATTTTTTGCAGTCCTCACCTGGCCCTTTCTCAGTGAGAACTGTCAAATTCATGTGCAGAACTCCAGAGGGAAACTGAGTTCTGGAGTTTTAATGCATGAATGAGAGGACTGGGCAGGGAACAGGGTTTTATATTTGCTAGAAACCAGGTAACATTTTGAGGAGAGGTGAACCTATTTTTATGGAATATTTTCTATTTATTTTTTATAATTTTATTTACCGCAGATCAGAATATCTATGTGGTTTACAACAGACATTCATAAATTCATTAAAATCAGCATAAATTACTAAAACAATAAAACAAGATAAAAATAATAAAACAAAATATGACTAAATAATCATGCCCTTCTGGAATGAATTCTTGATTATCTTCCTCTTCCAACAATGGATAACCAATTAAAATAATTCTCATTTCATAAAATATTATTGCCTCCAAAGTTTCCATATGCTCTCCAACTAGACAGAACACAAGTAAACATTTCTTAATAAATGGGCCCACTCAATTTAGTCTTCCATTCCATTATGGGATGACCGAGCAACTTTCTTAGGCTGGAGGCATAAACCATGCCTTTTCTTGACAGATTCAAAGTTATTAACACTTCTCAACATACAAACATAGTCTCAGCTTTATTCTCAGCTTTATTCAGGGCAGAAATGTATTTTAGGAGCTGCCTTCTCCCAGAGATACTGCTTACCTCCAGCAGCAATATTCACAGCTATAGTTAGGATAAAAATGTATTTAGGTGCTGCCTTCTCCTAGAGATGTTGGGGCCTCCTGACCCCAGCTGGGCTCTGCCTCATAACCTCCCCAGCTATTCCTTCCTAGCAGGGTTCCACCTAAAGAGCTCTTTCCCCCTGTGACATTTAAGGTGGACCAGGAACCTAGCCTGGTCCCACACAGGTTAAGGAGGGGTAGTAAGGCCACTCCTTCATATCCATGTATCCACATAATCAATAGATAATTCCATGCCCCTCCTCTACATAATCAACATGTAAAATCTAATGCTTAGAAATACTAAAAAAAAATAAAATAAAATAACTAACGCGGCATTCAATAAATAAAGCAACATAGCAGATTAGGGCACTAGAGGCTGGAAGGTTTTTCTCCTTGTGCTACTGGAATTTGCATTGTGATTTTGCATTTTGGATAAGTACTCTGCTTATTACTTTCAAGTTTTGTGGAAAGCTTCTGTGAATAATTCCTGCCTGTGTTTCATTTCTTGTTAGTAAGATATATTCTTGAAGTTAATTTGCTGTTTGGTTGCTCTGCCATAACGTAAAAAAAAAAAAAACCAAACAAAAAAAAACCCCACAGAAAAGCAGTCCAGCTTTTAATCTGTAAAATCTCTCTCTTTTTGGAGTTAGCTGGCATAAATAATCTGGTCAAATTTTTATATTGGGGCATAAAGTCTGTTTTAAAGCAATTGATCAAAGGACAGATACACTTCCAGAAGTGACCTCATCTAACTGGATTGGGTGTGTCTCAGACCTTGGGGGAGGTAAAGTTAGTGAGAAGGAGAGCCATTGTGGTCAGTGAAGAGGCTGGAGTATATATTTGGTCTGGTTCTTTGCTAATTCGTTTGCTTTTAGATTCAGCATACCTGCATTTCTCTTATTGTAGAGCTATCTTTATAATCTGTTTAACATTGGCACATAAGTACTGAGAGATCATTTAATAGAGGACTATTATTGCTCCAGGAAGTGCCCTGCTTTACCCAGCTTGTCCCAGATTAAACTGTTTGACTCCCTCTCACCCTACCCCTCTACCCACCCACCCCTGGGGCTTGTTTTCTAATAAAGACTGCCTAACTTAACATTAGCAGCAAGATAAATTAGTACATTGATAGGTCAAGGAAATACAAATCAAATATTACCAAAATGAGGACTATCCAATGTAACTGCTGTGGAGCCTGTATTCTCAGGGAAAGCATCTGGAAACTTAGAGCTTGCCCAATTTGTGCACAACTCTCTACATTGAAAAAGGAGCTGACTGAGGTTAAAGCTCAATTAGCTTCAATTACAAGTATTACACCCACATTGCATTACTCAGAAATTAATTCCCCAATATCACAGAAAAACCAAGAGTCAAGAAAAGGAGATTCATTAGGCTCAGGTAGGCCCCACAGTCACCCATTCTTGACAGATGGGCAGCCAACAGGTACACCCCCCCACTCAAACAGGTCATTAAGAAATTCTTTAAAATCCAGGATTACAGTGGGCTCTGGTAGAATTAGACCTGTGATAAGGAGACACACAATGTACCAGATGCAAAAAGAACAAAAAGCCTTCTCTATATTAAAAACTAATGAAGTTCTTGAGAAAAACATTGACGTGTTACCAGAAATGAGAAAAAAAACACAATGCATGCAGAATTTCAAGTTCCATAACTAAAAGAAAAATCTAATTCAGATAGATAACTCTGTCAACAGTGGCACAACCGCAAAAGGAATGAGTGAAGTGAATAACAAATCTCAACCAAAGTCTCATAAGGAGTCCAGGAAAAGCAATAACCTTAAAGAGAGTACCTGGAAGGCTATGACCACAAATGCTCATAGTTTGGGAAATAAAATCCCAGATCTACAGGCCCTAATGACAGAGGCAGAATTGGACATTGTTGCTATCACAGAGACATGGTTCACAGAATCTCATGAATGGGATACAACAATACCAGGCTATAACTTGTTAAGGAAGGACAGAGTGGATAGAAAAGGGGGAGGTGTGGCTCTTTATGTCAGAAACAACATCCAAGCATCTGAGCTGCAAGGAAGTTGGGGCAAGGAAGAAGCACTATGGGTTGACCTAAAAAAAGATGACGGACCATCCATTTATATTGGAGTGGTTTACAGGCCTCCAAACCAAAAGGAAGAGCTGGACAGAGATCTGGTTGAAGACATCCATAAGATAGGTAAGAAGGGAGAAGTGGTGATCGTGGGTGACTTTAATATGCCAGATGTAGACTGGAAAATCCCATCTGCAGAATCTAAAAATAGCAGAGCGATAGTGGATGCCATGCAAGTATCTTTGTTCAAACAAATGGTGTTGGAACCCACGAGAGAAGGAGCTATTCTAGACCTAGTGCTCACTAATGGAGATAATGTCTCCGATGTCCAGGTGGGCACCCACCTCAGCACCAGTGATCATCAAACGATATGGTTTAATATCACTAAAAGAATAGGGAAAAGAACCACAAAGACCCGAGTTTTACAGTTCAAAAACACAGACTTTGAGGAAATGGGGAAGTACCTGGAGGAAGAACTAAAAGGATGGGAGAATGAAAGAGATGTGGATCAGCAGTGGACCAATCTAAAAGGAGCAATCACCAAGGCAACTGCTCTATATGTTAGAAATGTAAAGAAAAGCAAAAGAAAATTGAAACCTATCTGGTTCTCAAAGGAGGTGGCTGACAAAATTAAAGCTAAAAGAACAGCATACAAGAAATATAAAAGTTCCCAAAGGGAGGAACACAAAGAAGAATATTGTATCAACTGAGGGAGACAAAGAAATTAATCAAGTTGGCAAAAAGTCAAGCGGAAGAGAGGATTGCCAAGGAGATAAAAAATGGTGACAAAACATTTTTCAGATACATCAGCGAAAAGAGAAAGGTCCAAAGTGGTATAGTGAAATTGAAAGGTGGTAATGATCAATGTATGGAGAGAGATGAAGAAATGGCAGAAATATTAAACGAATACTTCAGCTCTGTGTTCACTAAAGAAGACCCTGGAGAAGGACCATCTTTACACAACAAGAAACTGGAGGGAAGAGGAATAGATGAAAATCCTTTTACAGAAGAGAATGTATGGGAACAGCTAAAGAACCTGAAAGTGGACAAAGCCATGGGGCCTGATGGGATTCATCCAAGGATACTGAGGGAGCTCAGAGATGTTCTGGCGGGTCCGCTGTGTGACCTGTTCAATAGATCCCTAGAAACAGGAGTGGTACCAAGAGATTGGAGAAGAGCGGTGGTGGTCCCGCTTCACAAGAGTGGGAACAGGGAGGAGGCTGGCAACTACAGACCGGTCAGCCTCACTTCGGTGGTGGGAAAAGTAATGGAGTCACTGTTGAAAGAGAGAATAGTGAACTATCTACAGTCAGGAGAATTAATGGACCAGAGGCAACATGGATTCACCAGGGGAAGATCCTGTCAGACAAATCTGATTGACTTTTTTGACTGGGTAACCAAGGAATTGGATCAAGGAAGAGCGCTCGATGTCATCTACTTGGATTTCAGCAAAGCTTTTGATACGGTTCCGCACAGGAGACTGGTGAATAAAACGAGAAGCTTGGGAGTGAGTGCCGAGGTGGTGACCTGGATTGCAAATTGGTTGACGGACAGAAGACAATGTGTGATGGTAAATGGAACTCTCTCTGAAGAGAGAGCGGTTTTAAGCGGTGTACCACAAGGATCGGTTTTGGGACCGGTCCTGTTCAATATCTTTGTGAGCGACATTGCGGACGGGATAGAAGGTAAGGTTTGTCTTTTTGCGGATGACACTAAGATCTGCAACAGAGTGGACACGCCGGAAGGAGTGGAGAGAATGAGACGGGATCTAAGGAAACTGGAAGAGTGGTCAAAGATATGGCAGCTGAGATTCAATGCCAAGAAGTGCAAAGTCATGCATATGGGGAGTGGAAATCCGAATGAACTGTATTCGATGGGGGGGGGGGGGGGAAAGGCTGATGTGCACGGAGCAGGAGAGGGACCTTGGGGTGATGGTGTCTAATGATCTGAAGTCGGCGAAACAATGCGACAAGGCGATAGCTAAAGCCAGAAGAATGCTGGGCTGCATAGAGAGAGGAATATCGAGTAAGAAAAGGGAAGTGATTATTCCCTTGTACAGGTCCTTGGTGAGGCCTCACCTGGAGTACTGTGTTCAGTTCTGGAGACCGTACCTTCAAAAAGACAAAGACAAGATGGAGGCGGTACAGAGAAGGGCGACCAGGAAGGTGGAGGATCTTCATCGGATGACGTATGAGGAGAGATTGAAGAATCTAAATATGTACACCCTGGAGGAAAGGAGGAGCAGAGGTGATATGATACAGACTTTCAGATACTTGAAAGGTGTTAATGATCAAAAGACAACGACAAACCTTTTCCGAAGGAAAAAAATCAGCAGAACCAGGGGTCACGATTTGAAGCTCCAGGGAGGAAGATTCAGAACCAATGTCAGGAAGTATTTCTTCACGGAGAGGGTGGTGGATGCCTGGAATGCCCTTCCGGAGGATGTGGTGAAGACCAGAACTGTGAAGGACTTCAAAGGGGCATGGGATAAACACTGTGGATCCATAAAGTCAAGAGGCTGCCAATGAAGAGTGGGTGACTCGCCAGAATGACGGCTACTGCCTGGAGTCAATACCCTTATTAAATAAACATACACAGGCTTACTGTGACTCCAAAATCGCTCTAAGCTTCAACAGCAAGAGGAAATGTGGAAAAAAGGATTCACACTCACAAAGAGGGGAGTAGCTGGCTTGTTACGGCGGTTACTACCCCAAATCAAATAAGCCTGATACTTCACTTTCAATGCATATACAGCATAGTTCTCTGATTCAACGGCAGGGGAGAAGAAAAACTGATACTTCACACATCCAGAAAAGAGGGTTCGCACTCGCAAAGCAGGGAGTAGCTGGCTTGTTACGGCGGTTACTACCCCAAACCAAATGTGCCTGATACTTCACTTTCGATGCATATCCAGCATAGCTCTCTGCTTCAACGGCATGGGAGAAGAAAATCAACCAATAAGGGCTGTATAACAGTCTGGGTAAAACAAATAAACATGGGTGCAGATTGCTTATTGCGGCGGCTTCTACCCCTAACTAATCAAGCTAGATATTTCACTTGGATGCAGCTCCATCACTGCTCTCTACATTAAAGGTGGGGGTGGAAGGGAAATAGAACCAAGAGCTAAGAGAAACAGATAAGTATGAGAGAGAAAATTTGCGGGGCAGACTAGATGGGCCATTTGGTCTCCTTCTGCCGTCATTTCTATGTTTCTATGTTCACCATCCACCCACTCATGCCTCAGGAAAGACTTGTGAAAAGAGGAAAACGTTGACCAACTTCCTAAATCTTAAAAAGGTCTCCTCCTTTAACGTATGAGGTAGGGAATTTCACAGTTCATGACCCTGGACATAAAAAAGTCTTTTACATGATTTATCTAATCTAACTAATCTGAAAGAAGGATCATTCAGCAGATTCTGTGAAGCAGATCTTAAATGTCTCGCTAGCCAATACATTTTTAAGGAGGCATTAAAGCGGGGGAAGACCAAATGATTAAACTCTTTGAACACTAACATCAACATTTTGAATTTTATCCACCATTTGATTGGCAACCATTGATAATTCTCCAAAATTGGGGTAATAAGTTGGCGAATAGGGATTCCTGACAGAATTCTAGTTGTCAAGTTCTGGACAATTTCAGGGCCTTGACTGTGGTCTGTAGTAGACCAAGGTACAAGGAATTGTAATAATCTAGGGAAGACAAAACCAAGAAATGAACGACAGTTTTAAGAACTGCTTCATCCAGATAAGGACAAAGTCTCTGAAGCATATGGAGCTTATAATAGGTACCTTTCACAACCCTACCAATATAAGGCTTAACAGATAAAGAAGAGTCCATGATGACCCCAAAATTCTGTGCCTGGATGACAATTGGAATGGTGGTCCCAAGTACTAGCAAGGCTTTTGAGAACATCATGAACTGCATATCTAGACAAATACAAAATCTCAGTCTTAGTCATATTTAGTAAAAACGTATTACTAGTCAGCCATCCTTTCAAGGAAATCAAACAGAAATTTTGTCAAAAGTGACCTTAATCGAAACTTTGATAGGAACAAAAATTGAATATCATCTGCAAAGAGCTGATAACCCATATCTAGACTCATGAGGACATGACAAATGGGGGAAATGTAAATGGTAAATAAGGAGGCTAACAAAGCCAACCCTTGAGGGACACCAGTAGCTAACTGGAAGGTATCAGAACTCTTACTGGGAAGAACTTTAACTTGTGTTCGATCCTCAAGGAAAGAAGAAAACCATTTCAGGATGGTACCTGCAGTCCTAATGTCACTCAGTTGCTTGATTAGGATACTATGATCAATAGTATTGAATGCCGCAGAAAGGGCTAACAACACAAGAAAATACCCTTTTCCAGAGTCAAATCCCCACCTAAAGGTGTCAATTATAGAGAGTAAAAGGGTTTTGGTGCTATGGTCAGCACAAAATCCATACTGAAAAACACCAAGAACTGACTTTTCATCCATAAATTCATTTAACTGCCTAAGTGCTAGTTTTTCCAATACTTTGACTAAAAATGGCAGATTTGAAGCAGGACAATAGTTGCTTATGTGACTGGTGTCTAAAGAGGTTTTCTTCAAAGTAGGGTTTACCAATGCAGATTTTAGAAGAGTAGGAATATCTTTAAGAGAAAAATTTATCACAGGACAAAGGTAACTCGCTAATTCAGCCTTGAGACAGATGGAAGAAGCATCTGAGCAGTTATTTAATGGGCAATAGTTAGTCTTCATATTACCAATGATTTCTTGTACTTTGGCATACTCATCAAATCGAACAATTCCCAAAGAGGTTTGGAGCCACTCTGATCATTAAAATAAGCTGCTGGAAATAAAGACGAGGTCCTATTTTCTCTTTTTAAAAACTCCCTATATGCTGAGGACTTACATTTGTCTGTACAATTTGACCCGATGGAAGAGAGATAAGGGTTTTAACTATAAAGAAAAGCTCACGTGGCTGGCTAGTTGCAGACTGAATCTGGACTGCAAAAACACAATGTTTCTCCAGCTCCGTTTCAGCCTGAATTTCACGTAGTTTGGCAAGATAGTCATTCCAACCAGCATCAGATTTAGATTTGAACCAGTTATGCTCAATACATCTGAGTTGTTGGGCTTTATATAGTCTCATCAATGATCCTTTCATGAACAGAGCTATCTTGTCAAGAGATTCGTTCAAAGATTGATTCCATAAGGTTATAGCATCTTCAACATTAGAAACTGAAATTTCTTAGATTTTTGGAATCCAGGTATCTTGAAGGGAATCAGTATCAATCCTTTTATGTTTACCAATAGCCTGCCTAGGAACTCTAGTGCTGGATTTACTTTTATTGAAATTAGCTTGAATATCAATAAGAAGATCTTCAGACCAAGGAACATTTATTTATTAACTTTTATTTACCAACATTCGTGCAGCACATCATGCCGGTTTACAAAAAACTCAGGTGGGTGATACAATAAAACAATAAAAACAATGTACACAGAATAAATAAAAGTAGAACCATTACAATGTAACCTTAGAACAAAATACTATTTCTTATAACCTTAGAAAAATAGGTGCTCTGTTTCTTTGGAAAAAGATGAGTGGAATTCATCTTACAAAAAACGAAATCTAGTGTGTGCCCAAGAGAATGCATTGGCTGCTTCATTAACCCCTGTTCCATGTAAACCAATATGATATAATCTGTATCATGAATGTCGGTATAAAAAAAGTACTAAATAAAATAAATAAAGAAATTAATTGGGACCATTCTAAAACTTTCATGGAACTAATTAAATATCACAACTTTCAGAGAGAGGCAATGCATCAACATGAAGATTGTTCATAAGGCGGGGGGGGGGGGGGGGGGGGGGAGAGGTACACCACACACACTCCCCAATTGGAGTTTGCTAAGGCTAAAGCCTCAAGACAGGGAAAGAGTCAAGTTTTACCACTTTTAGTTAAAAAAAACTTTTAACAAAAATTAAATCCCACCTTCCTGCCTCTCAGGTCTTGGTTGCGAAAAGATTTGATAATCATTCAAATTAAGTTGATTCCACAGAAGAGTGTTTGTTTCCCAGAGCTCAAGATCAAGTCACATATACTAAATCTGGATTAAGACAATTATGGCAGGAATCTTCTTCCTATTGGTCTGAATGTTAATAAGATACACTGAAAAAGGAGTGACTTGAGGACAGATATAAGAATGATCCTTTTGTAAAACAGATAACACTCTCAAGGATCTATTACAAGTTATAGGGTAAATCCCAGTGTATCAGCCCCTCCCCCAAATTTCCGGAATAATCTCACACAAAATGGAATTAAGAAGGACCTGAGATGTCAAAACACAAAGTCACACTCGAGTCTACTTTAACCAAGGTAAAACCTGGCTGCTGTTGCTAATATTTAAAAAAGAAACAGAGCACCTTTTAAATGAGATTATGAAGGAAAGCTGATAATCACTCAAGACCACATGGTTTGAAGGGAGATACTGTGAAAATGGGGAAGTTAAGAGTATCCCTATAGAGAGGTTATGGTAAAGGTTGAGGTAGATCACATGGATATAATTATTAGGGATGTGAATCATTTTTCTAACGAATTGAAATATCATACGATATTTCTAAATTAATGAATATATAGGATAAAAAAAGAAATGATCACTTTTCCCCCCAAATTTTCATAAAAATCGTTTTTCGGGTTAGTGTGCGCTAATGGGAGTTAGCATGCACTAACAAAAAAATGTTTATTTTTGTTATTTTGTGCTAATTTTTGCTATTTTTGTTAGTACTCACTAACATGAGTTAGCGTGCACTAACCCAAAAAACGATGTTTCACTAAAAAAAAAAAAACGGGGATCCACGGGAAAACAAGACTTTCCCACGGCCAGACGAAACCGAAAGCGGGAACGATCGGGCACCCGATTCACATCCCTAATAATTATAGAGCAAACAAATAAATATGATTCCAAATTCCCTGTATCACCTGCTAATAATAATCAGGTTATGAATAAAAATTAAAAGCATTCCTTTAGTTGTCTGTATATAAATGCCAGAAATCTAAAAAATAAGATTAGAGAAGTAGATTGCATGACACCAAAAGAAGATATAGATATAATTGGCATCTCTGAGACCTGCTGGAAAAAAAATAACCAATGGGACACTGTAATTCCAGGGTACAAACAGTTCAAAGTAAAAGGGCAGACCAAATTTGTGAAGGGGTGACACTATGTGTTAAAGATGGCATAGAACTGAGCAGACTAAAAGTTCTGCCTGAAAGAAACTGCACTCTGAAATCTTTATGGATAGAAATTCCATGTGTGATGGGGAAGAGTATGACAGTGGGCCAGGATGAAGAATCAGGCTGTGAAATGCTAACAGAAATTAGACAGGTTAGTATAAATGGCAGCACAATAATAATGGGAGATTTCAATTATACCAATATTGGTTAAGTGTCTCATCAAGACAAATTAGGGAGGTAAGGTTCGTAGATGCCATTTATGACTACTTCATGGAGCATCTGTTGCACCGGAGGTGGACCCTTGGGCTGAGGTGGGGTTGATGCAACCCATAGGAAGGATCCTATGGGTCCCCACCATCGGCAGACAGAGTGGCAGGTTGCATCCGGCCTTCTATGTCTCCTGCTGGTACAGGGTTCTTTTTTGTGAAGAAGAAGGACAGGTCTCTCAGGCCGTGTATTGACTATCGCGGTCTAAACGCAATTACCTGCAAGGATAAGTATCCCCTGCCTTTGATCTCGGAACTATTTGATCACCTGCATGGGGCCTCAATATTCACCAAGTTGGATTTACGCGGAGCGTACAATTTGGTGCGGATTCGTCCTGAGGACATATGGAAGACCGTTTTCAACACAAGAGATGGGCATTATGAATATCTGGTGATGGCCTTCAGCCTCTGTAATGCAGAGAACTTGCAGGAAAAGAATGAACAAGGGAAGATGGAGCCAGAAGCGGAGCGTTGGCTCAGGCCCACCCCAGCCCCAATCGCGAAGGCATCGACCTCAACCAGGAAGGGGTGATTAGGATCCGGGTGATGGAGACATGAGCCAGCCAGAAAGGCTTCTTTAAGGCGGTGAAAGCTGTAATGGCTTCCGGAGGTCAATTTTGGGTATCTTGACCCTTACAAGTCAACGCTCTGAGAGGAGCCGCCAACGTTGAATAATGGGGAATAAAATGACCTTTCGCAAGATTTTCTTGAATGTACTCGGTCATAGCCTTAGTCTCAGGAAGAGACAGAGGATAAGTATGCCCTCGAGGGGGCGTAGTTCCAGGTAGGAGTTCAATGAGGCAATCGAATCTTCGAAGAGGTACAAGGAGGTGTTGCATCTGTTGGTCTTAGACAGCTTCACCCCTTATGCCTCACCTTGTTCTCAGCTCCTCCTGCTTACCTTGGGAAAATGGCTACCACCGCATCTGCAAGCCGCCCTCTCCGGCATCCCCGGAACAGCTACGGCGTTGCCTCCTGCCATGTTCCTCCCAAGGGCCTACTAGGGTGCACGCGCACGTGCTACCCACGTCTTTATTCCAGCTATGGCGCGTACTTCGGGGGCGTCCCCCTCAAGTGACGTCACGCCATCCGGGTATATAGCCTGTACTTGTTTGATAGCTCATTGAGTTAGCAAGGATTGGATTCGTCTGGTCTAAGCTACTCTGCCGCTTCCGTGCTGCCGCTGGAAGCTCGCTCTCTGCCCTTTGGGGTATTGACTAACCTGGGTACTCGCTCCTTGAGGGCCTGCTCTACCTGCCTCGGTGCCTGTACCATCTACTTCAGCCTGGTGGAATCGCCAACCTACAGCTACCATCTAGTGAGTAATCTAACTCTCAGTCTGTCTCATCTACAGCATTGCCTTGCCTGGGAAACCTGCACCAGAATCCCCTATACCAACGTGGTGAGACGGGTTCCCTCTTCTGAGGGTCCCGGGACTGTTACCTCTGGATCACCTCACTACTGCCACCTCTGGTGGTATACATTAAGTTGTATAATAAAAGAGCTAAAATCTGTGTTTGTGCGTCCTGAGTCTAGCCCAGTACTTTGCCTCCCCACGGGGCTCCTCCCCGTGGGCGTGGTCATCTGCCACAGTAACCAAGAATCCACCCAAACACTGCTAAACCATAACAGATTGCTAACTCCATGGATTTGGCTCAGCTCACCGCATTGCATTCCATTCCAGGCCTAGCCCAGCGAATCTCCAAACAGCAGAATGTGCTGGAGAATTTGATCACTGCATTCAACCAACTGCATGCACAGATGAACTTACCCACCTCCACAGGTAAAGAAGTTACACCGCCAGAAGTGACGGTCAAGACAATTGTACCGCTATCTGCTCCAACACGCCTCTCAGGGGAAGTTTGGAAATGTAGAGGTTTTATTAACCAGTGTTGCATGCACTTTTCCCTGCAACCTAATCATTTTCCTACAGCCTATGCCAAGACCACCTACATCTTGTCTTATCTGGACAGAAGATCGTTGGCTTGGGCCTCTTCACTGTGGGAGTGCGATGATCCTATCCTACATGATCTAGCCAGATTCTTTGAACTGTTCAGATTAGTTTTTGATGACCCTGCCTGGCATACCACTGCAGGATCTTCGTTCGTTCACCTGAAGCAAGGAACTAAACTTTTAGCTGACTTTGCTATAGAATTCAAGACACTGGCGTCTGAATTACATTGTGACCCTAAATGCCTGAGGACCTTCTTCTTTGAAGGACTGAACTCTTGTTTGAAAGACAAGCTGGCAGCTTGTGAGATGCCTGAGACCTTGGCTGAACTGGTGAAGTTGGCAACAAGGATTGATCGCCAACTTCGTGACAAGGTTCAAGAGACCAAGATTCCCAGAAGACCCTTTCAGGGTGAAGCTTGAGTTAAGTCCACACCCAGGCCTGTACCCTTGGGTCCAGTTGCTGGCGAGGAAGAACCAATGCAATTAGGCCGCAGTCACCTGATGTCATAAGAGAGAAGAACGCGGAAGAAGTTGGGGCTTTGCATGTATTGTGGACAAGCTGGCCATGCTGTTCAAACATGCCCTATATGTACGGGAAACTGGCAGACCTAAGTCCTGCAGGAGGACTCTTCTTAGGTCTTACTGCACCCTCTCCTCTACTCTCTCTTCCTGTATCTTTGATCTGCGGACTCTTAGAGTATCAGACTCTTGCCCTGGTGGACTCAGGGGCAGGAGGTAATTTCATTTTATGATTAGTGGAGCACTTGCGGATTCCCACTACCACCATGACGTCTCCACTACTCCTATCTTCAATTCATGGAGAGCCCTTACCGGGCGAAGTAACCCAGCTCACTGAATCAGTTCCTTTGTATCCAATCCCCTCACCCCTGTTACAATGTATTTTCCTCTCTTTCGTTATCATGTGAACTGGCATGATGTGCTTCCTAATGCTGGTATATAAAAGTTATTAAATAAATAAATAAATAAATAAATAAATAAATGTTTACGGACCGGTGCTCTCCATTCTGAAACCATCTCCTTCTTTGTTTTAGAGAAGGCCATGCACCCTATAGTACTGGGGCTACCATGGCTGCAGCAGCATATGTCTCAATTCAATTGGGCCACTCTGAAATTTTCACGTTGGGGTCCAGATTGCCATGGTAAATGTCTGATGGAGGTCGCTCCTATACCCAGCATGCCAACTACCCTATTGATGCCTGGGTTGCCGCCTCAATATGCATCTTTTCAAGATGTATTTTCCAAGGAAGCTGCAGACATACTGCTGCCACACAGACCCTATGACTGCACCATCAATTTGAAGCCTAACACCGAACCACCCAAAGGACGGGTCTACCCTCTCTCTGTGGTAGAAAATAAAGCCATGTCCGAATATATAAAGGAGAACCTTCAAAAAGGCTTCATAAGACCTTCCAAGTCTCCTGCTGGTGCAGGCTTCTTTGTGGGGAAGAAGGACGGAATGTTGCATCCATGTATAGATTACAGAGGTCTAAATGAGATCACTGTGAAAGACCGCTATCCCTTACCACTCATCTCAGAGCTATTTGATAGACTAAAGGGAGCCAAGATATTCTCCAAGCTTGATCTCAAGGGAGCCTACAACTTAGTTTGCATCCGTTCTGGCGATGAATGGAAGACAGCCTTCAATACCTGGGATGGTCACTTTGAATATCTAGTGATGCCCTTTGGCCTGTGCTCTGCCCCGGCTGTCTTCCAAAACTTAATGAACGATATTCTGCGGGACCTTCTCTACAAATGTGTCATTGTTCAGCTTGGAGAAGAGACGGCTGAGAGGGGATATGATAGAGGTCTTTAAGATCATGAGAGGTCTTGAATGAGTAGATGTGAATCAGTTATTTACACTTTCAAATAATAGAAGGACTAGGGGGCATTCCATGAAGTTAGCAATTAGCACATTTAAGACTAATCGGAGAAAATTCTTTTCCACTCAACGCACAATAAAGCTCTGGAATTTGTTGCCAGAGGATGTGGTTAGTGCAGTTAGTGTAGCTGGGTTCAAAAAAGGTTTGGATAGGTTCTTGGAGGAGAAGTCCATTAACAGCTATTAATCAAGTTTACTAAAGGAATAGCCACTGCTATTAATTGCATCAGTGGCATGGGATCTTCTTATTGTTTGGGTAATTGCCAGGTTCTTGTGGCCTGGTTTGGCCTCTGTTGGAAACAGAGGCCAAACCTCTGTTTCCAACAGAGTATGGCAGTTTCTTATGTTCTTATCTTGATATCTTTCCAAGACATGACCACTCATCTGGAGGATATCAAAAGAGTGCTGCAAAGACTCTGCGAGAATCATCTATATGCCAAGTAGTCTAAGTGCGAGTTTCACAAGGAATCAGTGCCTTTCTTAGGGTACACTGTTTCCAACCAAGGTTTCCAGATGGACCTACAGAAACTGGAGAGCATTAAGAAATGGACACAACCCACTGGTCTAAAGGCTCTCAGATGATTTCTGGGTTTCACCAGCTATTACAGAACATTCATCAAGAACTACTCCTCACTAACAGTTCCGCTTACAGCTATGACGAAGAAAGGTGCCAACGTTTCCAATTGGTCTACGGAGGCAGTAACAGCTTTCCAGAAACTGAAAGACGCCTTCTCGAACAAGCCGTGCCTCCAACACCCGGATCCAACTATGCCCTTCATTGTTGAGGTCAATACCTCAGACGTCGGCATAGGGGACGTGCTAAGCGAGGCCAGTAATTCTAAGGCCTTACACCCATGCTCATTTTTCTCCCATCGCTTCTCACCAGCAGAGAAGAACTACAGAATAGGAGATAAAGAGTTCCTGGCAATAAAGATGGCATTTGAGGAGTTGAGCTCTAGGCTCGAAGGAGCACAACATCAGATCACAGTCTTTACAGACCATAAAAATGTGGAGTACCTCCTCCACTCACAGCGCCTAAACCATAGGCAAGCGAGATGGTCCCTGTTCTTCAACAGATTTGACTTTGTGCTGAAACATTGCCCTGGAGATAAGAACATCAGAGCAGATGCCCTATCTCGCTCATTCCTCTCTGAGGACATTCCAGATGAACCGCAACATATGATCGACCCGAAAAGAGTTATCTTGGCAGCTACTCACCCAGTACCTGCAGGTAAAACCATTGTACCCAAGAACCTAAGAAAAAAGCTGCTAGCATGGGCTCATGACTCCAAACTGGCTGGACACCCTGGGAAAGTAGAACTCTGGCTAAACTGCAGAAGTATTACTGGTAGCCCACCATGAAGGAAGGCACATTCTCCTATGTTGCTTCATGCGCAAATTGTGCCAGACAGAAACCACCACCCGGTCATCCTTGGAGCCTACTCCAACCCTTGCCAGTACCAGACGAACCATGGACACACATTGCTACAGAATTTGTGGTAGACTTACCACTCTCAGGAGGAAACAATACGATCTGGGTAACAGTAGATTGGTTCTCAAAGATGGCTCACTTCGTGGCTCTCCCTGGCTTACCCAGAGCCATGGAGCTTGCTAAGCTCTTCATCACGCACATCTTTTGCCTACACGGCATGTCTAAGCATATCGTCTCTGATCGAGGAGCCCAATTCACAGCTAAGTTCTGGAAGGCATTGTGCAAGAAGTTTATATCTCTCTCGACTTCACGAGAGCATACCATCCACAGTCTAACAGGCAAACGGAGAGAATGAATAGGACACTCAAGCAGTTTATTCGTGCCTATGTGGGCACTCGTCAAAATACCTGGGCTGAACTGTTGCCCTGGGCTGAATTCGCCATCAACTCTCATCCAGCAACATCAACTGGATCAACACCATTTGAAGTGGTCTACGGACGACTACCATTACCACCACTACCACTTCCACTGTCAGTGTTGTCCCCGGCAGCTCAATCTACTGCCAAAGATATTTCACAACTATGGACTCAGACCAAAGAGATGCTTCTTAAAGTAGGACAACGAGCAAAGAAAGGCTATGATGCTCATCACTGCAAAGCTCCAGATTTCCAGCCTGGTGACAAAGTCTGGCTATCCACAAAGCACGTAAGACTCAAGCTACCTTCAGCTCATTTTGCTCCACGCTTCGTTGGACCCTTTCCCATTCTCCGACGATTAGGCAATCTCACATACAGTCTGAAACTTCCATCAGCATTGAAGATTCATAATACGTTCCATGTCTCACTACTGAAACCACTAATCCTTAGTGAGTTCTCAACCAAGACACCTAAACCTACACCCATTGATGCAGAAGAAGACATTGAATACAAGGTAGATGCTATCCTTGACGTAAGAGAGGCAGAGTATGGGAATACCTCCTGTCATGGGAGGGTTATGGACCTGAAGAAAACTCTTGGGAACCTTTGGCTAATATCATGGATAAAGAGATGCTTCAACAATTCCACAGAATGCATCCTCAGAAACCAAGACCAGGTAGGAAACCTGGAGAGCAACCTTTGAAGGGGGGTATTGTTGCGTCAGGTCTTAGACGGCTTCACCCCCTTATGCCTCACCTTGTTCTCGGCTCCTCCTGCTTACCTTTGGAAAATGGCTACCGCCACATCGGCAAGCCGCCCTCTCCGGTGTCCCCGGAAGGGCTATGGCATTGTCTCCCGCCATGTTCCTCCCAAGGGCCTACTAGGGTGCATGCGCATGCGCTACCCAAATCTTTATTCCAGCTATGGTGCGAACCTCGGGGGCATCCCCCTCAAGTGATGTCATGCCATCCGAGTATATAGCCTGTACTTGTTTGCCAGCTCATTGAGTTAGCAAGGATTGGATTCATCCGGTCTAAGCTACTCTGCTGCTTCTGTGCTGCCACTGGAAGCTCTTTCTCTGCCCTTTGGGGTATTGACTAACCTGGGTACCCGCTCCTTGGGGGCCCTCTGCTTTATTTCAGGTGCCTTACTGGGATCAGGTACTCACTCCTCAAGGGCCTGCTCTCCCTGCCTCGGTGCCTGTACCATGTACTTCAGCCTGGTGGAATCGCCAACCTACAGCTACCATCTAGTGAGTAATCTAACTCTCAGTCTGTCTCATCTACAGCATTACCTTGCCTGGGAAACCTACACCGGAATCCCCTATACCAACGTGGTGAGATGGGTTCCCTCTGCCGAGGGTCCTGTGTCTGTTACCTCTGGATGATCTCACTACTGCTACCTCTGGTGGTATACATCAATTGGGGGGAGTGACGTTGGAGCCAGGGTAGCCCCAAGACTACCAGATGGATGGATTTCTCCAATACTAGTAACTCAATTTCTTCAGTATGAAGGGCACCAGAGCAAAGTTGAACTGGCTCAGTAGTCAAGGATATTCGACCGGGTAGCGGTTCTCCATAGATAGAAGCTATGCATAAGGAAGTCCCCAAAGGACGGGTTTTTATACCCAAGAGTTAGACTAAATCCTTAAGGATAAAATTAACTTCTGCTCCGGAATCCACTAGAGCACGAACTGGAAAGGACCGGGAGTCCCAAGACAGAGTAACAGGAACAGATAACTGAGGGGTAGGTGACGTTGCGCCCAAGTTCAGGACCCCCACCGAACTTAGGCCAGGGATTTTCCCCAGACAGACTGGGAAGGATTGTAGATGGTGGCCGGGTGCTCCATAATACAGGCACAGGCCCGTTTGTCTCCGCCAGAAGCGCTCTTCCGGGGACAGCCGCCCATGACCCAGCTGCATGGGTTCTTCTTTCTTGGCCACATTAGTGACCCTACCAGAGGCAAGGCTAGCGGCTGATGGTGAATAGGAAAGAACCCGAGAGGGCTTCTTGGGCATCCAATTCTCACGGTGGCACTCTTGAAGATGATGATCAATTTGGTCTATGAGATCAATTCGGTCTGTGAGATCAATAAGGTCCTTGAGAGAGGAAGGGAGCTCCCGTGCAGCCAACCCATCTTTCAGCTGTGAAGAAAGACCATCCAGGTAGATAGCTTACAGGCAGTCCTCCTGCCAAACGAGTTCAGAAGAAGGAGTCAGAAATTCAATAGTATAGTCAGACAAACTTCTTTGACCTTGGCGAAGAAGTAACAGAGTTGTGCTTGCCACGGCATGCCACCCAGGATCATGGAAGGTCCGCTGGAACACAGTAACGAAACGAGATAGTTCCTGCAGCAAGGAATCCAACTGCTCGCACAAGGGAGATGCCCAGGCCAGCGCCTTCCCTTCAAGATGAGACAAAATAAATGTAACCTTTGTTAATTCATCTTGAAAAAGTGAGGGCTGCAGAGCAAACTGCATGTAGCATTGATTGATAAACCCTCTACAAAGCTTGGAGTCACCATTGAAATGAAATGGAGCTGGTAGAGGCAACAAGGCCCTCGGGATGGAAGGAGACGACTGTTGATGTGAAGAAGTCGGTGCTGAAACTGGGTTGCTGAGTAGGGCATCAAACCAGGAGTGCAGACACTCAAGAGAGGAGGCCAATGTCTCAAGAAACTGCTGCTGTTCTTGTACCTTAGAGACCAGGCCAGGAATGGCCTGGAGGGCACGCAGCTCCGCCGAGTCCATTGCCTTTGCAACCTGTTGCGCCGGAGGTAGACCCTTGCGCCAAGGTGGGGTTGACGCAACCCATAGGAAGGATCCTACGGGTCCCCACTGTCGGCAGGCAGAGTGGGCTGATGGACGGAGGCCAGCTGGCGCTTCACCAATACCAGCCCACGTTCCCCGCGGGTTGAGCCTTTGGGTACCGGGGCCAGCTGGACTTAGGTGGGCCTCCATATGTTGTTGTAGATGAAAGAGTTGGAGATAGGCCAGAATCAGCAACAGGGGATAGGTACAGTCTGTACTGGACGAGGTAGAGTCATGGAAACCCGGGCACCAAAGGAACACAGTCTAACAAGGGGCATCCGAGCAAGAGCAGGCCGAAGCCTGAATATGCCAGGTCCAGGACAAGGACTGTAGAGGCATCATGAGGCAAGCTTGAGTCGAGGCTGGTGGTAATCTGGAAGTGGTGTCAAGCAAGGCTGAAGTCCAAGTGAGGAGACAGACGAACATAGTCAGGCAATGGAGAGGTCTGGGTCTGGAGAGAGGCAACAAAGTAGTCAGGCAATGCAGAGGTCTGGGTCTGGAGAGAGGCAACAGAGTAGTCAGGTAATGCAGAGGTCCAGGTCTGGAGAGAGGCAACGGAGTAGTCAGGCAAAGCAGAGGTCCAGGTCTGGAGAGAGGCAACAAAGTAGTCAGGCAAAGCAGAGGTCAGGCTTGGAGAGTCAATGACTTGGTCGGGCAAAGCAGAGTCAAGTCCGTGTAGTCAATCCAATGAAAGGTTGATTAGTAGAAGCTCAGGAACAAGGAACAACGAGGAACAGGAACACTGGAATGAGGGAGAGACCCTCAGGAGGCAATGAGTATTCAACCAGTGAGGAAACCTGTTGCAAAGGCAAAACTAGGGAGCAGAGCCCGGGCTCATATACCGGTGCTCCACTGACATCATCATCCGGGGCCGCAGCCTGGTTCCCGCCGCAGGCCCTTTTTAAGGAACAGTGACGCGTGCGTGCACCTAGGGAGATGTGTGGCGCCAAATGGCGATGTCTCTCTGCGGGCCACGTGGAGAGACCCGAAGCTGAACAACCGGAGCGGTAGCTGAACCAGAGGCACCAGGGGTGGTCCGAGGATGGAGCTGATGGCCCACCGCCGCCAGAGATGAGGAATCAGGCATTGGAGTTGTTGGAGAGAGGTAAGGGGGCCGTGCCATGGGTCTGCCGCAAACGGCACGTGTAACAGCATCTGGTCCTGGAACCAATGAAAGGTGGAACTACTTTAGATTTAGGTTCCAGTGAATACAGAACGTGTTACAAGGGGTAAAGGTAGTGGAGGCACTTGATAATAGTGATCATAATCCAATCAAATTTGACCTAGTCATTGGAGGGAGGATATCAAGTAAAACTACTGCAGTATTATTGAACTCTGAAAAGGGAAACTACAATAAAATGAGGAAATGTTAGAAATAAACTAAAAGGAGTGGTTGCAACTAAAAGTCGAGGCAGGCAGTTTTCAGATGTGATCATGAGTCAAACAGCAGTCAGTGGCAGGTGGAGTTTAGGCAAGTTTGACATCTCAGGCAGTGGTCAGTGATAGATGGAGTTCAGGCAAAGTTGAGAGTCAGGCAGTAGTCAGTGGCAATTGGAGTTCAGGTGAAGTCGAGAGTCAAGCAGACCAAAATCAGAAACTTGAAATCCATCTGAGGGAAGGCTGGATGGATAGGTAAGCAGGGGGGCGAGGAACAGCACAGGTGGGCAGTCAGTCACACAGAAGACACTGAAGAACTGAAGACTGACCATAAGACGTAGGGGTCACATTGGCTTTCCTGCCACATTCCCTTTAAATCTGGCAGAGTGTTGCATACACACACCTAGGAACAGCGCAGTGCACGAGGACTGACATCAGGGAGCAGAGGTAGCACGAGCATGGTGGCCTGCTGCGGATCCTCTCGAGGGCCCTCCCTGGCATCGGCGTTCTCCCCACCAAGCTCAGGGCTGGAGGTAGACCTGCAGACCGCCAAATGCAACATCATGTTTGTTGTATTTTTTATGCATTCGTATATTTGATGTATTTTTTGGTGTATATTGTATTTTCTGCTATATTTCTGATGTGTTGCTATTTATTGTATTATTTTCATAATTTGTTAACCACTTTGAGTTGGATTATGTCTAAGGAAAGTAGTATATAAATTTAGCACAACATAACATAACACTGAACAGAAAAATGTATTAAGCAATAGGGATGTGAATCGTTTTAGGACGATTAAAATTATCGTCCGATAATTTTAATATCGTCTTAAACCGTTATGGAACACAATACAATAGAGATTCTAACGATTTATCGTTATAAATCGTTAGAATCGTGAGCCGGCACACTAAAACCCCCTAAAAACCCACCCCCGACCCTTTAAATTAAATCCCCCCCCCCCCCGACCCCCCCCCCCCAAATGACTTAAATAACCTGCGGGTCCAGCGGCGGTCCGGAACGGCAGCGGTCCGGAACGGGCTCCTGCTCCTGAATCTTGTTGTCTTCAGCCGGCGCCATTTTCCAAAATGGCGCCGAAAAATGGCGGCGGCCATAGACGAACACGATTGGACGGCAGGAGGTCCTTCCGGACCCCCGCTGGACTTTTGGCAAGTCTCGTGGGGGTCAGGAGGCCCCCCACAAGCTGGCCAAAAGTTCCTGGAGGTCCAGCGGGGGTCAGGGAGTGATTTCCCGCCGCGAATCGTTTTCGTACGGAAAATGGCGCCGGCAGGAGATCGACTGCAGGAGGTCGTTCAGCGAGGGTTCCGGCGCCTCGCTGAACAACCTCCTGCAGTCGATCTCCTGCTGGCGCCATTTTCCGTACGAAAACGATTCGCGGCGGGAAATCACTCCCTGACCCCCGCTGGACCTCCAGGAACTTTTGGCCAGCTTGTGGGGGGCCTCCTGACCCCCACGAGACTTGCCAAAAGTCCAGCGGGGGTCCGGAAGGACCTCCTGCCGTCCAATCGTGTTCGTCTATGGCCGCCGCCATTTTTCGGCACCATTTTGGAAAATGGCGCCGGCTGAAGACAACAAGATTCAGGAGCAGGAGCCCGTTCCGGACCGCTGCCGTTCCGGACCGCCGCTGGACCCGCAGGTTATTTAAGTCATTTGGGGGGGGTTCGGGAGGGTGGGGGATTAATTTAAAGGGTCGGGGGTGGGTTTTAGGGGGTTTTAATGTGCCGGTTTTGCGATTTTTCGATTTTTCACGATTTTTCACGATTTTTCACGATATTTTACCCCCCCAAACGGCAACAATACGATTCCCTCCCCCTCCCAGCTGAAATCGATCGTTAAGACGATCGAGGACACGATTCACATCCCTATTAAGCAATTCCACTTTTTCCTCATCAGCCTCTGAATATTCCTTCCCTTCTGCTGAGTCCTGCAATGTCACTATGGCATTTCTTCTTATGACTAACATATCTAAAAAAAAAAAAAAATGTTGTCCCCAATTTACTGTAGTTGCCAATTTTCCTTCCATTTGCATCTTTGCCTTTATTATTACTTTCCCAGCTTCTCTTAGCTTTTCTAGATATTGTTGCCTGTCTACTTCTTTTTGCAATCTCTTGTAGTTTACGAACGCTAACCTTTTTTTCCTTACCTTTTCAGCTACTTTAGAAAACTATGGCAGCCTCTTTATACTCTTACCTTTAGTTACTTTTTAAATAAAAAGTTAGTTGCCTTTATAATATCTGATTTTAGCTTTGCTCACTGCTCTTCCACATCCTCTCGATTTTCCCATTCAGCTAACGACTCTTTGAGGCACTCCTCCATTTTAACAGTTTTCTTGACATCTAGGACTCTTGCCTTCGAATGAACCATCACCCCCTGCACTCTAATACTGAACCATACCATCTGGTGATTACTGGATCTCAGGTTATTCGTACCCTCGACATCAGAGATACTGTTCCCCTTAGTAAGCACTACGTCCAGTATTGCCTTCTCCCGTGTGGGCTATTTTACCAGTTGATGGAACAGTTCTCCCTGCAGAAAATCCACCAAACGCTGGTCTTTTGATGCTTTGGGATGTTCATACCCACCATTGTTGGTGCCCTTTGCCCTTCTTTTAGAGCCTTGGGGTGTTCTTGCCACTCTTGGTGCTGGTTTTCTTCTTTCACGGTGCGTTTAGTGTTGATGCCTCCATTTAGGCCTTTTTGACCTGTGCCGCTTTGCCCCACTCTCGTCTTGGAATGTTCTTTCCTCTGCTGCTGATGCCTGTCTGCAAGTTTCACTAAACCTAGAAAGAAAACCCCAGTTTTTGAGCCCAAAATACTATGCATTGCTTCCCCCATTGATATTAATGGGAATAAATGACCAAATAACTGATAAAATGGCTACTTTTTTTTTGGTCAGGAACCAAACAAAATGAATCACTGAAGCCAAACAAACCAAAAGAATGGTCTGAATCAAAAATCTTTTCCACGCACATCCCTTGTGTAGCGTACCTGATCATATCAGTTTACTTGTAGCTTACTGCACCTCTGCAGGCTTCCATTTGACATGGGTGGGAGAGAGAGAGATGCAAATGTGGAGGTGGTTGGAGAGAGAGAGAAAGGCAATCGGTGGGATTGGGGGGGGGGGGGGGGGGGGGGTAGAATTGCACAAGAATTGACAATGTCACACTGTTGCTGTCCCCCAGGAGATTTACAGGAAATATGATGCCAAGCAAAGTTGGTGCAAAAAGTAAAGTTTAATGATGAAACACCCACTTATGAGTCAAGCGGAGCCAGTTTCCAAATCTAAAGGTCATTCGCCCTATTGTCATATATGCCTTACGCACATTGCTTTTTCTTAGATATTGGTTTCTCTTCCTCCGAATGTGAGATAATTTGCAAGGGTGTGTTTCCTTTTGCAGAATCCAATGTGTTGGTGTGAAAAAAGAAAAACAAAGCAACAAGTATCTTAAATCTACTTTGAGCAAGCTGGCCAGCACTCATAGCCGCAGGGAGTTCAAGTCACAGTGCAATGGCTAGGCACCGAGTCTGGATTTAGAGTCCATGACTGTAAGATTCAGGATGCAGCCGGCCTGCATGGCTCCCAGTGGAGGACCATCGCTGCAATGACTGTGCTAAGTGAGGGGGGGGGGGGGGGGGAGATCTTCCTGGATAGCTGGAAATGAAGGCTCATAGTGCCAGATCCTAGCCCTGGCTCCGATCCAGCTGGAAGCAAAAAAGAGCAAGAGAAAACTGCAGGGTCCAAAAAAAAATTTTCACTTTAGGTTAGAATCATTTATTTCAATGGGAAAAATGCCAAAGAAACATTCTGTCAATTTTTTTGCCTGCTGTAGGAACAGGAGCAGTACATATCTGCATCAAGGCAGAAAATAGATCCAATGGAAGAAATTACACTGTCTATTTGATAGACCCTTTATTTTTAGATGTAGTACAATTTTTATCTCCCAAGTTTAGATTTTAAAATATGGCACAACTTTATTTCTGTCACTTCTTTCACACAGTTGCACTTATGATCTAATAGGGTTCTTTGAAGACTGACAAAGGGGTCTGCAAATAAATCAAGCCAGTCTAGCAGAATTAGAGAAGTGCTTTTAGCACTCTGGGATTTTACCTTGTTAAAATGATAAGGCATTGCACAATTAGGGCTCAAACACTGCTCCCTGATGCTAAGCACTCTGCTTCCTGAAGGAATGAATACGTACATTAACGGCATTATTGGACCAATTCGAACATGGCTTTCATTAATTTCAACGGGTCCTATGTATTAATAAGACATATTAATGCATGTTAATGAGCAGTGAAATGCAACAATGTACATTAGCAGATTAGCACTCTTTAGCACTAAATTTGAAAGTCCACCCCAGGAGCTCTTCTGATCCCAACCCTTTTTTACCCAACTTGTGGTTTTAACCTCACAACATTACTGATTAAGGAGCCAAATGTTTAAATGGGTTGATTTACCCAGATAAAACCCACTTTTAGCTAAGTAAATGTTTTGAATATCATCTCCCATGATGACTACAGGCATTACCAATGGAAAAGTAGCATTAAAAAATGCTCGATATCAACCAATGATTCTGATCTCCCTGCAGTTTCAACTGAACTGAAAAAAAAAAACTGGCCTGTTGCCTTGTAGGAAAGAGAAAGAAAAAGGGATTCTAAATATTGAGCACATGGATGACACATGAAAAGTGTGAACTGGTGATCAATGAGTGCTCAACTATCTGTGCCTGAAATTTGGATGAAATTAGATGACTGGTTCACGAATCATGGTTTACAAATAACTTTTGTAAGTTATTAAGGGACAGAAAGGGATGCAAACACACAGATTTGACAAGGGTAATCTTCCTATATGAAACTAGGCTAGAAAGAGGTTCTCACAAAATGGAAAGCACTGGTAACAGCATGTAACATATCTGCTGTACTAACTCTCTCTCTATCTAGATATAGATAAAGGATAGGGATGTGCATTCGTTTTCAACGCATTGGCAATCTGCAACGCATAAGTCCCTATTCGTTGTATTCGTGGGTTCGCGAATGCATCACGATCCCCCACAAATACAACGTATCATATTAGTTTCATTCTTTTAGCTCTCAGTGATTTCTTAGCACCCATTTGAAACAGGAGATAGAAAAACCAGCCCTTTCCTGTGAATAATAAGTGACCTCACAGCCCTGTCATAGAGTGGGTCAGACAGGTTGGCAAGGAGACCAGAATGTAACCTATCAGAGCTAAGCATTTTCTAATGCGGCCAATCGCCGCTCTCACTCAGTGCTCTGTGACGCTATTCCTGATGATGCAGCACTATTTATGCGTTAAGCACTTGGTGTGCCACCCACTTTCTTGGCGGGGATGGTCTGGGGAGGTGGTCTGGGGAGGTGGCTGAACTCATAGCTAGTCTGAATGTCTCAAATCTGTAATCAATCGCTAGCTATTTTGATAGAATTTTCCATTGAAAAAGATATTTGTTCGATTTTGCTGCAGTGCTGCTGCCAGTTAGTCATGTTTTTTTTTTTTACCGTGACCGCACTTTTTTTTTATTGATCTGAGACGGTCTATCTGGCTGTGCCGCTGAGAGAAGCTGCTAGCAGTGACATGTTTCTGCTTATTTTACCACCTGGAATAGGTTGCAAGCAGGATTTGGGTGTTGTGGGTGGGAGATATATTCAATTTCTAGCTAGTTTGATAGAATTGCCATTGAAAAATATATTTCATCGTTTTTGCTGTTGTGCAAGCCAGGCTTTTTATTTAACTGCCTTTTTTTTTATTGTGCTCTTCTAAGCCAAGAAGGCACTGCCTCATGGGGGTCTGGGGCAGTTTTCCAGACTCACCTATATTGGGACAGCAGTGTTCTTTTAAGCCAAGAAGGCACTGCCTTGTGGGGGTCCTGGAGCAGTTTTCCAGACTCACCTACATTGGGACAGCCTTGCTCTTTTAAGCCAAGAAAGCACTGCCTCATGGGGGTCTGGGGCAGTTTTCCAGACTCACCTATATTGGGACAGCGGTGATATCTGAAGCCAAATCCCCAGTGGGCCTCTTTTGGAAATAATTCTTTTAATTGAAATCCCTAGTAGGCAGTGACATTAAATCCATAATGTCAGGGAAAGCTAGATGTGGTCGAGTGATTGGGACTGGCAGAGGAGGCATTTCAAAAGGCAGTGCCAGTCCCCCATTGAAGTTAAAAAGGGACCTGTTCCAATCTAAAATCTCTGGAGGGGCAGGCAGCTCCATCCGGAAAAAAATGAAATCTAAAGATGATGCTTTGCCATCACCTGTTTCTGACCCTGTAGTTTTGGAGTTGAGGGAAGGGGAGGCCAAGTCATGCCAGACAAAATGGCGACACCCAAAAGCAGCATTGCAATAGCAGACTCGACTTAGTGTTGACAATGTAGCGCAGGTACTGTTTGCTTCTGTTTCCAATGAAGAATCATCTTGTATGGGATTCTCATCATCAGAAATGGAAGAAGTAATAGCTGAGGAAGGTTTAGGAGGATTAGTTAGTCCTGTCTTAGCCTCCACTTCAGTGCTGCAGGGGAGAGATGAAACTGATGATGATGAGGAGGAAGAGCAGTCAGCACAGGCACAGAGTGTGACTGATGTCTCCTTCTCAGGGACTTCAGCTCCAGTGCCAGCATCCACCCTAAAGGCTATAGAGAAGGGATCACGAAATAAATCTGCAAACTGGAGCAACTTTAAAGTGACGGAGGACCCGTGTTTTCCTCAGTGTAATTACTGTGCCAGGGCTATTAACAGAGGCAAGCAAATGAGACATCTATCTAATTTTGGCATGACACATGATATGAAGAGGCAACACCCAACAACATTAATGCTATCTGGGGATGGTGGCAGTACCAGCCAGGGGACCCCTTTTTCCAGGCAGTGTAAAGTGATTGTAAAGTGACAACTGGCCTGCCACCTGACTAGCAGTCAGGTGGCAGGCCAGTTGTCGCTTCTGCCATGTGGCAGAAGCGACAACCCAACATGGATGAAATGGGGTGGTGTGCGGTAACACTATCCCAGGGTAGGAGGCAGGCAGCCTCAAAAGTTGTAACCAGGAGCATTAAGGAAATGATTGCCCTTGATGACCAGCTCTTGCAGATAGTGGAGAATGTGGGTTTCAAGCATTTGCTGAAGGTTGTAGATCCAAATTACAAAGTCCCCTCCAGAACCACATTTAGCAGAAAGGTCATCCCCAGCCTGTACAACCAGTGTCACAGTTGCATCCAAGTGCTGCTAGCTAAGCCACAGGGGAGTGTGCATTTCACCTGCGATATCTGGACTGCCATGAATGCTGCACACTCTTACCTCTCCCTGACAGCAGGCAGCAGCTCTATTAGTGAACAAGTATCAGGGTGGAAGTGGGCTTTACTGCACACCCACCTGATGGACGAGGCCCATACCTCAGCCAATATTCTAGCATGCATCAGACAGATGCTGGTGGGCTGGCAACTATACCAGGAATCCTCAGGCAGGGTTCTTTGTCACAGGCAATGGTGCAAACATGGTTAAGGCAATAACTGATGGGCGCTTTAAGAACATCCGATGTTTTGCACACTCTCCTCACCTGGTAGTGAAGTCAGCTCTGGGTTGGAGTCCAATCACCAAGATAATGAATACCTGCATACGTTAATACACAAGTGCAGGAACATAGCAGCGCACTTCCACAGAAGTGTAAAGACGGAGCAGCTTCTGCAACAAAAGCAGACTGATTTGGACATGCCTCACAAGCCATTGCCACTTGGTAGAATTCCACCTTTATGATGCTGCAGAGGTTAGTAGAGCTGCAGACACCCCTTCATGAACTTTATGGTTCAATGGACATAGGTGTGCAGAATCCCCTAGGGCATCATGATTGGTTAGTCATGATTCAGCTGGTAAAAATCCTGCTGCTCTTCAAGGATGTCACGGAGGAGCTGAGTTCCAGAAGTGCCACATTGGCTGACATCTTCCCTATAGTTAATTTCCTGGATGAAAATTTGGAGGGCTTTAAACAGGAAGAGGGAATGACAGCTGAGGTGATGCATTGTCTGGACTTTTTGCAGCAGCAGATGCAAGAGAGATTAAGGCCTTTAACAGAAGACCACACATACATGCTCGCCACAGTCTGTGATCCCTGTGTGAAAGGGAAACTCGCCTTACAGTCCAATTGTCTCTCATTTGTGAAGAACCTGCTGTAGCAAAAGTCCGTTATCAGGAACACCATAGGCAGAGACAGATCAGGCATGAAGCAGAGGAGGAAACAGCGGCAGACACTTCAGAGAGTTGTACTAGCCCAAGCAGGATCAGCACTCTGTCAGCAACATCTACTACCTCCTCCTCCTCCATTTCAATACGCCAAAGGCATGTTGCCCATAAAGAATCATCTGTTCTGCTACAGGCTAGAGAGAAAGCAGCTGGCATGAGTGACTCTCAGCCCACCCAAGTAAAGGAGACACCGGCACAACTGCCAGTGACATGGTATCTCTCAGAGCCCACAGAGGACATGCAGACAGATCCACTGGCATATTGGGCACACAAGTCCACTGTCTGACCACACCTAGCCAAAGTGGCTCAGCGATATCTGTCATGTCCACCAACCAGTGTGCCCAGTGAATGCGTATTTTCAATGAAAGGGGATATCATGAGCCCTCACTGTTCAAGGCTGGCACCAGAGTTGATGGAAATGCTAATGTTTTTGAAAATAAACCTGCCTTTTTTTGGGTTTCCAAATTTTCCCTATGAATGGCAAGATGAATAAAAGCAATTGAAAGCCTTGCAGCAGCTCCAACTGCCTCCTAGGCTCCAGATAATATCAGCACATGTACCTGACATGAAAAGCTGTGCCTGTCCATCCACTATCCAGGCCGTATGTCCCTACAAGGACCTGATCTGAAACACTGTGCCTGTCCATCCACTGTCCAGGCCGTATGTCCCTATAAGGGCCTGATCTGAAACGCTGTGCCTGTCCGTCCACTGTCCAGGCCGTATGTCCCTACAAGAGCCTGACCTGAAACGCTGTACCTGTCCATCCACTGTCCAGGCCGTAAGTCCCTACAAGGGCCTGACCTGAAACGTAGTGCCTGTCCGTCCACTGTCCAGGCTGTACATCCCTACGAGGGACTGACCTAAAATGCTGTGCCTGTCCGTCCACTGTCCAGGCCATACATCCCTACAAGGGCCTGATCTCAAACTCTGTGCCTGTCCGTCTCTGTCCAGGCCGTACGACCTTACAAGGTCCTGACCTCAAACGCTGTGCCGTCTGAGTTTAGTTCTAATATTTCTAATTTCAGTTTCATGCATTTGTGCATCACTTCTTTCCAGAATATTCTTTTCCTGTTTTGCAACATTTGGAATGTAAGAATATAAAAAGCTGACTTCAGATGTTTGGAACTTGCATATTTCCTATGCCTAATAGTTTTCATGACCTTCATAATATGGGCCATGTTCCCGAAATCTTTCTTAGGTGCCAACAGTAAAGTTTCTAGTACTATAGAAAACTGGTGTTAGTTGCACTCTAGTTCATCCTCTGTGTTCCCATAGTTTACAGATGCACTGTGTATACTACAAAGACAACATAAGTTGATATTGTAGATTTGGACTTGAGTAGCAGTTTTCTTATTTCTGAGAGCTCTTCATGTTCCTTTGTCATCAGCTGAAGTGTATAAGTGCAGTTAATAGCTTCTGGATTATTATTATTATTCACAAATAATCTCCAGCTCATTTCTTGCTTCACAAATGGCAGTCTCTATTGCTCTAAAAGCATCCTCTGATGAATTACAAGGGCTTGACCTCTATCATCTAATGCTGTGCCTGCATGCCCATCCAGGCTTTACGTCCCTATGAGGGCTTGACCTCTATCCTCGAATGCTGTGCCTGTCCGTCTAGGCCTTATGTCCTTAAAAGGGCTCGACCTCTAATGCTGTGCCTGTCTATCCAGGCCTTATGTCCCTACAAGGGCTTGACCTCTAATGCTGAGCCTGTCCGTCCAGGCCTTATGTCCCTACAAAGGCTTGACCTTGAATGCTGTGCCTGTCCATCCAGGCTTTATGTCCCTACAAGGGCTTGACCTCTATCCTCGAATGATGTGCCTTTCCGTCCACATTTTGAATGTAAGAATATAAAAAGCTCATGTCAGATGTTAATAGCTTGAAGCTTCTGTGTATTCACAAATAATCTCCAGCTCATTTCTTGCTTCACAAATGGCAGTCTCTATTGCTCTAAAAGCATCCTCTGTTGAATTATTACAAGGGCTTGACCTCTAATGCTGTGCCTGTCCATCAAGGCCTTATGTCCCTATGAGGGCTTGACCTCGAATGCTGTGCCTGTCTGTCCAGGCTTTATGTCCCTAAGAGGGCTTGACCTCTAACGCTGTGCCTGTCCGTCCACATTTGGAATGTAAGAACATAAAAAGCTGACTTCAGATGTTAATAGCTTGCTTCTGGGTATTCACAAATAATTTCCAGCTCATTTTTTGCTTCACAAATGGCAGTCTCTAATGATCTAAAAGCATCCTCTGTTGAATTACAAGGGCTTGACCTCTATCCTCTAATGCTGTGCCTGCATATCCATCCAGGCTTTACGTCCCTATGAGGGCTTGACCTCTATCCTCAAATGCTGGGCCTGTCCATCCAGGCCTTATGTCCCTAAAAGGGCTTGACCTCGAATGCTGTGCCTGTCCGTCCAGGCCTTAAATCCCTAGGAGGGCTTGTCCTCTATCCTGGAATGCTGTGCCTGCCTGACTGTCCAGGCTTTACGTCCCTACGAGGGCTTGACCTCTATCCTTGAATGCTGTAAATATCTGTCCAGGCCTTACGTCCCTACAAGGGCTTGACCTCTAACACTGTACCTGTCCGTCCACATTTTGAATGTAAGAACATAAAAAGCTGACAAGATGTTTGGAGCTTAACTTTTCCATATGCCCAATAGTTTTCATGACCTTTATAATATGGGCCATGTTCCCGAAATCTTTCTTAGGTGACAACAGTAAAGTTTCGAGTACTATAGAAAACTGGTGTCCCTACAAGGTCTTGACCTCTATCCTCGAATGCTGTGCCTGCCTGTCCGTCCAGGATTTATGTGCCTAAAAGGGCTTGACCTCTATCCTCGAATGCTGCGCCTGTCCGTCCAGGCCTTATGTCCCTACAAGAGCTTGACCTCTATCCTCGATTGCTGTGCCTGTCCGTCCAGGCCTTATGTCTCTAAAAGGGCTTGACCTCTATCCTCGAATACTGTGCCTGTCAGTCCAGGTCTTATGTCCCTATGAGGGCTTGACATCAAATGCTGTGCCTGTCTGTCCAGGCTTGATATCCCTAAAAGGGCTTGACCTCAATCCTCGAATGCTGTACCTGTCTGTCCAGGCCTTATGTCCCTACAAGGGTTTGACCTCGAATGCTGTGCCTATCCATCCAGGCCTTATATCCCTAAAAGGGCTTGACCCCTAATGCTGTGCCTGTCCGTTTTTGCCTTATGTCCCTAAAAGGGCTTGACTTCTAATGCTGTGCCTGTCCGTCTAGGCCTTACATCCCTAAAAGGGTTTGACCTCGAATGCTTTGCCTGTCCGTCCAGGCCTTATGTCCCTATGAGGGCTTGACCTATATCCTCGAATGCTGTGCTGTCCGTCCAGTCCTTACGTCCCTACAAGGGCTTGACCTATAACGCTGTGCTTGTCTGTCCACATTTTAAATGTAAGAACATAAAAAACTGACTTAAGATGCTTGGAGCTTGCTCAATAGTTTTCCTGACCTTCATAATATGGGCCATGTTCCCTAAATCTTTCTTAGGTGCCAACAGTAATGATTCTAGTACTATGGAAAACTGATGGTAGTTGCACTCTAGTTCATCCTCTGTGTTCCCATAGTTTACAGAGGCACTGTGTAAACTACAAAGTCAACATAGGTTGAGATTGTATATTTGGGTGGGAGATGACGTCAGTGTTTCTTTTGGTCCGAACGGCTGAACCTCATTGCAAAGGAACCCTCAGTCTCTCTCAATTCAAAATACTAATCCATCACAGCATGGATCCTTAATTAAAACAAACATGCTTTGACGTCTCATGCTCCACTCTAGGGGCCAACCCATTCCGGAGAGCCCTTTCCTGCTCAAAGGAAAGGGAACTCTCTCCAGCATATCTGGCCAGCCTATCTCTTAGTACCTGTTGACTCATGTTGAACCACTGTTCACATAGCACCCTGCTCCAGGTTGCTACGCTTTGAAGGCTCATGCTACAATCTAGGGGCCAACCCATTCTGGGGAGCCCTTTCCTGCTCAAAGGAAAGGGAACTCTCCCCGGGGTATCTGGCCAGCCTATGTCTTAGTACCTGTGACCCATGGTGAACCGATGTTCACATGGTACCCTGCTCCACATCACCACACTTTGAAGGCTCGTGCTCCACTCTAGGGGCCAACCCATTCCAGGGAGCCCTTTCCTGCTCAAAGGGAAGGGAACTCTCCCAGGGATAGCCGGCCAGCCTATCTCTTAGTACCTGCTGACCCATGTTGCACTGCTGTTCACATGGAAACCTCCTCCGCCTTGGCCTTGAAAATTCTCGTTTGTATATCTGCTAACTCCACCGGATTTTAAAAGACCAGCGAGAGCTCACTAGATGCCAGTGGAAACACCCCACTTTAGGGGAAAACCCATTCTAGGGAGCCCTTTCCTGCACAAAGGAAAGGGAACTCCCCTGGGCCAGCCTATCTTGCCCCTATCAAAACCATAGGGACCTGACTACCTCAGCTCTGCCAGCCTGTCTTGCCCTTATCAGCTTTCTGCCACTCTGCCTTGCTGCCATACACCAGGTGACTCACTTAACTCCTTGTGGTGTTCTTGCCACTATCATGGTTCTTCAGTGTGTTGGTAGTAGTCTTTCTGCTTGCTATGTTCCCCCTTCATTGTGCAGTAGGATGTTGATGCCACTTGTCTTTCCACTTTGCCTGTCATGCTGCCTTCGAGGGTTCATGCATCTGTTATCGGTGCTCTCTTTTGAAGCTATGGTGTGTTTTGACACTCTTGCTGCTGCTTTGTACTTCTGTTAAAACTCTTGCCACTCTTGGCACCCTTTGCCCCTTTAAAGTGCCTTAGGCTATTCATGCCACTTTGATGCCACTTTGCCACAGTCTAAGTACCTTGGAGCTCTTTTCTTGTTTTGATGATTGCTTCCCAGAAGTTTCACCAGAATTGATAAGAAAACTCCAATTCTACAACCAAAAATGGGCTGCAAATACTTCCCCCATTGACTTTAATGGGAAATCAGAAAACGAATAAAACTAATCAATGAATTTGGGTCCTGGCGAAACAAAAACCGAATCGTAACAAATTTTTTCCTTCTGCACATCCCTAATAAAAAATCTCTATCCCTGTATAATATAAAAGCTGTTGGTAACTATATTATCTTGAAACTTGCTAGCAAGATACAATGAAATATTTAAAAGACAAATTGAAAGGCTAGACAGACTGTGGAAATAACTCATATCCTGCAATAGTAGTATAGCTCCTGGGCTCATGTTCTCCCATAGGACTCCAGGGGCCATCTTCAGATTCCAAGGACTTATGCTGTGATAATGACCATACTTCCTTAAACCCCCTCTCTTCCCAGGATTCCCTGTTGGAAGAAGGGAAGAGAGAATAATCTCCAAGGCCCTCAGCATTGTTTTACAGTCTTTAACACTTACAGTAATACCTGTCCTGTCTCCACAAGTTTTTTTTTGTTTGTTTATTGTTGTCCTACTTTCACAGGGGTAAATTTTCAAAGCCATTTAACTGGATAATTCACAAGTTATTCATCTAAATGGCAAGTTATCCATCTAACTTCAAGTCGTCCATCTAATTCCAAGTTAGCCACCTAAATCCAAGTTATCCATTTACATTTTTAGTTTGAATATTGACCTCTATGACAGTGTCCTGGTTCCACAGCAGCCTTTCTGTTTCTGTTGCTAATGCTGCTTATGCTTTATTCTGCATAGTTCCTTGTTTACTGGTGGTCAGCCTGCACGTTCACTGTTTCTCCTGTATTCAGTGCAGCTGGCTCTAAAGGATTAACCTCTGACTTGAAAGCAGGGGTTCCTGGGAGATTTTCCTCATGTATTCAGTCAGCTCCCTCCAGGGTGTGTGCTTCAGCAGCTAATCTGGCCAGCCCTGCAGAATAATCTTTTTTGTACCTGTCTTTATTTGCAGTGACCCAGACAGTGCTGGTTGCAGTTATCCCCATTTTATGCACAGTAAGTCTCTGTTTACTTGTTTAATCTGTTAATAAAGTTTGGAGTTGAACAAGCAGCCTCCTCTGTCTGCGAAGCACAGACTGAGTTAAGTTATCTCTTTAAATTGCACATAGGAAATAAGCAGTGGAGACAGAATAATAATCAATGTTCATGTGGGATGATGGAATTGGTTCCAACATAACTTAACAGATAATTGATTTTAAATTGAGATAAATGACAATTTACAATTCCTCATTCACTACAGTCTATAACATATTTCACTCCCAATAAACATGTGACTCTTTACTGATGGTTTACTCTGATCTTCTCTTTCCACATCCCTTCCCAATTGCAGGGGTAGTTTTGGAGTCCCTCCCAGAATTAGTAGAATAGGATACTTAAATTACCTTTAGATGGCATAAGTTAAAGTCCCATTTGTCATATCCTCATCCAGATGTCTACTTCTTATCCAAACTCCTGCAGAATACCCTGATGATGTTTCAGTGGAACATAAGTTCTCCTCTTCTCTGGAATGAATGTGAATCCATTCTTTCTGTTGCCTTTGATTTCTCTGACAACTCCTTTCCAATTACTGGTACCTAAATTCCCTTGGCCCTGGGGAATTTAGTTATTTGACAAAAATAAAACCAAGGATCCAGTAAACAACAAAAGGTTGAGGAGGGGTAGATGGAAATTCCTTCAACATAAAGTCCAAAGGACAGAAAAATAGGTTTTACAAAAAGAGAAAGAAGTTACCCTGTCTTTTTCTTTTTCTAGCCCAGATCTTAATCCTTAAAGACCAAGTGTATTTAATTAATTAATTAATTAATTTAGTTATTGGTTTGTTTATTTAGATTTATATTCCGCTTTTCACACTTTTTTCACACTTCAAAGCGGAATGTATTCAGGTACTGTAGGTATTACTCCTCACCAAACAAAACAAAACTAACCAGGAGCAGGAACAACTTCTATCTTGCCTCCTCAAAGGTCAACTGAAAAATCCACACCACAAAATGGTGTCTCTGTTTTTTTATAAAGCCAGGGCATTCCCATTACAGCAAGCTATATGGGGGCGCTATTACAAAACTAGGGATACTTCTATTCTACCTACACCGATGGAATATTCCTTCTAGTAAAGACCCAGTAGGGTCTCTACAGTTGTTTTTAATTTATGTTTATTGAATTTTCTAAATATACCATAAGTACATATTTGCATGTATGCAGGGTAAATCATACAGAAAACATATATATTCCCTGTCACAGATGGAAATAAAATGAAATCCTCTACTAAACCCATAAGTAAGAAGAGATTCCTATAGAATAGGGAGAAAATGAAACAAAGAAAATCACTAAGAAAAGTCAGAAAAAGAAAATTGGAGGGCCTGCAATGTTCTCTCCAAGGAATGACTAGGTGTGAGCAATTTATTTTTCGTGTGAGCAAAAATGTTTTATACCAACAATATTGCCATTACATTTCTATATGTAGCACAAAGAAAAATGTATGTGAGTAACCATGTAAAATCCCTGAGCAACCTTCCAAAATGTATGAGCGATTGCTCACACTGTTACGGCCGCCGGCCTCAGCGGTCCGCGACCAGGTCCGGCCACTCACCTGCGGTGTCGGGCCCTTCCTGGGATGGCTGCAGGAGCCGGCAGCCGCCGCTGAGATTTTCTTCGCGGTGGTGCCGATTCCAAGATAGCCACCCCCGCCAGACCTCCTAGAGCCGCGCGCGCGGCTGCTGATGTTATTTAAAGGGGCCATGACAGGAAATGGTCATGGCTCCTCTTTGGGACTTCTTCCTGGTGCCCTGTATTTAAGGCAAGGTCTGCTTCTCAGACCTTGCCTTGGTATCTTGGCTCTTGGGCCTGGGCCTTGAGTTATTGGTCCGCAGCCTGCTCGTCTGGTTCCTGTTCGTCTTGGTCCTTGTGCCTGGTTCTCCCCTCGTTGGACGGATTTCTTCTGAATTTGACCCCTGGACCGGATTCTGACCATCCTCTGGCTTCGACCCCTGGACCGGCTTCCGACCATTTTTCTGGCTTAGTCCCTCGGACCGACTTCGGACCATTCTCCGAAGATCTACACTTGAATCGACTTCGACCTGCTGGAGGCGCCAGCTATCTGGATTACACGACCTGCAGGAGGCGCCTGCATCCAGATCTTCTTCGGTCTCCAGGGAGTCTCCTAAGTCCCAGTGGCCGGGTTCCTACGGGGTCCACCTGGGGGAATCGCGAGCTTCCAGGGTGAAGTCTTCATTTCCACGTCCACATCACCAGGCCTCGCCTTCCGACGGTAGGGACCTAAAAGGGTTTACTCTCCTAGGTAGCACTGACTCTACCTTGGACCAAGGGTCCACTGCCAGAACTATAACACACACAAGCCATATAAAATTGTGCATATGTGTACGCATGTACAGCCTATTTTATACCATGAGTGCATATATGTATGTATGTTATAAAATATCTAATCACACAGACAGAAGCCAACTCCTCTCAATGTTAACAATCAAAAAAGCACCAAAGAGAGGGAAATAGAATTCAAATCCTATTACCAACAAACCAATATACACAAGAGACAATATCATAGACCAAAGCTCAAAGATTGTAATCTACTGTCTCTCACCCGCAATGGGCCTCAGGCAGTCGTCAGGCTTCTGAGCAAACATTTTTGTAATCTTTTATTGTCTCTTGTATTTTTACTCTTAAAAAATCTATTATCTAATTTTTAGCCAAACTTTATCAACTGCATCTCTTAAAATGATATCTACCTATTGTCTCTATATTAAAACTGGAATATTTAGCCAATTCAGATGCTCATCAGCCACTCATTTTCAACTGGGTGAAAAATTTGGGTGATAAACTTTGAGGACTTGCTCCAGTTGAAAATGAGTGGCTGATGAGCATCTGAATTGGCTAAGTAATCCAGTTTCAATATAGAGACAATAGGTCGATATTATTTTAAGAGATGCATTTAATAAAGTTTGGCTAAAAATTGGATAATAGAGTTTTTAAGAGTAAAAATACAAGAGACAATAAAAGATTACAAAAATGTTTGCTCAGAAGGCTGACGACTGCCTGAGGCCCATTGCGGGTGAGAGACAGTAGATTATAATCTTTGAGCTTTGGTCTATGATATTGTCTCTTGTGTATATTGGTTTGGTGGTAATAGGATTTGAATCTATTTCCTCTCTTTGGTGCTTTTTTGTATGTTATAAAATGGTCATGTCCTTTCATGCGAGCCAGTATATGCGTATACATGTGTGTCCGCCCAGATGTTTCAAAGTTACCGTCATGGTATAAAATAGGCTGTACGCTCATACATGTGTGCACAATTTTATATGTGCATGCAAATGCGCCTCTATCACATTAGTAGGGAGATTTTAGTAGACGGGCGCCGACGCAATTACCAGGTTCCCCAATTCATTCCCAATTTGCTCATGTAAGGGATAGGACTTCCTAACCCCCCTAATTAACTAGCCTACCTTTTACCCTGTTAGCCCCAACCCTTAAAACCCTGCTAACCTCTTTAGTTTTGTTTGTTTCAGGACTTTCATGCCATCCATAGCAAAAGTAAAGTTGCGTGTTAGTGGAGCCCGGCACGCGCTTGTGTCTGTAAATATGTGCAGATTTCATTGAGAAATCTAGGAACGCCCATGCCTTCCCATAGCATGCCCATTCCCCGCTCAGATCATGCCCATTCCCCACCCCTTTTCATAGAAACATAGAAACATAGAAATGTCGGCAGAAGAAAACCAAACGGCCCATCAAGTCTTTCCAGCAAGCTACGCACTTTATCCATTTTTTTTCCCTTTTTCTCTCTCCCACCTGTTACTATTGGCTTCCAGCACCCTCCAGCCCTAATTCCCCTCCACTCCACCACCAATTTAGAAAGCAGCTCCGTATCTGCATCCAAGTGACATCCAGCTCAATTAGGGGTAGCAACCGCTGTAACAAGCAGGCCACCCCCTTGCCCCATGTAAAAAAATGTGTGTGTGTACCAGGAGATACACGTATACATGTATACTTGCTCATTGTTTAAAATCCGTGCAGTGCGCGCCGACCTGACTTCTATGTGTATCTCCCAGCTTTGGCGTGCGTAGTAGGGATGTGCAGAGCAAAAGTTTATGTTCATAAGTCCATAAGTCGAAAGGGGGGGTCAATTTCGGTCAATATGGACATATGGAGAATTCCATAAGTTGAGTCTATGTCCATACGTGCAAATAAAAATTTAAACCCCTCACCCTCCTTAATCCCCCCCCCCCCCAAGACTTACCAAAACTCCCTGGTAGTCCAGCGGGGAGTCAGGACGCCATTTCTGAACTCCTTTGCGAGGAGCACGTGACGTCGGCGTCATGTCGGAGTGACGCGGCTTCACGTGATTCCCCGCGCGTTTGCTCCGGGACCCTCGTTGCACCCCAAAGGAACTTTTGGCCAGCTTGGGGGGGTCAAGCTTAAGATTAAGGAGGGTGAGGGGTTTAAATTTTTATTTAGGATCAACAATCGCGATTTCCAACGTATTCAACATAGCTATGTTGAATAAGTTGGAAATCCGATCGTTTTCGCCTCATCACTTTTTTAAGTTATAAAACAAAAATAAGTTGCGTTTTACATTTAAGTTCAAAACGAATGCACACCCCTAGTGCGTAGGGCTTTTAAAATTTGCCTTTCATCTTAGAGAGAACTATTCCTGGCACTACTATTACAATGCTGTGAAATAAAAACACTTTAACCAGGACCACCACAGATTGTACAACAATCTTGTCATCATGAAAATGTTAAGCTTCTTTTAGTCAAACAAAATATATCTAACACTCAAGAACCTAATCAAACCCAAGGGAATTGCAAATAAAATTCTTCCCGTAAGGAAATAACATCTTGGCACAACATTTTGAAATATTATCTTAGCAAGAATAATTTGGTAGTATTGCATATTGCCTTTAATCCCAACTTGATCCTGATAAGGGTAGTCCTCAATAGTGTGCATAAGTCAGCACCTATACATGCAAGTCGGTGCAACTAAATGTGGCCCGAGACAAAGAGTTTACCTCATATTGTAGCGAGCTGTATAGTTTCAATATCCATTTTGTAAAAGTATGTGCATATATTTTACATATAATATAATTATAGCATGTGCCTAATAACCCTCAGTATTTTATAAAGAACAGCATACACTCTGCCTATGAAAATACTTACCTATGTGCATTCTTTTAATCATTAGTTCGCTGACACCTCTATTAGTTCATCCACACTTCCACCAGTTCACCTAGACCCTCCCCCACTTCACCCTGACCCCTCACCACTTAACTGAGACCTCCAACCCAAAACTGCAGTCACAATCCAAGTGCCATTTCAGTTCCACAACTTAAAATCAGCAGGTGTAAATGCCTGCATATGTGTGGTAATGAATGCACATACACCCCTTACAAAATACTAATTTGTGCAAAGAACTTCCAAATCCCAGTCCAGAATTCCCCTAAACCACCCCTTTTTTTTTTTCCTGCTAACATTTACGAATGACACTACAGGTATGGGCATACTCCCGGCATTCTCAAAATAGTGAATATGTGTGTACAGATGTATATGCCTATTTTACACGCATTACCCTGCATAATTATTTGAAAATTGACTCCAATATGCTTTGACTTGTCAATCCATTTATGTTCAACATTATACAAAATCCTGTTGTTCTTACAGGTTTGTGAGTCCTGTATCATGACCTAGCTCATTATTATTTTTAATACAGTAGGTTTATATAGTTCAGATAATATGGGATTTTTTTTTGGCTTGTATATTTTCAAACTCTTTTAGGCAACCGTATTAAGACAAATTTAAGAGTGGAAGACCTGGCTGGGAGAAATGCTTTTCAATAGGGTTGTGGTTCTGAAACTGAATCTGTGATGACTCGTCCTTGCACGGAATCTCTTTGACGTCCTACTCTCCCACCCCTAACATTATTAAAGTTACATCTTTGTGTAGGATGAGGCACACCACACTGGTTAAGTTGCAAGTAGAAGATCAGTATAGTCACAGAGCTTTGTTTCCTGGGGCTTGTGTGGTCCCCTTCAGTACACAACTGAATGACATGTTTTACATTGCTTGCAGCTGCAGCGTGCTGTCCCTTGTGGTCCTTGATTATGGGATGCTGAGAGGTTGTTACTGACGAGAAGTTTGGTGAGGTTTGGAAATTGTTTATAGACTATAGGGCCGATGTAATAAGACCCACACTGAAAATCGCGACTCCGCAGGATGCAATATGGGGACGGCATGCAAATGAGATATGTGCAAGAAAAACCTGCTGAATACCCAGTACACGCGCCAAGACCCACATAAGCCTCGATGCAGAAAGCCACAGGAGAAACAGGCACTAAAATAGGCACTAATGGAAAAATGCTGCAGACTTATTTCTAACTATTTCAAGTTACCACTCTGGCCTTTTTACTCCACTGCTGGCATTAGTGCAGTTGTGTGTCCGTGCAGCCTTTTCCTTGCTGGGTGCTCGAGACCGCTTGGTATGGATCAGCCCCACCAGGAGAGAGCAGGAGCTGGGATGGACAGACTGGTGATTGCTGGAGGCCCCGCCTGGAGCCACAGTATCACCGGGACTGGCACCTAAAGCTGCCAAAGCGGTAGGAGTGATAGTGATCAGCAAGCCCCAGGTACCTTCAGACAGGTGCTTTCACATAACTCCTGCCCTGACCCAGGCACTAAAAAACCTGCTTAAAAAAACCCCGCACTAACTGCTCTCTCTGCTAGAGTGGCTCCCTGCATAGCCCATGGATAATTGCCTTCTTTACATGCCTTTTGCATGCACTCACGCAAAACTTGCTGTGGGATTTTTGCGCAGGTTTGTGTGAGCCTTTTTACCATGCTGAACGCATTATTAAATACACACGTAAGATCAGTGGGAAAACCCGTGCAATTATGCTTGCAAAAACCTGTGGCGGGTATTTCAAGTGAAGTGATTCAGCTTGGAGCATTGCAGCAAAGAGCATGCTAGGCAGACTGCTCTTCAAATGATTACTAAGCATCAAGGAAAACCCAGAGAAGAAGTAGTTTTGTTAGAAATAATCAATTTTTCAGCCATCGAACAGTCAGGCAGCTGCCAGCCTAGTCCCTGTTGCCATTAGTAATCAGGAGTTTGCGTCCATGTATCTATTCAAGTGCAAACTGGAAATTTCTGGCATTCCATTTTTTTTTCCTGTGAGTTCTTGATGCTATATGATGCATTTTTGTACATAGAAAGCAATAGCTCAAAAGAGGTTGGACTACAACACCTATCTAAAAACAATAAAAACTATTCCAAAACCCCCCCAAAAGTTTATAAAACCTCTCAAAGATTAACTGGTTTGTCATGGAAAAAAAATCTGCTTTCTCCAACTAAAAGAGTCCAATAACATGAAAAAAAGAAAAATCCAGGCACTCCAGCATAATCCATAATTTTAAATTAAATGTGAAGAAATACTAATATAGTCAATTTTTCAGAGTTAAACTCTAATGAAAAAATATCAAATGCCAGCTGAGAGTGTTCTCCACCAGCAATATGATTCCCTGTGATTGTGAGTGATATTATTACAATGTACAATTTCTCACCAGTGGGTAAAAAATCATACATGTGACACTTGATGCAAAAGACTTGGAGGCCCCCATCTTGCTACTGGACTGCTGCCTTCAACTTAAATTTGTTCAGTTCCTAGTTAAGTTTTAGGTTGCTGTGGGTGTAGAATTGCATACAATTCTATACCCAGATATATGGGTTACTACCAGATATATAGTGTGTTCACTATATATCTGGTAGTAATCCATAAGGGAATGATCAAACTCTTAATAAGGTGTGGGGAATTTCTGAGTTTAAGTTAAAAGGCTGATTTTTTAAAAATGTTTTAAGCGTAAAAGTGACACCTGCCTGTAAATTAAAGGATGAGTTAGGGGTGGGTGGGAGAGGGATGGGAGGGTTGTGAAATACAAACACACAAACTTCTGGTTGTTGACTGACTTTCTGGCCACCTATTTAAAATCAAACACACAGACTTCTGTTTGTTGCCTGACTTTCTGACTACCTATGTAAAATAAAACACACAAATTTCGGTTTGTTGCCTGACTTTCTGACTACCTATTTAAAATAAAACACACAAACTTCTGTTTATTGCCTGACTTTCTGACTACCTATGTAAAATAGTGATATGGTGTGATAAGGCCGCGCCTTCATGAGGCAGGAAGCTGTCATTGGCCCTCGTCGCCAGCACACGCTGTGCCTTCCCTTATGCGCGCCCACTACTTCTGGATATTTAAAGGGACCGCAGCGGGAAAGTTCCTGCGGTCCGTGGAGATGACATTATTGGCCCAGCCCTATATAAGTGCAGCTTCCTGGAAGTAATTTGCCTCAGCAACAGGTTCAACTCTTCCTAGTAGTGCATGTTGCTTCCCAGCATTCCTGCCTTCATTCCAGCCTTGTCTCTGTCTTCATCCCCATCTGTTCCATCAACGTTACCCACCTGTTCTTGTCCTTGCCTGCCTACACTGCCTATCCGTCCCTCTTCTCTTCCTTTGGATGGATAACTGGTTTTTGTCAGCCTGGACCCCAGATATGACTGATCGCTGCCTGCCTCTGACCATTTACAATCCTATCAAAAAATACTCGGTGTTATATATTTCAATCAAATATTCACTGATAATCAATCCAAATTTTAAATCCAAAACGGATCTTTTTATTATTTTTTATTTTTTGAAAAATTTTTGTAGAAGATGGGAATGATTTCATACATTATATCCGGCAACCCCCTTGGTGCCTTTATCTCTTTAATCATAAACACATCCACCAACCTCCATATTTCTTTTTATTTTAATTTAAACCAATGATTAAAAATTTTTTCCTTTTTAATTTGATTTGAATCTCAGTGAAAATTGCTTTTCTTATGTTAATTATTTATTGCATTTTTCATTGACTTCTCTCTGTACCAAGTACTACTGAATATTTGGTTTAAATTAAAATAAAAAGAAATATGGAGGTTGGTGGATGTGTTTATGATTAAAGAGATAAAGGCACCAAGGGGGTTGCCGGATATAATGTATGAAATCATTCCCATCTTCTACAAAAATTTTTCAAAAAATAAAAAATAATAAAAAGATCCGTTTTGGATTTAAAATTTGGATTGATTATCAGTGAATATTTGATTGAAATATATAACACCGAGTATTTTTTGATAGGATTGTAAGTGTACACTTGGTGTAAAATCTCATTTTGAAATTTAGTGCCTCTGACCATTGCCTGGACCTCAGATACGACTGACTGTCGCTTGCCTATGACCCAGTCTACCATGGACCTTCTCCGCTGCCATCAGCAGAGATCCCTCCTAAGTCTTGTCGGCACCGGCACCCAAAGGCTCAACCCAAGGAGAACGTGGGCTGGTATAGGTGAACGTTCACCTGGGTCACCTGCTGATGGTGGGAACCCACAGGGCTCCTCCCTGCAGGTAGAGTCAATCCTGCCTCCGCCCAAAGGACCACAGATACAACAGATAATCCCTCTGTTCAGGTCATTGGTAATAATTCTGGAGGCTGTTTCTCAGAAAGGATAGAGATAGAATAGAAGTAGTTCAGAGAAAAGCAACCACAATGGTGCGGAATCTGTACAATTCGCTGTATGAAATGCGACTGATGAATCTAAATATGCATACCCCAGAGGATAGGAGAGATGGGGATGATATGACAGAGACATTTAAATATGTTAAAAGGTATTAATACTGCACCAGAAGTAAATCTTTTCCAACAGAAAGAAACCTGTAAAACTAGGGGGTCATGATGTCAAGCTCCACAGGGGTTGACTCAAGATTGTCAGGAAATATTTTTTCATGGAGAAGGTGATGGATGCCTGGAATTCCTTTGCAGAGAAGGTAGTAGAGACAAAAATGGTAATGGCATTCAAAAATGGAATAGACACAGAGGATTCCTACTGACAGTGGCGGATTCACGATGTCGGACCGGCCCGGGTATTCGCCGCCCAGGCCGGCCCAGGACACATCACGTGGTCTGCCGAGCGCAGCTCTGTCACGGCCGCGCATGGCAGACCACGTGACTGGAGCGATCGGCCCAACGGGGGATGCCCGATCCCCCGATAGGCCAATCCGTCCCTGCCTACTGACAAGATGATGTTAATTACACTTTAGGCTAACCTGTATGGAGTGGCAGTTCGACCCAAAACAGCAGTGAAAGGGCTGCATTGTGCTCTCAAGAAGGCATGGGAAAGACCTGCATGGAACAGTGGTAACAACCCTAAATAGAATGCAAGAGGGTAATCCATTCATAGTAGAAGTTGCAACCCTAAACACATTGCTGAACACTGACAGTAGGGCTGTGCATTCATTTGAAACAAGTGGGATTAATGGGGCCATTTTTGTTTTATTCATGGTCCCTTGAAAATAGTGGAGGGTACCACCAAAAATGATAAACAGTTTCATTTACATTTGTTTTCATTTCCCATTGTAGTCTATGGGCCAAGTAAAAATGTAGCTGCCATCCTTTTTTTTTTTCTGCTCAAAGTAATTTAGCAACCAACCAGTGATGTTACAGTGACTCAGTCTGACTGGGGCCAGAGATAGGAAGGACTAGGGAAGCAGGATCAATCAAGTTCAAATTTTTCTTTTTAATCAGCGTATTCCAGCTGGCACTTGCATGCATTGACACTGTCGTCCTCTTTTTTTTTTTTTTTTTTACAACCCAACACAAAGAAGCTCTGAGCATATGCAGGATAGGTACCATTTTAATGTTATTCATCTATTGGATCACACAGAAATCCTCCATGGAATTCTGCTCATTTCTCCCTGCCTGGGGATAGTAAGTTCCCCATCTTCCTACTTCCAGATGGTTCGATTAGTCTTTTGCTCTATATAGATGTGGGTCTATGTTACAGGCCTCTTCCAGAGACTTACTCTGGCTTCTCTCTGCCCATGGCTTTGTATCAGTTTTGTTGGAGCCTTGAAGTGCTCTTGCCACTCTGGGTGACTGCTTTGAACCTCTCATGGTGCTTTGGGGTCATCATGACATTTTTTGTGCTACTTTGACCCTCTATTGGTTCCTTTGTATTTTGCCTGCCACCTTTGCTTCTTCACTACCTGTTCATGGTGCCTTTTGTTTTTGATGCCACTCTTGGTGCCACCTTGACTCTCTTGTGCTGCCTTGGACTGTTCATGCCACTGTGGTTGGTGCCCTTTGGAGCCATGGGATGCTCTTGCCACTTTTGCTGATGCTCATCTCACAATGCCTTGGAGAACTCCTGCCACTGCTGGCAACCATATTTGCCTCTTTTCAGTGCCTTGGCCTATTCATGCCACTTTTGTTGCCACTTTGACACAGTCTTGGTGTTTTGAAATGCTCTTCCCCCTTCTCTATATATTTACCAACAAGTTTCATTAGAATTCATTAGAAAACCCCAGTTCTGGAGCTGCATTGCTTCCTCCTTTGACTTTAATGGAAAACAAATAATGAATGAATAAATTAATGTTTTAATGTATTCGTTTGAAACAAACCAAACAAATTTTGGTGATGTACAAAACAAATTTTGGAGATGTACAAAACAAATTAACGATCCAGAATTAAAATTTTGCCTCTGCGTATTCCTACTGGTCAGATTGGATGGGTACTTTTGGACTTTATCTGCTGTCATTGACTACATCATGGTACTACTCTGGTATTGGTTTTTCAAGACTAATATAGGCTTTCTTTTCAGATGTGGCAAAATCTGAAGGATCCCACATGGTCTCAAAAGTTCATGTACTACAACATCTTTGGATATTGTAACTCTAATGCTTATCTAATAAAAATGTATCACAATCTGCAAAGAATTAATTTTATTCAAATACTACTAGTAAAGCAATGTACTAGTCTAATATTAGAATCCTATCGAGGAAATGGCAGCAGAGGTGTCAAGTTCCAAAGAGATTATTAACTTTTTTGAAAAAAATGCTTTAATTAAACTTTAGGAGATCTGTAGATGTGATGAAACTATAATTATAAACACCACAAAATAGTGTTCTGAGGTACTTTTATACATATACCCATTGGGATTATTTTCAAACAACCACCTATGGGTGTGCACGTGAAAAAATTGTGTTTCATTTTTGTTTTCTTTTTTTTTTTTGTTAAGTTTCTTGTGTATTTTGTATTGTTTTGCTTATTCAAAATGAAATTAAAAAAGAAAAAAATAGAAAAACAAAATGAAATGGAAATCTCTCCTCCTCCCACCCATCAACCCCCTTAAAAAAAGGTTCCCTATGGTCCCAGGACCCCTTTGACCTCCCTCCACCCTTCCAACTCAGCCCTTGCTCCTTTGACAGTCTTCCACGGGCAGAAGCATTCCCCAGTCGTTCCTGCCCTGCAGCTCCAGATTTTCAAAATGGCTACCAGTCAACCTGAGGCCCCAAGTGGATTTGATGGGCAGGAGGAGAATTTTGGAGGCATTTTGTTTTATGCTGGCAGTGATTGCATCTTCAAAATGAAATAAAAGAAAAATACAATTTTGTTTGCTTCTATTTTGTTTTGTTTTGAAAATGAAACAAAACAAAATAGGAAATGTCATTGTAATCTCTAATTCCAAAGGGCCTTAGACAGCATGGGGGTAAAACTCATCTAAGGAGAGGAAACCATCTTTCCTGGGTCTTGGGCTGGGGTCAGGCTAACCTGCAGGGACAGACTCTCACAATCGACTATCCACAATCCACACTCTACAAAGTCCACTGCAAAAAGAATGATCCAAACTAAAAGAGAGTTTATTTAATAAAAACAAGTTTCTTCAATCAGTACCAGAATGAAAGACAGCAGCAAAAAAGAAAAATATCAGAAGTTCCAACACTTCATAATCAGGTTGGGAAAATCCAAATCACAGTTTACTTAGTATTTCCCTCTACAGCCTACATTCTTTGCACACAGTTACTGAAAGTCCAGATTATTACTCACAACACATGTTTGGATAAGCACATAAGAGCATAAGAACATAAGAAATTGCCATACTGGATCAGACCAAGGGTCCATGAAGCCCAACATCCTGTTTCCAACAGAGGCCAAACCAGGCTACAAAAACCTGGTGATTACCCAAACACTAAGAAGATCCCATGCTACAGATGCCGGTAATAGCAGAAGTCATTCCCTAAGTCAACTTGATTAATATCAGTTATTTATTTATTTATTTATTTTTAATTTTTATATACCGATGTTCCTGTAAAGAATACATATCGCACCGGTTTACAAGGAACTGAACAGTCGCCTCCAGGGCGGAAATACATTAAAACAGTCGCCTCAAGGCAGAATACATTAACACAAGTATACAGGAAAACTATTAAAAGAAAACTTTCATAAACTCAATTAAATGTAACTGTGAACCATAAATCAGGAACCATAAATCAGGAACATATGTACAGAGGTAGGTATATCGTCTGTCGCTTCACCAGATTTTAGCTCTCAGGGAAAGCTTGAGTGAATAGCCAAGTCTTTAGCTTCTTTTTGAATGTCGGAAGGCATGGTTCTTGGCGGAGGTCCGGTGGGAGCAGGTTCCAAAGATGGGGACCTGCAGTGGACAGAGCTCGTTTCCTCAATGAGGTTTTTGTTGGCTGGGTGTGAAGCATGTTCTGGTATGCACTTCTGATCGGTCTATTGGAGACGTGTTGCTGTAGTTGGAAGGATAGGTTGAGGGGGGAGATGTTGTGAAGAGCCTTGTGAATCATCATGAGGGATTTAAATTGTATCCTAAATTTTATGGGCAGCCAGTGAAGATTTTGGAGGATAGGGGTGATGTGATCCCATTTTTTGGTGTTAGTGAGAATTCTGGCTGTCGCGTTCTGGACCATCTGAAGTGGTTTGATGGTGTTGGCTGGCAGGCCCAGGAGGAGTGAGTTGCAATAGTCCAGTTTAGGGAGGATGATAGATTGTAGTACCAAGCGGAAGTCTTGGAAGTGTAGAAGAGGTTTTAATTTTTTTAAGACTTGCAATTTGAAGAAGCAGTCTTTGGTAGTATTGTTTATGAACTTTGTGAAGTTGAGTTGGTTGTCCAGAAGTACACCAAGATCTCTTACTTGTGGTGTGTGGTCGATTGATGTGAAGGAGAGTTGGGTGGAACTAGTTGGGTTGAATAGAGAGCACTTGTCTGGAGCTATTATGAGGATTTCAGTTTTGCTAGTATTTAGCACGAGGTTGAGGCTTGTTAGCATGTTTTTGATTTCCGAAAGGCAGCTGTTCCAGTAAGACCAAGTTTTGTGGAGGGATTCCATTATCGGGATGAGGATCTGAATGTCATCCGCGTATAGGAAGTGTGTTAGCTTGAGGTTAGATAGTAGATGGCAGAGTGGAAGGAGATAAATATTGAATAGTGTTGGTGAAAGGGATGATCCTTGAGGTACCCCCCGCTTTGATCTGATAGGGAGTGACTCTTTGTTGTTAATCCTGACCTTGTATTGTCTGTTTTCAAGGAAAGATTTGAACCAGTTGAGCGCTGAACCTGTTATACCAATATCTGCTAGACGCTGATTGAGGCAGGTATGGTTCACAGTGTCGAATGCTGAGGAGAGGTCCAGTAAGACGAGAAGGAAAGGTTGACCATTTTCCAGGTTGATGAGGATGTTATCAGAAAGCGAGGCTAGTAGAGATTCAGTGTTCAGTGACTTTCGAAATCCGAATTGATTGGAGGTTAGAATGACATTCTCTTCTAGGAATTCGGATAGTTGTCTGTTTACTACCTTCTCCATGATTTTTGCAATCATTGGGAGGTTGGCAATTGGTCTGAAGTTAGCTGGGTCAGTGGGTGGAAGGTTAGGTATTTTAAGGAGAGGCTTGAGAATAGCAAGCTTGAGTTGGTCAGGGACTTGACCTTGGGAGAGCGAGCAGTTTATGATGTCTGCTATCGGTTTAGCGATGATGTTAGGAATGGAGAACAGTAGATTGGATGGGATGTGGTCAAGTGGGTGGGATGAGGGCTTCATCTTCCTAAGGATGTTTTCAATTTCTAAGGCGGACGTCTGCTCAAGGGAAGCCATCGAAGCTGTAGTTGCTTTATATTGCATGTGGGTTGGGTGAGAGTGTTGTGTGCTGGTAGTGGGAGGGTAGTTCGGTTGAGGAGAGGGCACCTTGAGAGGAGCGAGGAGGGTGTCTATTTTTTTTCTCAAAGTAGACCGCCAGTTCGTTGGCTTTGTTGGATGCTTGTGTGTCTGGTATAAGAGGGGTAGTTGGTTTAGTGAGGGCTGACACATAGGAAAACAGAGCTCTAGAGTCGAAGATAGTGGTGGATCTTTTTTGAGAAGAATTCTTTCTTGATTATATTGATGATGTTTCTGTAAGAGTTTAGGCAAGATTTATAAGCCAAGAGGGTAATAGTGGACGGGTTTTTTCGCCACCTGTGTTCCTTACATCTTAGCTCTTGTTTGAGCGACTTCAACTCCGGCGTGAACCAGGGTTTCCTGTTGTCCTTTTCAGGATGGAGCAATTTCGTGGTCATGGGGCATACTTGATCAGCCACCCTATTGGTGATGTTGATCCATGAGGTAGTGGCAGTGTTGACGTCTGAGAGGTTTAGTTGAGCTAGTTCTTTGGATAAATGAGAGCTGAGGATTTCTCCAGTACAGGGTTTTCTGATGGCGACTGAGGTTGCATGTGTAGTTTGGGGAGGGTGTTCCATGATCTCTAGAGCCGTGGAGATGATTCGGTGGTCCGTCCAAGGGACCTGTAGGCATGATGGATTGTTAACGGATGATATTCCTTCATTTAAGAAAATGAGGTCTAACGTGTGACCTGCCTTGTGGGTGGGTTCGTTGACAATTTGCCTGAACCCCATGTGGCCGAGGGAGGAGAGTAGGGTTTCGCAGTTGGTGGAGCGAGGTAGGACGTCCACGTGCAGGTTGAAGTCTCCCATGAGGATCGCTGGTTTTCCTGCATTAAGATGTTTGGCGGCTAGTTCAATGATGGGGGATGGGTCTGCCTCGAGAATTCCTGGGGGAGCGTAAATCAATCCGATTAGAAGGTATTTTGATTTGAAGAGGGCAAATTCGAGGTTGGCTGTTGTAATTGTGGCTTGTAGGGTCAGGCCTAATCCTTTTTTGGCAGCTAGGAGCAGCCCTCCTCCTCTTTTTTTGATCCTGGGAATAGAGAGTAGGTCATAAGCCTGGGTAGGTAGCTGATTTAGAAGTACTGTATCTGTAGTTTTTAACCAGGTTTCTGTGATAGCACAGATGTCTGGTTTAGTATCATTTAGGAGGTCGTTGAGGATGTGTGATTTTTTAGAAGATGGACTGAGCATTGAATAAAGTAATTGAGAAAAGTGCCAGGCCTAGTAGTTGTGTGCAAGGCGTTATAGAGATGGGGATGATCCTCTGTTGTCGGTTGCGTGAATGTGGGTAGGGCTTAGGGAGTCTCCTCAGACGGTTGTAGAAGATAGGAATGTTGAAGGATCGCATGTTGGCTACTGGAACTACGGGCAGTGCTGGTAGATCGAGTGGGGCTCGAAAGGGAGGAGCCTGTGGCTATGATAGCTGGTGGAGCTCTGAGGCTTCTCAGAATGCTTGAACCACCAGGTTGTGGTAGAAGAGGGCAGAATAAGCAATAATGGAGGCGAAGCAAAAGTTGAGCCTTACTAGAGGCAGAGTCTCCACTTGGGTCTGCACGAAGGGGCGAGTAGCACTGTTGTGGTGGGGTAGTGTAGCGAAAGGAGGGCCTTTCGCCTGAATCCTCACAAAGGCTCACAAAGGAGCGCACTAAGGGGCAGGCCCCTTAGGGTGCGCTCCTTCGGGTGCGCGACGCCTGGTGCGCGACGCCCCAGGGAGCGTCTGCAATTTAAGGGTCTGAAATCAGTGCTGGGCTAGACGGCTGGGTTGGGGGTGGGAGCAGTATCACTCACCACGTGGTCCTGCTGCTTCTCTTTATTTTGCAGGTTTCTGAGCCCTCTTGTCCCTTTTTTTCTCTTAATTTCCCGGTTCACTGTTCACTGCTGGCTCACAGAAGGGAGGGGTGAGCGGGCTCTTGCCCCGACTGAGCTGTGCCGACCGCACGAGCCCCTGCAGTGGAGGAGGACAGAGACTGAGAAAGGATCCTGGCAGAAAGAGGGACGCCCAGGGAAGCGTCTGTAATTTAAACGCCTGAAAACAGTGCTGGGCTGGGGGTGGGAGCAGTATCACTCACCACGTGGTCCTACTGCTTCTCTTTATTTTGCAGGTTTCTGAGCCCTCTTGTCCCTTTTTTTCTCTTAATTTCCCGGTTCACTGTTCACTGCTGGCTCACAGAAGGGAGGGGTGAGCGGGCTCTTGCCCCGACTGAGCTGTGCCGACCGCACGAGCCCCTGCAGTGGAGGAGGACAGAGACTGAGAAAGGATCCTGGCAGAAAGAGGGACGCCCAGGGAAGCGTCTGTAATTTAAACGCCTTCATGGACCAAGGGTCCATGAAGCCCAACATCCTGTTTCCAACAGAGGCCAAACCAGGCTACAAAAACCTGGTAATTACCCAAACACTAAGAAGATCCCATGCTACAGATGCCGGTAATAGCAGAAGTCATTCCCTAAGTCAACTTGATTAATATCAGTTAATGGACTTCTCCTCCAAGAACGTATCTATCCAAACCTTTTTTAAACCCAGCTATACTAACTGCACTAACCACATCCTCTGGCAACAAATTCCAGAGTTTAATTGTGCATTGAGTGAAAAAGAACTTTCTCCAATTAGTTTTAAATGTGCCACATGCTAACTTCATGGAATGCCCCCTAGTCTTTCTATTATTCGAAAGCGTAAATAACCGATTCACATCTACCCGTTCTAGTCCTCTCATGATTTTAAAGACCTCTATCATATCCCCCTCAGCCGTCTCTTCTCCAAGCTGAACAGCCCTAACCTCTTTAGCCTTTCCTCATAGGGGAGCTGTACCATCCCCTTTATCATTTTGGTCGCCCTTCTCTGTACCTTTTCCAGTGCAACTATATCTTTTTTGAGATGCTGCGACCAGAATTGTACACAGTATTCAAGGTGCGGTCTCATCATGGAGCGATACAGAGGCATTATGACATTTTCTATTTTATTCACCATTCCCTTCCTAATAATTCCTAACATTCTATTTGCTTTTTTGACTGCCACAGCACACTGAGCCAACAATTTCAATGTATTATCTACTATGACGCCTAGATCTCTTTCTTGGGTGGTAGCACCTAATATGGAACCTAACATTGTGTAACTATAGCATGGGTTATTTTTCCCTATATGCATCATCTTGCATTTATCCACATTAAATTTCATCTGCCATTTTGATGCCAATTTTCCAACTTCATAAGGTCCTCCTGCAATTTATCACAATCTGCTTGTGATTGAACTACTCTGCATAATTTTGGATGCAAGACAATGCATTTCCTCTTCTATAGATGGAATGAAGTTTCCTGGCCTAGGCATAGGTATTTTTCTGTTCCTGTTGGCCCTCTCCATGCTTCTTTTCCAGTTATATCTTTATATTCCCCAGGCTTCCCGAGATACTTTGGGAGTATCTCAGCCTAACTCCTTCTTCTCCACCCTTGTAACCCCTGGAGAGGGTAACAGCTACATCCTGCTTCTTTCTCTTTACGAGAAGCCCCAGACCAAAAAGGTAGTCAGCGTTTTTATAACCTTCTTCTAAACCATGCCCATTAGGGTTGTACTTAACTGTCTGTCAAGAGTTAGTTGCAACACCCTCTGATCAAAAAATGACTTTTGCTTCCTCTGGGAACCTTCCCAAAGCACATTACACAACCTTTACAGGATTCTCCTTAGGACAGGGGTGGCCAACTCCGGTCCTCAAGAGCCACAAACAGGCCAGGTTTTGGGGATATAAAAAATGAATATGCATGAGATAGGTTTGCATACAATGGAGGCAGTGCATTCTCATGCTAATTCATTGTGGGAAAACTAGGCTTGTTTGTGGCTCTCGAGGACCAAAGTTAGCCACCTCTGCCTTTGCAGGAAACCACCACTTTAACACAATATATCATCAAACTTTACAGCCCGCATACCCTCTGTGGCACACAGGTGCTATATCATTGACATTTCTTATTTTGTTTCAAATGACAGCACTCACACACATAATACTGGGTTTTATGCATGTAAGTGCCTTTGAAAATTACCCCCTAAAATTCAATTTTACCTTGGTATATTATTTCCCACCTAATGTCCATTACTTTTTCTACTTCTTCTCTGTGTTTCCTATCCTCAACTAGTCTTTATGTGAAAGACTAATTTCTTGTGACCTGAATGATTTCTGAAAGCAGAATGCTCAAATACCTATGTCAGAGATGGCCAACTCCAGTCCTCAAGAGCCACAAACAGGCCTGGCTTTCAGGATAGTCACATGAATACGCATGAGGTAGATTTGCATGCAGTGGAGGCAGGACATACAAATCTACGTCATGCATATTCATCGTGACAATCCTGAAAATCAGACCTGTTTATGGCTCTTGAGGATCGGAGTTAGCCATTCCTGGTCTATGTGCTTCCACTTATGACCTTGTTTTAAGCATACTAGAGAAATGTTGTGAAAGTCTTTTAATCTGCAATGGATGAAAAACACAAAGTGAACTCATTTGAAGACTTTCTTATGTGTTCTGATTCTTTTTATGACAACAAAAAATAAAAATGTTTGTTTGGAATTTTGCGGTGATTCTGGTTAAAAAAAACCCCCACAGTGCATAACTGCACACAGCTTTTTAAAAATGATTATTCAGTTGCGATATTTGCCACTAATACAATGACTATTCAGTTATATGAAAATTGTTGAAGTTCTGCTTTTCTTTTTCTTTTGTTCCTCTTTCATGTTTTGTCAGAACACATCTGTTGTACCTCATCTGCAGAGAGAAAGGAAATAGCCAAATTGCGGCTTTCCATTTGAAAAACACTGTCGATGTGGATGAGGGCCTAAAGAGAGGAAGAGCCATGAAGCCACAAGTCGGTTATCATAGCACAATTACAATGCATAGGGGTAAGACAGGAAGCCAGTTTCTGCTGGCCGGGCTGGAAGAAGACAGTCCTTTAATAGCAGCAGCTTTTGCCATTACATTCTTTGAAAGGAATTCTTCCCAGAATAAAAATACAGCAGAGATAATGTGAATACAATTAAAATATACATTGTTAATAATTCACTATGCTGCACAATTATAAAATAAGTTGAAAAGGGTCACTATATTTCCAGAACTGCAATCTAAGCCACCTTGTAAGTGAAGGTAGAATGTACTGTTTAGGCCCCTGGAGATGCAGGGGATTTGTGGAAAGGGGGAAGTGTAGGGAAGGATATGGTTGTGGCGAAAGGGTTCATTTTTTTTTTTCAGACTCCTGTACTTTATTCAGCACTGTTCAGAACCACATTGGACTGGATTGGATCCACAAACATATCTCAACATAGCACTAGTGATTACACAGGCACTTATCTCATGGAGTTAGTATAGTCGTGCATGTTATACATCCGATGCAAAATCACCATGTTCCACATGTAAGCCTCCGGGTCCACATAAACAGATCCGAACACAGCTATTGGAAGGGGATTAGGATATGAAATTCTCTACAGCTGACTATACATTATTTATCAGCAACATTGAGCTGAACATGAAAAGTACACAACAGAGACAAAGATCTAATGTATAGGCATCGGTGCTTACATGATTTTCCTTCCTTTTCTATAGGTCTTGTATTGACCAGCGTGTGCCTTGGGCTTCTGCAGCTGGATCCCAGAATGTTAATGTGCCAGAGGTGGAATTCTATAATCTAGCTGGCTAATAGTTAACAGTTACAGACACAACCACTTATCTAACTCCTTAGGCGAGTAGATTGTTTGGGGGGGGGGGGGGGGGGAGGGCCCTTGATCCCTCCTACCCAGGCACCCTGATCCAGAGCAAATGATAAACCCGCAAATGAAATGATGTTGAAAGCAACAAGTATAGAATTGTGTGTTTTATGGAAAGAGTTTTTGATTGATAGTGTCACTGTGTTACAGTTGATCCTGGAGTGTGTGTTAGTATATGTAACAGGAGCTCCAAATGTGTGTATACTACATATGTGTGTGTGTGTGTGCACGTGTTACAAGAGATCCCACACTTTCTCTCACCCTTTATATTCTACTCCGCCATCCCATAATCTTTTCCCTCCCACTCTCTTGCACCCTCCCCACTCCAGTCTCCCATGCTCTTCCCCCAACACTCTCTCAACACCCCCCCCCCCCCTTCACTGTCTCCCATCTTCCCACTTTACTCTGCCATACACTTGCCCCCTTCTGCTACCATGTGCTGCCTGGCCGCTTACACCTAGCACAGTAGAGAATACGGTTAGGAGTTGGAGAAGAGGCGGCAGGCCAGGTGGCACGTAGCAGCAGCAGGAATGGAAGTACTGCATACGCATGGCTGCAAATCTCTTCTTTTTCTTTGACGGGCAGAGTCTGCTCTGTCTACCAGTTCCACCTTATCTTTGGATTGAGGGGGCCTGGGGAACCACGCCGAACTGTTGCCCTGGTCACTGGTGTGCTTATGCGATTGGTTTGTCTGTCAACACCGCCAGTCCTTGCCTGTAATGTCAGTGTCACAGACAGATGAGTGGGTGGTGGGAGAGAGGATCATGGGGAAAAGGGGTTTAATGTATGTGTGAGTGAGCAAGGGGCTTGGAGGTGAGGGGAGTGTGGGAGGAGATCAGAGAGCATGTGGAGTGTGACTGAATGAGATATCAGAGGGGATGTGGAATGTGAGAGGGGATCAGAGGGGATATGGGGGGTGTGAATGAGGGGACTGAAGGGGGTATGAGGTGTATGCAAGTGAGTAAAAGAAGGGATTAGCATTGGAAGAAGGTGCAAGAGGGGATTTTTTTTAAATTTAAATTTTATTGTGTTTCATTTTCATCACATATTTATTAAGCAAAACATGTAACTACAAAGAAAAACATTAAAGGTAATCACCAACAGTACTTATACAAGAACCATTTCCTAGCCCACGAACACAGTGAGTATATACTAAAATGATTTCTAAATTAAGAAAATTAAAGGAAAGAAGTACATTCATAACTTATTTACCAGCAACAAATAAGCTGCAGTATTTTCTTTAATAAAAGTCTCCAAATGTAGAGGGTTCATAAAAAACAAATCTGTTCTTATAGAAACATAGAAACATAGAAATGACGGCAGAAGAAGACCAAATGGCCCATCTAGTCTGCCCAGCAAGCTTCACACATATTTTCTCTCATACTTATCTGTTTCTCTTAGCTCTTGGTTCTATTTCCCTTCCATCCCCACCTTTAATGTAGAGAGCAGTGATGGAGCTGCATCCAAGTGAAATATCTAGCTTGATTAGTTTGGGGTAGTAGCCGCCGCAATAAGCAAGCTGCACCCATGCTTATTTGTTTTACCCAGACTATGTTATTAGCCCTTATTGGTTGTTTTTCTTCTCCCCTGCCGTTGAAGCAGGGAGCTATGCTGGATATGCGTGACGTATAAGTCTTCTCCCATGCCGTTGAAGCATAGAGCCATGCTGGATGTGCATCGAAAGTTAAGTATCAGGCCCATTTGGTTTGGGGTAGTAACCGCCGTAACAAGCCAGCTACTCCCCGCTTTGTGAGTGCGAACCCTCTTTTCTTCTCCCCTGCCGTTGAAGCAGAGAGCTCTGCTGGATGTGTGAAGTATCAGTTTTTCTTCTCCCCTGCCGTTGAATCAGAGAACTATGCTGTATATGCATTGAAAGTGAAGTATCAGGCTTATTTGATTTGGGGTAGTAACCGCCGTAACAAGCCAGCTACTCCCCTCTTTGTGAGTGTGAATCCTTTTTTCCACATTTCCTCTTGCTGTTGAAGCTTAGAGCGATGTTGGAGTCAAGCCTGTGTATGTTTATTTAATAAGGGTATTGACTCCAGGCAGTAGCCATCATTCTGGCGAGTCACCCACTCTTCATTGGCAGCCTCTTGACTTTATGGATCCACAGTGTTTATCCCACGCCCCTTTGAAGTCCTTCACAGTTCTGGTCTTCACCACATCCTCCGGAAGGGCATTCCAGGCATCCACCACCCTCTCCGTGAAGAAATACTTCCTGACATTGGTTCTGAATCTTCCTCCCTGGAGCTTCAAATCGTGACCCCTGGTTCTGCTGATTTTTTTCCTTAGGAAAAGGTTTGTCGTTGTCTTTTGATCATTAACACCTTTCAAGTATCTGAAAGTCTGTATCATATCACCTCTGCTCCTCCTTTCCTCCAGGGTGTACATATTTAGATTCTTCAATCTCTCCTCGTACGTCATCCGATGAAGATCCTCCACCTTCCTGGTCGCCCTTCTCTGTACCGCCTCCATCTTGTCTTTGTCTTTTTGAAGGTACGGTCTCCAGAACTGAACACAGTACTCCAGGTGAGGCCTCACCAAGGACCTGTACAAGGGAATAATCACTTCCCTTTTCTTACTCGATATTCCTCTCTCTATGCAGCCCAGCATTCTTCTGGCTTTAGCTATCGCCTTGTCGCATTGTTTCGCCGACTTCAGATCATTAGACACCATCACCCCAAGGTCCCTCTCCTGCTCCGTGCACATCAGCCTTTCCCCCCCCATCGAATACAGTTCATTTGGATTTCCACTCCCCATATGCATGACTTTGCACTTCTTGGCATTGAATCTCAGCTGCCATATCTTCGACCACTCTTCCAGTTTCCTTAGATCCCGTCTCATTCTCTCCACTCCTTCCGGCGTGTCCACTCTGTTGCAGATCTTAGTGTCATCCGCAAAAAGACAAACCTTACCTTCTATCCCGTCCGCAATGTCGCTCACAAAGATATTGAACAGGACCGGTCCCAACACCGATCCTTGCGGTACACCACTTAAAACCGCTCTCTCTTCAGAGAAGGTTCCATTTACCATCACACATTGTCTTCTGTCCGTCAACCAATTTGCAATCCAGGTCACCACCTCGGCACTCACTCCCAAGCTTCTCGTTTTATTCACCAGTCTCCTGTGCGGAACCGTATCAAAAGCTTTGCTGAAATCCAAGTATATGATATCGAGCGCTCTTCCTCTATCCAATTCCTTGGTTACCCAGTCAAAAAAGTCAATCAGATTTGTCTGACAGGATCTTCCTCTGGTGAATCCATGCTGCCTCTGGTCCATCAATTCTCCGGACTGTAGATAGTTCACTATTCTCTCTTTCAACAGTGACTCCATTACTTTTCCCACCACTGAAGTGAGGCTAACCGGTCTGTAGTTACCAGCCTCCTCTCTGTTCCCACTCTTGTGAAGCGGGACCACCACCGCTCTTCTCCAATCACTCGGCACCACTCCCGTTTCTAGGGATCTATTGAACAGGTCGCACAGCGGTCCCGCCAGCACATCTCTGAGCTCCCTCAATATCCTTGGATGAATCCCATCAGGCCCCATAGCTTTGTCCACTTTCAGATTCTTTAGCTCTTCCCATACATTATCTACTGTAAATGGATTTTCCTCTGTTCCGCTTCCCTCCAGTTTCTTGTTGTGTAGAGATGGTCCTTCTCCAGGGTCTTCTTTAGTGAACACAGAGCTGAAGTATTCGTTTAATATTTCTGCCATTTCTTCGTCTCCCTCCACACATTGATCATTTCCACCTTTCAATTTCACTATACCACTTTGGACCTTTCTCTTTTCGCTGATGTATCTGAAAAATGTTTTGTCACCATATTTTATCTCCTTGGCAATCCTCTCTTCTGCTTGACTTTTTGCCAACTTGATTAATTTCTTTGTCTCCCTCAGTTGATACAAATATTCTTCTTTGTGCTCCTTCCTTTGGGATCTTTTGTATTTCTTGTATGCAGTTCTTTTAGCTTTAATTTTGTCAGCCACCTCCTTTGAGAACCAGATAGGTTTCATTTTTCTTTTGCTTTTCTTTACATTTCTAACATATAGAGCAGTTGCCTTGGCGATTGCTCCTTTTAGATTGGTCCACTGTTGATCCACATCTCTCTCATTTTCCCATCCATTTAGTTCTTCCTCTAGGTACTTCCCCATTTCCTCAAAGTCTGTGTTTTTGAACTGTAAAACTCTGGTCTTTGTGCTCCTTTTCCATATTCTTTTAGTGATATTAAACCATACCGTTTGATGATCACTGGTGCTGAGGTGGGCGCCCACCTTGACTTCAGAGACGATTTCTCCATTATTGAGCACTAAGTCGAGAATAGTTCCTTCTCTCGTGGGTTCCAATACCATTTGTTTGAACAAAGATACTTGCATGGCATCCAGTATTGCTCTACTGTTTTTAGATTCTGCAGATGGGATTTTCCAGTCTACATCTGGCATATTAAAGTCACCAATGATCACCACTTCCCCTTTCTTACCTATCTTATGGATGTCTTCAACCAGATCTCTGTCCAGCTCTTCCTTTTGGTTTGGAGGCCTGTAAACCACTCCAATATAAATGGATGCTCCATCATCTGTTTTTAGGTCTACCCATAGTGCTTCTTCCTTGCCCCAACTTCCTTGCAGCTCAGATGCTTGGATATTATTTCTGACATAAAGAGCCACACCTCCCCCTTTTCTATCCACTCTGTCCTTCCTTAACAAATTATAGCCTGGTATTGCCGTATCCCAATCATGAGATTCTGTGAACCATGTCTCTGTGATAGCAACGATGTCCAGTTCTGCCTCTGTCATTAGGGCCTGCAGATCTGGGATTTTATTTCCCAAACTATGAGCATTTGTAGTCATAGCTTTCCAGGTACTCTCTTTACGGTTATTGCTTTTCCTGTACTCCTTATGAGACTTTAGTTGAGATTTGTTATTCACTTTACTCGTTCCTTTTGCAGTTGTGCCATTGATGACAGAGTTATCCATCTCAATGTTTTTCTCTAGAATTTCTTCAGTTAATATAGGGAGGGCTTTATGTTCTTGTTGCATTTGATACTGTGTGTGTCTCCTTGTTACAGGTCTAATTCTACCAGAGCCCACTGTGATCCTGTTTTTTAATGATTTACTTGATGAACTGATTGAGTGGGGGGGTATACTTGTTGGCTTCCCATCTGTCAAGAATGGGTGACTGTGGGACACATGTGTTATCCTACCTGAGTCTACTGTATTTCTTTTTCTTGACTCCTGGTTATTCTTTGGTGTTGGGGAATTATTTTCTGAGTAATGCAATATGGGTGTAATTCTTTTAATTGAAGCTAATTGAGCTTTAACCTCAGTCAGCTCCGTTTTCAAAGAAGAGAGCTGTGCACAGATCGGGCAAGCTCCAAGTCTCCAGATGCTTTCCCTCAGAATAAAGGCTCTACAACAGTTGCATTGGATAGTTCTCATATTGGTTAAGTTTTGGATTGGTATGTCCTTAGCTGTTAACTTACTAATTGATCTTGTTGCTAATGCTAATTTAGACAGTCTATATTAGTAATCTAATCCCAGGGGTGGGTGGGTAGAGGGGTAGAGTGGGAGGGAAACAGTTGAACCTGGGACAAGCAGGACACTTTCTGGAACTTTATTAGTCCTTTAGCTATTAAAGGACCCCCTCAGCACTTCTGTGCCAATATTAACCAGATTATTAAAGAACAGCTATACAATAATAGAAAAGCAGGTATACTGGATCTTAAAAATAACAGTTTGCAAGCAACAATTACAATTATTGTATAATAACAGACCTAGAGAAAGGTATAAAACACAGAAGTTCTACTGCTCAGAGAGCCCAGATTTTAGTGCAGCACAAAGCAATTAGAAGAATAGTGAAAGAAAACAAGCAGGGTTTTTTTTTGGTTTTTTTCTTTTTTCCCTCAGAAGAGCACCCCAGAAAATTAAGAGTCTTTTATCCCCCAGAAGAAATTTAAGAGTCTTATCTGCACAGGAACAGAAGAAGGAACCTCTCTGGGACTGCGAGACATTTACACAGATACTTGCGATAAAAAGAAGTTCCAATTTCCTAAATCTTTTGCTTTAACTGCAAAAAATGTTTACGATGACACTGTGTAGGCCTCGATACATCTGGAAAAACATTTAAAGGTAGATTTTATAAATTTACGCACGCGCGTACTTTTGTTCGTGCACCAGGCGCGAACAAAAGTACGCTGGATTTTATAAGATACGCGTGGCTACGCGCATATCTTATAAAATCCGGAGTTGGCGCGCGCAAGGGGGTGCACATTTGTGCAACCTGCACGCGCCGAGCCCGGCGCGCGCTGCCTGTTCCTCCCACCTCCCCTCACCTTCCCCTACCTAAACCCTCCCCCCTACATTTGTTGGTAGATTTACGCCTACTGGAAGCAGGCGTAAATCTGCACATGCCAGCGGGCTGCTGGCGCGCCATCACCCAACCCGGGGGCTGGTCCGGAGGCCTCGACCACACCCCCAGGCCGGCACCATGCCCCCAGACCCGTCCCCTCCCGTCCCTTTTACAAAGCCCCGGGACTTACGCGTGTCCCGGGGCTATGCGCGCGCCGGCGGCCTATGCAAAATAGGCGCGCCGGTGCGCGAGTGCCCTGCGCGCGTAAATCCGGCCGGATTTACGCACGCAGGGCTTTTAAAATCCGGCTCTTAGTTTCTAACCACAAAACATTTCTTTATATTGACAATATTTACAAAATACCATCTCATTATCCTGCTCTAGGCAAAAGAACACCAGTAGAGTAGCTCCAACTAGAATAATATCAGTAGAAGACTCTAAAAAGCTTGAAAGAGAAGGGCTTAATACGTTTAGAGAATCTAAGGGCACCTTCTTCAGGAATATAAAATATCCTAGATAAAGCAGGATATTTATCCCCTGGGAAAAATAAAACTTCCTTTAGATATTTTTTTAAATAGCTCATATGATGATGATAATGTAGTCATTGGCAAGTTTAAGAATCTTAAATTCTTCCCCCTCATCCAGTTTTCAAGGTTCTCCAGATGGTTGTGCATCATTAAGTTATTCTTAATGTGTGCTGCCCCAGTTGACTGTAAAGAGACTAACTGAGAATTTACATTAACTAGGGAATCTTGTTCATGCAGTTTGGCCCTTGTGTCTACAGTAAATTTACTCAACTGCACAATTGTGCTAGACATAGACTTCTCAACTTTATTAATAACTTGCCAGATATCCTTCAAGGAAATATCTGAGGGTTCCTCCCCCTCCATATTACAACTAGGCATTGACAAAACTTCAGGCAGTGGAGCTCTTGATGTAATTGAGATAACCTCTGCTCCTTCAACAGGGGCTATTAAAGTTCAGACTTGTGAAGTAGAAAACATCAAAGGAAAAGGAGGGGGAGGAGAACTGACATCTACAACATTCAAAGGACCAGTAGGTTCTACAGATGCAGTTAATGCTACTAGATGGCAAAACATCTAGTGAGGAGGATGAGACTTAAAGAGACTCCTGAAGATAATGAAGCCTCAATTTCTCTATCCATATGCAGGGAATCTATCAGTTGCCGTAGATGGTCCCTGGATTGGAGCTGGCGAAGATGTAACAATTTTACCTTTTCTCTTTTGCCCCATCTGGTCCGTTCTTTATCAGCCACAAAACAGTGGAGCAAAAAAATTCCAAAGGGGCATGCCCCTTTGGCACGTGGCTTTGGCAGCATGCTGGCAGCTGCGCACCATTGCCTCAATGAATTTGAGGCTCCAGGGAAGCACTGACAGTTGACAAGCATGCCAACACACCAATGGGGAGAGAGGAAGGTGGGCGTCACAGCCCCAATCTCACTGATACTTCCAAAGTTCAATCACCTCCATGGAAAAGCTGCTGCCTCAATGAATTTGAGGCTCCAGGCAGGCACCGACAGATGACAGGCATGGCAACACATTAATGAGGAGAGAGGAAAGTGGGCATCACAGCCCTGATCTCAACAGCACTTCCAAAGTTTAATCACCTCCCCCCCCCACCACAAGAGGGGATCCTTTATCTCCCATTCCCTCATCCAGGATCACCCTTTTCCTCACCCTCTATTCACAATCCCCCTTCACTTTTGCCCCCTCATTATCCAATTCTCCTTCCCTTTGCTCCCTAATTCCCTCTCTCCCTGACTCCCTTACCCTCTCTTTCTGCATTCCTCAGATCCTCTCCCCTACACCTATCTATCCTCTCCTCTTCCCAGCACTGGACACTAACATCCCTTTCACCTAGAAAAGAAAACAAGAAAAAGCAAGACAAACAAGAAAAATCAGAAAATAACTTCTGTTTTTATAAATAGTAAAATAAGAATATACATTGTTTATACAGCACTTCTTATAGGTGTAGCTATGAAGGCAGGGGTGGGTTTATTCCATGCAAAAGCCTAACAAACTCTGGTGTGGATTATCTGAAAGGGTATGGGGAGGGGGGAGGATAGACCTCCAAGGCCCAAGGTGTAGTGTAAGTCTCTGTCTCTGGCATGTAAGCTCAAACTCTGTATCTCTGTAACTTCTCAGTGCCATTAAACAAGCAGGACACATATGGGGTGCTTCAAAAATTAATTGGTGCCCAATGCATTTTCTTTTTGTCACATCCATAATCGCAGTAATAAACCAAGTCCAAATTGATCTATGTCTGTGGTCCCTTTGTCCTTTCGCAGGGGTCCTCTTTCTTCCTTGGGAATATAGGCTGCCCTGAGTACACTGGATAGGGATGTGCAGACCAAACATATTTGCTTTGGTTCGCACATTCTTTTCCTTGGAGCCTATATTCTTTTCATTTGTTTCAAAACAAAAAATATTTCATTTATTTGTTCCATTTGTTTCATTTGTTTTCCATTAAAACATATGGGAGAATTATTACAGTTTATAATGGGCTCTAGAAGAGTGAATTTTATATCAATTGTAATGACACTTGGGAGAAGAAATCATCAAAAGGGGGAAAGAGTTGCACGGTACTTTAGGAAATGGCAAAGTGGCATCAAAAAAGTGGCATAAAGTAGCCTAAGGCTCTGCAAAGGGTTACGAGGATTACGGGATTGGCAGGAGTCCTCTAATGCAATGTAAATGAAGCAAAGGAGCAGTAAGAGGAGGAAGAACACCACAAGGTTTAGAAAGAGGATGGCTGCCCAACAATAGTGTCATGAACAGCTGATAGCATCACGAGAGGAAAAGTGGCATCAAAAGTGGCATCAGGATCCTCAGGCAACATGAAGGGGGAACGAAGCAGAAAATGTAGCACAAAAAAATCCCAAGGTACAGATATAGGGACCAAGAATCAGAAAGAGTGATATCAAGATAAAGAATTCAAAAGCATGGGAGAGGTGCACAGCAGAACCCCAGATTGGCAAGTAGTCCTCAAAGTGTAAGAGCTGGAGTACATCAGGAAGCTACAGGCAGAAATAAGTTAAGAATATAAAGGTGTAAAATCTGCGCATGGCAGCAAGGCTGAACGGCAGAAGGATATGAAGGTGAAGGATGAGTGGCATGGGAAATACCAGTCATTCCCATTGGATCACACAGACAACCCTAGAGAGGGTGGATGACTCTTCCTGTCAAAGTTTGACTGCATCAGGACAATCCACCAGTCCAGAAGGATATTTTTGTATCACGGAATAAGCCACACAAGTCATAGCTAGGTAGTAGGTAGGTACCCAAATGTACAGTACATAGTAACTACTAGTGAGCCAGGTCTCACCAGTGTGCTGTCAGATAGAGGAAGGAGAGTGAGGCGTTTGTGGATGTCCATATGTCACTTGTGAAACAGACACTGCCCTCCTGTGCCTTCACTAGCAGCACCTGCACTCGGCTACAACAATGTTTGTACAAATCAGGGATGACCTTTCTGCTGAAAGTGGTCCTGGAGGGCACTTTATAGTCTGGCACTAAAAGCTAGAGCAAACACCTGAGACCCACAATCTCAATGACCTACACGGGTTGATTGTCTAAAGCGATCATCTTACCGTGTGACAGTGCCAAACACCACCCCATTTCCTTCACTGTGGGCTATCGCTTCTTAGCTATAGTTGGGTACTGCTGCTGCCAGCCTGCCACCTGACTAGTAGAAGGAACAGAAGTCTTGGAAGGAGCTTGAGGAACACTCGACCCCTTTTCAAAGACTAGTGTCCTGTGTCTTGCAGAAGGGGCCCCCCAACTACTACTACTACTACCATCCCCAGGTGCATATTGAAGGGGGATGCTGCTATTTCAGGTGATGCTCCATTTCAGCACTGCTTAAGTGGCTCAGTTGCTTCCCTCGGCTGATGTCCTTTGCGCAATAGTTACAAAGTGCAAAGCGTGGGTCCTCCCTCATTTGAAAATGGCTCCAAATTTATTTTGTGGTCCCTTGCCTTTGTCTGCATCCTTTGGAGTGGATAGTGCTGCTGGCAGTGAAGTGGGTGGTCACAGATGGAGCCTGAGGAACTGCAGAAGAGGATTCACTCATCCTCTGTTCCTGCACTGTCAGTGTGGTCTTCTTTCCCCCACTAACATGTCTTCCTGCCTCTCTCTCTTCTGTCAGTGAAGTGGAAGCTAGCACAGTACTGACTAAACCACCTAATACAGGGTCTTCAGCTAATGCCTCTCCCATCTCTGCTTCAGGAAATCCTTTGAAGGGAGATTTATCAAGCTCTGAATCAGAAGAGGATGACAAAACTGATCTTATAGCCTCTGCTTGTTACGCGGAGTGGTGGACTCCTGGACCGAGACGAGGTTGGTGCCACCTATAGAAGAGGGGCTCCTCCTATAGGTCCTCGTCATCAGGAGACGGATGCAGGTGGTGGAGACCCAACCAGAATTTCATCTATACCAGCCCTCGTTCCCTGCAGGTTGAACCCTTGGGTGCCGGGGCCGGCAGGACTTAGGAGCGGGTCTCCGGACAAAGACAATCATGAAGCAGAAGGCAGAAGCGAGGTCAGACGTACCAGGGGTCGGGGCCGGAAGTGAGCAGAATAATCCAGGAGCGGGCTAGAGGTGAGGGCAGGCGGCTAGAAGAAGAGACGGTGAGCGGGCAAGTGGTCAGGGCAGGTGGCAGACAACGCAGAATCCAGGGATGGGGGCGAGCTAAGAACCAGAAGAGCAAGCCGAGGGGACGAGGAGCTGGAACAGGGACAGGAGCACACAGAGCAGGATCAGGAACACACGGAGCAGGATCAGGAACACACGGAGCAACCAGCAGCTCTGAGCAGAGTGGGACCTGTTGCTGAGGCAGGGAAGGAGCGGTAAGGTTGGCCTTAAATAGGGTCCTTAGCCCGCGTCATCAGATAGGGACACCAGCAGCCTCCCAAGTGCTGGCCCTTTAAGCTGGGTAAAGGCATGCGTGGACCTAGACGGCCCAGCAGGGAAGATGGTGGTGTCAGCATTAAGCACAGCGGCGGCGGCTCCCTGCCACAAAGGCAAGCCCTGGAGCTGTCAGGGAGGAGTAGCCTGCGCTGAGTGAGTCCTGTGGCGGCAGATGGAATGGGGAAACGGCCGCAGAGTTATGCGGTTGGCAGCCACAACAGTACCCCCTCCTCTACGTCCCCTTTCATAAGGTTTGGGTTTCCGGGGATGCACACTGTAGAAATGTTTGAGCAGATCCTTATCTAGGATATTGGAAGCGGGTTCCCAGGTGTTCTGCTTGGGGCCGAAGCCCTGCCAGGAAATCAGGTATTCCCATTTCTTGTGCCGTCGTCTGACATCCAGGATTTCCTTTACCTGACAGATCTGATCTTCGTCAGATGATAGTTTTGGGGGTTTCGGGGGCTTCCGGCGAAGCCATGACAGGACCAGAGGCCTAAGCAAGGAGACATGAAAGCTGTTATGAATCTTCAATGATGAAGGTAGTCGAAGCTGGTAGGTAACAGGTCCGATGCACTTCATGATTGTGAAAGGCCTGATATAGTGGGGAGCCAATTTCATGAGCCCTGAGCCTGATGTGGTAGGTGCTGAGCCACACTTTCCCTCCCGAGTTCAATAGCGGCACTGCCCGTCTGTGTCTGTTTGTCATTTCTTTTGCCTTACGAGCTGCTTCCTGGATAATTTCCTGGGTTTGGGCCCAAAGCTCCTGGAGGGTCTGGATAGTCAGCTGAGCTGCAGGGGAAGTGGTATCGGTGTTGGAGGAGTGGGGTTTTTTCCGTACACTATGAAGAAGGGCGAAGTCCCTGTGGCTGAGTTGAGATGAGCGTTATGTGAAAACTCGGCCCTGGGGAGGTTGGGAGGCCCAGTCATCCTGACGATGGTTAACAAAGGAACGGAGGAATGTTTTTAGGGTGCGATTAGTTCACTCCACTTGGCCATTCACCTGAGGATGGTATGCAGTAGTGAAATTCAGCTGAATGTTGACTTTACGGCATAATGAGTGCCAGAATTTAGCGGTGAATTGCACTCCTCGATCCGAAGTAATATGCTGGGGAAGACCGTGCAGCTGGAATATGTGAGTGGTGAAGAGGCTGGCCAGTTTGGGGGCTGAAAAGAGGCTGGGAAGAGCAGTGAAGTGGGCCATCTTCAAAAAGCGGTCAATAACGACCCAAAATTCACGGCAGCCACTTGAAAGAGGGAGGTCCACCACAAAATCAGTGGACAGATGGGCCCATGGTTCCTTGGGGGCTGGCAGCAGCTGTAAGAGCACCCAAGGTCATCCGGTCATCAGCTTTTGCTGGGCACAGACTGGACATGAGTCCACATAGGCTTTCACATCTTTTTCCACCCATGGCTGCCAATAGTATCATTGTAGTAATTCTAAAGTCCTAGCTCTTCCTGGGTGACCTGCCATATGTGAATCATGGGCCCATTCCAGAACTTTCTGGCGATGGTGCAATGGGACTACGGTTTTCCCGGGAGGCATTGGCAGAGTTGCGGCCAGCAATATCTGTGCTGGGTCAATAATGTAACCCAGGTAGTCGCTATCTTTGGAGTCAAAGGCCCGTGAAAGTGCATCTGCTCTAGCATTCTTGGAAGCAGGGAAGTAGCAAAGGATGAAACCAAAATGGCTGAAAAATAAAGACCAGCGGGCCTGGTGAGTGTTTAGACGATGAGAGTGATGAAGGTATTCCGAGTTTTTGTGATCACTGTTGCCACTCCTCAAATGCCAGCTTGATCACCAGCAGCTCTTTGTCCCCGATGCCATAGTTCCTCTCAGCTGGGGAGAATTTCCGGGAGAAGAAGGAGCAGGGCCGTAGGGTTCCTTTGTTAGAATACTGGCTTCGTACCGCCCCTATCGCTGTAGCAGAAGTGTCTACCTCCAGGATAAAAGGCCTTGATGGATCTGGATGACACAGGCAAGTGTCTTGTAAAAAGGCCTGCTTAACATCATTAAATGCTGTTACTGCTTCAGGGGGCCATTTCTTGGGATTGTCCACTTTCTTAGTGAGGGCGGTAAGAGGAGCGACTAGACAAGAGTAGTGTGGAATGAAGTGTCTGTAAAAGTTTGCAAATCCCAGGAAGTGTTGCAGGGCCTGTAGACTGGATGGTTAGGGCCACCTTTGAATGCATGAAAGCTTCTCTGGGCGCATGTGGAATCCTGAATAGGAGATAATATACCCCAGGAAGGGGAGTGATTCGCACTCAAAAAGACATTTCTCAAGTTTAGTGTATAATTTATGATTTCATAGTTGTTGGAGTACTCGCCTGATGTCCCACCGATGAGAGGGGAGATCCTTGGTGTAGATAAGAACGTCGTCGAGGTACATGACCACGCTTGTATGCAACAAATCCCTGAAGACCTCGATCATCATGTGCTGGAACACTGCGGGGGCATTGCAGAGGCCAAAGGGCATGACCAGATATTCATAGTGGCCATCTCTGGTGTTGAACGCGGTCTTTCACTCGTCCCCGGGTTGGATTCAGACCAGGTTGTACGCCCCCCCCCCCCCCCCCCCCCCCCCCCCCCCCGCAGGTCCAACTTAGTAAAGACCTTAGCTCCTGGCAGTCTATCCAGAAGCTCTGGGATAAGAGGTAGAGGGTACCGATCCTTTTTGGTAATGACATTTAGACCCAGATAGTCGATGCAGGGTCTTAGAGTGCCGTCTTTCTTGGCCATGAAGAAGAACCCGCTGGGGAAGTAGATGGCCAGATGAAGCCTCTCTCTAAATTCTCCTAAATGTAGTGCGACATGGCCTCAGTTTCCGGGAGAGACAGCAGGTGCACCCGGCCCTGGGTGGCGTGGTACCCGGGAAGAGGTCGATAGCACAGTCAAATGGAACATTTAATATACCCAAATTCAGGGCGTTCAGCAGTGAGCACAATGTCCCGAAAAACGAAAGCAGTACTTAGCTTGTATGTCCAATGTAAGAATGATCCTGACAAGGACCCTGACAAGGATCCATGTTTCGAAAATAATCTGCTTCAGAGGGCTTTTAGTGTGCATGAAAACAAAGCACTCTCACTGCTAGGTTACGGCAGGATTCTGCTGCAATCCAGTTGCTGCAGGATTCTCTCACCATCCTTTGCTTGAGAAAACATTTACATTACCTACTTCCCATTGCCCCAATTGTAACCTGAAAAGGAACAAAGCTGATTAGTCAGATGACATCTACTCTTTCCTTTAAAGAAGTCCAGTCCAACTTTCATCTTCAGAACATATTTCCACCTGAAACATAAACCCTCTATTCCTGAAACATAAAGAAAACCCTTCATTTTGTAGCAGATGATCTCTACATCCAATGAGCACAAAGAATTTAATTTCATCTAGAAATCCATTTAGGCTTTACCATGATCATTACTCCACTGGACACACCTGTGACTGAGAGGTGCACAATATAATACCACCACACTATACATACACTTTATACATCTTCAGAAACTCCACAGTTCAGTGGGACTATCACTTCAGACTCTTCATATCTTCTCACTTCCAAAACTGATAGCTTCCATATGCCTACTAATCCAATATGAAAAGGTTAGAAAGAGATAAAAAAAATAAGGCAACTAGTTTATCTGTAGTGGAAATATTTATTAGAACCAGTTAAAGTCACCTCAATGTCCATGCACCTGAAATATAATAAAAGGTTATAAATATATACACTTCAATATGAGACTGAGAAAGCCAGAAAACATTTTATGGAGGGTTATTATTATTTTTATAGTTTTCCCTTCAAATGTTTTCCCCAAATCACAAATAACTCCCTTCAAACAGGTAGAATCATTTCTATAGCCAACGTTTTGATAAATCAAAACAATATATCAGTAATGATTAATATATTTCTTTAAAGCAGTAACTGAAAGTACAGATGCATGGTATAATGTCCCAGATATTTGGTAAGCATTTGCCCAGTCCAGTAGTTGAAAACTCAATAAACTTTAATTAAGTATCCCTTGTGCAGGACCCTTAGATCTTCATGGCTCTGCTCTGCAATGCAGGGATCTTAAATAGTCTCTTTGTTATAGCACCTTGAGATGTTCTTTCTGTATCTTCATTGGTCGCAGTGGTCTCCTTTACTTGAGACCTGCAAATAATCAGAGGGAAACACAGCATAGCAACACAGCACAAAGTTTTGCTTTTGAATTCCATTCCTTAATGTAGGAACAGGCATTAATAAGACAGGTAGTGTCTGGGCTGCAGCTTCTTCACCAGTGCACTATCTAGAAGGAACTTTCTTCATATTTATAATGACGGCACCCTCCTGGCAGGACATACATCACATAATGTTTGTGCACGTTATGGCCTATTTTCATCTGTTCCAGACGGCATTACACAGTTTGTTAGAACATAGGATGGATTCTGGTATATTCTTTATATATTTTGTCTTGGAGTATTTTTATCTCAATATGCTCTCGCACCCATTCATTGTGTCAACGCTCCACATAGTCCATTATATTTTGTGGAACATAGGCTTAGTGGGCACCGAATATTTACCTCACTCTCCTCCTTGCCACCCATTTGGCTTGGGCTGGCTGGGTGAGAGTTTCACCACTAGAAGGGTTTCCCAGGTTGACCCAGTAGCCATCATTCCAGGTCTTAGGGATGGGTACATGATGATAACTCAGGTAATGATGATAACTCAGTCCAAACTTCAGGGCCAGGCGATCCAGGAACAATATTTCCTCAGCCTGACACAGGGGAAAAAGCACTTTGGGAGGCTCGACTCCCACTCCCCTCTCTGAATCCAGATGAGGACAAACTTCTCCCAGGCTCTTTAGCCAAGCCCAGTTATTCTTGTAGATTGTTTGGTTTTGGAGGGAATAATGAGAGGTCTTTTCTCATATAGCCCTCATCCTCTAGAACTTTGTCGACAGGGAAGTAAAGCTGACTGTGTTTCCAGAGCCTCATGCCATTTTTCTATGGCATTGACCTCATTGAGGGTAGCTGAGTGAAATGGCTTGGCTACTTGTTGCTCTTATACCTCACATAGCACACTATGGCCCCACCTGATGCAGCATGGCATTGCTATGGTGGGCAGTGACTTCCTACCTCTCTGGCTATAGGGGCATCTTGGCTGGCCATGGAGATGTCTGATGATTGTGGTGACAGGGCCTGCACCTCTTGTTCCAAAGGTGGTACATGTTTAGGTGGGCATGGCCCAGCAGAAAACTCCACCGAAATTCCAACAGTAAGGGACCCTACCTCTAAAAGAACTGGTTGAGTGGCACTGTGGGAAGCCGGGGAAAAAAAAAGAGGTGGCATCTTTAGGACTGTGCACTAATATGTATCTCGGCCTCGGGAGACTTGAGTCCAATTTACTAGGCCCACTCTCGCTTCTGGATGAAGTAGAAGGTTGATTTTTCCAAGCGAATTGTAACAATTCTGGTTCCCCCACAGCAGAGAAATTTCCATCTATTAGGGAAAACGGAGACATAGACAACAGGATGATGACAGCTGGTCCGTCTGTTCCAGTTAGGCTAAGCACTCCAGAGTTGCCCCTTAATATCTCTTGAAGGTCCTTCCTTATCCTTGACTACATGCTCCCACTTATGGATATCTACTATTGCCGCTATCTATTCAAGTCACTATCTGGTGAACGGCCACCATGCACACAGCTAGGGGAAGGAGGGGAGGGAGGGGAGGAGGTTGGGGGTTTTTACTAGGGAACATAAGTTAATGATTCATACTCATGATTACTATCCCTGGTTGATCTTACTGGTTTGGTATTTCTTTACGATTGTGTTGTGCATTGATAAAACTAAGCTCACAGACTCTGTGACTAGGTGCTCCCTCTCTTTTCTGTTGTTGTAATGGGAGTCATAGCAAATTGTAACCATGTTTAACCTAGTATTGTTTTGTATGTTCCCCAAAAACCTCAATAAACATAATAACAAAAAAAAAAATAAAATATATATATATATATATATATCTCTAGAAGGTCACAGCCTTCTTCATAGGTTTACTCAGCTTAGTTTACATTCACTGTCTGTGGAGTCTTTACTGCAATGAGCACTTAAAATCCATCATTTAAAAACCTTTATTTCTGCAACCACTAAACTTTCCAGTGGTACATCTCTTATAACTGCAAGCAGTTAATACATTTGTTATATGGAGGTTTTTATTTTATCATAAACGTACATATAAGAGAGTTTACCAAACTTTATTTGTCAAATACTTCTAGAACATACCATAAAATGTGTCATGACAATTTCACTCTACCCTTCCCTTCATTCACTCATACTCCCACTCATACCATTAAAAACTACTGCAAACCTATAATTGAACACTCCAATTGGTTTAACATATGTTTTCCAACATCTACATACATGTATCTCTAACTATTATTTCCCTATGGCTTGGGTGCCATTTACAACTCCTCACATATACATGTATGTGCTTGTATCCCTATGGCTTATATGCCATTTACAACGCTTCACATAAATATTCATATGTTTGCACTATTATCAAAATTGACTTTTTCTTTAGTTGTCAGTTGAATAGCAAAAATATTAATAATGAATGCTGGATTATTCCCATCTCTTATATGGTTCATATATAAACTCCAACTTGCCCCATGTTGTAAACTTCTCTCTCCTCCTGGCTCTTCACCTATTTTTCTCTGCGTGGCCTTAAGTCACCTCTTCAAATACCTCAACATAGGCACGACATCACTTCATGATTTAATGCCACGAAGAGAAAAATAAGTGAAGAGCCAGGAGGAGAGAGAAGTTTACAACATGGGGCAAATTAGAGTTGATATATGAACCATATCCTGTATAAGAAATGGGAATAATCCAGCACTCATTATTAATATTTTTGCTATACAACTGACAACTAAAGAAAAAGTCAATTTTGATAATAGTGCAAACATATGAATATTTATGTGAAGCGTTGTAAATGGCATATAAGCCATAGGGATATAAGCACATACATGTATATGTGAGGTGTTGTAAATGGCACCCAAGCCATAGGGAAATAATAGTTAGAGATACATGTATGTAGATGTTGGAAAACATATGTTAAACCAATTGGAGTGTTCAATTATAGGTTTGCAGTAGTTTTTAATGGTATGAGTGGGAGTATGAGTGAATGACAGGAAGGGTAGAGTGAAATTGTCATGACACATTTTATGGTATGTTCTAGAAGTATTTGACAAATAAAGTTTGGTAAACTCTCTTATATGTACGTTTATGTTAGAATATTATTGAGAGTGTGAGTTATATCACCCATACTGTTTACCTGATTGAGTTTATATTTTATAACAGAATATGAATGCTGTAACAATAACTACAATAGATTTGTTTTGGGGGATGAGAAGATGAAGGATTTTAGTTTGTTATAGGAAAATATTGGGATGTCTTACAGCAAGAAGCTATTTTCTATCATGCTATCAGTGCTCAGAGGTACAAGCTGTAAGGTAACTTGCATAACATTTGCAGTTGAGTTTAATTATAAGAATTTAAGTAAAGTTGAGATTAGGCAATGTTTAGGATAATTACTAGGATATCTTTTAACAAAATGCATCACATAGTAAAACTGCTAGAAAAGCAATAGTGCCATCATGTGGTATCGAGGGGCTAATTCAGTTCAGCCACACTAAGTTCCGTTGACCATAATAACATGAAATTGATTTCAAGCTGGATCTAAAGGCATTGTGGAGGGCAATAATCAAAGAATAGGCAGTGTTTTACCCATGGAAATGAGCTTTTTTTTATTATCTCCCACTCTGTCTGTGCGTGTTTCTCAAGAAGTATACTTTAATCCTCTCCCCTCCCTCCCTTTCCCTGCCCTGGGACCGCTTCTGAGTAAAACTAGAATAATAAAAACTAGCTATATAAACTACATGCTTAGTTTTGGGGTGGAAAATTACCCACAGAAAAAGTAGGCAGCTAGTTTTTACTCAGCCAATAAGCATAGCTACCAGTGTAGTTTTGCTCTGATTATTGGTCTGAATCCCACAGGTAAAAGTACCCTCAGAGTTTGCACTAAAGGCACCTCATTCTGATTATTTACCCCTATAAGAGCAGGGACATCTCAAGAAAGAAGTAATTGGATGGAGTAATATCTGAAAGGGTGATGGATTAGGTATTGAGGTGGGGGGGGGGGGGGGCAAATCGAATCAACTTGTGCATGCACTCTGTCCACCCTGCAATGCAGCCCGCTGTCTCTCCTGCAGGCAGCGCGGGCCCTTGCCCTGCTGCACCACTGCCACAAGTGTCACAGTAAAGGATTTTGAAGCCTGGGACAAGCTGTCAGCTTGATGGCCTGTTTCATCATCTCCTCTTTGAATCCTTCCTGCCCCTTATCAGCTTTTTGTAATTCCACCCTGCAGCTCTGTCTCTCTCTCTCTTTCTCCTAGTGAGTTTCAAGGGTGCTGGTTTCCTCCTGCTCTCAGAGGTTGGTCTGGGTCACCTACTTTATCTTCCTTCTGTTCTTGCATGTCCCTTTCTCCCTTTTACCCTCTTTACCAGAGCTACATTTCCTACTCCTTATCATCTCACTCTGTTCTCGGCCTGCTCCCAGCTCATCTCTGCCTAGGATTGCCACTTATCCTGAGTTGCTGGCCTGGAGAAATTTTGGAAGAATACCAGAATTTGACCTTTCATTGTCCAGGCTATGCAGTAGCACCAGAAGGCATGGGCATAAATCTTGGCGAGAGTCTGGGCCTTTGCTAAACAGTGCTGGGGAAATCAGAGCTAAGGTCTGGGCCAAGAGCTGAAGCCGGTCCCTTCTTGCTCTGTGCAGTGAAATTTGGGGAATCAGGAGACACAATGATGTGACATCCTTTGCCAAAACAGAAGGAATAAACCACTCATTAAAAAATAATAATTTAAACTTTCCATAAGTCACAATCTGAAATTGTAACTGGAAAATAAATGCTTTCTATCTAAAATCTTTCTTCATCACATCGCTTCCCCCTTCCCTTTACTCTCAGATTGTCTGCCCCCTGCTTTTCCTTTTTCCAAAACTCCTTACCTTCCATCTGTCTCCTTTCCACATCACATCTCTCTGCCTCTCTTGTGTGCTTCTTGCCTCCTCCTCTCTCAATATCTTACCATTTTCTTATTCCAGTCTCCCACTGTGACTGCCTCACCTCTCCCCTGGCTTTCTATCTCCCCTTGTCTCTTCTCCTCAGCCCCCAAAAGATGTCTCCCTTCCCTCTTCCCGCTCCTCCACAGACACCTTCTTTCCCTTTCCTCTGTCTCCCTATAAACACACAGGATGCCATGTCTCTCCACCCCCCCTTCTCTATTCCGTTGGTCTATCAGCTCCCAACTCCTTCTCTACCACTAGACCACCCCTATCCAGAGTACGGCCTGAGGGAGCTGCTGCATGCTCCTCACTTTCTCATGGTCACTAGAATATGACAAGTAACAACAGAAGGAACTGTATGAGGGACGGAGGTGCAGAGCATGCACTTTGCTCCTTCAGCACCTGACAGGGGGCTGAGATGCAGTGTTTACTCTCTCTCCCTGCAGCTACTGCGGGACTTACTTCTTAGACTTCTGGCATTAGCATACAAACATTTCAAAGTTTGCTTTTTGTTTGTATTTTCATTCTCCTTTTTAATTGATAGAGATAAGTTAGAATTTTTTAGCTCAGGTGAGTTTTTAGTTACAGGCACTTGGACTACTTTTCTTATTATTGGAACCTCACTGTCTGGATGCCCTAATTCTAATGCATCATTAGTATCCTTTAAAGGTACCTCCCTCCAAACCATGCGCTGCTGAACGACTGTCGGCTTTCCCCTTTGTTCTAGTTTAAAAGCTGCTCTATCTCCTTTTTAAAGGTTAGCGCCAGCAGTCTGGTTCCACCCTGGTTAAGGTGGAGCCCAACCCTTCGGAAGAGACTCCCCCTTCCCCAAAAGGTTCCCCAGTTCCTTACAAAACTGAATACAAACAGTCTAACTTCAGTTAGTCAGCCAGAGTGACTCACTATTCTCTTGATTAACAAATGTTGGTACTTAATCAAACCAAATCACACTACCTTAACACCTTTCCAAGGTGAGTGCTGAACTTTTCAGCCTTTTTACTTAGGTATACACTGCTCCTAGCTTATTTCTAACTTCTGGCTACTTTTTTTTTTAAATATACAAACACTCTAACTTCTGCTGCCTTACAGACTATTAAAAATAAATACACTAACTACTGCTTATTAGCTGCCTTACTGAGTGACTATTTAAAAATGCAAACAGTCTAACTTTCAGTTTATTCCCTGCCTGACTATTAAAAGCACAAACACACACAAACAACTAAATAATATTCCCAAATAAATTTTCCCAAGCAAAACTTACTGATTCCTTTCAGGCACCAGCAAGATGATCCTCTCCTCTCAGTGCTCCCACTGGACTGGTTCATCAATGACTGGTTCATGCAGCAGTTGGTCAAGGAACCGACAAGAAGGGGAACTATAATAGATCTTAGTGAAATGCAGGGCCTGGTGTAAGAAATAAAAGTGATGGATCCGTTTGGCAACAGTGACCATAATGTCATAAAGTCTGACATTATCATTGAAGGGTGAATACTAAGGGAAAACTACTGCAGCAGCATTTAACTATAAATAGGGTGATTATGATAAAATGAGGAAATGTGTTAGAAAAAAACTGAAAGATGCAATCCACAAGGTTAAAAACTTGCAGGAGGCATGGATGCTGTTTAAAATGATTATCCTTGATGCCCAGACAAAATGTATTTCATGCATTAAAAGAGGTCAAAAGAAAACCAAACAACTACCAGTGTGGTTTAATAGTGAGGTGAAAGAGGCAATTAAAGCCAAAAAGCATTATTAGAAAAATGGAAAGCAAACCCAAATGAGGAAAATAGGGAAGAGCATAAGCTCTGGCAAATTAGATATAAAGAATAACTAAGCAGGCTAAGAGAATTTGAAAAGAAACTTGTCATGGTGGTAAAAACAAGTAACAGAAACTTTCTAAAGTACATTAAAGCAAAAACACTCTGAGGGAGTCAGCTGGGCCACTAGGTGATAAAGGGGTGATCAGGGAGGTCAATGAAATAGCATAAAAACTAAACTATATTATTTGCTTCTGTCTTTACTGAGAAGGATGTTGAACTCATACCCACACTAGAAGCATTTTTTGTTGGTGATGACTCTGACGACTAGATGTAATCACTGTGAAACTGGAGAACATAATTGAGATTGACAGATTTAAGAGTAACAAATCACCGGGACCAGACAGTATTCATCCCATGGATCTGAAGGAACTATAAAATGAAATTTCAGACCATGTCTGGTGATTTGCAACATATTATTTAAAACAGCCACGATATCAGAAAACTGGAGGGTGGCCAATGTGACACCAATTTTTAAAACGGGTACAAGGCTGATCTGGGAAACTATAGACCGGTGAACATGATGTCTGCACTGGGTAAAATGGTGAAGCTGTACTTAAAAACAAAATTACTGACCACATAAACAGACATGGTTTAATGGGGGAGAGTCAACATGGGTTTTGCAAAGGGGAGTCTTGCCTTACCAATTTACTAGATTTTTTGAGGGTGTAAATAAACATGAGAACAAAGGTGAGCTGGATGATTTAGTGTATTTGGATTTTCAGAAGGCATTTGATAAAGTCCCTCATAGGAGACTCCTCAGGAAATTGGGAGTCGTGGGATTGGAGGCAATGTCCTACTAAGGATTGGTAAATGGATAAAAGATAGGAAATATATGGTAGAACTAAATGGTCAGTTTTCCAAATGGAGAAAGGTCTTTAGTGGAGTGATCCAGGGGTCTGTATTGGGACCTGTGCTATTTAGCATATTCATAAATGATCTGGATACAGGAACAATGAGTAAGATAATCAGATTTGCAAATGACACAAAATTGCTCTGAGTTGTTAAAATGGCAGCACATTGTGAAGAACTGCAGAAGGACCATGTGATACTAGGAGACTGGGCTTCTAAATGGAAAATGTAATTTAATTTGGATAAGTGCAAAGTAAAGCATGTAGGGAAAAATAATCCCAGGTTCTGTGTTAGAGTCACCATCCATGAAAAGACCCTCAGATTCCTTGTAGACAATACCTTGAAATCTTCTGTTCAATGTGCGGTGGAAGTCAAAAAGGCAAATAGAATATTAGGTATTACTTGGAAAGGAATAGAGAATAAAACTGAAAATATCATAATGCCTTCATACAGATCCATGATGTAACCACACCTTGAGTATTGTGTGCACTTCTGGTTGCCCCATCTCGAAAAAGACATAATGGACATAGAAAAGGTACAGAGAAGGGTGATAAAATGATAAAGGGGATAGAAATTAAGCTCCTTTATGGTGAAAGGCTAAACAGATTAGGGATCTTTACTTGGAAAAGAGACAATTAAGAGGGAATATGATTGAAATTTATAAAATCATGAGTGGGGTGCAATGGGTAAATAGAGAATGGTTATTTACACTTTAAAAAAACACCAGGACTAGGGTACACTACATGAAACTGTCACGGTTTTGCTTGCTATGCAGTCTCCCTATGCCACAATTCTGCCTGCTATGCAGCCTCCCCACCAGTAGAGATCCTCAACAGGCCTTGCTTACAGCTGCACAATTTACCTCCTCACTGACCACATGATGCCTCAGTTTCAGCTCTATTTAACCCAGCCTATCCATTCCCTTGGTGCATCTTCATGGAGTCACCTTGGCTCCTTGACCTGGCTAGCCTTGTCTTGCTACTTTTCTTTGCCTTGTGGCCTACCAAGGCCTTCTGCCTTGCCTTGGGGCCTACCCGGGTCTTTTGCCTTCCTCTATAGCCTACCTTGGCTTCCTGCCTTGCTCTGGGGCCTTTGTATTGTTTGGTTTTGTGCTATTTCCAATGTGCCTGGTGGTGGAGAGTAACAGAAGAATTAGTATATTATATACAGTGTATTTCACTTGCATATTTCATTGTGCTACGTTTTACAGACCAGTAAAAAATAAGTTTAAAACATTCATAGTTTTGTGGTATATCTGAACTCTATATTAATATAAGTTAATATATATCTATTATGTAAAGGTTATGAAAAAATAAAGATTAGATGGGACAGAGGGTGGAGAAATTAGAACAGTTGTGTATGCCCTTGAGTAAGTCCAGTCTGCCCCCCCCCAACTGTGAAGACTGTGTGTGTGGAGACACCCACGCGGAGTTGCCCTTGGCTCCATCTCCCATATTTGCTCAGTTTTCTCAGTTTTATATATTTATTATGTTATATATATGTTGTGTATAGGGTCAAGGCACATTAAAGTGACAAACTGCCTGGCTATATGACAGAGTCTCTGAATCTCTATGGTCCACCCTAATCATTTTGGAAGGCTCCGAGTGGTTTGTTTTCACTGGGATTTTAATGTTGAATGGGCATATTTTATATGGAGATGTATTATTGGGATTATATAGACTATGGAGAACATAACACTGAAATCCTTAGCATGATTCAGGCTAATTCTATTGACTTAGCCCTCACTTCTTTTATTTCAGACACTAAGGAGGGAATTTTTAAAAGGATGTAAGCATGTAAAATTTGGTGTTATATGGTGAATTTTCAAAAGTTGCAAGCATAAACATTTACAGTTATGCATGTAAAATAGCCTATATTCAAGCATAGGCTATTTTAGAAACCACAACATATGCAGAAATCAGGATCTGCAAGTAAATTTGCATGTGTAAAAAAAGGGCGGGCCAGGGGGTGTTCTGGGGTGGGATCACTATTCATGTGAGTAAGCTGCTATTTTATAAGCAATTTACACATGTAAATTTGACAGCTTACTTGCATATATTAACTCCTGCTCAATATCTGGAGTAAGTGATCATAAACATCTTAAAAGTAAAAAAAATGACTAGGTGGGGGGTCTGGGTGAAATGAGGGGTCTTCAGGCTGAAGAACAAGGAGGATGTCAATGACCAGTAGATGTACATCTACTCATATATTACTTTAAGACTTAAAATAACGTGGGTATACCAGTTGCGCACACTTATCTGGCTAAATTCTGACTTATCCAACTAAGTAGCAGCACTTATTCACACAAATTTCGATTTGACCAGCTAAATAGCAGCAAAGCCACTAGTTAGCTGGATAGGTCTTTAAATGCTACTTATTTGACTAAGTCAGATATCTGGAAACATTTAAAAGCACTACTTATTCAATTATCTGATTAGCTAGATAAATAGCACTTTTAAGTCTTATCCGGCTAAAGAGTGGCTTTGCTGCTACTTAGCAGGATAAATCAGTACTTCTCTAGATAAGTGCCGCTGCTTAACCGGGTAAGTCAGAATTTAGCCAGATAAATGCATAAATATTTCGTGCATTTTTTACATGCGTGTGCATGTTCTCGGGTACATTTACGCATATTTTATAACCTGCATACATTGTATATATGCAAATTATAAAATACTAGAGCAGTTTTATGTGAACCCATATATATATATATATATATATATATATATGTGTGTGTGTGAGTGTGTGTGTGTCTGTGAGTAAATAGGTGCATACATGCATATTTTAAAGTTATCTTCTCTGCATGTATGCATGTAAATGAGCTTTAGAAAATTGCTGCTTTTATGCACGTAACTCCTTTGAAAATGTATTCCTTAGGGCTGAATTGTCAAAAGGTTTTATGCATGTAAATGGACTTTGCACATGTAACTGGGCTTCTGAAAATTGCTACTATATACTATTTATATTCATGAAATTCTTTTGAAAATTATCTCCTTAGTCTGTGATGGTTACAGATGTGAGCCCCTGGACTGTGGCGTGGTTGACACAGTCTAGCAGGCAAACCTACTAGGCCCATGCGGGGAACAGGGCTGGTTCTAGGGCTTCACCTATACCAGCCCTGTTCCCCGCAGGTTCAGCCTTTGGATTTCAGGAGCTGGCAGGGTTTAGGCGAGAGCCCGGTATGGGGCGGTCAGACAAGGTTTAGTAGCAACTAAAAGTCAGGGCTGGTAGTGAACAATGGTATCTGGGTGCAGGAAGAGGTCGGGATAGGCAGTAAGCTATAGTATTTGGATCCAAGCCAAGGTCAGGGCAGGCAGTGAGCAAATGATATCTGGGTGTAGGCCAAGGTCAGGGCAGGCAGCGAGCAAGAGTAGTCAAGTCCGTAACAAGGGCAGAACTAGGGAGTCAGGCAGAGACAAATGGACTAGAAAGGGAAAAGGCACAAAGGACTTGAGCACTAGCAGGGCCAGGAAGGGCAGGACAATGACAAGATAGGCAGGCAAAGTAACAGGGAGGCACGACACGGCAGAGACTCAGAAAGCAATACTTACTGCTAGACTGCTAGGCAGGAGGACCTGCTGCTGCTCAGTCAAGGGGTAGAACTGCGGCTGGGGTTTAAATACCCAGGAGTGTGATGTCATCAGCAAGTGCTGACAGCTAAGTTTCCCGCCACAGAGACTTTAACCATAGGCACTGCGAGTGCACACACGCGCCTAGGGAGAACCGGGGAACATGGCAACGTGGCTGCATCTTGGCGTTTGGGGTAAGTGCGGCCGGTTGCGGGACATCCCACAACCGGCCAAATCGTTACAGTGATTTTGTTGGCAGGAAGAAAAGGCATGGCTTGGACCATTTCTAGCACTTTCATTTGTATTTGAAAGGTAGCAGTTTCAGAAGCATTGTTGTAAAATAATGAGGGTCAAAGTAGGAAGAATCTGAAGGGTACATAGATGCTGAGTGTCATCTGTAATACATCTTTAAATATTTGAACCCACAGATGTGTTGCACTTTTTTTTTTATACCTGCTCCCCTTCTCCCTCAATTTGTCCCCACTTTATATATTTTTATGGCAGGAATTAACAAGTATTTGACACCTACAGTTGACTTTTTGCCTAGCCAGGTTTCCTGTAATATAACAGAGTCGTGGTTCATCACATCAGTAAACCAGATTGACAATGTCAAACTCTGGATGCTCCAGCTAGTGACAGGTCATAACTTTAAACTATATCTTAGAGGTACTAATGTATACAATAGAATCCAATAAAGCAGTGACAAAGTAAAACGATACAATTTCTAAGACTTTGATTATGAAATACAAGCATCCCAGTTTTCATATATTGGCAATGGGAAGCAAGGATTTAGATGTTTACGAATATGTTTGCTACATACCAGTTTTTCAGTATTTTATTTTTATTTATTTATTTGATTAGTTTTTTAGTTCTGTTTTATATGTCCAGTCTTCTTCCCTCTGTTTTCTATATACCTTGTGTAGTAGGCATTGCTGTATCTCTGTTGTGTCCCTGTGCTGGCAATGAGTTGGTGAGGTTCTGCTGTAATTCTTTTCTCTTGTGCATTTTCGGATCTCGAGTGTATGATACTGTAGTGTTGCTGTATTGGTGGAGGTTCTGCTCTGCTTCTCGAGTGTATAATCTCTTTGAGTATAATTTGCAAAGCTTTAAAATCATGAACTGTAGCAGAATTACCAGTTTTCCTTCTTTAGATGGGAGACGCCTACTTTTCTTGGCTAAAAGTGTTACCAGTTTACTGCCATCTGTCCCATAAAAATCCCTCTGCCTAATGCATTTGAAGCTGAAAAGGAAACGCCTCCCACTTTGTGCAGTCAACCTTCCCTGATGTTCAGGGTGACTATCAAGAGTTGTCTGTGCATGTAAAGTCAAAGAGGAGAGCAGGGTGTAGCTTGGGTTATACGTATATATTTAGCTGACAGACATGCATATTCCGAATGAGTCCCTTGTATAGGAGCTACATTGTTTTGGGGTGAATACTGTTTAGCAAATCTAAATCCTTCCTACTAGAAGGTACAGTGACATACTTTGTTCTCTTCAGTATGAACCAAAGAAGCTACAGACAGAAAAATACAATAAAAAGAGGCTTGCAGTGACTTTCAGACAGTCACACTACATAGAGAAGATGAGAATTAAATGTACACCTCCAAATTTCATAACTTTGTGCTGTACAATAATGTACCAACCAAATGTGATGTCCAGAAACATCAAATATATTTTCTATAAGCATTAAGCAAGTATAACTTGACATAATATGTATTAAAACATTTCAGCACATGCCCTACAAGTACTGTGAGGCTTGAAGCCATGTGTTGCATGTTCTCAGCATCTGGGAGTGGCTTCAAAACCCTTGGATGAATATTCCGGAGTTTGCTCGACTGTCTTCAGAATGAGATGACATCAAGCACTGTTAAAGCTGCCTTGGTATTGGTCACTGCTTCATGATGTGCTTACTGCTCCTTAAATCATAGAAAATTGATGGCAGAAAAAGATCATGTGGCCCATCTAGTCCGCCCATCCATCCAATTAATTTAGCATTATAATTCCCATCACTTCCTTAAAAATCCCCTGTATTTATCCCATGCTTTCTTGAATTCAGATACTGTATTTGTCTCCACTACCTCCATTGGGAGGCTGTTCCACACATCCACCACCCTCTCTTAAAGAAATATTTCCTAAGATTATTTCTGAATCTATCCCCTTTCAACCTCATCATATGCTCCCGTCATTCTAGAGCCTCCTTTCTGAAGAAAGAGGCTCACCTCCTTTAAGATATTTGAATGTCTCTATCATATCGCCCCTATCTTGACTTTCCTCCAGTATGTACATGTTTAGATCTTTAAGTCTATCCCCATATGCTTTAGGAGGAAGACCATTGACCATTTTAGTAGCCACCTTCTGGACTAATTCCATCCTGTTTATATCCTTTTAAAGGTGCAGTTTCCAGAATTGTACAAAGGTTTCCAAATGAAATCTCACCAAGGACCTAAATGGGGGCAATATCAACTCCCTTTTTCTGTTGACCAATCCTCTTCCTATACAAACAAGCATCTTTCTGACTTTCACCATCACTTTATCCACCTCTTTGGCCACTTTAAGATCATCAGATACAATTATCCACAGATCTCGCTCTTCCTTTGTGCTTAGAATTTCACCTCCAGTACTGTACCTTTCCCTGGGGTTTTTGCAGCCTAAATGAATTACTCAGCATTTTTTAGCATTAAATCTTAGCTGCCAGACCTTACACCATTCTGCGAGCTTCGCTAGACCCTCTTCATGTTTTTCACACCTTTCTGGCTGGTGTTAAAGATTTTGGTATCATCAGCAAAAAGACAAACCTTTCCCAGCAATCATTCTGTTATGTTGCTCACGAAAACTAATCCCTGAGGCACACAGTACTGGTAGTAACATCCCTCTCCTCAGAAAAAACTCCATTTACCTGTTTGTTGTCAGTTGCTCCCAAATGTATTAAGTTGTTATATCTGTAAACCGGAATGAAGGCAGCCAGCTAAATTCCGGTATATAAAAACTTTTAAATAAATAAATAAATACTCTTTATTGCCTATCAGTCAGCCAGTTTCTAACCCAGACAGTCATTCTAGGTTCCATACCAAAGGGGCTAAGTTTATTTATAAGTATTCTGTGTGCAGCCATGTCAAAGGCCTTGCTGAAATCCAAGTACACTATGTGGCAGATTTTCAAAGCCCTACACATGTAAATCCAGGAGGATTTATATAAGAATATAAGAATATAAGATATGCCATACTAGGTCAGACCAAGGGTCCATCAAGCCCAGCATCCTGTTTCCAACAGTGGCCAATCCAAGTCACAAGTACCTGGTAAGTACCCAAACATTAAATAAATCTCAAGCTACTAATGCTTATTAATTAATAGTTTATGGATTTTCCTCTAGGAACTTATCCAAACCTTTTTTAAACCCAGTTACACTAACTGCTGTAATCACATCCTCTGGCAAAGAATTCCAGAGCTTGCGCTGAGCGATAAAACATTTACTTCAATTTGTTTTAAATGAGCTACTTTGTAACATCATGGAGCGCCCCCTAGTCCTATTATCTGAGAGAGTAAATAAATGATTTATATTAACCTGTTCAAGTCCTTTCACGATTTTGTAGACCTCTATCATATCCCATCTCAGTCTCTTCTCCAAACTGAACAGCACTACCTTCCTTAGCCTTTCCTCATAGGGTAGCTGTTCAATGCCGCTTATCATTTTGGTTGCCCTTCTCTCAGCATAATCTCCTACAATCAACACAGCCCCCCCAATATCACCAACCTAATGTCTTGCCCTTCAATCACACTTATCACAGCCTACACACAGCTGCATTCAGGCTTTACCATCCTGCTACACCGGATCCCGCCAATCCTCCAGAAATAGAACAAATAGTAGTGGTGATAAAAGACAGCCCTGCCTTGTCCTTCTGCCTATGCCAAAGCTAACCCCAAAACCACCATTTACCTTAACTCTTAATTTATGCGCGTGGGGGGTTACATGCGCCGGAACTATTTTCAAAAAGCCCGGCGGCGTGTGTAAAGCCTCGGGTTGCGTGTAAGTCCCGGGACTTGAAAAAATGGGCGGTCCGGGGGCGGGGCGGGGAAGGGGCATGGCCATAGGCCTCTCCACGGCTGCTGGGCTGGGGGATCGCATGCCAGCAGTCAGCTGGCGTGCGCAAGTTACGCCTGCCTGTGGCAGGCGTAACTTGTGAAAATAAAGGTACAGGGTTTGTTTTTTTTCGGGCTGGGGGGGGCGGAACAGGTAGGGGAAGGGAGGGGAAGGTGGGTGGAATGGGGAAAGCCAGATGGTCTCCTCGAGGGCTCGGCATGCACCCTCTTGCGCGCGCCGACCCCTGATTTTATAACATGTGCGCGGCTGCGCGCGCATGTTATAAAATCGGGCGTACATTTGTGCGTGCCGGGTAGCGCGCACAAATGTAGACCGCACGCGTACCTTCTAAAATCTGCCCCTATATCTAGCATTCTCCCTTGATCCAACTCTCTGGTCACCCAATCAAATAAATTGCTCAGATTTGTCTGACAAGATTTACCTCTAGTAAAACCACGCTACCTTGGATCTTGCAATCCAATGGATTTCAAAAATTACACTATACTCTGTTTTAGCAGCGATTCCATTAGTTTGCTCACCACAGAGCTCAGACTTACTGATCTATAGTTCCCAGCCTCCTCCTTACTTCCACTTTTATGAATAGGAACCACATTTGCCCTTTTCCAGTCCTCCAGGTGTACTCCAGACTCTAAAGAAGCATTAAAAACGGTCAGCCAGCGGAGCTGACAGGACAACTCTAGGTTCCCTTAATACCCTCGGATGTATCCCATCTGGCCCATCGCCTTGTCTACTTTAAGTTTAGTCAGTTTCTCATTAAAAAACATTTCTGAAAATTGATTGAGGTTTTCCTCACTTCTATTCGTATTTGTGTTTGTTTATGTGGACCTGGCTCCAGGCCGTACCACAGTGAACATTGCCAAGGGTCCATCAAAATGGTCCATCAAAATTGGTCCATCAAAATGGTCCATCAAAATTGCCAAGGGTCCATCAAAATGGCGCCAGCCGCTGGGGTGAATGCACCAGAGTTAATTAATCTCTAATATACAAATCTCCATCATAGAGGAGATGGATAGAGATTTAATGGAGGATATTCACAGGATTGCTGTGAAAGGAGAGCTGCTGCTGCTGCTGCTAAGGGATTTCAGCCTGCCAGATGTTAATTGGGACATCCCAGCTGTAGTATCTTCTAGATGTAGGGAGATCCTGGATTCTCTACAAGGAGAACTGTTCTGTCAACTGGTAACAGAACCCACATGGGAGGGGGCGATACTGAACCTGGTGCTTACCAACAGGGATAGTATTTCTGAAGTTGTAGTGGATGATCATCTGGGATCCAGTGACCACTGAATATTGTGTCTCAATATTAGGATGCAAGAGATGAAGGTTCATTCTTTTCTTAAAATATTTAATCTTTATTGCTTTTTTTCAATAATTTTTACAAAGACACAAAACTTTGCAAATGAAATAACATAGAATTAGACATGTTAATATCTACTATCCATAAAAAGTATAATAAAGAACTTTATCATTATTACTTATACATGTCTAAGACTACACATCAAAGAGGCAATATGCAGGAGGTGTTTAATTGCACAGAAATATCTGTTAAGCAATTTTGCTTTTTCCTCATCAGCCTCTACATATTCCTCCTCTTCACCTTTGAGTCTCACAATGCAATTTTTTTACTTCCTTCTATCACTAACATATCTAAAAAAAAGTCTTGTACTCCTGTTTTACCATATTTACTATTTTTTCTTCTATTTGAATTTTCACATTCCTAACTACTTTCTCAGCTTCTCTTAATGTTTCCAGATATTGTCACATGTCTTCCTCTTTCTGTGATCTGGGTGCAGAACACTAACCTTTTCTCCTTTACCCTTTTCAGCTACTTCTTTAGAAAACCATAATGGCCTCTTTTTCCTCTTCCCTTTATTTACTTTCCTAACAAAAAGAAAAGTTACCATTATATCTCCTTTTAGTTTTTCCCACTTCCCTTTCACTTTTCTTAGGTTACCCATCCAGCTACTGACTCCTTGAGGTACTCCTCGATTTTGAAAAAGTTAGTTTTCCTGAAAGTTTCCTGAAGTCTAGGACACTTGAATTAGAATGAATCTATGAAGTAAGTTTGCTAGTTTTCTTTTAAATTGATCCTCATTTGCAATTAAACACCTCCTGCATATTGCCTCTTTGATGTGTAGTCTTAGACATGTATAAGTAATAATGATAAAGTTCTTTATTATACTTTTTATGGATAGTAGATATTAACATGTCTCATTCTATGTTATTTCATTTGCAAAGTTTTGTGTCTTTGTAAAAATTATTGAAAAAAAGCAATAAAGATTAAATATTTTAAGAAAAGAATGAACCTTCATCTCTTGCATCCTAATATTGAGACACAATATTCAGTGGTCACTGGATCCCAGATGATCATCCACTACAACTTCAGAAATACTATCCCTGTTGGTAAGCACCAGGTTCAGTATCGCCCCCTCCCATGTGGGTTCTGTTACCAGTTGACAGAACAGTTCTCCTTGTAGAGAATCCAGGATCTCCCTACATCTAGAAGATACTACAGCTGGGATGTCCCAATTAACATCTGGCAGGCTGAAATCCCTTAGCAGCAGCAGCTCTCCTTTCACAACAATCCTGTGAATATCCTCCATTAAATCTCTATCCATCTCCTCTATGATGGAGATTTGTATATTAGAGATTAATTAACTCCGGTGCATTCACCCCAGCGGCTGGCGCCATTTTGAAATACGGCAATGTGTATTCACCCTAGCGGACAGCGCCATTTTGATGTCTGATAATGTATATGGCATTGCCGTACATCAAAATGGAACCGTCCACTGGGGTGAATGCACCATTTTTGTCCTTTTTATTTGGCTTGCAAGGGACGAAGAAAGAAGAGGATGAAGAAGAGGACCCAAGGCCTGGGTTCTGAGGCGTGGGCCTGAACCTCGGTCTCGGCCCAGACCTCCGAGCTGGGTCGGGACTTTTGCCTGAATCCAGGTCTAGGCTGAGGCCCCAGCGTTGGGACCCAGCCTCTGGGTTGGGTCACAGAGTTGGGCCTGGGTTTGGGCCCCGGCCTAGGCCCCAGTGTCCGGACTTGGCCTTCAGGCCCCCGAATGAAATGAATTAGCCTTATTTGTCAAATTTTGTAGTTTAGTTTTAAACAAATGCACATCTCTACTGTATATTACACCAATATAAATAGATGTTCCATTCCCTCTTTCCAGATTAACCCACACTGCCTCTTCCTTACCTCGTAAGCCTAGCAGTTCTGTTGCTTTAATATTGTTCTTTATATACAATATAATGTCACACCTCCTCCCTTCCTTCCTACCCGGTCCTTCGTGAATAGATTGGAGCTGGGTATAACTATATCCCAGCCATGGTTTTCCATGTACCAGCTACTATAGCTAAATCAGCTTCTTCCGTGACTGCCTCCAGATCTGGGACTTTATTCTCCATACTATGAGCATTAGTGTGCAAAGCTGTCCAGATATTGCTTTCCCCCCCCCCCCCCCCCCCATATTTCCCATTTCTATAAGAGTATTCATTGTTTTATTTACCTTAGGGCTTTGTTCACCCATCCCTGATGGTTCTAGTTTAAAGCTCTCATCTGTAGGTTTACCTTTCTGTGTTGAAAGCAAACTACCCAGGTCCGGGCTCATTTCCCCAGGTTAATGTATAAATTGCAGCATAATGTTTTGAATTCCAGTATCATTGTGAACATATCTGATATAAACATAAACTACTCGTCCATTAGGTGCATGTTGTAAGGGTGATGTTACCTCCCATTCTTCATGATCAGTCAGAATAAGGAAAGTGATGGCGATCATGCAGGATAAAGGTAATAAAAGTAATGAGGGCAAGGCTAGAGTAGGCGCATGTTAAAAAACAGCGGGGCTGATTTACTCCCGGAGGTTTGGGCCTCCATGAAGTGAGTATCAAATGAATATTGGGTTTTCCTGAATATCTATTGTCAAAAAAGGATATATTTGGCTGCTACAGGATATGTTTGGAAACATTCTAAATCTTATTCGGAAAGGCTTGAAAAAAGGACGCAGGTAGTGAAACCTATCTATACTCTGATTTCTCAGGCTCTGCTCTGCCTTTGGCTCAACCCGCAATTATAGTTATTCACCAACTAGATGCATGGGGTTTTATTTGCCTCCCAAGGCCTCCATCCCCAGATAGATTTTACTTCCGAAGGAGGAAGTCCAGGCAGTCTCCTTTTGTCTTTGAGGCTCCTGAGATTTCTTATTGGAGGAAAAATGTCATTTTTATTTTATTTTCCTCTATGGAAGATAAGGGAAGCTGGTCTGGTCTTTTTTCAGCAGTCAAAAATAAACAAATAAATAAATAAATATGCTATAAATAAATACAAATATTGCCTATTACTTTTATTCTTAAAAAATAAAATTATTCAGGATTACCAGTTTGGATCGCTTTAAAAAAAAAATAAACAAACTCACTTCTATCTCTCTATTACTAAAAGAAGTAATCAGATTTCAACTATTAGTTACTGTAATTATTTGCTATCTATTTTGACAAATCTGCTTGATTCTAGATCAGGTGAGATCTGGTCATGCTCAGACTTGAGCTTTCCAAACAATAATTACAATATACAGCCATTAAAAAAAGCAGAAATTCCCAATTCAAGGGTCTATGCGTGGACTAAAACCACAAATAGTATTCCTCTAAAATGAAAAAATACCGACATGAATCCCCTAGTATTCACAACTATCTATAAAATAAGTCCACGCAAGCATAGAACCCTAACATACAGATATGTTCCCCTCGAATTTCTTACAGGTTGTATGCAACCCCTGGGCAAGGTTCCCCCTTGAGGACCTCAGATCAAATTTAGGTGTCACATTTTTCATGCCAATGGTACTATACTCTGAGTATCCATGATTCCCTGACAGAGGGGAAGATCTCTTTCCTAGGCCCTTAGCATTGCTTTAAGTCAAAACCCAATTTAAAGCAGAAAAACAATGACTGGCTCTTCACCTTGGAGGTATTTGACACAGTTTATAGCATAAGGGAAGGATTAGGAACCTGAGATCAAGAGAGGGAGGATCTGGATTCTGCTATTCCTCCCCTGGTTCCAGTCCTACTTCTTCTCACATTTCATCCCCTCTCTTTACTTTCTCTTTCACCCTAAAAATCCAAATGCACTTTCTCACCCACTGCCAATCCTTTCTCTCTCTCACACACACACAGACCTTTTCCTCCACTCTCTTTAGCTCTCCTTCTCTCAAACACATATCCCCAGCAAATCCCTTCTCTCACCCTCCTGTCCCTCTCAGTTCCAGCCCCTCCTAAGCCTAAATGCTCCCAGCCCATCTCTCTCTCATCTTCCCCTCCCCCCCCCAGCTGATATGGGTAGAAAAAGATTATAAGAAGATCAGGAAAGAAATTAAAACCTGACTCACTGAGCAATTTTTTAATACTATTTAGCCTGTTTATATGCATATAATCCATCTGGAGCGAATGAATTTGCATTTTATGCGCGTGTCAAGGGTCACAGTTCTTATTTGAAAAGGCAGTTATTTAAGGTGGCATGAAGACTTAATGCATCAATATTTCTGGTTCAGGAAACTCAGTTGAGGAAAAAAGATGAATGCCTTTTACAGAGTAAATACTTCCCCCATATAGATTTAGCCTTGAGTAGTGAAAAATATAGATATAAAAGGGTGGAGGTGCTAATATTAAAAGACCTCAGAATGTTAGGAGAGACATTGGCAGATTTATATTTTAAAAATAATTATCAATAATGCTACTTTCATGATAACAAATATCTATTCCCCCAACAGCAATCAGATGGCCTTTTTTTTAAGCTAATTCAGGTGCAAGTGGTGAATTTTGTCATGGACCCTCTGTTGGTGGGGGGCGATTTTAACATCACTGTTTCCTCTCCACAGGATAATTCATCAGGGTCAGGAATGGCTGAGAGGAGTAGATGGAGAAAACCTAAAAATATAGGTCAGCAAAGTTCCAACAGTGGCCATAAGGACTGCCTTATGGCATGACCAGGGTTAGCCAGATAAGTTATCTGACTAACTCTGAATATTGGAGTCAGCTGGATTGTTTATCTGGCTAATTTAACTCTCCCCTGGAATGCCCCAGAATCTCCTTATGTTATCCTGCTAAATGTTAGCTGGATAATAAGTTATGCAGCTAAAATGTAGGAAGAAAAGTGAAAGAAATATTCAAAAGTTGGCATTTAGCCAGATAATTCACAAGTTATAATTAAATCCATGCATTCATCATCAGCTGTCGGTAAAAATAAACAACATGCAGACAGACAGCTTTAGACAGAAGTGAGGAGTGAGACAGAGATGTAGCCTGATCCCCATGCTCTTCAATACCTACATCAATGATAACCCCACAGCAGTGGAGAGATTCTCTATGTGCAGATGATGTGGTCATTGTATCCCATCCCAGAAGGTCTACAAGAGAACCTAAACATGGGTCATACAAGTAAACCCGGAAAAAAACAAAAATGATGATTTTTCAGAAAAGAACAAACCCTCCAACACAAATTCAAATTCTTCCTAAATAAACAAGAATTTGAGCAATCCCAAGCTATACATACATACCTGGCTTGAGACTAAGGGCATCTGGGAGTTTTAAATTGGTTATAAAGACAGGCATTACAAGAAAAACCTCTAAGAGCCTTATACATAACAAAGAAACTTCTCAGCAAATACAACTCCCCAGTAAAACTACTATTTAAATTATTTGACAGCACAATTCAGGGAGGGCCTCCAAGGCCTGAGATGACTGGGGTGACTCCCGATTTGTTGGCATGGGGGTCTCTAATAACTTTTCAAGATGTGGGTGCCATACAAATTCTGGAGGCTCAAACTGAGTGTCCAAAAATAAATCTTTATTTTCAGAGTTCTTAAATAGCAAATTGGCCCTGTTCACATCAGTTCTTGGCTTTAAAAAAGTCACATTTATAGTTCTCCAATTCATCTGAGCAAGTATCTCTCAGTATTGGGCAAGGAAACTCTCATCCTCTGTAGTTTGGCTAAGTAATGTTCCCAGTTGGACAAGGTATCCTTAGCTGGGACAGAAAACCCCTTCCATAAGAGAATTATAGTCTTTGCACAGTCTCCCCAAAGTGTCTTTTGCCCAGCGTGCAGACTCTGATTGGGTATCCTCAGAATAGAATTATAGGTCTTACTTGCAGTTCTCCTCAGTTGTCACAATGGGATTTTTCTTAGAAAAAGTCCAGTAGCAGGGAGCACAGCACTTCTCTACAGATGTTTCATCTTCAAGCAAATAGGGTGGCCACAAACTTCCTCTTGGGAATTCAGGAAAAATCTTCATAAAAATGTAGAACTCTGGAAATCTCCTGCAGTGTGTCACCTCTGATCCAGCCCCCTCTCTGAGAGCTGAAGAGAACTGGAGTCTTCCCTACCCTACCACCTGATCTAACCTAACTGGTGGATATCCTGAAATCTTCGAGTCAGGGGTACCAGGACTCTCACAAGAAGGAATCCTCAAAAAGACAAAAAACATCCAAAAATCTCAATCAAAATATGGGACTAGTAATGAGGAAGGGACAGATCCTCTTCCCACTAGGGTATTGGCCCAGGCGGTGAAACCCAGTACCCAAGCAGGGGAACAAACTCAAGAAACAGTCTCCTATTCTCTCTACCTCCCAACCAAAATGCCACATTGATCTATGCTGCAGGCTGCTTTTATAAACAGCAGGGGGCTGGCCATTCCAGCAACCTCAGTGGAGGAGGTGCTCTGAATGGTGCACCCCTCTCTTCACTATCTTTCTTATCCTAGCACAAAGGCTTCAAGACTAGGACCTTATCAAGATGATCTGAGAACCAACACATGAAGATATTCGATCACTGAGCACTCAACATCCAAGCTGTGAGGTTGAGGGCTGAAAGTTTGGGATGGTACAATGTTCTGTCTTCCAGTGTCAACAGGGCAGGATCTGTTCCCAGATGTTTGGGAGGGCTGTTGGAAAGTTGTACGAGGTATCCAAACCAGAACTGTCTGGGCCATGCTGGGGTTATGAGGATTAGAAAAGTTCAGTCCTGAGAACTTTCTGAACTATTTGGCGATAAGCGACAGCGGTGGAAAAGCGTATAAGAGGCTTTGTTCCCAATCGAGGAGGAAAGCATCTTGAGCAAGCCTGTGATCGCTTGGTAGAAATGAGCAAAATTGATTTAGTTTTGTGTTCTGCTCTGATAAATAGGTCTACCAATGGAGGACCTCATAAGCTGAAGGGTTTGTCCGCCACTAATTGTTGTAGAGACCACTCATGTGTTTGAAACACTCTCCTGAGTCGATTCACCAGGGTGTTGGAGATGCCCGAGACATAAGTGGCCTGGAGAACAGCTCAATTTGTTTCTGTTTCTGTGCAATGCCAGATTTTAGGGCTTCCTAGCAAAGAGGCCATGATACCATTACTCCTTTTGTTGATGTAAAGCATGCTGATCTGGTTGTTGGTTTGAATCAGTATGTTCTTGCCACAAAGAGCTTGTCTGATATTGCTGCCTAGATTTCCCACTGTCACCTTAGCCTCAATATAGCCAAGACAGAATTCATCTTTCCCTGCCCCCAAAATCCTATTCCCCTCTGATAACAGAACCATCCTTTCAGTCCCCTCAGATCACCTTGTGGTGATCTTTGGCTCCTCTCTCCCCTTCTCTATAATATCGGTATAAACATACCACACTATGATGCCTATTATGATGGTCTAAAGACATCACGTCTAATAATAGCGGGGTGAACAGGAATGAGTGTCCCTTCATGATTGACGGTGTTTGAAGTGGGACCTGTTTTCCATGAGGTGATATACAAGCTCGACTGAGTATTATATGTGTGGTTCCTTTTTCTATAACATAATAAAAATGTTTCCTTTGTAACACACTACCAGAACCCTCATCACTTTCCATGTAAGACTGCTGCAAGCTGCTCCTCATGGGTCTCCCAATGCTGTCGACTACAATCTGTCCAAAATTCAGCTGCGCAACTTATCTTACCTTCTTATCAAGTCATTAGATTGGCTCTCTGTTTCTGCATACAGTCCAAGCTCTTTTTACTCACCTACAAGCTTCATTCTGTAGCTCCTCACTACTTCTCCTCCCATATCTCTCCTTACACCCCTCCTTGTGAACTCTGCTCATCGGGAAAGTCACTCTGTGTTTTCCTCCAAGCTCCACTGTACACTTGGAATAGTTGATGCATTACTCTCCCTCTCTTGCCTAATTCAAATCCAGTCTAAAAATCCACCATGTAGAGAAAGATTTTAAATCTAACCCTGGATTCACAGCCTTATTGATTTTAACCTCTTTCTTAATAAATGAAATGCCCAAATTCTCTTTTGCCCTGTATGTTTGTCTTGACTAGATTGTAAGCTCTCCCGAGCAGGGACTATCTTTTATATGATTTTGTACAGCGCTGCGTATGTCAAGTAGCACTGTGGAAGTGTTAAGTAGTAGTAGTGTCACTAGTTGGTTGGCTAGAGTGGTCATAGTAGTGGCAGCCATCTTGCCTCCCTCTCTGGGCTTCAGTGCACTTCTTTGGGAACCCCCTACAACGCAGAACAAAGTGCTGTGTCTATTTGAGTCACAGGCCTGGTCCTCTTACATATGGTATTTTATATATTTATTGAAAGAAGAAATTATTTTATGGTTTACTGCCTTTTGTGTGATCTCTCTGTAGCATTGTTTTGTTTCTGCAGAAGCTGTTTTTCTTCCTGCCAATTGTTCTTTATATTTGTTCTGTTTAACATGTATTTAATTTGTAATATATGTTAATTTAATTTATTCACTTATTTCCAATGTACTGTGACAAATTATGCTAGCGCTGAGGGTGGCTTCAGCACAGGGTCATCCTTGGGGGAAGTGAAGTGAGTTGCGTGACTGGCCTGGGCTCCCCAATTCCAAGGACCCTGTGCTGCCATGGTAGCCTTACCTCCAATGTCTGACATCAGGCGGGTAAGCTGGCAGGTCAGCAGCTGCAGCGGTGGAAATGACAGCACTGGCCCAGGAGGTACAGTGCCCCCCCTCCCCATTTTCAATACTTTGAAAAGGACCCTCCCTCTGCTCTTCAATATCGTGGGAGGGGGTACTTCCCTCTGGATGAATCTCCCCTGGGCCTCTCACAACCTGCCTATAGTCAGCCCTGCTTCAGCAGACCTAAAATGATATATTTGCAAAGAATACAAGAACGGTTACTACCTCAAACCAATTAAGCCTGATACTTCACTTTCAATGCATATCCAGCATAGCTCTCTGCTTCAATGGCAGGGGGAATGAAAAAAAGTGGATCTATATACAGACAACCAACAAGGACTGAATTACATAGGGTAAACAGATAAATAAGCATGGGTGTAGCTTGCTTATTGCAGCGGTTACTACCCCTAACTAATCAAGCTTGATATTTCACTTAGATGTGGTTCCAACACTGCTCTCTGCATTTATGATAGGAGTGGAAGGGAAATAGAACCAAAAGGTTACTAAGAGCCAAGTGAAACAGATAAGTATGAGGAAAAAAAAAAGTGCGAAGCTTGTTGGGCAGACTGGATGGGCCGTTTGGTCTTCTTCTGCCGTCATTTCTATGTTTCTAACTGTCTCAAGAAAATATTTGTTTTAATCCAAGAGAAATGTGTCATTTCCCAGGCAAAATCTGTAATTTACCTGAACTCCCTACTTGTTAAAAAAAACACTTCTATGTACACAGTATACTCTGTATGTTCGTATTTTAAAATATTTAAGCAGAGTGTGAAAGTTTTTCAATGAAAACTGACTTTTTTCGTGCACTTTCTGTAATGGAAAGCTTTCTTGAAAAACAATTGCCACATAAATAGCTGCAGAACCTTGAAAATTCTGCCACAGAGCGTGCTCACCCCTACCTCAGAATCTGTGAGGGTGAACTGCGCAGGTTATTCAGCCTCCGAGGGTCGGTGCTTACTCGGGGGTTACGGACCGGAGCTGTCATATGGCCCGTGGTGGGAAGTGTTTGCCAGCGGGACAGGGATGATGGGATTTGTAGTGCACTGAGCTCGGGAGTTCCGTGTCATGGCTGCCCGTGGGGAGGTAATGTACTCTTTGTTTTCTTCCGGGCAGTAGCAAGTTTAAACATCTCTGGGTGGGACACGATCTCTCGAGCCCCCTCCGCGGAAGTCTGGCTTTGTTTCCTGCCAGCAATCTTTGCTGCGGGGGGGTTTGCTTGAGGTCGGGGTTTGTCGCGGAAAGAAACTTTTAGTTTCGCTCCGGTGACTTGTTGCTGTTGCTAGCTCAGCTCCCGGGGAAGCTCTGTAAATGTTTATCTGTCAGGGCTGCTGTCGGGCTGGGCTTCCTGTCAGTGAGGTCAGTGCTTCAGTAATAAACAAACTTCCAACAGCTGAAGAAAACCAAAGAACCGTGAGACCAGGGCGAAGGAGGAGAGTATCGTGCCATGTTGCCCTCTCTCCTTCCCACACTCTTTTGTTTTGACACTTGGGATAAAGAACATTCATTGCCAGCGTCCGTACCAGAAATTTGGTGCTGGCATGGGGTTTTGTGAGATGCCATTAGGGTGGGCAGCTGTCCGGTGTTAAAGAGTGGCATAGCCACAAGTTGGTTAAAAAAAAAAAAAAAATTAAAGTCCCAAACAAAAAAAAACCAAAACACCAAACCAATCCAATGTTTTCTCTCTGCCCAGCCTAAAAATCCATCCTATGCTTTATTCTGATGTGCTTTATTAAATCTTCTGTTTCACATGTTATTGTGGTTTGGCTTCTGTTTGGCTTATCCTGTAGCAAATAGCTTGTAAACAATTATGTTTGGCGAAGCACATGCGAAAGAATAAGATTTCCATCAAAACAGTATTTGACACTTGGTTACCTTAAATACTATAGAAAACCAGAAGTTGTGAATAGTTGTTAGAATATGGCTCCAGATAACGAACTTACTGTACCAAAAACTATTTTTTGTTTTCGTTCTGTGGCTAGCAGGGGATAATTAACTTTGGCTTGTTACACTATGGATGGGTATAGCCTTCCAGGTAGAGAGAGGGCTATTACCTGGTGAAAGAAGGCTGAGTCAATCCTGATTCTGTCTCATTGCATGCTGGGACTTGTAGTGTCTAGTAGAAATATAGGCCCATAGATCCATATATTCCCTGCGGGATGCAGGGCACGGTTATCTGACTGTTTCGGTGGGAGAGTGGGCTGGTGCCCCTCTCCCGGGCATTTTTTCTGTACGGTCTGAAATAGGCCCATAGATCCATATATTCCCTGCGGGATGCAGGGCACAGTTATTTGACTATTTCGGTGGGAGAGTGGGCTGGTGCCCCTCTCCCGGGCATTTTTCTGTACGGTCTGAAATAGGCCCATAGATCCATATATTCCCTGCGGGATGCAGGGCACGGTTATCTGACTGTTTCGGTGGGAGAGTGGGCTGGTGCCCCTCTCCCGGGCATTTTTTCTGTACGGTCTGAAATGGGCCCATAGATCCATATATTCCCTGCGGGATGCAGGGCACAGTTATTTGACTATTTCGGTGGGAGAGTGGGCTGGTGCCCCTCTCCCGGGCATTTTTCTGTACGGTCTGAAATAGGCCCATAGATCCATATATTCCCTGCGGGATGCAGGGCACAGTTATTTGACTATTTCGGTGGGAGAGTGGGCTGGTGCCCCTCTCCCCGGCATTTTTCTGTACGGTCTGAAATAGGCCCATAGATCCATATATAACGGTCTGAAATAGGCCCATAGATCCATATATAACGGTCTGAAATAGGCCCATAGATCCATATATGCCTGTGGTTCTCCACAAGTTTTAGTCTACTTTCCACAGGGAAGGAGACATACAAAATTGCCTTGTCAATGTGTGTGTGTCTCCTTAATAACTTTTTTGTTTGGTGTCCCTATCCTTACCAAAAGGCCATGACTTGTCATTTATATGTGTGGATATGCATGCGTGTCCTGTAAAGTAGGCTCTATTATTTCTGAGTGGATCTTTTTGTTATTTCTAGAAAAGTAGCTGAGATAACTCCTTTCAGACCCTCCATTCTTACTTCAGTCCTTAAATTAAATAAATATATTAAAAAAAAATCACCTCTGGTAAAACCATGCTTTCTCAGATCTTCTGATTCTTTGGCGTGCAGTTTCTGCAGTCCAATCGTTTGTTGTAGCAGGGATTCCATTAATCTACTCTACACTCAGATCAGACTAACTGGCATGTAGCTCCCAGCCTCCTCCTTACTTCCACTTTTGTGAAGGAGAACCACAGCCGCCTGTCTCCAGTCCCCTGGAACTACTCTAAAAAAGCATTGGAAAGGACAGCCAGTGATGCTGCCAGAACTTCTCTAAGTTCCCTTAGACTCTTGGATATATCCCATCTGGTCCCATCGCTTTATTTACTTTTGATTTAGCTCCTCACAAAAATAGTCTTTTGAAAATCATTTGTGTCAATTTTCTTGTGGTTCTACGCCTGGCCCTTCTAAATGAACATGGAACAGAAATATTTATTTATTTGATTTATATTCCACTTTTCGGCACTTCAAAGCAGATTGCATTTAGGTACTGTATTTGTTAAACAATTCCGTTCTTTCCTCGTCAGCCTCTACCTATTCCTCCCTTTCACCTCTGAGTTTCACTTTCTCCTATCACTAACATATCCAAAAAATGAAAATATAATAATAAATCTCCCCCTTTCACGTTGCTCTCCTCCTCCTCATTCCTTTGCAGGTTCTTCTGTTAGGTGTTCCCACCATACTTTTCAGGTTCCCCTAGCCCGCTAGCAGCGAGACTAGTGATAGGTTATCAGCGGGGGATGCAGTAAGCGTGTGGTGCCATGGCTTCTTCTCCCCAACCAGCGCATGCTTCTGCTTTGAGAAGTAGAGACAGGAGCAGCAGCAGCCATGAGGACCTGGACTACGTGCCCACAGTGTCCTGGTGCTGTCATCCTGCTGCCCATTTGACCACAGCAGGGAATAGAAGTGTGTGTGTGTGTGGGGGGGGGGGGGGGAATGATGGGGTGGAGAAGTGGGTTCCGTTCGGCAGGTGGTGGCATGCACTTCGCCGAGCCGTTGTCATTCTTCCATCCTGCTCGTGTGACTCTCCGGTTGAGGACCACTGATACATGGAAAAAGATGAGAAAGTTAAACCGTGGTACCTCAACCATTTTTCATTATGATTAGAGCCAAGACAGGAGGCTTGAGTGGGTATTGCAGCTCTAAATTAGTACCTGACCTTATTTTTTTGTTTTTTGGTGTGATTTAAAAAAAAAAAAAAAAGGCACAAACTAGCAGGTTTATTTCTTTTTTTTTTCCTAAGTAAAAAACCCACAGGCACCATTTCAGGAGAAACTCAATTTCATTTACTTTTCAGTAGAATGGATTATTTCTGTCATGTAATAATAATACAAAAAAAGTTATTAAAAGCTTTAGGGAGAACACCAAAGGACCCTGCCTGAATCTGACAGTACTGTGATAATAAGCGGGAGGGATGAGCAGCTCGGATTTCATCATCTAATCCTCTCCCATTGCTGCTTTCTTTCGGCCGGCTGCAGATGCCTTCTTCCCTAGGCATAGCTGCTTAAGGGCTGTTTACTATAATGTAGTAGGCCAAAGAAGAAATAGTGTTACAATGATGACATGACAAAACAATGGAGGAGCGCTGATGAGGCACCTGCCACTGAATCCAGGAGTAGAGCTAGCTGGATTTTCTGTTTCCATTTTATGAGCAAAAGCATGAATACCTGTGATTCTTCTGGTGATGGAAGCAAGGTGGGTACCAATGTCACTCATCTCTTCTCTTCAGACCCTGTTACTAGAGGAAAGGGAACTGCAAACAGGAAAGGAAATGACTATAATGCAAACTCGGGCCTATGTAGCAGTGTTTACACACTGTCTAGCACTGTGATTTCATTCTCTGTTAATGAGAGAGGAGTCCTTCATGTTAGCTGACTCAAACAGTTGGTTAAGGTTAAAACAAATTTGTAATGGTATGGAATGCTGAACTGTAGCACTCCCACCTTCCTCAGTGCAGAAATGACTTTTGAAAGTAAAAGTTTTTTCTGTGAAATTTTGGGACTTTCAGGTGCCATCTATCCAGCTGCCTTTCAACTCGGTGGAAGGCCTAGCAGGAAGCTGCTGCTGAGGAACTGGGGACCTTGATAGGATTGAGAGGTACGAGCATCCCCACAGAGGGAATGAATGCTCATTGAGTAAGTTCTGTGTTTAAGCCAAAAAAAAAAAAGTTAAAAAGACTTTTTCCTTCTTGGGTATATAGTGCAATTATAAAACCAATCATAAAGAAAAAAAAACAGCGACCCCCTGATACTGAACAACTACTGCCCAGTCTCAAATCTTCCCTTATTAGCTAAATTAATAGAAAAAAATGTACAGAAACAGCTAGCTGAACACCTAGACAATAATAATGTACTGTATCCGTCACATCATGGATTTCGCAAACATTACAGCACTGAGACACTACTACTTTCGCTAATAGATAATATCCTAAGAGGTTTTGATAGCGGAAAACATTACATTCTAATGCTAGACTTATCATCAGCCTTCGACACAGTAAACCATAAAATACTACTAAAAAGACTAAAAGAAATTGGATTGCACAGCAAAACAATAAACTGGTTTAGTTCATATCTAAACAATAGGTTCTTTCAAGTGCAGATCAAAGACGTATTATCAGATAAATTCAATCTTGAAACAGGATTACTGTTGCGTTCGGGCCTGCTCTTCGCCCTCGCTTCACCCTCTCTACCTCTAAGGCGACTCCCTCCGGGCCTGATGGACGGCTTGCTGCCGCGGCATCTCCATGCCATTTCTCCCAGGACCGGCTCGACGCTGCAGATCCGCCATGTTCCTGATGACGTAGGGTGTGCGCGCGTGCTCCGAAGTATGTACCAGCAAGGGCGTGAACCTCAGGGGCGTCCCCCTGTATTGATGTCATCCGCTTCCAACATAAAAGGTCTTCACTTATGCTGACTATTCGAGTTAGCAAGGACAACGACGGACTACTACGGATTCGTCCAAGCTACTCTGCTTCCTCGGACTTACCAGGGGTACCCGCTCCTCGGGGGCCTCGCTCTCTTTTCTCTATTTCAGATTGCAGATAGGAACCAGTACTCACTCCTCGAGGGCCTATGTTCCTGAAGATTCTGAAGATTCTTTACTGCCTAGAAGCTATTACAGATACAGACAATCGTGAGTTGCCACCACTCTTTCAGAGCTGTCCCTGGAACCAGGTACTCGCTCCTCGAGGGCCTAACTCTTTCCAGCTACTGAGCCTCTTTAAGATTCTATGTGAGATTGTCATCTATTACTGGATATGTATACAGCATACCCTGTCTACTCACTATCTATAGTCTCCTTACAGTTCAGCAACCCTGGGATCGCTGTTCCAGTACCTGAGGGACTTCAGCCCTGCCGGAATACCAGCTCACTATTGCCATCTCTGGTGGTTCTACTAACCTTTCTATTAAAAGAACTATCTGTGTCTGTCTCCATACCCAAGCCTAGCCGGTGGTCTCTCTCAGGATATCCTCCTGGGGGCGCTGTCACCTGCCATCAGCCCAAGAATTCACCTATTTACTACAGTGTGCTCACTCCTCCCACTTCAGGAGTTGAGTATAACAAAGTGCTAGCTCCCATCTAGTGTCTCCATCCATCAGACATCAGAACCATAACAGACTGCAACGTAGCACGGAGATTATAACAGAGTGCTAACTCCTCCCTTCTGGAGAAGCAAACCTCTAACAGATTGCTAACTCCTCCCCTCTGGGGGAGCAAACCCTAACAAGCACCGCAAGAATCAGCCTTGTCCGCAGCCCTCTTTAACATATACATGCTGCCCTTATGCCATCTACTAGCAGGACTAGGAATCATACATTACATTTATGCAGATGACATTGAACTAACTCTACCAGTCGATGACACAATAGAGAAAATGTTAAACCTAGCTAACATGTACTTAGACATTATCAAGCAACTGTTAAACAGAATGGAACTTGTGATTAACGTGGAAAAAACAGAATTTTCACACTTAGAACGAAAAAATATCGAAATCATTCAAACTCCAATAATACTCAAAACAACCAGAAAACTGAACTAGCTGAAAAGGTGCGGAACCTAGGAAAATTAATGGATCCAGAAATCAATCTAAAACAGCACATATCATTAAAAGTAAAAGAAGGCTACATGAAACTCATGATCCTCAGGAAACTAAAACCACTACTAACACCTGCAGATTTCAGAACAGTGCTCCAGGCACTAGTATTCTCCAGCACTGACTACTGTAATGCACTTTTACTAGGACTCCCGAATACAACATTAAGACCACTTCAAATACTACAAAACACCGCAGCAAGAATACTAATTGGAAAAAGAAGTAGGGACCATATAACTGAAACTCTAGCAGAATTACACTGGTTACCCATAGAACACAGAATAAAATACAAAGCCCTATGCACCATACATAAACTAATGCATGATGAAAAATCGGACTGGCTAAACACAGCACTACGGGTACACGTCCCACACAGAAACCTCCGTTCAGCAAACAAAGCACTCTTAACCATTCCTTCAGTCAAGACAGCGAAACTAACCCAAGTTAGAGAAAGGGCTTTATCTTTAGCAGGTCCACACAATGCCCCCAGAGATCAGATTACAAAGAGACCTTAAAACCTTTAAGAAAAATTTAAAAACCTGGCTTTTTAAACAAGCCTTTTATAAAGAGACTGGGGAATAGAAAGTACACAGGAATAGGCAGAAGAGCACCAGCACGCAGCACTATTCTCAAAATGTGCTTTATACATTTTTAATAAGTTTATCTCACATCTAACGTAATAATAAAACACAGAGCATGGGAATTTTCCCTATGAATAAGTACCTTACAGGTATACATGGTCAAGACCTACATCACTAAACAAACAACCTACAGGTAATATCTTAATCTAAAAAGTATTTTTGCTTACAAGTTTCAGATGCTCAATTTACCTAATTATTATCTTAGTACAAGATTTTCTATATCAGTCTGCTTCAATACAACAGTAAGAAATCACATTCAGACTTTGAATTATGATCAGAAGATGGTCCCTTCTTGGCCTTTTGACCGAGATTGAGTACCTGTATAATATGGGGCGTTAACTCCTAGCCATCTGACTCCATTGGGAACTCAGTGAGGTAATGACCATTGCCAAAACAAAAGGTTTATAACTTCTGCAAGCCCGCCCCCCAAACAAAAATAATAAAAAATTCACAAAATTTACATTTTCAGTAATAAGACAACAATGTACTTACTATGAGGGTAACTTTTAAAGCCATTTACTTGCATAAAACCTGGTTTTATGTGGGTATATAGCTGTACTAAAATAGTTTGGAGTTGAGTGCATGTAGAAGTACACACATGTACTCACATGCAAATGTAACTGAGGTGTACCAAGAGATGATAGGGGGAGAAGTTGGGGTAGAGATGGCACTGTAAGCATTTAATCTAAAAACATTATTTTATTTATCTATCTATTTATTTATTTATGTTATTTTGTATACCAGTATTCTATAGATCAATATGAATTCATTAGATTTAGGGAGCAGTTACAGACACTTTGGTGAGGTAGTCAATTCGTTTATTGTAGCAGCATAAGGTATACAAGGTTTAATACGGTACAAACATTTTTTTCTTTGTCTTTTGTGGTTTTAGTTTGTTATAGTTTCACAGCGTGAAGCACTTTAATGAAAAATAAACAGAATTATTTGTTATCTCTAAGCCAACTTGCACATAGTAATTATGCAATGTCAAACTAGATAACCCCAGCTGAAAGGTAATTAAGCCATTGTTCTTACCCTTATCTGATCCAGGTCAATCCTGCAGAAGTCAGGAATCTGTCTCAACACCACAGGTAAAATCCAGTGAATCTCCGTATAGTGTATGAAAGTTAGAGCCCAAAGGTCTCACAGACATTTCCGTGAGATATAGTGCCTGAAACAAGGTAAAGATTTACTAGTTTGCAAAGTCTTTTTGAGGGATAGTTGACAAAATAGCCACTGCTATTACTAGCAACGGTAACATGGAATAGACTTAGTTTTTGGGTACTTGCCAGGTTCTTATGGCCTGGATTGGCCACTGTTGGAAATAGGATGCTGGGCTTGATGGACCCTTGTTCTGACCCAGTATGGCATGTTCTTATGTTCTTATGTCCCACGGTGTGGAGCAGACTGTTCTGAGTATGGAACTCAGTTCTAGTTTGCAGGTTCTCTGCAGCAGTCAAAGTTCTGGAAGCAAAGCTCTCTTAGCAGAGCTGTGGGGTAATCCATGGGGAAAAGCCACAGTCTGTGTAATTCAATGTCCTTTTATCTGGTCCAAACTCATTGCATATTCAATTCCATAGGATGCACATTGATCTTGATTGGATATTACCGTGTTCTGTACACACAGAATTGGTGGTATGCAAATGATGTCATCTGGGTCCAGATGCATATGAATATTCTTAAAAAGGACTTTAGTAGACATTTGCAGAACAATAACCATTCGTAGCTGGTCTCATGGCTCGATACAAAGTTTTTGCCAAGAACATGTGCACAGTTCTTGACCAAGGCTTTCTTCCCACACTGTGAGGTGCAGATAAATGTTTGATATGGAAGAAAAATAGCAGCTTCCTCTCTTCTGTGGGAATCAGTCTCATTTGAAGTTGTCAAGATCATCACATGGCTAAAGAGTCCATGTTTGTGTTGCTTAGGTCTGCACTATTGGTTCCGTCTGTGTGCATAGCAACAGGCCTCATTTCAATGTTGCACATCCTTGTTTAGGGTCACAGGAGTTTATCCTACAGCATTTGCACGCATACATTTTGATTTTAAAAAGTATGCACGTCAGTGTATGTGTATAAATTATATCCTTCAAAGAGAAGGCACAACTTTACATGGGTGAACTTGTGCTAGTACGCAGCAGATTACCCCAAGTATTTTCAAAACAGACACACATGAAAGTTTGCTTTGAAGGCACTCAGTAAAAGTCTGCATGTACCATGTGCGAGCTGTTTGAGAGTTACCCTCATTATCATCAATTAAGAACATAAGAGACATAAGAACATGCCATACTGGGTCAGACCAAGGGTCTATCAAACCCAGCATCCTGTTTCCAACAGTGGCCAATCCAGGCCATAAGAACCTGGCAAGTACCCAAAAGCTAAGTCTATTCCATGTTACCATTGCTAATGGCAGTGGCTATTCTCTAAGTGAACTTAATAGCAGGTAATGGACTTCTCCTCCAAGAACTTATCCAATCCTTTTTTAAACACAGCTATACTAACTGCACTAACCACATCCTCTGGCAACAAATTCCAGAGTTTAATTGTGCGTTGAGTAAAAAAGAACTTTCTCCGATTAGTTTTAAATGTGCCCCATGCTAACTTCATGGAGTGCCCCCTAGTCTTTCTATTATCCGAAAGAGTAAATAACCGATTCACATCTACCCGTTCTAGACCTTTCATAATTTTAAACACCTCTATCATATCCCCCCTCAGCCGTCTCTTCTCCAAGCTGAAAAGTCCTAACCTCTTTAGTCTTTCCTCATAGGGGAGCTGTTCCATTCCACTTATCATTTTGGTAGCCCTTCTCTGTACCTTCTCCATTGCAATTATATCTTTTTTGAGATGCGGCGACCAGAATTGTACACAGTATTCAAGGTGCGGTCTCACCATGGAGCGATACAGAGGCATTATGACATTTTCCGTTTTATTCACCATTCACTTTCTAATAATTCCCAACATTCTGTTTGCTTTTTTGACTGCCGCAGCACACTGAACCGACGATTTGAATGTGTTATCCACTATGACGCCTAGATCCCTATCTTGGGTTCTAGCATCTAATATGGAACCCAACATTGTGTAATTATAGCATGGGTTATTTTTCCCTATTTGCATCACCTTGCACTTATCCACATTAAATTTCATCTGCCATTTGGATGCCCAATTTTCCAGTCTCACAAGGTCTTCCTGCAATTTATCACAATCTGCTTGTGATTTAACTACTCTGAACAATTTTGTGTCATCTGCAAATTTGATTATCTCACTCATCGTATTTCTTTCCAGATCTTTTATAAATATATTGAAAAGTAAGGATCCCAATACAGATCCCTGAGGCACTCTACTGTCCTCTTCCTTCCACTGAGAAAATTGTCCATTTAATCCTACTCTCTGTTTCCTGTCTTTTAGCCAGTTTGCAGTCCACGAAAGGACATCACCACCTATCCCATGACTTTTTACTTTTCCTAGAAGCCTCTCATGAGGAACTTTGTCAAACGCCTTCAGAAAATCCAAGTATACTACATCTACCGGTTCACCTTTATCCACATGTTTATTAACTCCTTCAAAAAAGTGAAGCAGATTTGTGAGGCAAGACTTGCCTTAGGTAAAGCCATGCTGACTTTGTTCCATTAAACCATGTCTTTCTATATGTTCTGTGATTTTGATGTTTAGAACACTTTTCACTATTTTCCCTGGCACTGAAGTCAGGCTAACCGGTCTGTAGTTTCCCGGATCGCCCCTGGAACCCTTTTTAAATATTGGGGTTACATTTGCTATCCTCCAGTCTTCAGGTACAATGAATGATTTTAATGATAGGTTACAAATTTTTACTAATAGGTCTGAAATTTCATTTTTTAGTTCCTTCAGAACTCTGGGGTGTATACCATCTGGTCCGGGTGATTTACTACTCTTCAGTTTGTCAATCAGGCCTACCACATCTTCTAGGTTCACCGTGATTTGATTCAGTCATTCTGAATCATTACCCATGAAAACCTTCTCCATTATGGGTACCTCCCCAACATCCTCTTCAGTAAACACCGAAGCAAAGAAATCATTTAATCTTTCCGTGATGGCCTTATCTTCTCTAAGTACCCCTTTAACCCCTCGATCATCTAACAGTCCAACTGACTCCCTCACAGGCTTTCTGCTTCGGATATATTTAAAAAAGCTTTTACTGTGATTTTTTTGCCTCTACAGCCAACTTCTTTTCAAATTCTCTCTTAGTCTGTCTTATCAATGTCTTACATTTAACTTGCCAACGTTTATGCTTTATCCTATTTTCTTCTGTTGGTTCGTTCTTCCAATTTTTGAATGAAGATCTTTTGGCTAAAATAGCTTCTTTCACCTCCCCTTTTAACCATGCTGGTAATCGTTTTGCCTTCTTTCCACCTTTCTTAATGTGTGGAATATATCTAGACTGTGCTTCTAGAATGGTGTTTTTTAACAATGACCACGCCTCTTGAACATTTTTTACTTTTGTAGCTGCTCCTTTCAGTTTTTTTCTAACAATTTTTCTCATTTTATCAAAGTTTCCCTTTTGAAAGTTTAGCATGAGAGCCTTGGATTTGCACACTGTTCCTCTTCCAGTCATTAAATCAAATTTGATCATATTATGTTCACTATTGCCAAGCGGCCCCACCACCGTTACCTCTCTCACCAAGTCCTGTGCTCCACTGAGAATCAGATCTAAAATTGCTCCCTCTCTCGTCGGTTCCTGAACCAATTGCTCCATAAAGCTATAATTTATTCCATCCAGAAACGTTATCTCTCTAGCGTGTCCCGATGATACATTTACCCAGTCAATATTGGGGTAATTGAAGTCTCCCATTATTACTGCACTACCAATTTGGTTAGCTTCCCTAATTTCTCTTACCATTTCACTGTCCGTCTCACCATCTTGACCAGGTGGATGGTAGTATACCCCTATCACTATAGTCTTCCCCAACACACAAGGGATTTCTACCCATAAAGATTCAGATTTCCACCCATAAAGATTGAGATGTGCAGTTGGCAGACCGTAAGCGCAGTCTAATACTCTGACTGGCTTATCAAGTGAGAGCCATTTGAGGGTCACTTTTATTGAAGACATCTGCAAAGCTGCTACTTGGTCACTGGCCCATATTTTTACATCCCACTACTGCCTGGACATCATGTTTTTGCTTATTGCATTCTGTCTGTTGCTATATCTTATTGCCTGTTGCTATATTTTATTGTCTTATGTTGTGTTGCTATACTATTGCTTTTTTGGTATATTGCTTGGTTTTATTTTGATACTGTAAACCGCCCAGCATGGAACCCCGATATGGGCGGTAAATAAGAACCTGTAAAATAAATAGATAAATAAATGTGCTGTAGAGACAGTAACTTTTCATCCAGGACTCTACTCTCCGCTGGCTAGGGCCGGGGTTTTTGTGAAGTAATTGCTTCCCTCAGCTTGGGACTCCTCATGCATTACAGCTGATTCATGCCTGCTTGTCAATAGAAAAGCAAGTTTGTTTAATTGTAAACAGGGTTCTCCATAGCCAGCAGGATGAATCAGAGATATTTAATACCCACCCACCTCTCTGGAGAATGGACTAACTTGCTATAGCTTAAGCTGTGGAAGAGACTGAGGGGTTCACGAGGCAGCAACTGCATGCAGGAACTCCCGCACATGCTGAGAAAGACTTTTACTGAGCTCTGAGAGCTGGGTGTCAGTGACATTGGATGACATCACTCATGTGATATGGCTGATTAATGCTTCCGTCTATGGAGGATCCTGTTTATAAGTAAACAAACTTGTATTAAGGGTTAACTGTTTACATTTCATTAGACAGTTAGCTTTTAAAACAATATTTACATCCCTAGATCTTCCTTCAAGCCATCATTGCTAGCCATTGATGGTGGTGGTGGGGACTCCCTTCCTTGGATCACAGGAGAACCCCTGACCAATCTGTCACCATCACTTTTATGAAATTCTGTTAACTAGCTTCAACTTCTAGAAAAGTTTGAAATTGCTGATGAAATGTACTACACCCCGAGAAAATGTATTTCTTTTGTTCTGGAAAAAATGCATATTGTGTTTTTGTAAGCTGGATTTCTATTTAACATGCCGACATAAACAGGCTACTGTGGTGATGCAAACGTCAAGAAACTCAATCTCAACTAAAGAGCAATTTCTGCTGTTCCTAAAATGGAAATGTTCTGTGAGCTACAGTGTCTGGGAATTCTGTAGTTTCAGCTGTGACTTGCTTACACCAGCCAGAAAATTCAGTAATAGATTTCAAATAACATATGTCTGCCCCACAGCACTGATCATCACACCCCAACAAACATGGCAGTGTCTACTGAGACAGCTGCTCTTCTGATGGAAAAAAAAATCTGTTAATGATGTTGGCACGCACATAGTATGAGAGAAGATTAATGGTGTAGAAGGTCACGCTGGTTACCTTCACTGTTGAGGTATCCTAAAATGGATTAGCACAGATTGGCAGAAACACTACTCCACTGATGAGCTAACACTAAGGGTCATTCAGGAGCATGCAGTGCCATCGTGGACTAGAAAGGGTTAACCAAATGGGGCTACCACTTTCTTGGGAGGGGAGGTTGGCGGTGGGGAAGGTTAAGGGGAGAGAGGAAGAGCAAAAATAGGTCAAATATCGAACCATAGAAATAAGTAGGTGTAACATGGGATTTTAAAATGTATTTGCTTAAAAAAAGGGGGAGTCACTTGATGTAGCCATCACACGGCATGATTTCAAAACGTTGGCATGTATGACAAAGTAATCCGAGGCCATGAGGACTGAAAACAGGCAATAGTATTTGTTCTAGCTACTGAGTAATTATAGCACATCTAGAAAAAAAGATTTCAAGAAAGTGGAACAGGCAGAATTTAAAGAAACTAAAGAACCAGTATTAATCTGCTTGTGTGTCATGGTCAAAGAATTCTGCTTATATTTTTTCAGAAGCTTTGATAAAAGACAGAATGGAGTGATAAGTAACTTCATTTGGGTCCTTTTGGTCTTGCTGAGTGAGAAGTTGAAGCCCAGAAGCCTCTGATTTTCATGATGGCTAGGAGTGCTGGAGAGAGCCAGTTACAAAGGATCATCAGAGATTTGCAAGGTACGGTGCACTACGATGGCATTTGAAATGGCTGCCTTCGACTTTTTGTTTGACTTGGTTTAATTCTCTGTTTTTTTCGTTGGGCTGTGCTATGTAAATAGTAACTTTGAATGCTTCTGTTCCATGTAGTGCCTGCCTTTCTCACTGGCATGGAGAAATCACTAAACCTTTTTCTTGTAGGCTCTTAAATTGAATTGACAAGAATTCACAATTCTCTCAAAAGGGTTGCCAACTAGCAGTACATTTACTGATGGCAAGTAAAAAAGAAATGCCATGTCCGTAAAGTCTATTAGAGTAATTTCATCTCCACAAAATCGGCAACCTGGTATTCCTTTGGTTCTGTATTTTTCTATGCTATCTACATGGTAAAGAACGAGTTTCCCCACAGTGATTTAAAAATAGAACAATTGTTTGCAGGGTGTGCCAAATATTGATTTGTAATAACAACACTGAACAGAATATTACAGTGAGAACACGGGATCTTATAGAGAGATCAACTGGAATAGGTTGCTCTTTGCTGTGACCAGAGCTGGTTAGTGCAGTCAGTCTGAGGAATGATGGTAAGTTTCTGAAGAATAGGTTAAAGAGCAAAAATAAATGGAAGGACTCATTAGATAGCAGACGTCCTTTCTGAATACACAGATATGCAAAAAGAAAGATAAATGGATGGGGCTTGTCTCCCCTGACCCCCTAAAGGGGTTTAGAGAGACCTACTAGGGGGTACTCCATGAAGTTAGCAAGTAGCACATTTAAGACTAATCGGAGAAAATTCTTTTTCACTCAATGCACAATAAAGCTCTGGAATTTGTTGCCAGAGGATGTGGTTAGTGCAGTTAGTGTAGCTGGGTTCAAAAAAGGTTTGGATAGGTTCTTGGAGGAGAAGTCCATTAACGGCTATTAATCAAGTTTACTTAGGGAATAGCCACTGCTATTCATTGCATCAATAGCATGGGATCTTCTTAGTGTTTGGGTAATTGCCAGGTTCTTGTGGCCTGGTTTGGCCTCTGTTGGAAACAGGATGCTGGGCTTGATGGAGCCTTGGTCTGACCCAGTATGGCATGTTCTTATGTACTGTCTAGTGACAAGATAAATAGCATGTTGTCCCTGCAAATTAGATAGGTCAGTGCTGGCGCAGGTCCCTCGGGCACAGCTGCCAGCTGGGAAGGAATCAAGTCTCACTCATGTTAGTACCCATCGACCTGATTATTCCAAATGGTTTGATATTTTATGTCCACTGAGCTAAAAAATCGTCCTCACCGCGGATTAGGAAGCCTTTGATCTGAAGTATGCAGAGAGCTGAAACAGTTCATGGAAGGAATGTGCCCTAGGAGGTGGCTGAGTTCCTGTACAGGTTGGTCTCAGTATCCACCCTGGGTCAGTGAGCAGCTTTCCCAGCACGCTGAGTCACATTAGTACTGTTTTTATCTTTAAAGCAGCTAGAAGGGGAAGCAGCAGAGCCAGGAAGCAGAGAAACTATGTTCAGAATCCAGAATCTCTCTAGCTGTATTTTGTTTGGTATAGTTAGGTCATGTGAAAGAGCCATGATACGAGCTTTGAAATTAAAACTGCAGTGTGACTATTAATGATTGACAGGACTTCCAACTCATGAAAAAAAAAGATTTATGGACAGTTTGCTAGATTTTCACTGCCAACCTATTTTTTTTATGGATACATGCACAGAAATTGGAAAAAGCATTCCCTAAATAGTATTACCACGTTACTTACTGATGTGCAACTAAATAGCCTGATCAAATAAGAACTGCCCTGCTGGGTTAGACCTGTGGTCCATCGAGCCCAGGATCTTGTCTCTGACAGTGGCCAAGCTGGATCACTTGGTAATACCTGGCAAATCTTAATGGGAAGATCCTTTTCCTCTTGCTCATTCTCAAATGTAGGAGGTGTCAATCCCCATGTGTCTCTGCTAATAATTGTTCCCTGTACATACCTGGATCAGTCCAGACTGCTGGGGGTTGCCTCCCTTCCAGCAGATGGAGACAGAGAAAAACTTGAAGAGAACCTCCTCTTAATCCGGTGTGCTACCTGAGTCTCTTCAGTATTTCTCTGTCTCCAGCAGATGGAGGTGGTGCAGAACCTGCGGTCCTGAAATGATACTGAAGTTAAAAAAAAAAAAAAAAAAAAGATTAAAAACAAAAAGAGCAGATCGAGCAGGACAACAAGTCGTGGTGATCCTCCCAGGGGGTAGACAGGTTCTGGTGGGACCATCCCCCCTGGTTGCAGGTATACTTGGAGCTAGGGTTGGATACCCTGCCTGCTCCCTTGTTCCAGTGAGGTGCCTTGGGGTGATTACCGGTGGTCCGGTCCCTCCCCCTTCTTCGCCCCAGATCTGGAGAAGACTGCATTCCTCCGGTAAAGTTTTGGTTTGCAAATAAAAATAAAAGCACGAAGCAAGCCTTTCTTTTTTGCTCAGCCGTATGGCAGTCCTTTTCCACTGCACGCTCGGTGGGGTTAGTCGCGGCCGTGTCTTTGGTTCCCGGGCTCAGTTTCTATTTTTGGCTTGCTCTGCGCCTCATGCATGTGCTTCTCCCCTCGCCAGCCATGCCGCGTGCTTCGAGGTGCTCTGCCTGTGGGGAGCCGGCTTCGCGGCTCTCCTAAGCAGGCCTGTGTTCTCGGTGCCTCCCCGGTGGGGAGGGAACATCGGGCGCAGCGGGGAAAACAGCGGCTAAGTCCCACGGTGCAGGCAAGTGGCTGGCTGTGCAAGAGAATGTGGCTGACCCATTCCCACTGAGCGTGGAACGGCAGCCATTTTGGATACCTTTGCTGCCGTGTCAGCTCTAGCGGCAGGGAGAGGGGATTTCCCGCCTCACCTTTCTCCTCCTGACTTGAGCCCTGAGAGCCCTCAGGTCTCGTTTCGAGATTTCTCCGATGATGACCTTGTTCTCCCAGTGGAGGATATGAGGGGCTAGCCTACCTTTACTGCTGACTTTCTGCTGTTGATGCACAAAGTATATCTGGCAAGCCAGTCACAGCAGGGGAAGCAACAGTGCGAAAACTGCCTGACGGACCACTGCCCTGTTAGGTCTCCAGACGGCTGGAGACGCAGGAGACCGTTAGGATTCAGAAGATCTGGGGCTCCTAGCCTTGAGGGGATATGGGTGTCCGTACTCGGGGGGGGGGACTTGGACCCCCTGGGGCACCCAGGACCTTGGCTTCCCCTCCCTTCACTGGGAGTGAACAGGATGAGGAACCGGATGTTATGGTTATTGATGTTTGGGTGGATCCTTAGACACTGTGGCAGCTGACCACGCCCACGGGGGGCAGTCCCGTGAGGGACCACGGAGTCAGGCTAGACTCTGGACACACAAACACAGATTTGAATCTTTTATTAAACAGTTTTGGAAACCACCAGAGGTGGCAGTAGTGAGTAGTAGATGTTGAGCCCAGCTGGGCAGGTCTCCTGCAGAGCGCTGGAACAGCGAATCCTCTGCTAGGCTGTGCTGTAGTGGAAAGAGACTGAGAGTTATGAGTACACGATAAGAGGCATTCAGAGTTCCAGATAGAATTAGGAGAAGCTCAGAGACAGGGAGACCAGGTCCTTGAGGAGCGAGTACCTAATCCCTAGAGCAGGGAGACTCAATACTCACGTAGCTACAGCTCCATGCACATAAGAAAATGCCATACTGGGTCAGACCAAGGGTCCATCAAGCCCAGCATCCTGTTTCCAACAGTGGCCAATCCAGGCCACAAGAACCTGGCAAGTACCCAAAAACTAAGTCTATTCCATGTAACCATTGCTAATGGCAGTGGCTATTCTCTAAGTGAACTTAATAGCAGAACTTATCCAATAAAAGCTTGACTAGTACCAACTTCTTGTTTCCCTCCCCCCATCCCAGGATCAAACCCACAGCCCTTGCAGGAAAGAGCTCAGCCCTCTGACAGCTGGAGCCACGGTCACACAACCAAAGCTTGACTAGTACCTACTTTTCACCTCCCACCCTTTTTCCCTAAGCTGGATTCAAACTCACAGCCCCTGGCACTCAGAGGACCGAGCCCTTACTGACCAGGCCACCAGCACACAGATAGTGACCAGGCCACCAAGGTGATGTTAGTGGTGGCGGTGGCCCTCAGAAAGGAGGGAGTACTAGTTCACACATACCTGGACGACTGGCTCATTTGAGCGAAATCAGAAGAACCCTGCAAGCAGGAGGTACACACAGTCTTACACTGTTGGCGCTCCCTTGGTTAGTTCGTCAATCAGTCTACAAGCCATATTCTTCCTTCTCAGGTCCTGGACTTCTTGGGAGTATGGTTCAGTACCATAGTACCATAGTACCAAGCTGATATTAGGCTAATCCACCTAATATCAACTTCAGTATCTATCTTCGTCAACTCCCATAACAGACTTTTTCCACACCCTCCCTTCATCCCTCCCACCCCCTTCCCCTCCCGTCCTCCAACCATACTCCCTCCCCCTTAACAAGCTAATCCCCTTCCCATTCCCCTTCCCATCCACTTGTTTCCCTAACTAAATCTTTAATAACTGTGATATGTTATCCGTTAACACTATTTAATATTATATACCTAAGATATATTTGAACATGTTGACCATAGAGTCCTTAGTTACAAATTCCCTTCTTTGTTACTCCGCTTGCCATTTATCTGTTATAGACGTATCTTGTTACTACCATGTTCAATGAAATTGTTCCATGTATATTTTATGTTCTAATGTAAACCGGGGTGAAGGCTATCGCTAAACCTCGGTATATAAAAAGCTCCAAATAAATAAATAAATAAAAATAGTGGGCAAAGTCTTCCTCATGGAGGAATGGATAGCCAAGCTGAGGTCACAAGTCCAACATCTTTTGGTAGCTCCTGTACCCAGGGTTTGGGATTAATTGCAGGTTCTTGGCTCCATGGCGTCCACTCTGGAATTAGTCCCATGGGCATTTTCTCATCTGAGGCCTTTACAGGGAGCCTTGCTCTCCCACTGGGATCCAATGTCGGAGGAATTTCAGGATCCCTTGCTGCTCACAGAGTCCGCCAAGTCCAATCTTAGTTGGTGGCTAGTCCTCGACCACTTGAGGCGAGGGGTGGACCCTGAGATGCCTCAGTGGGTGATAGTGACCAAGGACACCAGCCTCTCCGGTTGGGGAGCAGTGTGCCAGTCTCAGTCGGCCCAGGGCCAGTGGTCCCAGGAGGAGGCACTGTGGTCCATATATCCCCTAGAAATGAGAGCGGTGCACAGGGCGCTGCAGACATTTCTTCCTCTCGCCCACAATCGGACGGTGTAAGTTTTGTCCGACAATGCGACGACAGTAGCCTACATCAACCGTCAAGGAGGAACCAAGAGTCGTCCGGTAGCCTTAGAAGTGGAGATGCTGATGGCCTGGGCAGAATGGCATCTAGCCCTATTGGCGGCCTCACACATAGCGGGGACCAACAATGTACAGGCAGATTTTCTAAGCCGCCAGCAGCTGGACCCAGGACAATTGGAGATGTCCTTGGTCGCAATGACATTCATCTTCCGCTGGTAGAGCACTCCTCATTTGGATTTGATGGCGATTCAGAAGAATGCCAAGGCACTGCATTTCTTCAGTCGCAGAAGGGAGCATGTTGCGGAAGGGGTCGATGCCCTAGTGCTCCCTTGGCCCCACGACGTTCTGCTCTACGTGTTTCCTCCATGGCCTCTGATAGCAAGATTCTGAGATGAATAGACGTTCACCCAGGGAAGGTAATCCTGGTATCTCTGGAGTGGCCTTGGCAACCATGTTTCGCGGACCTAGTTAATCTGGCTGTGGACGGTCCCCTGCACCTGAGTCATCTTCCAAACCTACTGAGTCAGGGTCCTATATTTTTCGGCCAGGCTGATCGCTTTTGTCTAGCAGCCTGGCTTATGAAAGGAAACAGTTGAGGAAAAAAGGTTATCTGGAGGATGTCATTGCCACTCTACTGTGGGCGTGGAAGACCTCCACTTCTCTAACTTACATCAGGGTGTGGAAGGTTTTCGAATCTTTGTGTTGTGAGCAAGGGATTTTTCCTCGTAAGTCCTCAGTGGCACAGATTCTGGCATCCTTCAGAAAGACCTCAGCAAAGGTTGTTGTTTAATTCCCTCCGGGTGCAAGTGGCAGCTTTGGGATGCTTGAGAGGCAAGATTGAGGGTACAGCTCTGGCGGCGCATCCTGATGTGTTTCGTTTTCTTCGAGGGGCAAAGCATTTGAATCCTCCAGTCCATTCCATATGTCCGTCATGGAGTCTTAATTTGGTGCTCAGGGTCTTATGTGAACCTCCTTTTGAGCTCTCAAGAAAGCCACCCTAAAGGATTTAATTCTCAAGATGGTGTTTTTGGTGGCTATCTGCTCAACTAAAAGGGTTTCTGTGATTCAAGCCCTCTCTTGCAGGGAGCTTTTTTTTATGGATTTCTGATTCCAGGATCTCGCTCAGGATGGTTCCATCCTTTCTTCCAAAGGTTGTCTCAGCTTTCCACTTAAATCAGTCAATGGAACTTCCAGCTTTTCCTACTAGAGAATTGAGGCGTTTGGATGTCAGAAGAGTCCTCTTGCATTACCTCGAGGTCACTAATGCCTTTCGGGTTTCGGATCATCTTTTTGTTCTGTGGAGAGGCGCTAAGAAAGGTCATAAAGCGTCAAAAGTGACCATTGCCTGTTGGTTAAAAGAGGCCATCGCTTCTGCATATATTTGTTGTGGACGGCCTGTTCTGGAGGTGTTTAAAGCACATTCGATCTGGTCACAGGCTGTTTCCTGGACAGAGTGCCAGTTGGTATCGCCGCAGGAAATCTGCAGAGTGGCGACTTGGTAGTCTCTGCATACCTTTGCCAGTCACTACCATTTGGATGTCCAAGCACTGGACGTCAAATGTTTTGGCAGCAGTATCATTCAAGCAGGACTCTCAAGATCCCCCCCCCTCCCCCCAGATAGGAAGCTTTGGTACATCCCAGCAGTCTGGACTGATCATTCCTGTAGTACCACGGATCAGTCCAGATGCCCGCCTATTGGGGGGGGGGGGGGGGGGGCATTCTGTCTGATTTCCTAGGTGCTGCAGAAAATTACAGATTACTTCTCCTTATCCTGGTTATCACATGTACATAGACTGACTGGTTTTCTTCTTGTCCTTGCTTGTTCTGACCATTATTTAATTACGTATTTCTGCTTTGGTGGCACACTGGATTAAGAGGGGTGCTCTTCAAGTTTTTCTCTGTCTCCATCTTCTGGAAGGGAGGCAAAACCCAGCAGTCTGGACTGATCCGTGGTATGACAGGAACAAAAATTAGCAGGTAAGAATCAATTTTCATTTAATGGACTTGTCCTCCAGAAACTTGTTAATCTTTTGTTAAACCTAAACTGTTAACTTTGAGCCCATCCTTCATCAACCAATTCCACAGCAAATGGTGCTTCATTATTGTGTTTGCAAGACTTCCATGACCCACTTTTGAGATTCACCTCTTGCGGCAAGAGCCACTGTATTAGAAGGCAGTTTACCAGCCTCTATGGGGCTGATGTTTGTAATCAGATAATAGGATAAACCAGTTACAGATTAACTAGGTCTGATCGTGTGCAAAAATTTGGTTTTGTGTTTCCTCTCATGGTTAAGAATGTAGAAGAGAATGTAGCACCAGTAGTACCATTTCCTTCTTGTGGCTGAAGTTAAACATGGGAGGTTAGAGATAAGCATCCATTGCCTGTTGCTTCAAGTGCCAAAATGAGCTCAGGGCCTGCCTTTTTAATGCACAATTCTTTATTGCTGTCATTTCTTTTCAAGATGCAGTGACGGAGTTAAGCAATGAGTTCAAAGAAAGCGGGGAGCCGGTCACTGATGATAGCACCGCGCTGCACAAGTTCTCCTACAAGCTCGAGTACCTCTTGCAAGTACGTGAATCATTCAGAGCTGGACACGTTTAGAGGGAGGTCCATACGGAGCGGGGTGGTGAGTGGGAGAATACCCGGGTAAGGTTTGCTGGGTAACTTTAGGACAGTTTGATTTCCAGCCAGACTTGTAGGTTTATCCAGGTAGGGCTCACTATCCATGGTGCCCGGCCCCAGAATGCTTACCTCCCCCTCCCCCGCCCTCTCTCCCTCTTTTTATCCAGCTAAATTTTACCCAGGTAGAAAATTACCTGGTAAAATATAGCCAGTGAGAGGGGGGAAAGTGAAAGATATTTCCCAGATAGCTTGAAATGTTACTCAAAGTCTTTGAATTATGGACCACAGCATGTTTTTTTTAAATGAAAAATTAAGAGATGGAGAGGCTTTTTAGCTCATTATATCTTCTTGAAGTCTTCTAACTTTCACTGCTTTCCCTGTCTCACTACACGGTTGTTCGTATGTGAAGCAGATAGTACATGCTGTGATTTCTAAATACTTTCCTGCACATACTTTGCGCCTGCTGCAAAGCAGTTGAAAGGTCTGCGGCTACTTTTGCAACCTCAGAAAGTGCGCTGATGCATTTTGAGCATTTCACTTTGAAAAGTAGCCATATCCTCAGACCTGCAAGCTGCCAGGGGACTATAAAAATTGCCCCAGAGGCTTTCAGGAATCAAAATTGTCCTATTTCTAACAATCAAGAAGTCATGTACTTCTTGAACAAACAAGGAGGAATGGGCTCCCGTGTTGAGAAATTGCCTCTCACATAGCAACCCTATGAACCATGCACCTAGCAGAAAGAGACAACATCCTGGCAGAGAGTCTCCATCATCACTTGAACCCCAAGGGTGGACCCTGGATCAAGGATGTAACAAACGAGTTAATTGCAGCCGAGGTGGACCTTGTTTGCAACAGCTGTGAATAGGAAAGTACCAGTCTTATGCTCTAAGAGAAGATCAGATGGCAGACTAACAGCAGATATCCTCTCCCTTCATTGGGGAATGGATCTTCAGTACGTGTATTCTCCTATGTCTCTGATGGTCAAAAACCTTAATCAAGCTGAGAAGGTATAAATGCAACCATGATTCTCATAGTCCCATTTTGGCTGAGACTGATTTGGTGTCTACTTTTTTGTGCTATGGCCCAGGGTAAATCAGTCACTATGGGAAGATCCACAACTTTGATCATACAGTGCCAGGGAGCATTGCTCCTCCCCAACATCCGGTCTTTGATCCTCATAGCCTGGATGTTGAGGGTGATGAGTAGCCCCCTTCCTGTTCTGCTTCTGGGCACAGAGGCACATTGGGAGGGCCATGGATTATGCAAGGCCCCATAACCTCCTGGGGTTCGCACACAGAGGGGAAAAGTAGAGTCTTTTGAAGGCCCTTAGAGTTTTGCATACACAGGGGATCTTCCTTCTCATCAGTCTAGTCACTCCAAAAAGACACTCTCCACACCAGTGCTGTGGTTCAAAACAAAGTGTTTACTAAATTAATAGCAGGGTAGAACAAAGTCCTACACTCTGGTACACCTGAGGACTACAATCCACAACACAAAAAATAAATCACATTCTCTTCTCACTCTCCTTCCCAACACATGTCTGCTTTTTGGGATGGGTACCCCTCCATCTTGTCCCCTCCCAGTGCTTGTTTAGTAGCAGAATGTTTCCTCAAGGATTCTTTTTCTATTTCTCTCTCTTTGTCTCTTGCTGTTTTTTGTAGAATCAGACTTTGAGTCTGGTGGATTTTCTCAGGCAAGATGCTTCCCCTCTGGCATCTTCCAGTACACTTATCTGTCAGCTGCTAAGAAATTCCTTCCCTTTCAGTGCCCATCAAGATCTGATGCTCCTCAGGAACACTTCTACCATTTCAAACCTGGTCTCCCAGAACTTTTTCCTGTAGCCTTTCTCCTCAAACCTCCTCTGAATCTTCTCTGTGAAGAGGAAGGTCAAATGGTGCTACTCTGTGAAGAGAGAGCTCCGAAACCACCAGCACCCCAGATCTTGGAATCTTCTCCTTCTGCTCTCCTGCTTCACATGGGCACAGAAGTTTTTTACTCTCACATCACCCCTCTCAGTGTGGAGTGGTGCTCCTCCTTAGCACACTGACACTACACTGACATCACATGAAGGCAAGGTCTAGAGAGAACTGTGCCATACTGAGGGCCCTCAGCCTAGCTGAAGCCTCTATTGACATTTTTGTAAAGGGCAAAGCTGTCTTTTTAAGGACAAAAATGGGCAACCCAACAGATGTAATATGGTCCCTAGGTTTCTCTGATAAGGTATCTCCAATGCTTCTGTCTTCCGGAAGGTTTTAAATGGATGAGGTTTACTGGTTTACTGTCTGGTGTGACAGCAAGGCCCTAGATTCTTGCTTTTGGCCCACACAGAAATTGCTTGAATACCTTCTATATCTTTCAGAGTCTGGTCTGAAAAAACAACTGTTAGGATTCTCCTCAGCACAATTGGCATTTAATATGTATACTGAATTACCACTTTTGTGCAGCCTCTATTTATCAGATTCATTTAGTGCTTGATTCAACTGAAACCTCCCATGAAGCCTCCCATAGTGTCATGTGACATCAGTATAGTTCTCACCCAGCTGATGAAAGCCCCCTTTGAGCCTCTTGACTCTTGTGAGCTCAAATACCTGTCCTAGAAGTTCACATTTTTTTATGGCAATCACTTCAACCTTCGGAGTTGGTGAGCTCCACATTCTAGTGATTTATGCACCTTGTACCAGATGTCATCATGTTAAGGTGCTGTCATACTTTCCACCTTAACCAATCAATCACCTTAACCAATTTATTAATGTCTAGATATGGATTCTTCACAGGACAGTAGGTCTGTCCTTCTCTATTATCTGTATCAGGAGACAAGCCCAATTCTATCCCTCCTCAGAGACCATTTTATGATTTTGAGTTGTCTTGTATGTTTAAAAATATATGTATGTATAAAAGACTGTTTTTCCCCATCAAAAATACTGCCATTCATTGGCAGTTCTTGTTGGTTTCCTTTTTTTGTTGAAGACAGCCTTATCTAGGGAATAGGACTCAATGAATTGCTTGTCTTTAGAGAAGGTGAAATTGTCAGAAGACAGCAGTTCAAGGGTCACACGGCTCTGCCTCCTCCTTTTTTCCTGTCCCCAGTGAGATCTTTTCTATGGAACTGAGGAGTGATGTGGGACTGCTACAGAATGGTACTGCCGCGTGTGGGCAGTGAAGGGCTTCTGCCCTTTCCAGAAATTTCTGGAAGAATCTGTCCATTCGGGCGCAATCACGTGACCTACATTTATTTATTTAGGCATTTTACATACCGTCGTTCCAAAAGAAGATCACAACGGTTGTGACTGGTCGAACTGTCTTCAGAGTACACCCGTTACAGGAAAACAGCTTTGCTTTCGAGACCAAACATATGCACGCATATCTGATGAATATTCATTGCAAATAACCTGGAAGCCAGACCTGTCTGCTGTCCTTAAGGAAATGGAGATCCACATGTTAAGAGGCAATGACAGGCATTTCTGGTCCTTGAAAGCTGTAAACATGGCTGCATTTCAGGATTTATGCAATGAATACTCCTAATAAACTTTTGCATGTGATTTATCTAAGATTACAGTTAACTTTAATATTTGAATATCATGAAAACTAGACCTGTCTGTCAATCTTTAGGACTAGAGATGCCTGTTGTAAACACTAGGCATGTCTTTGCAAAGTATGTCAACCCTATAAACTCTTCTAAGTACTGGGGATATGGTTTTTCCACAACAGTAAATTGGAAAAGTTCATTTCTTAAATCACATGTAGGAAAGTCTAATTGTCTAATTTTCAACCAGAAGTAATACAACTTTTGCAATGCATGTTTGGATTTGACCTGGTTTGTTTAAATTGTAATGTACCCTTGCAAAAGCAATTGGGAAAATCAAAATGGCCCTGCTCATTTGTGTACAACAGCTACAGTGGTGCTGTAAAACCTTTCATCATTCTCAATCATTTCTTTAAACACATAAAATAATGACTTGAAACTGCTTTTTTTTTTTTTTTTTTTAAATACAGAGATTCTTGTCCTTTAAACAAATTGCCCAGACATTTCAAGAACAAAACAATTAACTTATAACCGTTTAAATGAATTTGAATAAAAGGATTAATACTTCAACTTGCATGACGTTTTTGTGCTGATTTTTGTGTATGTGTGTGTGTGTTTTCCATGAAGTATGACCAGAAAGAAAAGTCTACAATCCTGGGAAGCAGAAAAGACTACTGGGATTACTTCTGCGACTGCCTGGCCAAAGTCAAAGGAGCTAACGATGGAATCCGCTTTGTCAAGTCTATTGCAGAGGTAAGCAGCTCAGCCTGCCCAGTCCATCTGGCAACGCACAGCAGCTCGCCTTCTGCCTATCATCAGAACCAATCCCCCATTATTTCAAACTATTTTTTTTATCTTTTAATACTATATAACGATTCCCTGCTTCCCACAGTGATTTGTGCTTCCTTTCTTTCTTTTTTTACAGCTCTGTCATGAATAGTGACACATGCACAAAACAGATCTCCCTATGGCATTCTAGAGTGATTTTCCTCATGGTGCTCCCCTTCCCCCACCACACTATAGTACCACCCTGCCCACTTCCCTCTTCTGAGCAGCAGCTGCTGCTGTTACCATGTCCGCACCCCCTGTTGTTAAAACTCAGGCCGATGCAGTGAGGTTCATCCAGCTAAGCGCATGGTTTTTACTCGTGGTTGGGTGTGCATTGCGTGTGCATAATAATAGCCACCGATGCAGCAAGATGATTATTGCGCCTAAAATTCGCATTCTAACAAGCACATACCGGATAGTGCCCTGCACATGTAAATTCCATGGAAATAAAGACAATAGCTATTACCTCCAATGTAGGAAGTGTGCCGGGAGACCAACATACATTTTTTAACACTCGAAATTTAACTCCAGCTCTGGAGGTGTAGTAAAGTTTACTCACAGTCAAGTGCTCATAAAACAGCATTAAATAATTGGTCCTTTGTGTTGCGATAAACATGTCCTCCTCCTTAGTATCATCCTGGCATACCAGTATTGTATATACTTATGATGGAAATATAGAAATGCTTCTTACCACTGCTATGTTAATGCATTATTTCCCTTCCAGGGAATAAATATATTTTAGGAAATAATTCAATTTAGGTTTAATCTAATCTGATTCTAGAAAATAAAGACTGAATTTACCGCTTCGCTGGTTTCCCTGATCAAGTCAATGTATATATATTTTACAACAAATAATATATATTTTTTCTCCACTTTGTTTTTCTTGTAACTAATTTAATAAGCCCTTCGAGAGCCACTTCTTAAAGTGTTCTAAACATTGCAAGGTACATTTTTTGCAGAGTGCGAATTCCAGAAAATACTGTGGCCAGTAGGGATGTGAATCGTGTCCTCGATCGTCTTAACGATCGATTTCGGCTGGGAGGGGGAGGGAATCGTATTGTTGCCGTTTGGGGGGGTAAAATATCGTGAAAAATCGTTAAAAATCGTTAAAAATCGAAAAATCGAAAAACCGGCACATTAAAACCCCCTAAAACCCACCCCGACCCTTTAAATTAAATCCCCCACCCTCCCGAACCCCCCCCAAATAACTTAAATAACCTGCGGGTCCAGCGGCGGTCCGGAACGGCAGCGGTCCGGAACGGGCTCCTGCTCTGAATCTTGTCGTCTTCAGCCGGCGCCATTTTCCAAAATGGCGCCGAAAAATGGCGGCGGCCATAGACGAAAAAGATTGGACGGCAGGAGGTCCTTCCGGACCCCCGCTGGACTTTTGGCAAGTCTCGTGGGGGTCAGGAGGCCCCCCACAAGCTGGCCAAAAGTTCCTGGAGGTCCAGCGGGGGTCAGGGAGCGATTTCCCGCCGCGAATCGTTTTCGTACGGAAAATGGCGCCGGCAGGAGATCGACTGCAGGAGGTCGTTCAGCGAGGCGCCGGAACCCTCGCTGAACGACCTCCTGCAGTCGATCTCCTGCCGGCGCCATTTTCCGTACGAAAACGATTCGCGGCGGGAAATCGCTCCCTGACCCCCGCTGGACCTCCAGGAACTTTTGGCCAGCTTGTGGGGGGCCTCCTGACCCCCACGAGACTTGCCAAAAGTCCAGCGGGGGTCCGGAAGGACCTCCTGCCGTCCAATCTTTTTCGTCTATGGCCGCCGCCATTTTTCGGCGCCATTTTGGAAAATGGCGCCGGCTGAAGACGACAAGATTCAGAGCAGGAGCCCGTTCCGGACCGCTGCCGTTCCGGACCGCCGCTGGACCCGCAGGTTATTTAAGTTATTTGGGGGGGGTTCGGGAGGGTGGGGGATTTAATTTAAAGGGTCGGGGTGGGTTTTAGGGGGTTTTAGTGTGCCGGCTCACGATTCTAACGATTTATAACGATAAATCGTTAGAATCTGTATTGTATTGTGTTCCATAACGGTTTAAGACGATATTAAAATTATCGGACGATAATTTTAATCGTCCTAAAACGATTCACATCCCTAGTGGCCAGGCCCTAGTGCATGTTCTAATTAGCAACCTTTGAGAGGCAGTCAGTCAGATTTCTTACAATAAACACGAGAAGAGAGATGAGAGAATGGTCTGCTTATTGCTGATAGAAACAGATTAGCATGTACTTCTTTATACATTGGAAAGGGAATATCATAAATAACGAAAATTCCACTTCTTCCTTGAAGGCGACATGCCCATGACAAAATGAACTTTCTAAACTAGAACCTGGCAGTTATTATGTGGTTGCAGGGCGTTTTCATTTTACCTGTCTGTCAAGGTCATGAATTTGATTCCAGCCTGATTTTAAAAACATGTCTTAGCAAACCTGAAGGATTTCTAAATGTATAGCGTAAGGAAAAGGTAACCTAAGGTCCTGATTTACTAAGGCTTTGCCTCTCTGCACCCTTTATATAGCCTGCAGGCTCCCAGCACCACATGGGGGTGAAAGCGTGGCTTTCAAACTGCATGTTCCAACATTAAAATCAGCAAACCTATAATCTTCAGCAATGTAACTAAAAAGAAGCACTTTTGTAACAAATGCACAATTTAGACTCCTGTTGTTATAAAGGCTCCCAATGCAATTGAGCACCAGGAATACACATTTCTCCCGCAGCGTGCTTTTTGTTATCTCACTGTGATTGCAATATCATTTGAATACTGCATCGGGCGCACAGGAAACATGACTGTGTGCGTTAGGAAAACGGGCGCTCAGTTGCAGCGCACATTTTCTGCACAAGTTTTATGTTATCGGCCTGTCAGCCTTTCGTTCTCTCTTTATTCTTTGACTGCTTGAGGATGGTATTACAGCAGGTTTAAGCTGCAGTAGTGTCCTGATTTAGTCACCTTTGAGTGGTGGGAATGGTTAAACAGAAGAAGCTCTGTAAACCTTATGAGGGCTGTCTTATCCCATGATTAAAATTATTCCACATGGTGAAGAGGAGGAATGCTGAAGAGTGAATTGTGCTGTAATTGCTGCTAGATTTACAGAAGGATTTACAAATCTTTTTGCAGGGTAGTACTTTTGCCTCAAGTCACTCTGAATACATTATGCAGCCACCCTAGGACACATTTTTAGCTACTCCTAATTAATAGCAATTAAAACAAATGCAAATATTAAGATCCCTCATTTTCATACTGCTATTTATTATGTAAACGTTGCAAAGAACAAGAGCGCCTACTGTTGAGGCTGCGTCTATCTGTGTCCATTTGTATGCCCGTTTGGTTGGTCACTGGTGCACATTCCTGGCTTTGCAGCCTTAGTTAAATGGCTGTGCACGCCACACATAAGGTAGGAGAGGAGAGTTGGGAGGAGTGATGAGAGCCCATGGTGTTGCTGCATGGTATCGCCTTTCACATTAAATTCAAATTCCGTACACCCTCCTTCAAGTCCTGCACACTGTTGCCTGCCACAAGGCTTCCCAAACCTGTCCTGGGGACCCCACAGCCAGTCGGGTTTTCAGCATATCCACCATGAATATGCATGAGATACATTTGCATATGCTGAGTCCCCCTGATAATCAGATGTATCTCATGCATATTCATGGTGGATATCCTGAAAACCCGACTGGCTGTGGGGTCCCCAGGACAGGTTTGGGAAGCCCTTCTCTAGCATATACAGTTCAGACTGCTGACAAGTTGCATATTCCTATAGGTTATCTGTTGGTGTCCCCAGGAAATCCATCATTTTACATGGTCCTTCCCACCCATCAACAGCACATTTTGATAAACATCTGCACATTTTTAGCGGTTTGTGCTGTATTACAGGTTCCATTTGTCTCCTTGACGCCTGTCACTCCATACGCTCCACCCAGACTTTTCTTACTACCCCTTTTATATTCTCCTTACTCTTCTGCCAGCAAGCCCTCTCACTTTCAGCACCCTATTCCTGCAGCTCCATCCCACTCCTTGCTCAACAATCTCTTTCTCTCTCCCATTGTATATCCTACCTCATGTCCTCCCCTTGCCCCCGCTCCACAGCTATCATGAAGCCTTCTTATTAGATCCCCGGTCTCTGGCTTCCTCTGCTTCCTTGATGTATTAACCACCGTGCACCATTTCTTTTAAGTTTCCCATCCCTGTTCCTTTATCTGTCTTGGCCCTCACACTGTCAGTTTGCCTAGAGCATAAGTTCTCCCAGGTGGGAGCTTGCCACCTTTACTCTTTCTTTGTTTTTGAGATCTGAGTGCAATCTTCTGGATCTTTGCAGACTTGCCTGCTTTTTCTTCCCACTGATGGAACTCCATAATATCTAAATGATAATAATGTCAGTCAGGCGCCAGGTCTCTTAAGATTTTTCAAATGGTTTACTTCTGCGGCTCAGTAAGAGCTGATTATTCAGTGTAGGCAAGTAGTAGTTGATGTGTTGGGAGAAAATCAGATGAACCCTCCCCCCTCCCCCCGTTTCATGATAAATTAAGACACCAATACTAAACTTAACATTGTTTCTCAGTCTGAAGCAGAGGGCTCTGCACGGTCCATGATGAAAAGAGATTCGATATGAGTGGTGGATTACTTTTTATTGTCGTTGGCTAAGAAATGCATTTTCGAAGCGTGCATTGAAACCTGCTGAAATATTGAAAAAACAGAACTTTGAAATATAACAGTGTTAAGTTTTTTACAAACAGAGAGGGGACAATTTTCAAAGTCATCTACACGCATAGGTTGTTCGTTTGAAAATTGCCCTCCCTCAAAATCTGATTTACTAAGGGCATTTTCCCATATTATGCTGAATTTTCAAAGCCATTTGTGTGCGTAAACACGTATGTTATAACATAGCCTAGGGCTCTGGTGCATAAAAGTATGCGTACTTTTATGCAAACATCAGCGAGGCATAAGAAATGCCATACTGGGTAAGACCAAGATCCATCAAGCCCAGCATCCTATCTCCAACAGTGGCCAATCCAGGACATAAGTGTCCGGCAGATCCCAAAGAATGGGTCCAGTCCTTCCTACTCATACCCAGAGATAAGCAGTGGCTTTACCAGGTCTACATGGCTAATAGTGGTTTATGGACATCCAGGAACTTGACAAAACTCTTTATTAACCCATGTATGCTAACTGCTTTCACCACATCCTCTGGTAAGAAATTCCATAGTCTAATTCTGTGCTGAATGCAAAAGTACTTTCCCTATTTGTTTTAAATGTGATACCTTTTAGCTTCATGGAGTGTCCCCAAGTCCTAGTACTATTGGAAAGGATAAATAACCATTCACTATTTATCCGTTCCACCCCACTTATGATTTTATAGACTTCTATCATATCTCCTTTCAACTATCTCTTCTCCAGGCTGGAGAGCCCTAACATGCTTAGTCTTTCACTGTAGGAGAGCCATTCCATCCCCTTTATCACTTTGGTTGCCCTTTACTTCTTTTTTTCTAGTTCTGCTACATCTCTTTAGAGATGGACTGACCAGAAATGAATACACTAATCAAGGTGTGATCACACCTTGGATCGATGCAGAGGCATTATGATATCTTCCATTTTATTTTCTGTTCCTTTTCTTGTAATACCTAATATTCTATTTGCTTTTTGATTGCTGCTGCACACTATGGTGAGGATTTCAAAGTACTGTTCACAGGGACTCTTAAGAGTTTTTTCCTGGGTGATGATGCCTAATATGGAACACAGCATAGTGTATCTATAGTTTGGAAAATTGTTCCCTTTATGCATCATTTTGCTCTTGTCCATATTAAATTTCATCTTCCATTTAGATGCCCAGTACCCCAATCTTGTAAGGTGCTTTCTCAGAATTCCTCACAATTGATTTGTGATTTAACTACTTTGAATAATTATGTGTCATCTACAAATCTGATAACCTCACTTTTCACTTCCTTTTCCAGATCATTTATAAATATATTAAAAAGCACCAGTCCCTGTTGCATCTTCCTGGTTCACCAGAAATTGCTTGAGTTTCTCTGAATCATCAGCCTCAGAGATTGTGTCTAGCGCAGGTATTCCTCTGCTACCCTCTTCAGTAAAGACTAAAACAAATAATTAATTTAGTTTTTCTGCTATGGCCTTATCTTCCCTTATCTCCGTGGTTATCTAGTGGTCCAACTGACTCCCTGACAGGCTTCTTGCTTCAAATATACTTGTTTTGGATTTTTGCCTTTCTGGCAAGCTTCTTTTTAAATTCTCTTGTGGCATGTGTTATTAATGCTTTATAACTAACTTGGCAGTGCCTATGCTCTTTCCTACTTTCTTCATTTGAATCTATCTTCCAGTTCTGAAAAATGTCCTTTTGGTTTAAATAGCCGATTTCACCTTACCATTTAATCATGCTGGCAGTTGTTTGGTCTTCTTTCTACCTTTTTTAATGCATGGAATACATCTTTTCTGGGCTTCTAAGATGGTGTTTTTAAACAACATCTGTGCCTCATGCACACTTTTTAACCTTTGTAAATGCTCCTTTAAGTTTTATTTCTAATTTTCTCATTTATTTCATAGATTTCTTGTTTAAAGTTAATTGCAACCGCAGTAGATTCTCTTAATGTCTTCTCTTCAGTGATTATATTAAATTTGACTAGGTTGTGATCAATTTTGCAACGTGGCCCCATCTCCATTACCTGCATTATTGTGAGGATTTGATCTAGAGTATTCCCTCCTATTGCTGGTTCCAGGACCAGATGCTCCATAAAGCAGTGATTTATAGCATCTAGAAACTTTACCTTCTTAGTATGTCCTGATAAGACATTTACCTATTGGGGTAATTGAAATCTCCCATTATTGTTGTGTTTCCTAATTTGATAGACTTCCTAATTTCTGTTAGCTTTTTATTGCCTGTCTCTTCATCTTGGCTAGGCAGATGGTAGTATACCCCCACCACTATACTTTTTCCATAGAAATTCCTCTTTCTGGGGGGATAGATTTGGGGTGGAGATAGGACCTAACATTCATACTTTTTGAAATGATATACCCCAGGAAGGGGTATATGCGCATACGTTAGCCCATTCACGTTAAGCTGTGTGACATGCAGGAGTAACTTTCTTTGGGCCATTTTGCCTGCACTGAAAGCCACTCACCTGAGCATTTTGAAAGGACGGGGAGGAAAAGTGCATGCAGTAGTGGCATTTTCAAATCCGAGCACACGCTTTTCCAGCAAATAAATGCACGTGCAGAAAAAGCAAGTGCAAGTGACCACATGCATTTTGAACCCGCTGCAAGTATCAAAGCATTTACTTTGCTAGAGAGCCAGCAGATGCAAAGTACATGCAGTCTTTGTCCCAATATGGACAGTTTGAAAATTGCCCCCAAAAGGATTCAAGAGGGTGATCAGTATCCTTATCCATTACCAGGCATAATCCAGTTGTAGCAATCTGGAGTGCTACCAAGGTAGATTTACCCTCCTCTTAATGTTATGAGAATGCTGGTTACATGGCTGTAGTTTTCCATCTTCCTGCTCAGGCTTAGAATGCTATAAATGTTTGTAAGGAAGTGAGAGGAAAAGTATTTTAAGGGAGGTAAAATGCAAGGGAACACCAAGGTCAGAGGACCTGGGTAGAGCTGAAATAAGCTTTGTGGATATGATGATGGGTGCCCTCTTCATGGTACTGTAAAACATGCTAGGTAGTAGAGAGTCCAAGATTGAGATCTTGACATTGCTGGAGTTTTTTGCCAGCTGGGGAAGGGAGCAAAGAAATGGTGGCGCATAAAGTACACCTTCAGAGCAGTTCTAAAGGTAATCCAGCCTTGTGTGGTTGGATAACTTGCCGCTTAGCAATGAAACAGACGTCAAAGTGGGCAAGCGGAATCCTAGTGATAAGCTAGTACCGCTGCCATAAAGAACCCTTTAATATACCATTCTGGTCTTCTTTCTTCCTGCATAATCAGTGCAGACATTATAACTTTCAGCTGTTCAATTTGATCCCTGAGTTGCTGAAGCAGGACACATACATGATGGGGGCAATTTTGTAATGGCTCCCAGAAGAAAGTTGGCAAAGATGCACGGGATCCGACATCAATTTTCAAAGCAAATTTACTTGCCTGTGTTGGGCGTTGAAAATAATTTAGTTTGAAAACTTTCCCACCTCACAATTATACCTGCTAAAAATGCGTGCAGAAATGTTCCTTGAAATTTTACGTGCATACTTTTTGAAATTCAAACAAGTGTGCACCTAAGTTCAAACTGCAACCTCTCCTCTCCTACTGGGAATGCCTCTACTCACGGCAGATAAAATCTCTGTGCATCCAGGCAATCTGTGCATAAGTTTACCTGCATATTAGGCAGGCAGTTTGGTAAACGGCCATTTCTGTGGGTAAAAATACTCTTTGACCTGTGGCAATGCCTTTGTAAATTGCTCTTTAGGGATCTATTTCAAAGGATTGTTAGGCACATTTCATAATGAAAGAGAGGACCTATTCTTTTCGGTTGTCTTTTTGTCCAGAGTCACCTTTCTGACTTGCTGATTTGCACAAAGTTTGGTACGATGAACTATCAGGGACATGATAACCCAAAATGAGAGATTTTGTGTTTGGAAAATGTTCCTGAAATGATTATTTCTCTGAGGACAAGTAGGTTGCTAAGTCCTCACCAGTATGGGATCATATCCATTCAGATCCCACTAAGCTCAAACTTGCATCTATTTATAGATTATGAATAATAGTTATATTTTAAATTTAAAAAACCCCAAACCTTTAACAGGGGGAGCGCACACTTTTCCACTTGGCCATAAGGGGCCATATTGCCTGGCTGAAGCTCTGCATCCTTCCAACATTCTTCCCCAGGCCACCTGACCACAAAGTTGCACAGTTTGGATTGGCCGTCTTTCTACACTGGACTGAAACCCTTAGAAAGTCCACCCTGCTTTTTGTTTCATTTGACCCCAAGCATACTCTTTCTAATTGGCTAGCAAATTGCATCTCCTTCTGCAATGCCCAGGCAACCCTGAATTTGGTAGGGCATGTCAAGGCTCATATTGTTAAGGTCCACCTGAGATCAGCCTCCATGGAGATTTGTAAGGTATGGAGACAATGCCACATTGCAACATTCATATCTCGCTATTGTTTGCACAGGGACTCCTGATGTGACAGAAGGTTTGGTCTGTTTGTACTGAGGAGTTTTTATGAGGTGTAAAACTCAACTCCATTCCCCCTAGGGCTCATTATCTTTGTTTTCTAGACTGTCCTATAGCAAAAAAGGTAAGAAAGGTAAAGAAAATGGCTAGTTGCCAGTAAAAATATGTTCCCTTTGCTATTGGCAATGTTTTATGATTGTTTTTCCCAGTCTTTTGTTTGAGGCAGTCTGTAGCGAGGGATTTCCCAGTGGTGTGAGGACTTAGCATCCTGCTTATCCTCGGAGAAAGCAAAGTTGCTTACCTGTAACAGGCGTTCTTCACCGATAGCAGGATATAAGTCCTCACAAAACTCGCCCACCTCTCCTTGGAGTTGGTTCTCTGTGTTCTCCGTAAGAGCTATGAAAGAAATGAAACGGCTCCCCCCCCCCCCCCCACACACACAACACACTATGTGATGAAATGAGTTGGGCTGCACACGCTAGTCTGAGCATGCCAGAAGCTTCTAGAAGCGTTCGTGTGAAATCTCCACATCAGGCTTTTTTTTTTTTTTTTTGGATGATTTCGCCCTTCTGGTGGGGACTTTCATCCAGCTGTCCTCTTAGTGACTTTGTTTCTGCCCCCCCCCCCTTTAACATTTGCATAATGTATCAAGCAGTGCAGCTATTGGTTCTGCTTAAGGCCTGCTGACACTCTGCTGATGTCATAATGTTAGCCCCTGCCACTCAAGGCAGGGACCCTGCCCACACCGTAGGCTGCACTGTTTCAGCTGACTGGAAGATGACTAAAAGTACTGGAGCACAGGAAGACTATGAAATGGACTGGAGGTGCACACTTCCCCGCCTTTTTATTGATTGGTCCTGTGTCTCTCTTTTTAGCTGAAAACTTCCCTGGGGAAAGGAAGAGCCTTCCTGCGGTACTCGCTGGTGCACCAACGGCTGGCCGACACCCTGCAGCAGTGCTTCATGAACAGCAAGGTCACCAGGTACATGACAAGGGGGCACTCTTTCTGACTGACGGAACATGACTCTTTCCCACAATTTCTATTTCCCCCCGTGCATTTTGTTATCAGTCCTTAGCCTGAATGGATAAAGGAAATAATGGTAATTAAAACAGAACAAAACAAAACAAAGCCAAGAACTATAGGAGCTTAGTTTCAGACGAACTGGAAAAATCTACAAAACAAAATAGTGGAACTCATGCAAAAATTCACTTACGAGCGCTTATGTAATATAGAAGGTGGTAGAAGCTCTTTTTCCCTTTTTATTTTATTTAAGAAGTTTTTATACTGGCATTCATGGGTATATCATATCGGTTTACAGATAACTTAACGTATTACAGAGAACAAGGGTAGGGGAAACAAGGGAATGAAAGAGGAACCAAAGAACAAGGGGTGAGGAGGGGTAAAATGGAATAATAGGAGAAACTAATATGAACGAGGAAGCTAGAGGAAGGTAACACGGGAAAAAGGGTACTAAAATTCACAGGGGAAGAGGATTCAGACAAAAAGTGGCATGACTAGTAAATAACGGCTAGAGGGTACAGGGGTAACAAGGCACAGGAAATACTGAAAAACAGGGCAAGAATATACTGAGATACAAGGTGTAAGAAATACTGAAATACAAGACATAAAATATACTGAAATACAGGGGGAATAAAGTACAGGATTAACAATGGATAATATAAATTCAGGTGAATCTAGTCAAAAAGGCAAAAGATACATTGAAATACATGGGAGAGAATTTACAGGACTAAAACTGGATGATATAATATAAGATGAATACAATAAACTGTATAAAATATGATGAATACAACTAGAGAACTTTTCACAAACTTACAAACCCCGGAGTGAAGAGAGGAAACTGACTCCAGGGGAAAATAAAAAAAAAAGCATAAGCATTGGCAAGTCAAAAGAAAAACATTGATAAGACAAGCTAGGAGAGAATTTGAAAAGAAGCTGGTCATAATAAAAACTTTTTAAAATATATCCAAGCTCACACACAGGATGTGAATGCTGACCAAGAATATGAATGCTGATTTTGTAAACCGTTGTGATCTTCTTTTGGAACGACGGTATATAAAATGCCTAAATAAATAAATAAATATATAAAATATGATGAATACAGTGAAATAACGGGGATGAGGATCGGAAGGAAGGGGGGGGGGGGCAGGGGGAAGGGGAGAGAGGAAGCCAGAAGAATAAAGGGAAGGAAGGGGGGGGGGGAATGGACTTTATTCAGGGACACTAATAGTGTAAATCCCTCATCCTGGTTTAATGATGCAAGGCTGAACTGGATGTGCTGGACGCACTATGAGGCCTTCCAGTCAGAAAATAACATTCTTTAAAAACCATTACATTTAGATAGTAGTTTGCAACTGGTGCTATGTTAGAACAACCTCATTCTCTCCCAGGCTGGTACCTTTACCTTTTGCTGCCTTTGACATGCTCCAGAGGAGTGAAAGATGTTTACAGGGTATTGAACTTCTGACTAACTTTATAAATTGTGCCCTCCCTTACAAGGTGACCAGCAAAATGTTATTATAGCGCTGCACATATAGGGTAGGGGGGCAGCATATAGACAACTGTTACAAAAGTGGATAACGGAGACAAATTTAGTTCAACCATGCTATAATCTGTATACAATAGTTATTTATTTTAATGTACTTTAGGCTTACATGGGAGTCTGCATTAGAAAACCCAAGGCAAGCAAATACTGAATAAAATTCAGCACATAGATATTCAGTGAGGACAAGGAGTGCCAAGAAATGAAAGAATACAGGAAGACCAAGACAGTATGACACAGAATACAAAAGTGCTCTTATACACATATATATAGAGGGTAATTTTGTAACAGCCCACAGACGTGGAGGAGTAGCCTAGTGGTTAGAGTGAGGGGCTACACACCAGGGTTTAAATCCAAGTGCCACTCGCTTCATTCTGCATTACCTCAGGTACAAACGCAGAGCCGGATTTACGAAGGCTTTTCTTCTAGTCTGTGCCTATGGGAAAAAAGCTTAGGAGCCACTTTATCAGCGCACGCATGGCGCCCGCAAGGGGGGGCGCCATGCAATATGCACATTAGGGGTCACGCTAGCAAGGAGGCGCTAGGGTCACTTGCGCGACCTTAGCATCTCCATGGTAATGCCACCCCGCGGCGGCTGCCGGTTATGAAGACCGACGCCGGTAAACTCAGCGTCGGTCTTCATAACTCGGCAGTCTGCCGAGGTATATATATATATTTTTCTTTATTGAAGAAGTACCGAAAAGCTGTTTTTTTTCTGCTTTTCTGTACTTCTTCTACGTGTGCTCAGCTATTAACGCATGCTCCAGGCAGGCGTTAATATCTGAGTGATAAATGTGTGTCTGATAAGCACATTTATTTTTTTGAATGCAGAGTGAATGAGTAATAGCCTCATTCACGTGCATTTGCATGTGATGAGCGCTAACTCATTCACTCTGCGTCAGACACGCGTTAAATAGGCGCTAATCCCCCTATTGCATTAGGAGGTGGATTAGCGCCTATTTAATCCGCGTCCGACAGCGGGTTAAACAGTTTGCTCGTGTGAGTCCTTTAGATTGTATGCCTTCTAGGTACCTGAATGTAATCTGATTTGAAATGCCAAAAAGCAGAATAGAAATAAGTGGGAACAGAAGAAAGTTGACATTAGTTATATCACTTTTCAAAGAGAACTTAATCATCCAACCAACACTATCTGTGTACAGGAAATTTCCTTGCATTTCAACTTTACCAGCGTATTGGGCAGACGGTTTTATAACAAGTCATTTCTGCGAGTAAAGCTTCTGTTTTCTCTTTGCTGGGTCAAGCAAGTATTTCTAAAACAAACAAAAAAAATATTTAGGAACAGTGAATTTTCTTTTCTCTGGAGACAGTTCTGTCTCCAGGCTCTTGTAGAGACCTGGGGGTGGGGTTTCCCCTTGAGTAATTCAGCCTAGGTCTCTTTCCCGGTAGCCTAATTCTCTGCCTAGGGGTGATACTGGTGGTCCAGTCACTCCCCCTCTTTTGCACTGGTGACCCTGAGATGTGATTATTCCTCGGCTCCTTTGCAGAGATGTTTAATTCCTCTGCTGTGGCAAAGCACTGTTTTATCCCAAGAAATGGCTTTAAAAGTTACCCCTCTGACTGGATGCATAAAAACAAGGACTGCATGGGGACTATGCAAGAGTGCTTTCAGCAAAAAAGCTGCCTACAGTATCAGCCTCATTTACATTTCCACCAAGTGGGCTTGAAATGTATTCCATCTGAATTGTAAGTTATTTAACGTCCACCTCCAAAGAGCCCAGAACGCATTTCATTTTACAATTCAAATGGCCACGAGATGAGCTGTGCCTGCTTTGAAGTCTGCCTGGAAGTGCCTGTCGGTTGAATGACTGCTCTGTGCTGGCAGGACATTAGGGGCCTTTTCAGTACTCAGGTAAGTTTCACTGTCCAGCCTGTATTTCTAGAAAACAGAGTATCTCTTGGGCTTTATATTTCAGTCAACTAATTCTTTGGGTGCCCGACACCTGACTGACCTGCCGCTGATAGACAGAGAGCTCGGCAGAAATTTGTTGAAACTTCACAGGGCTGGGAAAGGTTAACACTCTTCATTTCTTCATTCTTATGCTGGGATGTGACATGTTCTTGGAACTGCTGAAAAGACAGCTTATAATGCCCCTGCTTCTTTGGCTTGCTTTACTGAGGCTGCGTTTGTATTTTGATCTAGTGACTGGTACTATGTAAGAAGCCCATTTCTGAAGCCCAAGATGAGCTCGGATATTGTTGGTCAGCTGTATGAGCTGACTGAGGTTCAATTCGACCTGTCATCGAGAGGCTATGATTTAGATGCTGCATGGCCAACATTTGCAAGGTAGGGGAACAAACTGAACTTCCTTATTTCAGTATGATTAAACGAATATATTTCATTCTGGTGGTTGTATTCTTTATTGTAGGTAAATAGTTCAGAATATATGAATTGCCAAAACTGGGTCAGACCAAAGTGCCATTTAGCCTCTGCCAGAAGCGCATAGGGAGTGCCTCAAGGACGTATATAAAACTAGGGTCTAAGTCCTACATTCCACCCGTGCTGTCCCGTGATTCCATGGCCATGCCGAGGTCTGCAAAATCTAGCCCTTGCCGCCGGATTTGGCAATCCCTCTGCAGTCATGGGAAAGGAGTTGATTGAAAATAAGGGGACTGGGTTGGGAGGCAGGGCATTCATGCTTAGGTGGGGGGAGAGGGGGGCTCTCTGCTTCCCTGCCAACAGTCAACCAGTCACTTCTCTTTCTCCCTTCTCTCTGTCAGCTAGTCCCCTCTACCCCTTTCCCCCGGTCCATGGTGAGCCAATCCATCTCCCCTTACACCCCTAAGCCAGCAGGCAGAGAAAAAGGCAGAACGTCACTTCAGACCACATCCGTCACCTCTGTGAGCTGGGACCAGACTTTTAGGTTGAACTGTGAATGAGGAGGAAAAGAGGGGGGGAGGGAGAGAGGAGCAGAAGACAGGAGAAGGGAGTGGGAGATGCTCATAGGGAAGGAAGAGGAAACAATATGGGAGAGAAAAGGGAGAGCATTGTTGGGAAGGAGGGGGAGCAGACTATGGGGAAGAGGAGGGAGGGAGAGAAGATGGGGTGGAAAGGAGATACGGAGAGGAGAACAGGAGGAAGGGGAGGAAGGGGAGGAAGAGAGGATCCAGGGCAGAGGAGGGAAGCAGAAGAAAACCAAGAAGCAGCAAATAGGAGAAATGGAAAGATGGAATAAGAACATATAGATTAAACAGAGGGAGAAGACTGGTAGACAAGAGGGAAGGGGTAACATACAGTACTAACATAAGCGATAATGTATTAAAGCAATTTGACACTATCGCAAGGGGTTAATTTGTGTTAACACACAAAAACGAACTTGTGATCGTATTAATGCAAATTATATGCTAATGAGTTACTGAGAAGCAAAAGTATGCAAAATAGCTTATTATCTGTAAGCACAGCAAAAAAGTATACATGTTAAAATGCACAAAATGTAAAGCAGATGTATTTAAATATTGTCCACAATAATACACGTCTCTGTGGTATCGCACACCTGATTTACTTCTCATTAACACTGGCCATTAACATGTGTGATACCTACCATATTTCTTTTTCTATGGACAATTGCACCTTGTACTTTCTTGAAACCTGCTAAATATTTGACTATTTCTGTCACATTCATCCTTTACCTTTTTTCCTCCAGCGAATACATTTTGAGTGCCTTAAACCTCTCTCTGTGTAGGGTTTGTGTTGCTGGCATTTTGATAAACCTTCTTTGATCTGCTTCCATTGTTTCAATGTCCTTTTGAAGGTACAGCCTCCAGGACTGAATGCAGTACTTGACGTGGGATCTCTGTAGTGATCTATACAAGGCATAAATACATAAGAACTTATTGCCATACTGGGTCAGACCGAGGGTCCATCAAGCATTGTATCTTGTTTCCAACAGTGGCCAATCCAGGTCACAAGTACCTGGAAAGATCCCAAGGGGTAGACGGATTCCAAGCTGCTCATCCCAGGGATAAGCAGTGGATTTCTGCAGCTCCACCTTAATAATGGTTTACGGACTTTTCTTCCAGGAATTTGTCCAAACTTTTTTAAAATGCAGCTACACTAATAGCGTTCACTATATCCTGTGACAATGAATTCCAGAGCGTAATTATGCATTAAGTAAAATATATTTTTTCTCATTAGTTTTAAATCTACAACTTAGTAAATTCATTGTGCATCCCCTATTCTATGTACTTTTTGAAAGAGTAAACAACCGATTCACATTTACTTGTTCCACTCCACTCATAATTTTATAGATCTTTATCATATCTCCCTTAAACCTCATATCTCCAAGCCGAAAAGTTGTAACCTTTTAAGCCTTTCCTCATAGGGGAATCATTACATACCCTTTATCATTTAAGTCACCCTTCTCTGTACCTTTTCTTCTTCTGCTGCTATATCTTTTTTGAGATATGGTAGAACTGCACACAATACTTGAGATGAGGTATTGGAGCAATATAGAGGCATTATGATATTCTCTGTTTTATTCTCCATTTTTTCTCCAGGTCCATCTTATTAATTGTTTATAGACTTTTCATCCAGAAACCTGTCGAATCTTTTTTAAACTCAGCTATATTAATAGCTTTCACCACATCCTCTGGCAATGAATTCCAGAGCTTAATTATGTGTTGAGTAAAAAAATATTTTCTCTTATTAGTTTTAAAGGTATCACCTCATTGTGTGTCCCCTGGTCTTTGAAAGAGTAAACAACTGATTAACATTTACTTGTTACACTCCACTCATTATTTTATAGATCTCTGTCATATCTCCCCTGAGCAGTCTCTTCTCCAGACTAAAGAGCCTTAACCTCTTTAGCCTTTCTTCATAGGGAAATTGTTCCATCACCTTTATCATCTTGGTCGCCCTTCTCTGTACCTTTTCTAATTCTGCTATATCTTTCTTGAGATGTAGTGACCAGAACTGCACACAATACTCAAGATGAGGTCACACCATGGAGCCATACAGAGGCATTATGATATTCTCTGTTATATCTTTTCCTAGTAATTCCTAGCATTCTGTTTGCAATATTACCTCTTTTTTCTTCTTATGCACTCACATATACTGTCAACTGTCTCTTCTTCTTTATTACACTGACAGGTAAACCATCATAAGAATTGCCACGCTGGGTCAGACCAAGGGTTCATCAAGCTCAGTATCCTGATTCTAATAGTGGCCAATCCAGGTCAAAGGCACCTGGCAGGAAATCAAACAGTAGGCAGATCCCATGCTGCTAATGCTGAGGGATGGGTAGTGACTTCCAAGTCATTTTGCGGTCTAGCAATTGCCATTTGTAAGTCCTAATAATTGATACGTGTCTTATGGATTTTTGCATCCCCAGATGCAAGATTTTACATTTTCTTGCACTGCACTGAAGCACAACTTCCAGTCCTTTGACCATTCTTTCAGTTTTTTCATGTGCTCATTTTTTTTTTTTTCAGCTCCTCCTGGTGTGTCTACTTGTTACAGATTTTTGGTTCGTTTCAAGCACATTTTTTCCTAAAGTCCCTTTGCAATGTCACTAATAAAGATACTGAAAAGATCTGGCCCTAGCAGTGACCTATGAGATATCTCAGTTGTCTCTTTTATCTTCACCAGAGTGAACTCCATTGACCGTCACTTTCTGAGGTCCTTTGCTCAACCAGTTCCTCCCTCAGTCAACAGCTTTTAGTTTCCACTCTTATCAGTCTTATATGTGGAACCATGTCAGAAATCTTACTGAAGTCCAACTAGTCAGCACCCACTACATGTCCCTGATCCACCTCACTAGAGAACTCGGTCAAGTTTGTTTGTTAGGATCTTATTTTTGTGAAACCACATTATCTGGGGTCCTGTAACCTGCTTGTTTCAAGGTACTGCAGTATCCTTTATCAGTTTTTCCATGGCCACAACCAAAGTTAGACTGATGGGGCTACCGTTAGTTCCCATTTTTGTGGAGTGGGCCTACATCTGTCTCTTTGTATGCTCCCTTTCTCTAAAGGGAAGACTAAATACACCTTACACAGTGTTTGTCTGCTGTCATATTCTGTTTCTAAAGACAAGCTGAACAGAGCTTTAAGGGATGCAATCTGCATTTTCTTGAGATCTTTCAGTATCCCGGGATTTACTCCATCAGGTCACATTGCCCTATCTGCTGTCATTTGTGTAAGCATTTTAAGTACTTCATCCTAAGTAAACAGGTTTGTGATCATTTCACAATGATTTATGCCCTTGTGTCCTGCATTAGGCACTTAATTTTTCCATTTGTCTGTGAAGAGTGAGCAAAATAATTTGTTTTAGGTGGCTCCCCCCACCTTGCTAACTCTACTTTCTCCTTTTATGTAAACTATTTCTCCTTGGTCTTTCTTCTCTCCCTTATACCTATCTAAAGGCACTTTTATTGCCTCCTATTATTGACTGAACAGTTTTTTTTTTCTGTTGGTTTCTACTTATCTAACTGCCTTTCCTGCCTTCCTTTTCTGTGCTTTCCAACATAAGGAATGTCGGAAAGACTTATGTAAAAGGGATTGACGTCCGTCTGTTCGTAGGCACAATGACTCTGTAAAAATAAGGATGGAAATTCACCAAGTTTGGCAGGTGAATGCCCTTGGATGAGTTTGATAAACAGAAACATCAGATCTCCCTTTCCAGAATCCTTATTGCTTTCAATGGGAAACTGTTAGAAACTGTTCAAACTTTGTGCATGTGTGTTCCAGCACTTTGCCACAGAGCAACCCAGGCAGAAAGACTCTGCCAATGTACACACATGCACACACATACACACACACACACCCCACTCTCCACAGTGTCCCCACACATATACACATCATACACCCACACAAAAAAGCCTCTGCCAGCGTACACACACGCACACACATCCACCCATACACCCCCACTCTCCACAATGCCACCACACATACACACATGCCACACCCACATACTCCAGTCACACACCCCACCACACACACTCTTATACACAGCCCCACACATGCCAACACCCCATACACACACACACACACACACACACACACACACTCCACTCCATACCCCTCACACACCCATCCCCCACTTCAACGTCTGAGAGAAAACCATCTGTATGCCAAGTTAGAAAAATGCCTCTTTGAGCGTAATCGCTTACCCTTCTTAGGGTATATCATATCTGATCGAGGTTTCTCCATGGATCCAGAGAAAGTCCAGGGGATCGTGACTGGCCCCAGCCAGTAGGCCTACGGGCCCTACAACGTTTCCTTGGCCTTATCAATTATTACCGGAGCTTCATTGCCAATTATTCTACCTTAGTTGCCCTGCTTACCTCCATGACCAGGAAAGGGACTAACACTCGGATATGGACTCCCAAAGCACAAGCCGCCTTTCAGATGATTAAGGAGGCTTTCTGTTCTGGTCCTTGCCTCCAGCATCCGGATCCTAGAAGTCCATTTGTTGTTGAAGTTGACGCCTCTGCAATTGGTGCAGGAGCTGTCTTGAGCCAGTTTTCTCCCAAGGGTAAATTGATACCTTGTTCCTTCTACTCACATAAGTTCTCTCCTACTGAACAACGTTATACCGTTGGTGACCGAGAACTTCTCGCAGTCAAGTTGGCATTCCAAGAGTGGCATCCCTGGTTGGAAGGGGTGCAACACAAGTTTACTATCTTCACTGACCATAAGAACCTTGAGCACCTTAAAGAAGCTCAACTCCTGAATCCTTGACAAGCCCGATGGGCGCTTTTTTTTGAACGGTTCAACTTCGTTCTATGTTTCCGCCCAGGTTCCAAGAACCTCCGTGCTGATGCACTATCAAGATCATTTGAACCTAAAGACGTTCCTGAAGTCCCTAGCTACATTATAGATCCTGCCTGCGTATCCCTTTCCATGACCACTACAGTTCCTACTGGAAAAACCATCGGCCCACGTAGATTACGTGAACGAGTTCTGAAATGGGCTCATGATTCCAAGTTGGCAGGACACCCGGGTCGTGCCAGGACCCTAGAGATGTTTCGGAGACATTATTGGTCTCCCAATATGGTGCAAGACTCCCGAAACCATGTGGACTCGTGTCCCATCTGCGCCCAACAGAAAATGCCTACCGGAAAGTCTTGGGGCTTACTCCAACCACTTCCAGCACCTACCGAGCCATGGTCCAGCATCTCAACAGACTTTATTACAGACCTGCCTCCATCCCAGAACACTACCGTAATCTGGGTCATCATCGACCGTTTTTCAAATATGGGTCACTTTATTCCCTTGCCGGGCCTCCTGTCGGCCCCAGAACTAGCCAAGTTGTTTTTGAAACACATTTTTCGCCTCTATGGACTCCCCAAGGAGATTATATCTGACCGGGGACCACAGTTTGCTGCCAAGTATTGGCGCTCCCTATGTAAAAAGTTTAATATTGCCCTGAGTTTCATGTCGGTCTATCACCCACAGGCCAATGGTCAAGCTGAAAGGACCAATTGGACCTTAAAGACATTCCTCTGCTCCTACGTAAATGATCAGCAGGACAACTGGACTGATCTACTGCCCTGGGCTGAGCTGTCACACAATACCCATGTCGCTGCAGCCACCGATGTATCTCCATTCTCTGTGGTATTCGGACGACAGCCTCAGCTGCCTCTTTCAGATCCTCTGACTGTTCCTTCTCCAGCGGTGCAATACATGGCCCACATCATTCGTCAAGTGTGGAACCAAATAAAAGAGCACCTTTTCCAGGCCACTGAATGCTCCAAGCTTGCTTCGGATGCCCATAGACGTCCTGCTCCCCTCTTTCGTGCTGGCCAGAAGGTGTGGCTAAGTGCTCAACACATTCGACTGAGACTTCCCTCTCATCCCTTGGCTCCTAAATACATTGGTCCATTTCCAGTAATCCGAAGAGTGGGAGCTGTATTGTATCAACTCCAGCTACCTCGTGCCATGGGTATCCAGAACATGTTCCATGTGTCACTGTTGAAGCCTTTGGTCCTCTCCTGGCCCTCACGTAGAGTCCCCTCTCCTCCACGGGTCTCTGCAGAACCAGATACATCTCTTCAGGTAAGAGAGGTTCTCGCCATCCGTCGGCGTCGAGGGAAATGGGAGTACCTCCTAGCCTGGGAGGGTTATGGGGCCGAGGAGAACTCGTGGGAACTTTCCCACAACATCCTTGATAAGGAACTCCTGAAGACCTTTCATAGGACTCACCCTGACAAGCCACGGCCGCGTAGGGGGAGGTCTAGAAGGGGTGGGGGGGTACTGTTGTGCGCCCCATCCGTGTTCGGCCCGTGCATGGGCCTGCTCACCTCTCTGGCTCCTCTGCAGGTCCCGGGACGGCTTTCCTAGTGGCAGCTGCAAGCTCTTCAAGGTCTCAACATCCCACGGTGGTGGTCGCCGGGCCTTCCACTGCGCACCAGGCCTCACGCCGGAGTTCAATGCCTTCCGTGGCATTGGCCATGCTCCTACGGACTGTCTCTCTGGGACTGCCCTCGGCCTGATCCTCGATCCCTCTGCCTGCTGCCTGCCTTCTGACCTCGGCTTGTTTCTTGACTACTCTGCCTGCTACCTGCCTTCGGACCTCGGCCTGCCTATGACCTCGTCTGACCTCCGGAACCTGACCTCTGCATTGTTGACCATTCCTCGGACTGACCCTCGGTTTCTGACCTCTGCATGATTGGCTACGTCTCCTGATTCTGGCTCTTTTCCTTGCCTTGTCATTGCCTATGCTGTTCTGGTCTTCCTTGCTCCATCTGACCTCCAGCCTCGAACCCGATCGCGCTCCTCTCCTGTCTGTGGGCACGCCTGTTTACCATCTCTCCAGGAGACCCTGCGAGGCCCACCTAAGTCCAAGCAGCCCGGGTCCTTATGGGCACCACCCGGGCGGACCGCGGGCTTCCAGTGGTGAAGCTCATCCTAGCCTCTGTCTCCTCCAGTGCTCCACCCCCTGGGGGCAGGTACTTCCTGGTCCCTACCAGGGAGCCGTTCTCCACTGCTTCAGGACAAGGGTCCACCCCCGAGCGCAACACCAGCGAAATGGGAAAAGCAGGCTGCTATACAGGTGAACAGATCAGAGGTATTAGCTCTTTTATATGACAACTTAAAGTTTCAGAAAATGTCACTTTATCAGAAGTGAGATATAAATTACTCCATTGCATGTACATGTCTAGAACCTGGTTATATGCTGCAAAACTATGTAAGTCTGATATTTGTTTAAAGTGTGGGATCGAAAAGGGTTCTTTTTTTTCACTGTATATGGGAGTATGGAAAGATATCCCAGTTTTGATCAGAAATTGTTGCTGAAATAGGTGAGATGTTAAATTGGATTATGCTGATGTCCCCAAAAGTATGTATACTTGGGGATTTCTGAATATAAAAAAATATTTCTTAGGAAATCCTGTGTATTAGCTATTCAAACTATTCTGGCTGTGTGGATAACACTCGGAACCACCAACTCTTACGCTCTGGAAGTCGCAATTATATAAACTTGCAATTTGAATATATGACTGCAAAAAGTAGATCTTTGGAGTATAGACAAAAGTGTATGTGCATCTGGCAAGGTTACTGGGATACTCTCTCTGAATCTATGCAAGATTGTATTCAACAGCTGTAAGATACTCCGAGGTTGGACTTCATGACGAGAATGGTTTTGTCCTTGGTAGTGACTCTTCATCCCTGCTTCAATCTGCACCAGTACCAGCTTTGTGGGATGGGTAGGGGAGGGAGGGGTGTGTGTGGGGGGTAATGCTAGGACCAATTGTTGTATTAGTTGGAGTTCGACATAAAGTTGTACTTTTGTAAAGTCCTAATGTTTGAGGTGAAAATGAATAAATACACGAATGAAAAAAAACCCATAATTAATTAAAACATAAAATCAATAAATACATAAACCAAATGCAGTAAAATAACATATCACCATACAAACAACCACAAAAGCATGTACATTTGTTTTGAAAATGCTTGGTAAAGTCTTTTACCACCGGGCAGGCTGTTTGAAAATTGCTTGCAATAACTACACCACCCTCAGATTGAGTTTGGTACTCCCACTAGTGCAACCCATCAAATAACGGTGGAACTTTTTCCACTCGCCCGGGTAATATCTAATATATCCAGTCTCCATTGACTTTGGAAATCTCTGCCACACTTATTTTTCATTGACACTCCCCTCCCCCTTCTTTCCCCAGGAAGCCACCAACTTTGCTGCCAAAGTCTTCCTGTGATACTGACTCCTTTCAGACCCCACCATCCTGCAGACAGTGTCTCCCTGCCAGCTCTTGTCACCCTTTACCCTACCCTTTACCCCACCCAATACACTGACTCCCTGCTAACCCTTTTACTGCTGAGATGCTGCATCCAAAACGACTTTCCCACTCCTTAAGGCAGTGAATTCTCATTGGTCCTGTCTTTTGAAAAAAAACAAAAAATATTTATTTATTTGAATTTGGAAAACACTCTTTTAATCCAAAGAACATTGGTATGAAATGATAGGGACGAATGAAAGTCATATAGAATGTCAAATCATAAAGCCCAGAGGATCAATATGAGTCGCCTGTGAGATAGTGTAAGTGTGCGCACAGAGCTTATTTTGGGAGATGGTTTGCGTGTACATACTCAGCACAATATGCCTGTGAAACAGCGGGTGAAAGGGTAGAATGAGAAAGAAGGAAGAAATATAGGAGCACAGAGGACTGAGGATCTCAGTAAATCTATCAACTATGTGATCATGTTAATTTTTCTGGTTTTCCTGGCTAAAATGTAAGCAGCGTTTGCAATTTGCGTCTTTATCTGTCCAGCTGAAAATGTGTCTTTGTCCTCAGCAGTGCTGACTGCTGCACATGTATGTTAGAAGAGGGATTAAAGTAAGCTGTGGGTGAATATAGTATGTTTACAATGGTGAGAATTTGCTCTACTGCAAAACCCACCCTGCAGCATTAATCATGGTCCCACAGCAGAACAGGATAACTTCTCAGCATGCCTTGTTTTTAGGGGTCCATGCAGTTTACCTTTCTCTGTTGTGTGGCCAGTATGTGTAACGCTGAGGTCAGAGATCAGTGATGCAAAGCTGCAGAGTTTGGGGCTTAGTTTCACGATCTATCAACTCATGTGTGTCGCTGTGCTGAAACGTAGGTGTTAAGTTCTTTCTCTAAAGGACACTGTAACCACGTGTGTTGTCTTGAACAGCACTGTATATATTTGATAACCCTATGAAAGTAATACATACTGGGGCAAATTGGTAGACTCTCTGCTTTAGGGCAGAGTCCGTGGATATTTTTTAACCTGTGGATTTTGCAGTAAGCTTGAAAAGGAACATGTGCACATCTTTTCCCTTTGAAACTTGCCATGCGAACAAAGTACCCATGGATATTTTGCACCATACATTGTACTTTTAACCATATCGAGGGAGGGCAATGTTCAGACAGACACTTTATGTGTATAAATCATTATTTACTTGTGCAAGTGGCTTTGAAGTTTGTCCTTGCTATTATAATGATGGTGATTATTATTAATATTGAGGTTCCTATTCAAAACATTTATCTGGCTAACTTTGTAAGATAGCCGGACAAATCTTGGGTTTTAAATCATCCCATTGAGCTGGTAAAATTTAATATGCAAATAAAGGGGTGGGGCTGGAGGCATCCCCAGAGTATGGTAAAACTTTAGATATTCAGCACACGCCAACTAACGTTCTATGTGTAAGCCTGGTTAGAAAGTGACCTGTGCTAAAGTTGTCTGGATAAAGTTATGTCAATATTCAGACATAGCCAGCTAACTTACATGGGATATTCAGCAGCATGGCTATGTGGCTGAGTATCCCTGTATTTGCTGCAATTTAGCTGGATAATTCTTATCCAACTAAGTTTAGACCTGCTATGAAGCAATTCTAACTTATCTGGTTAACCAAATAAGTCTGAATATTGCTAATTATCTGGCCAAGTTAGCCATATACGTAGCCCACCCACTTCCGCCCAATGTACACCCACTGATTGGCTAACTACTTAGCCAGATAAGTGAGCTTTCCAGCTTAGTGGTGACTGCTGAACATAGCTGGATGTTCAGCAGCCGCCATGCAGTTGGATACGTCGCTACTAATCCAGCTAAGTAGCATTTGAATATTGAACTCAGGGTTATTTGGTTCTATTCAGCAGCAGATTCATCTAGGTAAATGCCTCTGAATATCCAGATAAAGTTAAACCCATAACTTTACCCAGATAAGTCACCTGCTCACTGGCTTTCTAAATATGAACCTCTTTATATCTTGTTGTCTTCGAAGATGGTGCCCTTTGAATTATCCCACTGTGGGTGCCAGTTCTGAATTGATAGGCGGGTTGTTTCTTTTCGCTTGCAGGAGGACAGTGCTTTCATCTGGCTCTCCCGCGCATTTGTGGAAGCCGCCCAGTCGCAGTTCAAGTATGAGTAGTTTGGTGAGCGGATACTTACAGGTAATTGCATGATAAAATAAACATGAGTATGCATAAAATGGTTCCGTATAAGGGCACTGTATAAAGTAGATCTCCTAATTGATTTCTGTTTTGAATGCATTGCAGAGCCATCCCGATCTATTTAAAGCCTTTTGTATTTACTGTCAAACAGCGCTGTCTGCTGATAAACAAGTTTACCACTTTATCTGAACAACTGACCTTCCAAGACAAGAATGATGCACTGGCAAAAATGATCAGGTCACAAAATGTTTCTACATAGGAGGAGGGAAACATGTAAATCCAAGAAGTAATGTAATGTAAAATCATAATTTAAAAAGTTAAAAGAAATTCATAATAAAGCAACTTTTGGGATGATTTTCAAAGGATGTAGGTGCTTTGCTATAGGTTCAGAACATAAATGCAGGGTTCTGTTTTTCACTAGTTACCTAATTTAGCTGCCTTGAAATGGCCAGGGGTGAGGTCAGGTTGGGGAAAGAAATTTAGGAGTCTAGTATTGAGTTTCACCTATAGGCACCGAACTTGGGAAATCAAATTTGGCACAGCCCTAAATCTAGCCACTTAGATCCTTCATGCCACCTGCCTGATTAAAAATGTACTTGCAGGGCCAACAGCTTTTCAATCTCTCCCAAATGCCTGATTAAAAATCAAATTGTGGGACCGAGGACACCCTGGTACCCTATTCACACCCACTGAATGAAACTATAGATGTAGTAGGCCGAGGGCACTGGATCCTCCCCTACCATAAGCCTCCTGCCCCTGAAAACTCCCTAGCAAAGCCAAGAGGACACAAGCTTATGGTTCTCCTGGCTTAGCGTCTAGCATTGCTATGGCAGCAGTGCTATGAAGTGTTACTGTCAGAGCAACGCTAGATGCAAACTTTGGCTTCCTAAATTAAGTACTCTGCTTTTTTTTTGAAAATTGGTCTATTAACACCTTGAGGTCCCGCTAATAGTATCTAATAAGTTGAAAAATATAGCTACTTAATAGCTGGATAAACTTATCCTTCTAACTTCGCTCATATATTCAGTGGCGCAGCTACACCACTGAATATATCCTGCTAGCTTAAAGTTAGCAGGATGAAGAGAAAGAGTTAACATAAAATATGTTTTGTAGATAGAGATGCACGCTTGTGCGTGCAAATCCCGTCTTGATCACATAAGGGGGGGATTTTAGTAGGTACGCGCGATAATGCGATAGGCCCAATTCCCTCTACTCTCCCAGTTTGCCCCTGTAAAGGAGCGAACTTCCTAATCCCCCTACCTAACCTGCCTTCCCTTTACCCAACAGCCCCAACCCCAACCCCTAAAACCTCACTGACTACCCCGGAACATTTTGTTTTAATACTTACCTGCATTCTGGAGCAGCAGCGGTCATCAGGTCCCGGCATGCGCTTGTGCGCTGATTGTGCTGACCTGGCCCGCCATGCCCTGCCCAGACCTCACCCCAGGCCTACACAAGGCCCGCCCCTTTTTCATCTTACCGACTTTATTCACCTACCGGGAGATATGCGCATGGCTGCGGGCCTCTTAAGATCCACGTAGCGCGTGCGCCTCCCAGTCACACGCATATATTCTGGATGGTCACATGCATATCTCCCGGATTTCCCGCATGCAGCGGTTTTAAAATTGGCCCTTGAGTTTCTATTCCCCATTTCTCACCTTTTTTCCTTGGTCAGCAAACAGGTTGTAGGTAATACTTTTTTACTGGATTAAATACACCTGGGTAAAGAGAAATTATTCTCCTATGCAAAAACTCTTTTCTTAAAAATGAAAAGTTTAAAGAAATGTAGGCGAGTGTTAGAGCCTAATTCATCAAGGTATTTTCTCATAGATTGAATCAGATCCCAAGAGTTAAGTACTGAAGTTTATGGATAGGATAGAAAAGAAGTGATTTGAATCCAGAGACATTTAAAAGTTGGATTTCATCCACTTAGAAATGGTAACAGAAGTTATGGTAGAAGATGAAGAAATTACAAGGAAAAAGGTGGCGAGAAAAAAAAAAGATGAAAATTGGTCTTACTGCAAAGGGTCCATCACAGAGAAAAAAGTAATTTTGGAGTGTAAGAGAGAAGGTTTTGCCCTCTTACTGTGTGTGGCTTGAGATCCAGGCCAGGTTTTCCAGCCAGCATGTTGAAAGCTCTCTGTGGCTAGAGTTTAAAAGGTTCTTATTAGGCATGTGTATTTGTTTGTTTAAAATGCATAAAATATAATGGCGGAAGCCAATTTTAGTTTATTCCAAATGGAATGAACCAAAAATAGCCTCCTAAGAAAATTCCCCAAAAGTTCTGGGTAATTTTGTAATTGTGAATTTTGAAAGAAAAAAGCAGGTCTCTGGAGGCACCCAGACCTTGGCTTTGTTTCATCACCAAGGCCTAGGCTAGGCCCAGCACAAGATTTAGATAGCAGGTCTGATCTTGTTGCTGGGTTCTAGGCCTGGAGCCAGGGTCTGATGTTGGGACCCTGTTCAAGGCCTTGTCCTATCATCAAGACCTGTTTTTTTAAGTTTATTTATGTTTTGGGAATTTTCTTTTGTTTAATGTTTTTAGTTCAGCAAATGAACCAAATTGAAAAAAAATAAATGAACTGATTCGTAACAAAAATCTCCTCCTAACATGGAAAAAAAGTCCTGAACCGAAAATTTTGGGGCTGTACATTCCTAATTCTAATTTCCTGCAGCCAGATACAGATGATGCCCTAATTAAGCAGGGGCTCAATCTACATTTGAATCTGTTTGTTGATGAGACAGTGTTGCGAGCGCGGAGGCGCGGTTGCTTCTGACGGGAGATGTGAGCCCTTGGATCACCACGCCACTCAGGGAGGAGCCCCGAGAGCGCAGCGAGAGGTGAGCCGATGCAAGCACGGGTAGACAAAGAACAGAACAAGGCTGGAGCGAAGACAAGAAGACTGAAGGTCTGACCCTCTACCGGACCTGCACGCCCCAAGAAGACCAGCAACGCAATGTTGGTCAATGAACAGTCCTCTGACCGTTCCAAGCCCTTTTGGACCTGCCGCTGGTAACAGGCCGGACAGAGGACCAGGGCAGATGGAGGCCTTGGAACCTGGAAGACTCTTGGATGAAAACATAGGCGAAGACTCTTGGATGAAGACATAGGCGAAGACTCGGGCAAAGACTTTTGGACGAAGGTTCAGGAGCAAGGTACTGCAGACAAAATTATACAGGAGCAAGATCAAGTACGGGGTTGAGACTGCGACGCAGCATGCCCTACACAACCCACCCACGGGGCTGGTCGCGGACCATGCTGGGCTCGAAGCAGGCTCTAGATGAGGTGTGGAGTAGATGAGTGGGTCATGGCGAAGATCCCAAGAGGCCTGCACCGGGGCACACCCTACACAGCTGCCTGAGGCTGGTTGCGGACCACGCTGAAGCGGAGCAGGTTCAAACAGAATCTTAGACATGGACGGCCACAAATGCAAGGAACTCCAAAGACAGGGACAAGATACAAGCTCAGGATTCAAGATACAGGATAATCAACCAACTCGGGGTTCAAGACTTAGGATACAATCAGAAGTCTTCTGGAGGCTTGCACTGTGGAGATGAAGATGGCAATGTGCCATGAGGCGCCCTACACAGTCCGCCCGTGAGCTGGTCACGGACCACGACAATGGCACACCAGGAAAGTGGAAATCCAGGAACCAAGGAACTGGAGGCAGAGGCAAAGACAAAGGCATCAGGAAGGAACATCGGACATCCGGAGGTACGGACGAAGGACATCAGGAACACGGAGACATCTGGAGGCACAGACGAAGGACATCAGGAACATGAAGAAGCCGTCAAAGCAGGAGAAGACCACGGAGGATCTGGACCAAAGAAAGGACACAGCAGACTGTGAAACTCGATCCGAATGCCCTGAATGAAGGCAGACAGGTCCCTTTTATAGGGCTGAAGCAGGAAGCAGTCATCAGGTGGGGCCCAGGGCATATCCGGCCGCGGGCCCTTTAAATGTAATGAAAAAGCACACGCCGACACCTAGAGGCAGGTAGGAACAGCACCTCGGACAGCAGCGCCCCGCCGCATGAAGGAACAGGGCCTTGCAGCGGCACACTGCTGCAAAGCAGATGAAGTGGAGATGCAGGCAACAGCTGGGACGGCTTCCTGCCTTCCAGGGAGGACCCCAGTGACAGCGTCAGTGGCTCCATGCTGCGGAGACAGGTTGGTGGCGGCACTAGGCTGCAAAGAGGAGTGAGGTGCGCGGCCTCCCTGCGGCGGCTCCTGGTGGGTTCGGCCCTGCCACACAGGGCAGGAAACTGCCGTGGCCTCAGGGCCGCGGGGGACAGTGGCAGTGGCGGACTGCTGCGCTCGACAAGGCAGAAGGTAGGGAGACTGCCCGCAGCATGCGGGCAGATTCACAACAGACAAAGAGAGAGGCTAGCGCTAGAAAGATGGCATGCAGAAGCCTCTATATGTATGCCATCAGGTAAAATACCTTTATATGTGTATATAGCAGTCTCATTCCCTGCGTGCACATTTCAGGAGTATTGACTGCAGAAAAATGCTATGTCTGCCACCTTGGAGAGATGCTGTCCTTAGGATTCACAAGAGTCTATGACAGGCCACTTCAGAATTGCTCCTTGAAGACAGACGTGATTGAAAGGCTATCTCTACTCCCTGAGAGATCCCGTAACTAGGAGTATCCCTCTGCAAAATCTGTGATAGACTGGTCTTCTGCATGCTCTCTCATTCTTTACCCAAAAAGGCTATAACCTGGAACTTAATTATTGAAGAGGGAAGGTTGAAGAGATGCTCCCTGCCCACCTAGTCCCAGGAATGTTAGAACTTGCAACTGCTTTTGATTCATTGTGAGGCTTCATAGAATAAAAGGCTACACTGCTGCCATCTTGATATAGATCCTTATAAGTGCCCTCTATACACTCAGAAGAAGTTATATGTCTTCTTTGCAACCTTGCAAGAGCCCTACTCAAGAGAGTCTGAAGCCCATCTAACCCTCCCTACTGTGTCTCTAAAGTCATGATCTTAGAACCTATAACAGACTTTGTCCATATGACTGGACTATATATGTGGACACCTGTGAACCACTAGAGAGGATAAGTTATTGTTACCTTTGTAAATATTGCCTGAAACCTGTTTTGTGTTGTATGTAGGAACTGAAGTAAAACTGCATAGACCTGTTGTGTCTGACTTTTTCTGTCTATCACCCACCATACCTGGAGGTTCTGTGGAATAGAAGTTAGGGTAAGAAGGAGTCAGGTGGAAGGAGGCACCTTTAACAGCAGAGAAAAAGATTCTGACTACACGGACAAGAACATTTTAAGGTCAATATTTAAATGGGTTGTTCCCCATGCCCTGGTTGGCTAAATTTTGTGCAGGCAGCTTATTCCGCACATACAATGTGCGGAATAAGCAGGCGCTGCTCTGCAGGTGCAGGTTCATCTTGTCTGGGCAACACTGATATTCAGCGTTAACTGGGCAAAGATAGCTGGGTAAAGTCTAGTCGGACAAACATTTGTCCTGAAGTTATCCAGATAATTTTATTCAAGCATATTCAGTGGAACATTTATCCAAGTTATGTTCCACTGAATGTCCAGGTACATTTACTTAAATAACTTTCCCACTGACTTGGTCTATATGGTCCTCTTTGGTTTCCAAAGCTAAGGATATCGTTACAGTAGAGGTGGCTAGGGAAGTACAAGAATTAATGCCCACCTTATAATGAGATAAGTCTTGGATTCCAGTGTTACATTGTTTGAATTACTGTTCCTTTCAGTATTATTTTCAACTAATCACGTTCATTTTTTCCACTAGGCACAAGAGTTCTCCCCCAGTTTCGATGGCAATAACTCCTTATTGACTGAGCCACTGGAGGACTTAAATGAAATGTGCATTCAACTTGATGAGTCAGAAAACAGGCAGAAAGAGATGCAGAACCACATTGAGCGGCTGGAAAAGGCAAACCAGGAGTTACAGGGTGCCCTAGAAACTCTGAAAGAACAAAGCGGAATTGACAAGCAAAAGAATAATAGTGCTATGGAGGAAAACACTAGGTTAACAAAAATGATAGGGGACTTACAGAAACAATGTGAAGTCTCCCAGTCCACTCACAGTACTGTTCTGGAACTGCAGAGGTGCCTGCACACTTTGGAAGTGAATGCTGCCAAAAAGCAACAGGAATATCAAGCAAAGGTTGATCAGCTGGAATCTGACAATAAGGAGTACGCATCACGACTAAAACCTCTGACTCAGGAATTGGAAACTACCAGGGCAGCAATTGCCATGAAGGAGCTGGATGTCAGTGAGCTCAAGGCAAAGCTTACGTCTTCAGAGCAAAAGAACCTTGATCTTATTGCAAAAATGGATACCATCTTGAATGAGAAAGGACAGCAAACAGCCACTCAGTATGAGTCAGCTCTGAAAGTTCATGAACTGCTAGAAAAATTGCATGAGGCAGAGGCAGTTCAAAAAGAATTTGAAACAAAATTGAATGACCTTGGTGCATCCTCCAAGGAGGAAAATGCCAAACTGCAGGGGAGAATTGCAACCCTAGAAAATGAAATAAACCAGCTTCAAAATGATCTGGCTGCAAAGAAAACAGAGGTTGCACATCTTGCAGAGCAGGTCAAGGCTTCAGTGGCACACTCTAGATCACTGGAAGAAAGCCTCCAAGAGGCAAGAAGAGAAAAAGAAAAACTTCACGAAGAATTCAGTTGTCAAAAAGATATCCAAGAACAGCAAATAAGAGACTTAATGGAACAAGTCCAACTTCAGGAAGAGCGACTGTCACATCAGAGTCAGAATGTAGAAAACCTAGAAAAACTGAAAAGTCAACTTACCAGTGATAAAGAGCATCTCAGCAGCACTGCAAGAGACTTGGAGGGATGCATTCACCAGCAAGCACTGGAGCTTAATGAAGCCAATGATAAGATGGAGAAGCTGAAAGTGGAGAATGAAGATCTGAGGCAAACAATGAAAAAGCTGGAAGAAAAGCAGAAAGAGCTAATGCAGTCAAAAGTGAATCTGGAAGGGGAGGTAGCAAAATTGAGATCCTCTGAGAAGCAGCTGCAGAGTCAGATAGAGGATGCCATGGTGTCAGTAGATGAAAAGGAGGAGAAGCTCCGGAAAGAGAACCAAAAGTTGGATGAGGACTTGCAGAATGCCATGAGGGAGAAGCACACAGCAGAAGAAGCACTGCATATTTTACAGGAGGATTATAAAGATCTTAAGCAGCGGGGAGATGGAATAAACAGTTCTTTCTCTGCATTAGAAGTAGAGCATAAGAATGCAAAACTGCACATTGCTCAGTTGGAAAAAAACCTCTCCTCTTTGAAACAGAATGAAGATTCTCATAGGAGGGAGATGAGCGAGAAGGAGGTCATGCTGCAAGAGAAGGAGGGCCAGTGCAAGCAGCTGCTTGAAGAAGGGGAGAAATGCAGAAGACAAATCATGGCTTTGGAAGAAGAAAAGCAAAATATGGAAAAAGCATTTCTTGACCAAATCAAAGTCATTGAATCCTTGACAAGACAGAAAGATTCTTTGGAGGAAATGCAACTGGAACAAAGTGCTTTCCAGCAGAAGGCAGAAGAGATGACATCTCGACTCTCTGAGGCAGAGAAACAACGGGAAGCTCACTTAGGTGAAGTGTCCAGGTTACAGTCCGAGGTTGCGGACCTGACAGCAAAGCTTCAGCAGATGACTGAAGAACAAGATGGAATCAAAGGCAAGTTGGGTTCCACAGAGGCTGTTCTGAGTGAGCACAAGTCACTGGTTCAGCAGCTGAAAGAACAGATTGAGACATTGAACAGGAGCCATGTGGAAGACCTCATGCAGTGCAAAGGAAGAGAGGAGGGGCTGAAAAATGAGCAAGAGAAAGAAGCACATCGGAGAGCTGAGCTGGAGAACAGTATGTCATGCCTCCGAGAAGAGCTAGGGAAGGTAAAGGAATATGCAGATATATCCAGATTAGAGAACATGGAATCCAAAGATCTCCTTTACAGGACAAACATGGACATGGCAGAACTTGGTATCCAGATCTGTGCCATAACAGCTCAGAAAGAGGATGCAGAGCAGAAGCTGATCCAGGTCACTGAGCAGCTCCAGGAAGCAGAAAGGCAGGTGGTGAAAGAGAGGGAAAGGCTGAACGTGGACTTGGCTGCTCTCAGGCAGGAGAACGGAAGCCTGCAAGAGAAACTGAGAGAATTGGAAGAATGTGCTGCGACCATTCCTGACTTGCAGACCAAACTGAATGAAACGGAGAAACAGGCTAAAAGCTTGCAGGAGGTTAGCGAAGAAGAGATTTCCACTGTGAAGTTCCAGATGAGCACAAAGATTATAAATTATCAGAATAAATTGAAGGTAATGCATAATAAATGGGAAAACAGCATTCTAATAATAATGTTGTATTTTATATACTTTTAAGTTACTATTTATGACAGTGAGAGTTTTTCTTGGATGTCAAAGCCAATCTAATTGACAAAGTCAGCCTTTTCCAATATGCTTATTATCTAGGTGAGAACGAGGCAAAAAAGTTTGAATCGGCTTCATAATAAATTAAAAAATAATTCCCATCTAGGTAATTTTCCAGCTGATCTATAAGTTGTAGATGTACTTTAAATTATATTCTTTATAGTTTTCCTCCAGCAATCTTATTGAGGGCTACCAGCTTCACAAAGCGCCATCCTGCCAGTACCATGTGGTTTTCACTTCTATGATAGGATTTGACTGGGAGGGAACAATCATGTTAGCTGTCCGGGAGGGTGACAGTTGAAGAAGATATGTTGTCCCTATTATCACAGCTGTGCATATTATCCTCTTCAAAAAACAGATGTACTTGATTTATCATTTAAAAATGTGCAAAGCATGATTGCAAATTACATTTACTTGAGGAGGCATCACAAGTGTCCCATCAATAACAATTCCCAAATTGATTAGTCGTGTGAATATTCAGGTCATTCCTAACTTGTAATTGCTCCATTTTTTTCATGCCTGGATTTTCTATCCATAGCACCTGAATTTTCATTTTGTTCAAGTAGAGCCTATTTTGTACCAACCAACAAATAAAGTGGTCAACACCCATATCTAATTTTCCCTAAGCAAAATGCAATCTGCAGGTGATTGGCATATAAAATCTAACACCCAAAGATCTAATAAGCTGTCCCAGTGGCGCTAAATATAAATTAAACTAAATTGGACATATAATGGATCCTTGTGGTACTCCTGTACTACTGGAAGGGTGCCAGAGTTACAGCGACCCATAACCACCATCTGTGTTCTTCCTGTAAAAAAGGAAGAAAGCCAGGCCAAAAGTATGTTCTTTACCCCTAGCATCTTCATATAGTTCACCATAATAATATGATCAACCATATCAAATTAGAGGAGAGATCCAGTTGGATGGCCCAGCCATCATTTCTTTTTACTAGTTCTGCACAGAGAACATCTAATAATGCTTAGCAGCACCACAAGGGTAGTCTCTGTTCCATTGCTTTTCTTAAAACTAGATTGAAATGGATCTAGCTGATTACTTTCTTCCAGATACTTTGGAGTTGGGAAGGGACCACCTTCTCCACTGTCTTGGCCAGAAACGGAATTCAGAAACAGAACAATAATTTGTCAAATCTAATGGATTTAGGCCTATTTTTTTTTCGTTTTAATTTGAGATCATATTGCCTGCCTCAGTTCCCCAAGTAGATTGCCCTCCAATAAGGATGCAGTAACTATTGTTGCAACTGCCTTTTTCAACCCATCTCATAAGGCTTTTATCAAAGCTTTGGGGCAAGGGTCTAAGGGGCTAGTTGAGTTAGTTATCGACAGCATTCATGCTAAATTTATTTTTCCCCTACCTCACAAAATGCCCTAAAACCCAACCTCTGCTCTTCTACTGAATCCTTAGCGACACAGCCACACTACTCTCTAACAAGAGTACCTCTCCTTCATCCTATTCCTGAATCTTCTCCACCTTCTGCAGAAAATACCCCATAAACATATTGCATAGTTCAGCTGTAACCCCTTTCTCAGCTGAGGAGATCATTGGATTCAACAAAGATTTCATAACTTGAAACAATTGTTTAGGTTTATTTAATGAGTGAGCAAGCTGTCCCGTAAAATATATTCATCTTTTTGTTACTTTAATCATATGCTTATACCAATATGCCTGATACTCCATAACTGCCAGTGTTCATCAAAGGCCTTTCTCACCACTGTCATTCTAACCTGCGTAATAACTATTCTGAGCCCGTAATGACCCTGAAAACCATGGAGAGTATTTTCTGACAACCATTTTCATCATCCTAAGGGGATCAGTCATTTCTAATGCATTCTGTAATTGCTGATTCCATACCCCTGCTTTATCTTCCACATAACAGTTTTGCATTTGGCTATCCAAAGATGTAAGTTTCTCTAAAAAAAAATCACATGTCCAAAGCCTCATTCAGGTGGATAATTCTCATTCCCTGTACGTACCAGGATCAGTCCAGACTGCTGGGTTATGCCTCCCGTCCAGCAGATGGAGTCAGAGAGAAACTGAAAAGGCACCACTCATATACCCTGGTGCGCCCCCTGCGATCCTTCAGTATATTTCTGACTCCAGCAGATGAGAGAGCATAACCTGCAGTCCTGATCTCCTGTAAATTGGGGAGGGATTGTCCCTATCAGGTTTGACTTAAGATTTTCTGAGGAATCCTGTGACTAGATCAATGTAATTTTTTGACTGTTAATAGGAGCAATAGCAGGCAAGGCAGGGCTCTGCCCTACAGCCTTTTCCCGGAGTTTTTTCTCTCTGCCCTGCCCAGTGAGAGGAGGGGAGAATTAATCGGTGGGCCGGTCACTCTCCCTCTCCGCCTCCTGAGAAGTTTCATTCCTCGGAGAAGTTAGTCAGACGGGGATACTACACCCTCTGCAGGCTCCACTGTAAATTTGTCTTGTGAGGTATTTACATAGCTGCCGGTAGCAGCGCTATACAGGTTTAAAAAAAAACAAAACAAAAAAAAACGAGGTAATTTTTAATTTTAATTTCCCTCTGCCTGCCTTACTCACTGTGGTCTCCGGAAGGGGTGGCTTGTCACCCAGCCCCTTTTCGCGCCGTTTTTGCACCGTTTTCTTCTTAAAAAAAAAAAAAAATGCCCAGAGGAACAGTTTGTGCTGCATGTGGGGAGCCAGGTCGCCGGCTCTCCCGCGAGGGCCTTTGCTCCCGGTGCCTTCCCGGGGGTGAGGGCTCCTCGCGGGGGTCAGCCGAGGCCGGGAGCGCTCCCTCACTGCGACTTGGGACACGGTCAGCGTCGGGCAAAACGCGGCAGTCCTCGCTGCCGGTACCAGGGGCGGCGGCCATTTTGGAAAATTCGGCGGCCATTTTAGGAGAGCCTAATAGCGATGCCGTTTCGTCTGAGGAGGGAGAGGACCTCCCGCCGCTGTCCCCACCGGACCTTAGCCCCCACCGACCCCGCGGTTTATCGGGGCTTCTAGATTTGCCACCTATGGGAGCCAAGGGAGGTTCTTTAAAGAGACCTCATCCATTTACCTCACAGTTTGTTCTTTTGCTCCACAAGGCCTATATGGAGGCCGAAGCTGAATGGGAACAGGGTGCTCCTGCCCCAGATAAACGTGGCAAAATCTCTACTAACTTGGGAGGGGACCCAAATCCGGGCCCTCCTCCTCCTCCTCCTCCTCCTAAACCTTTACGGCATGTAGCTCTGGACCCTATTTCACCGGACCCGCCCGTTCCGGATTCTGGTACGGAGGTGGGGGGTACGGACCCAGCTGACCCAGTTGAGGGGGACGATCCTCTCATACTTCGGTTATTTCATAAAGAAGAATTAGATCCCTTGATCATTCATGTTCTTCAAGAACTAAGAATTCCGGTACCCCAGATTGAAACGAATTCCCAGCCAGGGGATTTTGAGTTAGACGGGCTTCGCACACCCTCACATGCTTTTCCTTTTCACAATAAATTGTTTCAGCTTGTATCCAAGGAATGGGATAATCCGGAGGCAACTCTGAGAGTCAGCCGCGCTATGGATAAGCTTTACCCACTCCCTGCTGATTCTTTGGAGCTCCTTAGGGTGCCAAAGGTGGATTCGGCGGTCACTGCCATGGCTAAACCTACCACCATCCCCGTAACTCGGGGTACGGCCCTTAAGGATCTTCAAGATCGGAAATTGGAGATGTTGCTTAAGCGAATCTTTGAGGTTTCAGCATTGGGAGTACGGGCGGCCGTTTGCAGTTGTATGGTACAAAGGGCTACCCTTCGCTGGGTACAACAGATGTTGACATCTCAGGATCTGCCTCCGGGGGAAGCTGAGCAAGCAAATCGCATAGAATCCGCGGTGGCCTATGCCGCAGATGCCTTCTATGATCTTCTCCGCACTTCGGCACGGTCTATGTCTTCAGCAGTGTCGGCACGGCGGTTACTCTGGCTGCGCCACTGGGCAGCAGACTCTTCCTCCAAGGCCCAACTCGGTTCCTTTCCTTTTCGGGGCAAACTATTATTTGGCACCGAGTTAGAAGACCTTATTCAATCTTTGGGGGAGAATAAGGTGTTCAAGTTGCCAGAGGACAAGCCGAGATTTTTTCGTCCTTCGGGTACCTTTCGCGGGCGATTTCGCGGGCAGCGCCGTTTTCGATCGGGGAGGGGTTCCTCTTACGCTGCAAGACAGCCGTCTACGCGTTCCCAAGCATGGACTCCTTCCTTTCGTGGTAGAAGGCCGGCCCGCGCAGGGGTGTCTCATACCTTCGCCACCTCTAAGGCGGCTCAATGAAGGGACGCAGGTCCATTCCTCCGTCCTGGAGGTCGGAGGACGACTCTCTTACTTTCGGGAGGAATGGGCCGCGATTACCACCAACCAATGGGTCCTCGACATTATAACTCACGGATACGCCTTAGATTTTGCACGGCCCCTGCGCGATTTGTTCCTTATCTCTCCCAGCGGTTCTCTGGTAAAACAACAGCGGATTGCTCAAACCCTGCAGCGGTTGCAGTCGCTGGGAGCAATAGTGCCAGTACCGCCCGCCGAACAACGCACAGGCCGTTATTCCATCTATTTCATCGTTCCCAAAAAGGAGGGCACATTCCGGCCTATTCTGGATCTCAAGCGGGTCAACAAGGCATTGCGCATTCCGCGGTTTCGGATGGAGACCCTGCGCTCAGTCATCGCTGCGGTCCACAAAGGAGAGTATTTGGCTTCCTTAGATCTCACAGAGGCTTACTTGCACATAGGAATACAAGAGTTCCATCAACGATTTCTCCGCTTTATGGTCCTGGGATCTCATTTCCAGTTCTGTGCCCTTCCGTTCGGACTGGCGACCGCTCCGAGAGTATTCACCAAGGTAATGGTGGTGGTGGCAGCGAGCCTCCGGAGGGACGGAGTATTGGTCCACCCGTATTTGGACGACTGGCTCATTCGGGCGAAATCGCGTCATCTCTGCGAAGCCGCAATTCAGTCAGTACTCCACCGACTACACTCCTTGGGTTGGGTAGTCAATTATCCCAAGAGCCAACTGATTCCCTCCCAGAATTTGGAATTTCTGGGCGCCTCGTTCGATACAAGAGTGGGAAAAGTTTTCCTGCCACAGGCAAGGATGGAGCGTCTGATGGCGCACGTTCGTCGTCTCCTAGCCCTTCCCTTGCCAGTGGTATGGGATTATTTACAGGTTCTTGGTTATATGGCGTCCACCCTGGATTTGGTTCCGTGGTCTTTTGCGCATATGCGGCCGCTACAGAGGGCGCTTCTGTCGCGTTGGGATCCCAAATCAGAGGAGTTTCAGATACCTTTGCCACTCCTTCACCCAGCAAGGACCAGTCTACAATGGTGGTTGGATCCGGTCCACTTGCTCCAAGGCATCGATTTGGAACCACCCCAATGGATTATTGTCACGACCGATGCCAGTCTGACAGGGTGGGGAGCAGTCTGTCAGTCTCAGTCCGCTCAGGGACGTTGGACGCTTTCTCAGGCCAAGTGGTCTATCAATCGTTTGGAAACCAGGGCGGTTCGCCTAGCGTTACAGCACTTCCTGCCTTTGATTCGGAACAGAGCAGTTCGGGTTTTGTCCGACAATGCAACCACGGTGGCGTATATAAATCGGCAAGGCGGTACAAGGAGTCTTCCGGTAGCAACCGAAGCCAGCCAATTGATGGATTGGGCAGAGAAGCACCTGTCTCGGATTGCAGCGTCGCACATCGCCGGGGTCGACAACATTCAAGCAGACTATCTCAGCCGGCAGCGACTAGATCCGGGAGAGTGGGAACTATCTCCCGAGGCACTCAGACTCATCAGTCACCGGTGGGGGACCCCCCGGTTGGACCTCATGGCGACTCGTTCGAATGCCAAGGCAGCTCGCTTCTTCAGTCGCAGAAGGGAACATGGGTCGGAAGGCGTGGACGCGCTAGTTCTTCCCTGGCCCGCGCAAGTTCTTCTGTACGTGTTTCCACCGTGGCCATTGGTGGGAAAAATATTGCGTCGGATCGAATCCCACACAGGACCCGTCGTTCTAGTAGCTCCGGAGTGGCCAAGGAGGCCATGGTTCGCCGAACTCATCAACCTAGCGGTGGCCGTCCCTTGCATCTCGGTCATCTACCTCGGCTCCTACGGCAGGGTCCAGTATTTTTCGACCAGGCCGATCGCTTTTGTCTAGCGGCTTGGCTTATGAGAGGCGGCAATTGAGAAAGAGGGGATATTCTGAGTCGGTCATTACTACTCTTCTACAGGCTCGGAAGCCCTCTACCTCGGTTGCTTATGTCAGGGTATGGAAAGTTTTTGACTCTTGGTGCCAGGGTTTGAAAGTGTCGTCGCGGCAGGCTACGGTCTCTCATATTCTGGCTTTTTTTGCAGGAGGGTCTAAAGAAAGGTTTGTCCTATAATTCTCTTCGTGTGCAGGTGGCAGCCTTAGGCTGTTACCGCGGTAAACTTGACGGACTTTCCATTGCCATGCACCCGGACGTTGCACGATTTTTAAAAAGGAGTTAAACATTTGCGACCTCCGGTACGCCCTATCTGTCCTTCTTGGAGTTTAAATTTGGTTCTCCGGGGTCTATGCACTTCTCCGTTTGAACCGCTACGAAGGGCTACTCTCAAAGATCTCACTCTCAAAACAGTTTTTCTCGTCGCTATTTGTTCTGCTCGCAGAATCTCTGAACTTCAGGCGTTGTCTTGTAGAGAACCTTTTCTCCGTATTTCTGATTCGGGGGTTTCTCTGCGTACCGTTCCTTCCTTTTTGCCTAAGGTAGTTTCCGCCTTTCACATCAACCAGACTGTGGACCTACCGGCCTTTGCGGTCGACGGTGCTGAAGTGTCTCGGCACCCGGAGCTTCGCAGGTTGGATGTTCGAAGGACACTCTTACGGTACCTGGACATCACCAACCCCTTTCGGTTGTCTGATCATCTTTTTGTCTTGTGGAGTGGTCCAAAGAAAGGGAATAAAGCTTCCAAGGCTACTATAGCCCGCTGGTTGAAGGAGGCGATTGTTGCTACTTACATTTCTCAAGGTCGCGCCGTTCCAGACGGTCTTAAGGCTCATTCTCTGCGTTCCCAAGCGGCGTCTTGGGCAGAGAGTGGTTTTATTTCCTCTCAGGAAATTTGCCGGGCGGCTACTTGGAAGTCGTTGCACACTTTTGCTAGACATTACCGATTGGACGTCCGCGCTCCGCCGGTAGACTCGTTTGGCAGTGGTGTGCTTCGTGCGGGACTGTCAGGATCCCACCCCGTTTAGGGCAGCTTGGGTACTTCCCAGCAGTCTGGACTGATCCTGGTACGTACAGGGAAAGGAAAATTATGTTCTTACCTGATAATTTTCGTTCCTGTAGTACCAAGGATCAGTCCAGACGCCCGCCCATGTCAGTGCAAGAGTCCCGCGTCTGTCGTGTTTTCATTTTCAGATTCCATTGTTTTTTTCCGAGCACTTGTTCTATTTTTCATATGGTTATGTTTCATGGCTTTGCCTGGTTTCCTCCTCGTTTTCCACATGTTCATATTTATCTTGATCTAGTCACAGAGTTTGCCATTGTTCCTAAATTCATACTGCTTTGTTATGGATTATACTGAAGGATCGCAGGGGGCGCACCAGGGTATATGAGTGGTGCCTTTTCAGTTTCTCTCTGACTCCATCTGCTGGACGGGAGGCATAACCCAGCAGTCTGGACTGATCCTTGGTACTACAGGAACAAAAATTATCAGGTAAGAACATAATTTTCCTTTTCCCCTTATGCTCCTCCAACTAAGAAACCCAAATCAAAGAAAAATTAACAATAAAATAATCAGACCATTGCATGGAGGGAAAACAACCAGGTGCTTAATATATAGTTCCCTGACTCCCCTTCCCCCTTCTAGATATAAAAGAAGATCCAGGGTATGACCAGCATGGTGAGTGGCTCTGGTTACCTTTTAGAAACAGAGAAAAATGACAGCAGAAAAAGACAATATGGCTTATCCAGTCTGCCTGTCCATCCAATTAATTTAGCTTTATAATTCTCATCACTTCCTTAGAGATCCCCTGTATTTATCCTAGGCTTTCTTGAATTCAGATATTGTTTTTGTCTCCACCTGCACTGGGAGGTTGTTCTATGCATCCACCACCCTCTCTATAAAGAAATATTTCCTAATATTTCTCCTGAATCTACCCCCGTTCACCCTCAACTCATGACCCCTCATTCTAGAGCCTCGTTTCTATTGAAAAAGGCTCACCTCCTGTGTATGGAAACCTTTGAGATATTTGAATTTCTCTATCATATCTCCCCATCTCGCCTTTTCTCTAGGGTATACATGTTTAGATCTTTAATTCTATCCTCATATTCTTTAGAATAAAGACCATTGACCATTTTAGTAGCCACCCTCTGCACCGACTCCATCCTGTTTATATTTACTTTTGAAGGTGCGGTCTCCAGAACTGTACATAGTGTTCCAAGTGAGGTCTCCCCAGGGACCTATATAGGGGCAATATCACCTCCCGTTTCCTGCTGATCATTCCCCTCCCTGTGCAGCCAAGCATCTTTCTGGCTTTTACCGTCACTTTATCAATCTGTTTGGCCACCTTAAGATCATCAGATACTATTACCCTCAGATCCTGCTTTTCCTTTGTGCTTAGAATAATTTCACCTCCAATACTGTAATTTTACCTTAGGTTTTTGTATCCTAAATGCATTACTCTGCATTTTTTAGCATTAAATCTTAGCCGCCAGACTAGACCATTCCTCAAACTTCACTAGATCTCTCCTCATGTTTTCCACTCCTTCCTGGCTGTTCACCCTGTTACAAATTTTGGTATCATTGGCAAAAAGACAAACCTTTCCCCAAAACCCTTCTGTTATGTCACTCACAAAAATGTTGAAAAGGACTGGTTCAAGGACTGATCGCTGAGGCACACCGCTAGTAACAACCCCCCTCCTCAGAGATAACTCAATTTACCACTACCCTTTGTTGCCTCTCAGGCAGTTTCTAACCCAGTCAGTCACTCTAGGAACCATACCAAGGGCGCACAATTTATTTATAAGTCTTCTGGGCAAAACTGTGTCAAATCCAAGTACACTACATCTAGGTCTTCCCTTGATCCAACTCTTTGGTCACCCAATCAAAGAAATTGATCAGATTCATCTGATGAGATTTACCTCTGGTAAAACCACGCTGCCTTGGATCTTTGCAATCCATTGGATTCCAAAAATTGCAGAATCCTTTGTTTTGGCAGCAATTCTATTTATTTGCTTACCACAAAGTTCTAACTATAACTGGCCTAGAATTTGCCGCTTTCTCCTTACATCCACTTTTATGAATAGGAACCACATCCACCCTTTTTCTGTCCTCCAGAACTACTCCAGACTGTAAGGAAGCATTGAAAAGATCAGCCAGCAGAGCTCTCTAAGTTCCCTTAGTACCCTCGGATGTATCCCATCTGGCCTCATCACCTTGTATACTTTAAGTTTAGTTAGCTCTTCATAAACATACTGTTCTGAAAATCAATTGAAGTTTACCTCACTTCCAATCTTATTTGTGTTTGTTTTGTGTGGTCCTGCTCCAGGCCCTTCCATAGTGAACACCAAAGAGAAATATTTGTTAAGCAATTTTGCTTTTTCCTCATCAGCCTCCACATGTTCCTCCCCTTCATCTTTGAGTCTCAACAATGCACTTTTGCACTTCCTTCTATCACTAACATGTAAAAAAAAATCTTGTCCCTTTATTTTCCCATATTTTCTATTTTTTTCTATTTCAATTTTTGCATTGCTGACTACTTTCCCAGCTTCTCTTAATTTTTCCAGATATTTTCTCCTGTCTTCCTCTTTCTGCGATCTCTTGTAGTTTATGACCGCTAACCTTTTCTCCCTTACCTTTTCAGCTATTTCTTTAGAAAACCTTAACGGCCTCTTTGCCCTCTTCCCTTTGTTTACATTCTTAGCAAAAAGATTAGATGTCCATATGCTATCTCCTTTTAGTTTTTCCCACTGCCCATCTACCTCCCCTAGGTTTTCCCAACCAGCTAAAGACTCTTTGAGGTACTCCCCCCATTTTGAGAAAGTTAGTTTTGCTGAAGTCTAGGACCCTTGTCTTAGAATGAACCCTCTTCTCTTGCCTCCTAATATTGAATCGCGCCATCCGGTGGTCCCTGATTCCCAGATGATCATCAGAAATACTGTCCCTGTTGGTAAGCACCAGGTCCAGTATCGTCCCCTCCCGTGTGGGTTCCGTTACCAACTGACAGAACAGTTCTCCTTGCAGAGAATCCAGGATCTCCCTGTTTTGTAAAATACTGCAGTTGGGATGTCCCCATTAATATCTGGAAGATTAAAATCCCCCAGCAGCAGCAGCAGCAGCACCTCTCCTTTCACAGTGATCCTGGGAATATGATCCATTCATTCTCTATCCATTTTCTCTGTCTGGGCTGATGAAACACAGCAAAGCCCGGAGGAGCCACGTTTTTGGCACACATAACACATGTGCTTGTTGGTTCACAGCAGCTGCCACTTTCCATTTGCAGAATGAGCATTTATCAAAATGGTGCTGGTTCCTAAACCTGTTTTAAAACCCCCTGCATATCATCCAGACACTTGGTAGGATACATAAAATGGGGATAGAGCCATCTGCCCTCCTTCCTTTTTTTTTTTTTCCTTCTGGTGGCTTAAAGCCAGAGGAATATTTACTTCTCTCGGAAATCACTGGGATGTGCCCGCTCAACAGTTCCTTAAATGATTAAATGCCTTAAAACAATCAGCTCCCCTTAGGTTCCCTCCCCCCTCACTAAGCACAATCCTGCAGCATAAAAAAACAAAAAAAAACAACCCCTGGCTCTCAAGACCTTCCCAAGAATAAAATGTTAACAAGAAAGAAACTCATGGCCCTCAGCCACACAAAGCTGTCTCTCTAAGGGGCTCTCAGAGGGGCAGGCCGCTTTGTCCACACACCTCAGGCTGCAATGGCGGTTTTATATTCGCCTCAGTCACTTCAATGACATCAGTGGGGAAGGGAGAAGGAGGAGGGCAGGGTTTTTGCTCAGTAAACTCCCCTATTGCCGCTGATCCTCTGCTGGTTGGCTGGAAACTGCAATAGAGGCAAGTCCAGGCCCCAGGCATGCTGGGGGAGGGTAGTGACACCTCTGGCTGGAACAGTGTTTTTATAGTCACCTCAGTCGCATTGATAACATCAGCAGGGGGATGGGGGTGCAGATCCTGCTCAGTAATCTCCCCCCCCCCCCCCCAATAGCCCCTGATACTCTGCTGGCTGGCCAGGGCTCGGGAGCGCTGGAAACTGCTTCCCCCCTGATCCTTTGGTTTTCAGCTCACTCAGAACCAGTGCTGGGATGCTGGTACCATGAGCCTGTGTTCACAACTACCCGGGAACTTCTTTCTTCTGTTTTATCTCCCCTCCCAGCTTAATGCTTAGCCCAGTCATTGCAGTGACAGTCCTAGGCCAGAGATTAGGCACCAGCAGGGCCTGCTTCTGCAACCTTGCAGTCTTTGACCCCGAGCCCTTTGGCAGTGACCATGACTCCCTTTCTCCCTCCAGGGGCAGTGAATATTGCCTCTGTAGCATTCCAGGCTCCCGCTGACATGTGGAGGGGCTGGACCCAACCGGGAGTTTGAAGGTAAAACCTTTTGCATGGCAATACTGAGCACTTACCAGCTGAGCCACCAAAAGTACGTGTGCAAATGCTTCCCTCCCTGACTGTTTCCCTTGGAACACCAGCCGTGCGCCTGGGGAAAAAGTGTTTACATAATCGAGTTACCTGCATTTGAAATGCCAGTTTACACACATAAACCGGGGATGTACGCGCATAAATCCTTTTGACAATTAAGCTCCTAAAGGCTGCATGTTACTTTATGTGCAGTTTGCAAAAGCCATTTATCCAAGTAAATAATGATTATTCTGGATAAACTTTACCTGATTGAAGTTTGCCTTCCTTCTGGCTAAGAGTTTGATTTTTTTCCTTGTTCTAATCACTTTAGGAAAAAAAACAAAACCCTTAAATCAGGCCGTAAATGTATGCATAAGCTTCCACAGCTAGATCCATTAGAAATTGTTGTCTAAAAGATCTATTTATGATCTAGGAACTTAATAATTTAGAGGTAGAAATTAAAAATAGCCATTTACTTGAGTTAACCAGATAAGACTTAACTGGCTAACTCACACGGTATATTCAGTGGCATGCCTATACCACTGAATATCCCCAAATAAATTGCTAGTAACTTGAGACATGCTTTGAGTAGGTCTGACATATTCAGCTAGCCTAATACATAAATTCAAATACAGTATCACTACTTATCTGGGCTGAGGTTGCCGGATAAGTGGTTCCTCCCCATTATGCCGATACTCTGCCCACCTCTTAGCCAGACAAGTACTATCCAGCTAAATACTTACCTGGATAAGTGGCGGACCGCTTAATGTGGCCCAAATATTCAGCTGCCACCACTTGGCAGCTAAGTCCATTCTTATCTGACTAAGTGGCACTGAACATCGACCTCCCAGAGGTTCTTATTCAGCACCATTTGTCCGGCTAAGTTTAGACTTAGCCAGACAAATGCTGGGATTGAAAATCCTGCTATACTGACTGGCCCTGAAATAGGTGGATAACTTCTTATCTGGCTAAAAAGTTATCAGTCTAATTCAGAGGAGGGGCGGGGTTGTTCCGGGGCGGAGTCAGCTATCTGGCTAAGCTAGCCGGATAAACAACCGTTCCCTGTACGTACCAGGATCAGTCCAAAACCGCTGGGTTGTGTCTCCCTTCCAGTAGATGGAGTCAGAAAAAAAAACTGAAAAGGCACCCCTCTTAACCTGTGTGCCACCTGTGATCCCTCAGTATTTTCTTTGACTCTCAGCAGAGGAGTTGACCTGAACCTGAGGTCCTTATTTTCAAATTTCTTTAAATGTATTTACATTCTTAACGGAGTTCTGAAACTCTGGTTTCTTTTGTTAATACCTTTGGCTACAGCAAGTTTATTGAACAAAAAAAAGCAGTGTGGTTTTATTTCACCAGGCTTTTCACTCAGCAGCGGTAGAGGTAAGGCAGGAGCTGGTAACTCTCAAAGCCTTGTTCCCGAAGGGCCGTCTCTCTCTGGAAGGGGATTAACTGGTGGGCCGGACCCTCCCCTCAGCGCCCCGAGATGATTTTTCCTCGGGTGCTGCAGCGTTCCCAGAGCTCTGGAAGGCCGTGAGTTTGGCAAAGTATTTTAAGACTCTTCAGTTTCTTTCCTACCGCGCTGTCTGAGACCCCCCCCCCCCCCTCCGGGATGCCATGAGGGCTATCGTGCTCAGCATGTGGGAGGCGGGGTTGCGCCTCTCGCAGGACGGGTTTGCATCTGCTGCCTACCCAAAGGGGAGGGCTCGTCCGGGGGGGATTTTGGGCCGATTTTGCCGCGAGCCGTGGAATGGGTCCGTTGCCAGTGCGCACGGGAACGGCGGCCATTTTGTCAGAGCCCTACCTGCCGGCTGGGGGAGAGGATTCTCTGCTGTCTCCTCCCAGCCTGAGTCCCGTCCGACTGCGCGATCCAGGGCCCGCCCCCTCAGGGAGCTCGGCCCCCCCTCCTCCTCTTCCTCCTCCCCCTCCCCTATCGGAGCCCTTAAAGGAACAGTCAGTATTTTCTTCAAAGTTTATTTTCCTGATGCATAGGGCTTTTTTGGAGGTGGAAGCTCATCAGGAGGATGAGGAGCCCCCTCCCATGAAGGTCGCAAGATGGTCCACGACTCTGAATGTCCCTTCGGCCCCTGAGGGGGCTCCGGAGCCGGCTCCCTTGGGATCCTTTTTGGATCCTCTCCTCCAAACTTTAGATGGGGGTGTTGATGAGTCCACCCCAGTAGAGGGGGACGACCCCTGGGTTTCTCGATTGTTTTGCCGGGAGGAGTTGGATCCCTTGATCCCCCATGTTCTGGAGGAACTGGAAGTGGAAGCACCAGTCCCCAGCTCGGAGCCGGTTAAGAGGAAACCAGTACTTTCTGGGTTGCGTGCCCTGCCCCAAACTTTTCCCTCCCACCCAATGCTTAAGCATTTGGTCACTCGGGAGTGGGAATCTCCGGACGCGACCCTGCGGGTGGGACGGGCGATGGACAAGCTCTACCCTTTACCTGAGGAAGCCTCAGGATTTCCAAGGTGGACGTGTCGGTTACTGCGGTCACTAAGCGGACCACCATTCCTGTCACGGGAGTGACGGCTCTTAAAAGACTTGCAGGATAGATGGCTAGAGGTCCTCCTCAAGTGCATCTTTGAGGTGTCAGTGCTGTGTGTTAGGGCGGCGGTCTGCAGTAGTCTCATGCAGCAAGCGACCCTCGGGTGGGTCCAGCAAATGCTCACCTCACAGGAGTTACCGCCAGAGGAAGCAGATCAGGTGAATAGGATGGAGTCCGCAGTGGCTTACACAGCGGATACATTATATGATCTGTTGCGGGCATCTTCGCGCAACATGGCCACTGCAGTTTCACCTAGGCGGCTCCTCTGGCTCCGGAACTGGTCCGCGGATGTTTCGTCCAAAACTCAGTTGGGCAATCTTCCTTTTAAGGGAAAGTTGTTGTTTGGGGAGGAGCTGGACGCCCTTATTAAGTCTCTTGGGGAGAATAAGGTGTATAAGTTGCCAAGAAGACAAACCCAAGTCTTCCAGACCCTTTGGGGCAGAGCGTTACCGTTTCCGGGGAACATTGCAGATTTCGGCAGTCTCGCCTCCCGCTTTTTCCCGCCCGACAACAGACTCAGAGAGCGCAGTCTTGGTCTACTTCCTTTCGTGATCGGAGGCCATTTCGGGAGGGAGGCTCTCAAGGAGCCACCGGAGTTAGCCGTCCCAATGAAGGTGTTCCGACCCTCTCCTCCCCGGTTCCAGTGGTGGGAGGTCGTTTCTCCCTGTTTCTCGAGGAGTGGGTCAGGATCCGTCGGACCAGTGGGTCCTCAATATCATCGCACTCGGTTACGAGTTGATTTTGCCCGCCCGTTAAGGGATCTTTTTCTGATTTCTTCTCGCCGGCTCTCAGACCAAGCAAGAAGTAGTCGGGCAAACCCTGAGTCGGTTGAAATCCCTGGGGGCCATTGTTGCTGTTCCTCCAGAGGAGCACAGGGCCGGCAGGTACTTCCATCTATTTCGTAGTCCCAAAGAAGGAGGGGTCCTTCTGGCCGATATTGGATCTCAAGACGGTCAACCGAGCCCTTCAGGTTCCCCCGATTTCGCATGGAGACTCTACGTTCGGTCATTGCGGCTGTCCACTCGGGAGAATATTTGGCCTCTTTGGACCTGACAGAGGCGTATCTTCACATCGGAATCAGCGAGCGCCATGAGCGGTTTCTCTGGTTCATGGTCCTGGGGGAGCATTATCAGTTCCAAGCTCTCCCGTTCGGGCTAGCAACAGCGCCTCGGGCCTTCACCAAGGTAATGGTGGTCGTAGCAGCTGCCCTACGGCGGGAAGGGATCTTGGTTCACCCCTACCTGGACGACTGGCTCATCCAGGCCAAATTGGAGAGCCTCTGTCGGTTCGCAGTGAGCAAGGTTCTACTAAAGCTCCAGTCCCTTGGTTGGGTGGTCAACTTTGCCAAGAGCCATTTGGTACATTCTCAGGTCCTCAACTTCTTGGGAGCATGTTTCGATACCTCGGTAGGCAAGGTCTTCCTCACGCGGGAGAGGATGCTCAAGTTGGTGGCACAAATCCATCAGCTCCTGTCCTTACCCCTGCCCATAGTATGGGATTATTTGCAGGTACTTGGTTTCATGGCATCTACTCTGGAAGTGGTTCCCTGGGTGTGGGCGCATATGAGACCATTACAACACGCATTGCTTTCTCAGTGGGATCAGAAATCGGACAAGTTCCACCTGCCTTTGCCACTGATGGAACCAGCCAGGTCCAGTCTCGGTTGGTGGTTGATCCCGGCCCACTTGTTACAGGGGATGGACCTGGAGGAGCCACAGTGGATCATAGTCAAGACGGATGCCAGCCTCACTGGTTGGGGGGCAGTTTGCCAGTCACAATCCACTCAGGGTTGTTGGACAAGTTATCAGGCGACGTGGTCAATAAATCGATTGGAAACCAGGGCGGTACGCCTGGCATTACGCGTATTTCTCCCTCTGATAGCTCAGCATGCGGTGCGAGTCTTGTCAGACAACGCGATGACGGTAGCCTACATCAACCGCCAGGGGGGAGCCAGAAGCCAGTTGGTGGCCTGGAAGGCTGAAAGGCTCATGACGTGGGCAGAGCGCCATCTGGTCCAGCTGGCGGCCTCGCACATAATAGGGGTGGACAATATGCAGGCAGACTTTCTCAGCCGCCAGCATCTGGATCCCAGTGAGTGGGAATTGTCCAATGCAGCTTTCTGGCTGCTCACTCGTTGTTGGGGGGTCCCACACCTCGATCTGATGGAAATTCGGACAAATGCAAAGGTGCCCCAGTTCGTCGTCGGCGAGACCAAGGGTCGGAAGGAGTGGACGCTCTCGTTCTTCCGTGGCCTCATGAGATACTGCTGTATGTGTTTCCGCCTTGGCCACTAGAGGGCAAGATCTTGCGTTGGATAGAGAACCACTTGGGATCTGTCATTCTTGTAGCCCCAGAGTGGCCCCAAAGGCCATGGTTTGCGGATCTGATCACCTTGGCAATCAACGAGCCAGTGCGTCTTACCCATCTTCCGAATCTACTTTGACAAGGTCCAGTTTTTTTTCGATCGGGTGGATCGCTTTTGTCTAGCAGCCTGGCTTATGAGAGTAGGCAATTGAGAAAAAGGGGATATTCGGATTCTGTTATTTCTACCCTTTTGCAAGCACGGAAATCGTCCACATCGTTGGCCTATATTCTTGTTTGGAGAGTTTTCGACTCTTGGTGCTGCGGATTGAAGGTGCCCCCATGTCTGGCTTCGATAGCACACATCCTATCCTTTCTGCAGGAGGGACTGAAGAAGGGTTTAGCTTGCAGTTCTCTCCGGGTGCAGGTCGCGGCACTGGGTTGTCTGCGGGGAAAGATTGATGGGTTTTCCGCTGGCAGCTCATCCAGATGTGCCCCGTTTTTTAAAGGGGGCCAAGCATTTGCGCCCTCCAGTCCGACAGATTGTCCTGCCTGGAGCTTGAATTTAGTTCTCAAGGGCTTATGTGGTCTTCTGTTTGAGCCCCTCCAGCGGGCTACGTTGAAGGACTTGACGCTCAAGACTGTCTTTTTGGTAGCCGTTACCTCCACGTGGCGGATTTCTGAGCTTCAAGCTTTGTCGTGTCGGGATCCGTATCTCCGTATTTCGGATTCCGGAGTTTCGCTACGGACCGTTCCATCCTTCTTGCCCAATGTGGTATCGGGTTTTCATGTGAATCAGACGGTAGAGTTACCGGCCTTCCCAAATTTGGAATCAGCTTCTGCGACGGATAAGGATCTGCATAAGTTGGATGTGCGGCGGGTTCTCCATTGCTATCTAGAGGTGACCAATGCCTTTCGATTATCGGATCATTTGTTTGTTTTATTGAGTGGTCTAGAAGGGGACATAAGGCATCCAAGGCTACGGTTTCTAGGTGGTTGAAGGAGGCCATTTCCTCCACTTATCTTTGTGCTGGGTGGGCCATACCAGAAGGCTTGAAAGCACACTCTACCAGATCTCAAGCGGCCTCTTGGGTGGAGAGCCAGTCGGTCTCGCTGCAGGAGATTTGTAGAGCAGCCACTTGGAAATCATTGCATACTTTTGCGAAACATTACCGTGTGGACGTCCGTGATCCGGACGTCAACTGTTTTGGCAGCAGTGTACTTCGTGCGGGACTCTCCAGATCCCACCCCAATTAGGGCAGCTCTGGTACATCCCAGCGGTCTGGACTGATCCTGGTACGTACAGGGAAAGGAAAATTGATTCTTACCTGCTAATTTTCGTTCCTGTAGTACCAAGGATCAGTCCAGACGCCCGCCCTTGGTTTTTGGAGAGTCCGTTTTCTGTATATTTTCTTCCTTCCCTTGGCAGAGTTCTTTACGGGATTAGGAAGGAATCTTCTTCCTTACTAAGTTATGTGGCGGTACGGTTCGTTTATTTTACCATGCTTATTGTTGTAGCCATTGGTTGTTAGGTTTGGGGATTTGTTCTCCTTTATTGGTTATTCTGCTTTGATATCGTATATACTGAGGGATCGCAGGTGGCACACTAGGTTAAGAGGGGTGCCTTTTCAATTTTTTCTCTGACTCCATCTGCTGGAAGGGAGACACAACCCAGCAGTCTGGACTGATCCTTGGTACTACAGGAACGAAAATTGGCAGGTAAGAACCAATTTTCCTATTTTCAGCATTATCTGGCTAACATAGCTGGCTGCCAAAAAGCAATCCTAAAGTTAGCTAGATAATCTTATTCAGCCAACTTTAACATAGCTAGGTATATTCACCAGTGTGGGCATCACTGAATATCCCATCTCTGTTAGCCAGATAAGTTTATCTGGCTAACTTTGCTAGCCGGTCAGCGTTTGTCTATGGACATTTTAATTTTTTTCTTTTTCATTTTGTGTAGGGTGTAATAAAAGCAGCAGTCGTGTAGGATGTCGACGTCAAGGTGCTGTATTTTCAACAGATATTTTTTATCAATTGCATTAGGCTGTAAGTGAAGATTTTGAGAGTACAATGCAGAAACTTGAAGAGGAAAAACAAAGGCGAACTGCTATACAGGATGAAGCTGTGGAACTGAAGGTACAATAGTTATTCAGTTAAAAAACCTGAGACATTTGCGTTCATAGCCATTGGTATGGTAGCATCTCTACAGAACCTCTCTGTAGGTTATTCTATACCACTGAGATTTGAGATCTAGACCTCGGTTCTTAATCCCATTGAAATTTATCATACAGCAGTTCCTCTCACTATAACAGGGATGGGGGCAAACCTTTATACACAGGCTCACATTTGTGGCTGTCAGCAGAACCACGGGCTGGGGGGAGGGGGTGGACCTCGGAACTCCATTTAGAGAGTCAGAGGGTGAGGGATCCCCCTCGGACCTCCGGTCAGGCTGTTGCCCCAAGCTAGGACCACACCATTTATACTCCCAGAAAAAAGCGCAAAGACTTTGCGATGCATGTTATACTGCAGAAACTTGCAGACGTTCTTTTTATTATGTAGGCTTGGAAGTAGAATAGAAAAAAATACTGAGGCCAGCACACTCCCTAGACAGACCCCAGCAAATTCCTTCTCTCCTTGACCCCAGTACTCTCCCCAGACAAGCCTCAAGATCTCCCCCCTCCCTCCCCTAAGGCTTCCTCCCTCCCTCCTCCAGCCAAAGCATCTGTTACCACAGGCTTCTGTCCTACGGTGGTTGCCTCCCCCTACTGCCGCAGGACAGCTTCTGTCAAAGGAAGAAGCAGCCACGGAGATTTTGCACTTGCTTTTTCTGTGCATGCTTCTTCCAGCCAAAACAGTGTGTACTGTTTTCTCCTATCCCTGCTCCGGGAGCATCTCCAGCATGGTGTGGGTGAAAGTACATACATTGTGAAACTGCATGCCTATGTTCACCCGCATATAGGAGGGGCGGTTTTCTGACAGTCCAGTTATGCAGATGAAATGCTCTGAAAATGTCCCTTCTCCTGCATATTCCTTTTAAATATATCTTCTTTAAAAAGGGATCAGAATATTTGAGGAAAATTTAACAGATGTAGAATATGTGGCCACTTTCACTTGGTTTTGAAGAAACTACTGGTTTCCAGCATGGTAGTAATTTGATTACTGTTTCCTGTTATCTCTGACGGGGAATTTGGAAGTATGTATGCTTAAAATTCAACACCTGGTGTTAAGCGTTTGGCTTTGGCAGGTCGACAGTAGATAGCAGGTGGAGAAGTGAATGCCAAGCTATTTACTGTAAGCCTGCTAAAGCTTCATATGCGTATGATGCTCCCAGATTTACATACTTGCAGGTGGGTGCTTGCTAATTTCAATGTGTTCCTGCGAACATGTTGGGGGCAATTTTAGTGTGCACGATAAGGCCTTATTGCATAACATACTGTTTTTAGAAACCTTTTTTTGCACGCTAACCTTTCTTTCATAAATCCTTTAGTATTTGAGTCATTTTTAAAACACCTAGTAAATTATTCCGTTTATCTGATTTAGGGCCTCATTTTGCAATATCGCATTGGTATCAAAAAGGGGTGTACCTTATGCTAATAAGCATGTGTATCGCAAATTGCAATATCAGCTATGCAAAAGGCTGTTATCGCAAGTTGCACTATTAGCCCAATTTGGGCTACATTACCAGTATATCGCAGAACAGTGGTCTCTTGTGAAGATTTGCTGGCCTTCGGAGTGAGGAAACTCACTCCAAGATGAGATTTGTGCAATGAACATTGCACAAATCTCATCTTGGAGTGAGTTTCCTCACTCCGAAGGCCAGCAAATCTTCACAAGAGACCACTGTTCTGTTCGTACGTCTCACGTTGAATGTGAAAGTGGCCCCTAACCCCCTACACTAATACTTAACCCTCACCTCGAGTTACTAGGTGGGTCTCCCATTGGGATACAAATACCTGTCTAGGGAGGAGGCACTATAGCAAGTCTCTCTCTCTCTCTCACTCTCTCTCTCACTCTCTCTCTCTCTCCACATTGTGAACCGTGATAAACCTTTCACTCTTCTCAGCAGTTAAATTCTAATCAGGTAAAGTCATAACTCAGGTAATACTTAAGTGGCTGAAAGGAGGCACTGTCAGGGGGTCCTCTCAGAGGATGGAGCTTAAGTTTAGCTGGTTAGTGTTGATATTAAACACCAACCGGCTAAACTCTGGCCAAGGGATGACCTAAAGTTAGCTGGATAAAGTTACAGGGCTAACTTGAACTGGGTATATGCAGCAGCTGACTTAACTGGGTAAAGTCCCACTGAATATCCTGGTTACATTTTAACCAGGTAACCTCACCCGACTAATTTACCGCTGGCTTCAACACTGAATATGGACTTCACTGTTTCTAAGCATCGTTCTGCCAAAATTGTATTTTGGGGGTAATTTTGTAACTGCCCAGATAGATTTAAAGTCATATGCCTGCAAGACTTTCCTTTCGAAAATTATCCCACCAAAACTATCTGCACACATGTATACCTGCTAATGTTTGCGTGTAGTTTTTGTTTTTGGCAAAACATGGGGAGAATTGTCAAAGAGTTACTTGCATACAAATGAGCATATACTCGCGTACATAGACTGTACTCCATATTTTGAAAACATCAAAAGTATGCGCATGCCTTAGATTTCACACATGCATATACGCATGAAAAAAAGGACAGCCTAGGGCTGGTGAACCAGGAGGGTTTCAGTGGTCTGGGAGAAGGACTGGGTGAACCGGTGAAGGAATCAGAAAATTGGTAATTTCAATTAAGTGCATGTTTTAAAATATGCCGATTTATGCGCTTGGAACGTGTGACATTCCAGGTAGCCTTGGTTCAGCTCCCACCCATTTCTTTTTGAAAGATACCAACTTTGCTCTTCTCCTCACCCCTTTTCCCCTGAATCACCAACTTTGAAAAGTGAAAAAGATCTTCCCCCTCTCCCCCTGCCAAGGACCTGTCTTCACACAAAAAGGCATACGTACTAAGCATTTCCCCTGTAGACACAGAGGGCTAGATTTTAAAAACTCCGGGCAGGCGTCCATGTGCGTGCGGTTCCCGGCGCGTGCACATGGACGCGGCTATTTTATAACACGCACACTAGGGATGTGCAGAGCAAAAGTTTAAGTTCATATGTCCATATGTCCAAAGGGGGTCCCATTTGCGGTCAATATGGACATAAACAGAATTCAATGAGTTGAGTATATGTCCATATGTGCAAATAAAAATTTAAACCCCTCACCCTCCTTAATCCCCCCCCCCCCAAGACTTACCACAACTCCCTGGTGGTCCAGCGGGGTCAGGACGCCATTTCTGACCAACTTTGCAAGGAGCACGTGACGTCGGCGTCACGTGATTCCCCGCGGGTTCGCGCCGGAACGCTCGTTCGGCCCAAAAGGAACTTTTGGCCAGCTTGGGGGTGTCAGGAGGCCCCCCCAAGCTGGCCAAAAGTTCCTTTTGGGCCGAACGAGGGTGCCGGAGGGAACTCGCGGGGAATCACGTGACGCCGCGTCACTGCGACGTGGCGCCGACGTCACGTGATTCCCCGCGGGGTCGCTTCCGGGATCCTCGTTCGGCCCAAAAGGAACTTTTGGCCAGCTTGGGGGGTGTCAGGAGGCCCCCCCAAGCTGGCCAAAAGTTCCTTTTGGGCCGAACGAGGATCCCGGAAGCGACCCCGCGGGGAATCACGTGATGTCGGCGTGACGCGGGCGTCACGAGATTCCTCGCGAGTTCCCTCCGGCACCCTCGTTCGGCCCAAAAGGAACTTTTGGCCAGCTTGGGGGGGCCTCCTGACCCCCCCAAGCTGGCCAAAAGTTCCTTTTGGGCCGAACGAGCGTTCCGGCGCGAACCCGCGGGGATCACGTGACGCCGCGTCACTCCGACGTGGCGCCGACGTCACGTGCTCCTCGGAAAGGCTTTCAGAAATGGCGTCCTCACTCCTCGCTGGATCACCAGGGAGTTGTGGTAAGTCTTTGGGGGGGGATTAAGGAAGGTGAGGGGTTTAAATTTTTATTTTGGATCAACAATCGCGATTTCCAACTTATTCAACATAGCTATGTTGAATAAGTTGGAAATCCGATCGTTTATGTCTTATCACTTTTTTAAGTTAAAAAAAAAAAAAGTAGCATTTTACATTTATGTTCAATACGAATGCACACCCCTAACGCACACATCCGGGTGTGCGTGTTATAAAATACAATTCCCGCGCGCATATGCGTGCCAGATTTTTAAATCTGCGTGCACACGTGTGGGCTGGTCAGGTCTTGCGTGCGCAAGGGGGAGTGAATTTTAAAAAGCAACGCACGGCAACGCGAGTAGGCCTTCCCCAGTTTCCTCCCAGTCAGCTCTAATTAAGGAGCAGACTGGGAGGGAACTTCCCCATACCCCTACCTAACCTTCCTACCTTTTCCCTCTCCTCTCCAACCCCTAACCCCTACCTATTAGATTTTTAAAAATTTTTAACTTTACAGCTGCTTCGGAGCAGAAGTAGACTCCGCGCGCCAGCCAGCTGCCATCACACGTTTCCCCGGGACAGCGTCTAATGGTGCTGTCCCGGCCCGCCCCCTCCCTGCCATGCCCTCCTTGCACAGACCCTACTCCCCCAAGCCCGCCCCTTCCTTTAGTCCCGACACGTCTGCGCGTATCGGGGTTATGCTTGTGGCCGGGTCCTTTCGATAATGTGAGCCCCGCGCTCAGGGCCCGGCCCCACGCACGACCCCTGAAATTTACTCGCGCAGGGCTTTTTAAATCCGAGCCAAAATGGGGAAAACCCATTTAGTGCCTCAGGCTTCATACTATTGAAGTGTTGCTGCATATTATTGAAAAAATTAGAACCGAAGTTTTTTTCCCCCACTCAGACAGCAGAAGGTTAACATTTACCTTTGCAGCTTATCAGCCCTAGCGGGAAAGAGGAAATTTGTCTTGCAACCTGTAACATGTTAACCACTTCTTGTGCAGGTGACCTTAATCTTGAATAACTTCTTTCCCCATGCCCTGTCCTCTCCTGTGTAAGGATCCCATTACGATTTTCTCTTGTTATATTGTACACACAAAATTGGCATGGCATATCCACTCCTCTTACCCATACCTGAGTAAAGTAAAGCTCCTGTACCAGAAAAAGACCCTCATTCAAGTGGGTATGACATATGAGTGTTTTGCAGTGGGGCCAGTAGTTGTATCACCACAAAATACTTGGCTCGATGTATCCTTCAAGTTTGTACTGGCACTCATTGAAGAAAACTGGCTTAAATGAGTGTGCAGTCAGGTGCTTTCTTTCAGTAGCAGTCTTATTTGGCTCTTTTGGGCTTCCCTAGAAAGCATATGCCTAGATTTATCAAAATGCCATAAATATAGCGGAAATAGCGCCCAGCGGTTCTCACACTGATTAGTATATCGCAGAGAGAGAGAGAGAGACAGCTTCAGTCTGGCTCTCTCTATATATGTACCGTTGTAGAGGGGCACTTTGAATCGGGGTCGGTTTCGGAAAGTGGTGGGGAGGGGGGATTAGGGTGTTGGTGTTAACAGAAACATTCTGAGCTATTCATAGTAAACTTGACAACACTAAAGATTTGTAGTCATTGTAATGGATGAAAAGTATAATTAGAGGAGTAGATTTGTACAACACAAATGTGCATCAGGCGTGCAGCATATCTATAAATCTGTATACATTTTAAATAAATATATATTTTTTCAGGTTTCGCAATCTGATCTCACTGAGCAACTGAGCAAAACAAGGAACCAGCTGACAGAATATGAATCAACCATGTGTAAGCAAAAAGAAGAGATAGCATCCCTAAAAGAGAACTTGGAAAGGTTAGTTGTTGTTCTGAATTGCAAACCTGTTGGACATGCTACCTTTCTTATATACTAAAATTGTAAATCTTCTTGGTTGCCAGTACAAAAAAAAATAAAATTAAATAAACATCATAATTACAAGCTGAAAATCATTTCATACCGAGTAGTCTGTGGGACGAATGTGGACACCTCATATATCAAGTGAGCTTCTGTATATTTTAAAAAGAATGCTCACAAACAGGTATTGTAGCGTGTTGAATGCTACTTGCCAGTCTATTATATTGCTTTGAGACTGGGAAACCTTCTTTTAATCATTGGTGACGACACTCGTTATTTCGCGTTTTTTTCTTTTTTTTGGTGAAAAGTTTTTAAGGAGACAAGACACGTTTCATTGCATTGCGTTGGTTGCCATCTAACCAATGCAATGATTGGTTGCGTTGGTTAGACGGCATTGCGTTGGTTGCCGTCCAACCAACGCAATGCCGTCTAACCAACCATGAAATTTAATGTGGATAAGTGCAAGGTGATGCATATAGGGAAAAATAACAATGTTAGGTTCCATATTAGGTGCTGCAACCCAAGAAAGAGATATAGGCGTTTGTTGAAAATATAAAGGAATTTTCAACAAATAAACACACAAATAACAATTTAATCCACATATATACTGTATAGAGTAGGTGTCATAAAAATCTTCATTTTGAACAATTTTTAAAAAAAATTCACTATAAACATCTCATTTAAGGACATAAAAATATATATCATTCCAGCGATTGAGTAGCAGCTCATGATTCATTGATTATAGTTATAATCGCTGTAGCAGTGGCATATTGATTTTTTCTAACTTTTAAGATAGCCAGGTGTATTCAGTGGTACTGCTGAATATCCCAGTTAGGTTGGCCGGATAGATTTATCCAGCTAACTTATCTAGCCGATGAGCAGCGGGATATGGGCACCATAGAGTTTGTTTTCCAGTCACACAAGGGTCTGATTTTGAGAACTTGTTTCCAAATAAAAGAGAAATCTTTCTTAGAATTAACTGTAAGAATGTTACCAAATATTTCTAAATTCATCCTGTTTCACAGAAAGAAGATTTTATTGTTATTACCACAAGTCCTTGATACTGGTACAGGTTTTTCCTTGAGGTTCCCAGGAAAACATTTCCTATCCATTCAGAGGTTGAATAGTTGAAATCTGTTTTTGGATTCACACAGATATGAATTGTAAAATTCGGGCTCCTGTACCCCTCTGCTGACTTGATATAAATTCAGTCTGGCACATGGATACATGCTTGTTGCAATATACTTTCTTCTTTTTGTATAGTTAAGATCTAATTTGTTTCTATATAAAGCAGCAGCCTTGGATCTCTTTTCTTTTTATGGACTTTATTTGCAAAGGGAAAGTGTTACGAGACTGCTTGTGGTCAGGCCCACGAGCAGCCTCTCAACTCGCTGCCTGCGCTGTGCCGGTCGGGCTGGCGCCTGACCACCTTCCCTTCAATCTCTGGGCCTCGGTGTCGGCTCTGCTGACCTTCGTGGCTGTGAGCTGCTGCTGCCGGCTGCTCCCAAGTGGCCCGGATGCCCTGATGCCACTGTTTCTCCACTTCCTTACGGCTAGGAAGCCACCGCCACCACTCTTTGCGGCCTGTTGTTCATCTCGCGGTGGGATTGCCGTCGCTGTTGCCTCCAGCTGTGCAGCAGGGACGTTGACTTCCTTCACTCCTTGGGCCCTGCATAGACGCGCGTGCGTGCCTCTTCTCTGCATTTAAAGGGCCAGCAGCGGAAAAAGCTCCGTGGCCCCAACGGATGACCTCATCAGTCCTTGCCTTGTCCAGCCCTACAAAAGGGCTCAGCTTCCATTCCTCGGCGCCTTCATATAGATCCTCACAGTTGTATGTGCTTCCTTCATCATACAAGGTTCTCCGTGGTCTTTGCCTGTCTTGATGGTCTTCATGTTCAATGTTCCTGGTCTCCTGTGAATGTTCCTGGTCCTGTTCTTCATTGGAGCTCCTTCGTCATCTCTTTGGTGACCTGATGTTCCATATTCCTGATGTTTCATGTTCCTGATATTCCAGTCCTGGTCCTGATGTTTCCGTCTCTTAGTACTGCTTCCAGGTTTCTTGCTTGTCCACCTTTCCTGGCGTGCCACCGTCATGGTCCGTGACCAGCCCATGGGAGGCTGTGTAGCGCACTTCATGGCACGAGGCCTATCTTCATGTCTGCAGTGCCAGACTCCGGAAGGCCCTTGCTTTCAATGCCGAGGTCTGTTTCCTGAATCTGAGTTCTGAATCCTTGAATCCTGAGTCTTGAATCCTGTTCCCGTTCTTTGGAGTTTCTTGTTCCTGCTTCCGTCCATGCCCTAGACTCAAGCCAAAACCTGCTCTGCTTCAACGTGGTCTGCGACAAGCCACAGGTGGCTGTGTAGGGTGCGCCTCAGTGCAGGCCTTTCCTGAATCTTCATCATGTTTCCAGTTCCAAGTCTTCATCTTCTCGCCTGGAGTCTGCTTCGCTTCTGGCGTGGTCCGCAACCAGCCATGGGCGGCTGTGTAGGGCACGCTGTGGTGCAGTACTCACTCTGTACTAGTGCCTGAATCCTGAATCCTTGTCTGAGTCTTCCAAGTTCCTCGAATCCTCGTCTGAGTCTTCCAAGTTCCTGAGTTCCATGTCTTGTCTTGTTCCTGCCCTCAGCCTCCATCTGGCCTCACTCACTCGTTGTTCCCAGAGGAAGGTCCTGAAGGGCTACCGAGTGGCCAGAGGGATACTCTTCAGACCAGCATTGCGTTGCTAGGTCTCACCTGTGCGTGCAGGTCCAGTGGAGGTCTGAGCCTACCTTGTTCCAGTTCCTCGATGTTCCAAGCCTTGATCATGGTCCAGCCTTGTTCCAGCTCCTGCCCATGCTTGGACACTCTCACCTCCCAAAGTGTGTGTCTTGGGGCTCCTTCCCGAGCCGTGCCGTGGTCCAAGGGCTCACATCCCCCTAGAGCAAGCAACCGCATTGCTGAGCTCGCAACAGAAAGCACTGCCATTGTTTCTTTTCTTTCTTTTCAGTTTATGCATCTTTGTTGCTCACCTTTGTGTTTTTCAAGGCAAGATATTTCTTCCTCTGACCTGAAAACGCCCCTCTCAGTAAAACTCTTTGAAATCCAGCTGCATGTATATGCGCTGTGGAAGGCTGTGTGCATTCTTAGCTGGATTGAGAAGAACAATTTTCTGGTTGGACAAATACCCACCCTAAAGTTATTCGGATAACTTTATCCTGGCATATATGGGAAAACGCTTGTCTGGATTAAGTTCTGTTGAATATTGGGCTAAATTTAGCCAGTTAAGTTTCCGGGCTCACTGGCTCACTCACTATGCATCTGGTAAGAAAGACCCCTACGTAGGGATTTAAATAGCTAGATTTTATTTAGATTCTGCATTTTGGCACTTCAACGTGTACATCAAAGCAGATTACATTCAGGTACTGTAGGTAGGTATTTCCCTATCCCCACAGGGTTTACAATCTAATTTTCTACCTGAGGTAACAGAGGGTAAAGTGACTTGCCCAAGGTCACAAGGAGCGACAGTGGGATCTGAACACTGCTCTCCCTGGGTAATAGCTCACTGCTCTAACCACTAGGCTGCTCCTCTACTCTAGATCAAAGCAGGGGATGGGCTTAGATCAGGGGAGGAAAGTTAGCTGACTAATTTAGCTGGCTAGTTGTGGGCAAAGGGATAGCTGGCTTAAATCTAACTGGCTAGCCATGTACCTTTGGACCTGATGTTCATAGCCCTTCCAACCCACCTTCCACCCAGGACCCACAAGCATTTCCAAGGACCCCAAAGTACTTTCAGCTCTGCCCTCTGGATCCATGATCTCGGTAGCCCTGATCCTCTTATATCCCCTCTTCAAGACCCTGATCATGCCCATTCCACCCCTGAATCTTTATTAGATCACACTTCATTTTATCTCGTTCATCAGGAGTACCCACCCTTTTGGAGACCTTAGTATCTTCTCCAACCTTTCCTCCAAATCCCTCTGCAGTGTCACCAAATGGAAATATTGAACAGAACCCACCCAGGGTTCCACTGATATCCGCTTTTCCTTGGGGTAACTCCATTTACAACTTCCCCTTGTGGGCTATCACTCTGCCAGCTTCTGACTCATTCAGCCACCACAGACCCACTTCTGTGCTGTTGAGTATATCTGCATTCTTCCTATGTGTCAAAAGCGTTATTAAAAAAACCCCCAAAATATACCAAGTCCAGGGCCTGCTTCAGTCTTATTCTTTGATCACCCATTCAAATGAATTGTTCAGCTTTGTTTGACAGGAGCTGTCTCTGGTAAAAACCATGCTGCCTTGGATTCTGTAAACTGCAAGGTACAAGATTCTCTGTCATCTTTCCCTTTAGTAATTTCCCCAGCACTGAGGTCAGCCTTAACTGATCTGGAGCTACCAGCTTCTTCCCTATTTCCATTGTTTTGGACCCATTCTTATCTCCAAAGAATAGCTGAACAGAACTGACAGCAGAATTTGCCGGGACCCAGGCTATGAGCATTTGTATGCATTGCTTTCCAGATACTGCTTTTCCTCCCCCCCCAGCCATTGCCTTACTTTTCTATTTCCTCATATCTACTCTGCTTGCTTTGTGAGATCATATCACCTGTGGGTGTTTCTGCACTCACCCCCGATGACAGATGTTTGCAGATGATTGAAGATCTGGTAGACGTTTGGAAATAGTTTGATTTAAGTTAACTGATGAGAGAAACATACATAAAATAATTATTTTATCTTTTAAACAGGACCCAAACAGAACTTGCCAAGGCAAATGAGCAAGTCAAACACTATCACGACAAGCTGACAAAGACAGAGAAGGACAGGGATAGCAATGAACAGAAGCTGACGGCTAACGTGGATGATTTAATACGAACCAAGCAGTTCCTTGAGGAGCGTTTGATAGAGCTCATCAGGTCTGTAGAAAGACTGTCAAGCTATTAAAGTCTACCACAGTATGCAGCCTGGATTCTTTTGTGTCATAAGCCATGTGTAAAATGAAATTTGCAAGTTTAAATATTAAAAATATATCTCTAGACCAGCCTGGAGTTATAGAGCTAGTGTTCTGCATTTCTAGTATTGGAGTTTTGATGAGATTTCCTGTTTTAAGTTCTGAAAAGAAATGAGCGGGGGAGGGGGCACTTTGTGGAGGCGGTATCATGCTCTGCTGAAGGGAGCACATCTAACTACCAGTGTCACCAGCTAACATGCAGGAGCACAGTTTTTCTGTGGGCAATGGGACTGAAAGATGTGATGATAGAAATTAAAAGTAAAGAAGAACAGCTGAAATGACAAATGAGATAAAATATTTGCCTTGAACTGGGTGGGCAAATCTACTGGCAGATATGCTGGTAGCTGTGTATAGAAGTCCAGGTCTTTAGGAGAAGACTGAAGAAGGTCTGTTTTTTAATGCTCATCCCATTGCATGCTGGGGCTTTTAGTCTTGCTTTGCTTAGAGGAAATCAGGATCATAGTTTTGAGAGTGCAACTGGATTGGCTCAATCTGTCTCTGGGTATATGGAGAAACAAGAACGAGACAGAAGCAACAACTTCAACGACCAGATAATGAGTAGTGAATTCTAATAAACAGGGTCAATCATATTTTAGTAAACATATTTAAAACAAAAGAAAAAATACACTATTTAAACGTGCACACAGATGCACACATATACAATAACAGATCATCATAATGCTTCAGAACTGGTTTCCTGATATGAAACATGTGAACAATTAGCTTCGAGGCAAAATTATTAACCCTTTTATGTGTCCAAGTTAAGGCAATTATATGCAGATTCAAAATAAATAATTGAAAAATAAACCCAACATAGCAGGAAGCTGGTACAATTCAGTATTGCCATAACCATCATCATACAGATGAGTATCAAACAGATAACTGTCTTCTCTTCCTCCCCCACCAATGCGTCTCAGTCATGCATCACAAAGGATGGAGGTGTATCCATTAAAATTGGAAACATTTTTTCTAACATCCTTTGCATGGTAGAAAAATGCGTCTTTTTTTAAAAACCATAAAGTCCAAATAAAATTCAAAATTTTGGGGTCTATGCAGTAAATCTCATGCATATGCTAAAACTGCACTTAATGTGGGATGCATTAACCTCTTTTGCATGCCCACTAACAGGAAGCCTTTTTAGCCAGCTTGCAGAATTAGTGTGCACACTAAAACAAAAACATTTTGCATGCTGTTTCAAAATCCCCCGTGCTATCCGGCCCAAAGTGAAAGGACTAGTTAGCATGCGGGATTTCATCCCCCCAACCACCCTGATCAAGGCATCTGCCCATGTAAAACCCTCAATGAAGACATGGATGATTTTGAGATGCAGCTTATGAGCTAAAAGGTTAACACTTGATCCAAGGCAGGTGTTAACCTTTAGGTTTTAGAAGGCTCGTGGTTAATATAATATGCTCATCATGAAAGCTTAATTTGCAATGTTCTCTTATTGGCATGCAGTCATACTCTAATTTTGTTCTCTTGACCCTGGTTTCTTAGCCTTAATGCTATTCTTAGCCTTAATGCACTCTTAGCCTTAATGCTATTCTAGGTGCATGATAAATGGCCTTCCTGATATTGTTCCTGAGGCTCTTGGAACTCCATATAACTATTTCTGCAGTTTTCTTTCCAATGAAAAATTTTATTAAGATTGCGCAAGTAACAATTACATTTTTAATTCTCCTTTATTGAAAAAAGTTACATGGAATCATACATGCAGAATCAAGATATAACAAACTGTTGGTACAGGTCTGACACATCAAATTGTGTCAAATGTATAAGTTATGAAAACTAATATAAAAATACTCTCCAGGTCAGGGTTCTCAACACAGTCCTCGAGACACATCTAGCCAGTCGAGTTTACAGGATATGGAAACAGTGCATGCAAATCTACCTCCTGCATATTCTCTGTAGATATCCTGCTGCACACCTGACTGGCTAGGCAAGTCCTGAAGACTGGGTTGAGAACCCTTTCTCCAGGTTGAAAAAGAACCAAAAAACCCACAACATCCTACTTTTAGCATTGATCAGAAAGAGACTGGCAGAGCTTGCAGACTGTAAGTTACTTGGCCTTCTTGATGGCCTAAACCTTGTGGCGAAGCCCTGTGATATTGGGAGGCCTCAGCTCTAATTATCCTCCTTACTAGATTCCACTTCTTTTCCTGCGTACTTCAGGAAAGGGTCCCACATTCTCATTACATTTTGATATTTGTCTCACGTAAAAAGAAATGAGTTCCAAGTGGATGCACTTTCCTATCCCAGGCTTGCACGGTAATTTCAAGTGTTGGACTTCATTATGCCTTGTTGCCACTAGTAAGTGGACTACTAAGGGAATGCTGTCCCTGCTTAAAGAAGGGGATCCCCTGAATAACTGCAGGATCCAGTACAAGCTGGATACCAATCACTTTGTAAATCCATGATATCACTTTCTTCCAGTACATCTCTGTCAGGAGGCATTTCCACCACACATGGAACAGAGAGCCCCACCACCCCTGGCATCCTCTCCAGCACTTACTGGAATCAATACCATTTTATGCAAACTAGCCAGAGTATCATACCTGTGATAGTGGATTTTCTATCCATTCTCCTTAGTCCTCATACATAACAAGTTGCTCAGTTTAAGTGTCCAAACTATTTGGTTCAAGGCTTCCTCTTCTAATTATTTTCCTAAATATTTGGCCTATAAGTCTTTTTATTTTCCTATTGAGTCTTCCACTTTTTCCATTAGGATCCTATAGATATTTGATCTTAGACATTTATTACCCAAGTGTTCATTGATTAGTTTCTGAAATGATTTAATTCTTCTACTGAAATTGGCTCTTATCACTTCCCTTGTTAAAAAGCCTGCTTAGTTGTAGATTTCTAAATACCAGCACTGTCTCCATTTCAAATGTATCTTTTAACTATTGGATAGAGAGGAATTTCGCTTCATCAAACAACTGACCTACAAACCTAACATTGCTCTTGACTAACCAATGGAAATGTTTCCTGTTGAGGTGTTTAGAGAAGTGTGGATTGTTCCACAAAACAGACAGTGGGGATAAGTGAGGAAATATTTTACCTCTGGAATGCAAAAGCATTGTAAACTTTGCATAATCTAAGCGAGAAATGGGTGTTCCTCTGCCTTCTTTATTTGTGCTTTGAAGGGCAGACCCAAAAGGGATTGAAAAAGGGACAAGAACTCTCCAGCTCAGTCCATGTGTGTTTCTCAGCTGGGGCTTTTCCACCGCATTATTATGCTCTTCAGGTGAATGGCTCTTTGGTAAACCCCCAAACCTGGAAGGCCCAGCCCTCCTCATTCTGTAAGATCCAGCAGCCCTTTGTTGTAGATTCAAGCCTTTTTCTTTAACCAGATAAATTCTGTAACAGCAGAGCTGAATTCAGCTAGAAAAGTGATCCGGATCCTGACTGGGAGCATCTCAAATAGGAATAGTGTATTCATTTAATAATCAAGATTCTGCCAAACCAAGAGATTGAAGAGAGTAACCATTTCCTCAAATCTTGTTTGATTGTTTTTAGCAAAGATGGATAATTCAGGGGGATATACCCTGACAAATATATTTAGTATATTGACTCCCAATTATTTCAGATACCCAAAACAAACTTTTTTCAAATGGAAAGGAAGTTGTATAAATAGAGGTTGTGATATGAATTCCCATAGAGGATAGACTCAAGAACAATATAAGGAAATATGTTTTAAGTTATTCTTGTGTCTATCCTCTCTGGGGCTTCATATATAATGTAAAGAAATATTTTTTTACGGAAAGATTGGTGTATGCTGGAATGTCCTTCTGAATGAAGTGGCAGAAACAAAAAATGGTAACAGAATTAAAAAAAAAAGTCTGGGATAACCACAGAGGACCCCTAGTGGCAAAAGAATGTTAATGAAGCACTGGGATAACCTGCGTGGAGCAGCAGTTCAGTCCAAAACAGAAGTAGTATGATTGCTTGTTCGTCCAAGAAAACATTGGGTAACCTGAATGGAGCAGCTGTTACAACTCTAAATAGCAGCGCTATGATTGCATCAGACCTCCAAGAAAGTGTCAAGATAACTTTCGTAGGGTGGCAGTCACAATCCTAAACAGCAGTGGTATAACAGCATCGGGCTCCCAAATGGCCGGTGTGACCTGCATGGAGGAACCATAGTTAAAACCCAGACTTCAGTGAGTGTAGGGAGGCTAGAATTTTTACCATGGCATCCAACCTTGGTGGCCTTGGGGATTATTGCAAAACTTGCTAACAAGGCATAGAAGGGGGCCAGGGTTTTTGGCTTAAATATTGGTCTTGTAAAAAGCAAAGTTGAAGATGGCAAGATGTGTAATGTCCTACTAGCAGAGGTGATGGAGGTAATCAGTGTAAAATATTTTGGGCACGCTTGGGACAGATATGGAGGGCAATGGCAGGAAAAGGGTTGAGAGGTAAGGTAAAAGGCTTGGGAAAATGGGTGTTGGTGTTGAGTGACATGTGGGAATTTCGATGTGTTTCAAACCCAAAGTAGAGGAATCTCCACTGGGCAGACTGGATGGACCATTTTGGTCTTTATCTATCACAGTATACTATTTATTTATTTATTTATTTGCTTATTTATTACTTGGATTTATTACTCACCTTTTTGAATATGAAAATTCAGTCAAAGCAGATTACAGCATATTAGAATATTAGCTTATAGGAGATCATTTGCAGCTTCACATTACAAAGGTGTAAACTAATTCGAATAACAGCAAATCACAATACAGTTTGACAAAATAAGGTGAAACTCAAGTCCTAACTCTAACTAAATCAACAATCATGACTAAACGTTAACACCTCTAACTCCAGAAATAAATAGCTCCAAAGCAAAACTCTGGAGTGCAGAAGCATAGCATGTTAAAAGCATTCAAAGTGAATGACAGACTATTTCCCATAGTGAATTTAGTAGCTTTGGGCTCCGGGTTTAGCATTAAAGGCTTGATAAAAAAGCCAGGCTTTTATTTGCTTCCTAAAGTGAGAGTAGTACTGTATTTTTGGAAGTCTTCTAGGAGGGAATTCCATAGGGTAGGTGCTGCACCCTTTAAGGATCTATTGTGTATATCTTTTGGTGGGTTGTTAAATATGGAGCTGTACGTAGCTAGTATTATTCTTATGTATTCTTTCTTATATTTTGTAAGTTACCTGTTAAGTTATGTTTTGTTCATTGTATAGCCTAGTTTTTGTTTCAATGTTATATTACGTTGAGATTTTCTTTTGTACATGACCTGCAGCTATTTTGTAAAGGCAATTTATATATTAAATTAGGGAGGGGGAAGAGGCAGAGAAATTGGAGGGGCACATAGGTACCCAAGGAAGAGATGAGTGGAGAAGGGTGGCAGGTGGAGGAGGAGAGTAGTGAGGACGAGGTGAAGGAGATGTCTAGCAGAGGGACAGTGTGAATATTAGTGAATGACAAGAGGAAAGAGGGAGGGAGGGGAAAAAGGAGTGGGAGGAGCATTCAGGGAGCCCTCTCACTAGAGTCAAAGGCCCCAAATACCACACTAGGCTACATTCCACCATACTTCTCCTGCCTCATCATGGCCAAAGTACAATGAAGAGAGACTGGTGGGGAAAGGCTGGAGCAGGCTTGAATTTAGGCATAGACAACATAGGCAACTGCCTAGAGTGCCAAATTTTGAAGGCTCCAAATAACCAGGCCTAAGAGTAACGTGCCTCCACTTGCTTTAGTGCACTGTACTGGCACAGCTATAAAGAGGCAAAACTGCGGCACTTTTCCTATGGGTGCCAAAATCTTAAATCCATTCCTGGGTTGGAGAAAGAGAGAGACAGATAGATTGGTGGGGTGTGAGCTAGGGGAGCAAGGAAGACTAATGAGGATATACTAGGATGAAAAGTGGGAGAGACTGATGGGGATGGCCTAGGGATTGAGAGACTGGTGGGATGGGATTGGCAGGTATGGGGATGTGTCAGGAGAGAGAGACTTGTGGAGAGGGATTGGGTGGGGGAGATACTGGGGAAAAGCTAGTGGTGAGAGAAAAACTTGTGGGAAAGGGCTGGTGGATGGGGCTGGGAAGGGGTTTGGTTGGGGGAGAGAGAGATACTAGTGGAGGAGGGCCTGAACAGGAGAGAGGGAAAGTCTAGAGAGGAGAGGATGGGAGAGAGAAGTGAGACTGGTAGGGACAGGATGGGGTACTTTAAACATTTGGTTGTTAAAAATGGGTCCCCGCCCCAAAAAGGTTGGGGACCCCTGATCTGGATGGTAAATTTCAAAGGGATTTGCACAGGTAGAACAGTGCTTTACCTATGGAAGTTATGAAATTGCCTGCCTGATATGTGGGTAAGCATTGATGTGTGTGTCTTGTATGAGTGTAAGTTTACCCACAGTGAGCAGAGGCGTTTCCCAGGCTGGGGTTAGAGAGAGGTTTGCACTTACATATATACTTTTGCATTTTCCAAAGTATGCACTTATTTTTTTTTTCCTGAACAAAATCTGTGCAGAATTTAGCGGATGTAAGTGTGTATGGGTAGCTTTAGTGGGATAATTTTCAAAGTAAAATAATGTATCTATGTATTTGATGTAAAATGTATGCAGGCTATTACAAACCCTGTTCCTTCCCTTGCTTGCTTTATTCCAAATGGTGTTCAGGAGGCTGCTGCCCTTGCAGAGATGGCACCTCATAGGCTTTAAACAAACCACAGTGATTTACACGCTTAAAATGAGGTTTTACATGTGTAAATGGCTTTTGAAAATTGCTACAATAGTATGTTACATTTACATGCGTACCTCCTTTGAAAATTGCCTGCATAGGATAAATTCCTGGCCAGATATGCCTAAGTATGTTGAACATATCAAGGAGTAGGCCCATTAAAGAATTATTTGGCAATAACCCCAATAGAGCAAAACACTAGATTAATATACAATAGAAGATCTACTTACTGAGAGGTCACCGGTGCCCTTAATATTAGATTTACTTCCACAAGTAAGCTAGCATGCCTGGGAGGCATGTTAAAGAGCTGAATCAAGTTGAGAGAGAATGGAATAATATCACAAACAAAATGTACGGGGGGTGGAATTACATGCACTTATTTGCATCTCTGAGTGTGAATCGTTATCTCGCTCGATCTAACAGCTTCACTAAAGATATCTTAGCTTTTGTGCCTCTTCATGACCACAGCAGTATTTTTTTTTCTACTGGTTAGAGAAAAGCTTACTTAAACTTTGCAAGTGGTTTCTCACTTCTTCTTGGTTTCCATTCCTCGTCCATCAAGCTGCTTGGCTTGTTTGGCATGCAAAATCATCCGCAGTGTACACAAGATCACACTTTTTGCGTGCATTTGCTACTGGAAATTCCTGATGCCACCGCTCTGAGATCTTTACAATGGCAGATACACTCAAGCCGGTCCTTCAGCTCATAAAATACATCTGTTTGCAAACAGATGCAAATAAGCTACTGAAATTGCAGATCACTGTGAAGTTAGGCATTTGAGCTGTTGGTTTTCAGGGTGTCGGTTTGTAACTGCAATCATGTTTTGTTTATAACTGCATGTGCATTCAAGAAGTCAGAAGAGATTTTAAATGTAACTATTCAGATATTTCTTGTTAGTCAATCTATTAGTGAAAATGTATAGAGAGGCAACTTCATCCAGCAGAAGGTATTACAATATAAAGTCATGTTTGCTGAAATTTAAGATGTTAGCTCACATCAAGTGTCTGATCACTCCTCAGCCATTTGGCTAATATTCAAATGTAGGGTCAGAATGATTAACCGAGGATGATCCCTTCTTAACCTTTTGATTAAGATTGAGAATTTGCTCAATATCGGGGTGACCTCATTGGGGACACGATGTTTGGGGCAATTTTACAATCTGCCGGCATTGTTGGAAAGATACGAGATAATTTTACTGCAGGCTTTGCCTCGATTTTCAAAGGGAGAGTCCAGGCATTCTGTCCCTTTGAAAATTGTCCTTGGAAAAGGTACCCGCGGTGAATAGTACCCGCTTTTTCTGTGGGTGCCTTTTCCCTTGAAAATACCACGTGTTAATTAGAAATATAACGCAGGCACATTATTTTTATTTATTTATTTAGCATTTTTCTATACCGACTTTCCAATAACAGAATTATTGATCAATTCGGTTTACATTCTCAACAATAACAATGACAAGTAAATGTCTTACAATGAACAGGTCGAATTAACTTGGATTAAGATATATGGGGTTAATAACATAATTAAAAGGTACATTATTTACCTCCCCCCAACCTAAACATGTCCCTGGTAACGCCTGCTCCAAATGCGGGTAAAAGTATGCACAAGTCTGATCCCTGTGCAGGGGGGTGGGCAATTTACGTGTGTAAATGACTTTTCAAAATTGCCCTCTCCATTAGCATCGTCAAAAGGAAAATTGGTTCTTACCTGCTAATTTTTGTTCCTGTAGTACCAAGGATCAGTCCATCTTGGTTAGATGTTTTAAATTTCTTGAAGTTATTAGGCTTATCTTCACATATTCAGATTCTCAATATTTATGTTGGGTACTGCCAAAACTGGTGTGCCGGGAGGTGGACCCTTGGCCTAGTGCAGGATTGGTAGGCTCCCTGGTCGGACCCAGAGAGCGCCTGCCACCAGGAGGCGGAGCTCAAGAGGAGACAGAGGCTAGCTGGAGCGTCACCAATAGCAACCCGGGGTTCCCTCAGGTTGAGCCCTTGGTTACCCGGGCCGCCTGGTCTTAGGTGGGCCTCGCAGGATCTCCTTGAGAGAAAGTTCAGAGGTGTGCCCACCACGATCAAGGGTGCGCGGTCGATGTTCAGGCTAGAAGTCCGGGGTGCCAGAGAAGGCCAGAATAAAGTCTCTGAATGTATGGCAAGGATCAAGGCCAAAGTCAAGGTAGCATAGTCAGCCAAAGCAGGGGTCAATACCAGTGGTCAGTCCTTGGATAGTCAGCCAAAGCAGGAGTCAGGTTCTAGGCGGAAGTCAGTCGTGGTCAGTGGACAGGCAGAGGTCAGTTCCAGGCAGCGTGCAGTCGTGGTCGAGGAAACAGGCAAAGGTCAAATCCAGGCAGCGATCAACATAGTCAAGAACAGGCAGAGGTCAGTACCGAGAAGACAGTCCGAGAGGTACTACCTGGGGAGATGAAGGAACAGGAGGACACTGGAACAGAAGGACGCTGGAAGAGAAAGATGCTGGAACAGGAGGACGCTGGAACAAGGCTGGAACAAACACTGGAAACGCAGAGGCAAACTAGAAAACACAGCGTGATTGACCCGATGGCCAAGGCAAGGAAATGCAGGCAGGCACTTCTTTTTAAGCAGCATTCAATCAGGCTGCGCCGTGGAGCTGGGATCCCTTTAAGGAGCCGGGTGGTTCACGCGCACGTGCCTAGGGGCAGAGCTGATGCCACAGAGGACACCGAGCCCCACCCTGAGGCCTGGCTGGTGGTGGAAGGCCTGGCGACTGCTGCTGCTGCAGGACACCGAGGCCTGTCTGAGCTCGCTGCTGAAGCAGGGAAGGACGACCCGGGACTCATGAGAGTCTTGGTGGGGTGAGTAGGCCCGGACGTGGGCCGAGCACGGACGGGACGTGCAACAGTACCCCCCCCCCCCCCCTTCTATTACCCCCCTTCCTCTAGACCTCCTCAGGAGAGGCTTGTCTGGATGAGCCCTATGGAAACTCTGTAGGAGATCCTTGTCGAGGATGTTTTGCGAGGGCTCCCAGGAGTTTTCTTCGGCCCCATACCCTTCCCAGGCAAGGAGATATTCCCAGCGGCCTCGATGCTGACGGACGTTGAAGACCTCTCTTACCTGGAGGATGTTGTCGGGTTCTGTGAAGACCTGTGGAGGTGGAGGATCTCTGCGAGAAGGCCAGGAGAGCACTAGTGGTTTTAATAAGGAGACGTGAAAGGTATTGTGGATACCCATGGATCACGGCAACTGGAGTTGGTAGGTTACTGCTCCGACATGGTGGAGGATTGGGAATTGCCCAATATACTTCAGTGCTAGGCGATGGGAGGGTAGTCGCAGTCTGATGTGTCGGGTACTCAACCACACCTTTTGGCCGGGTCGGAAAAGTGGGGCTGACCACCGATGAGCATCAGCAACCTTTTTGGAATGTTCAGCAGCTTGGGTCGGACGCTCCTTCACTTGGTTCCATACATTGCGGATGGTCAGTGCTGTGAACTGAGCCACTGGCAAAGGCACGGAGAGGGGTATTGGCAAGGGTAGTCGTGGTTGACGGCCGAACACCACCGAAAATGGAAAGACATCTGTGGCGGCAGCAATGTGCGTGTTGTGTGACAACTCGGCCCATGGTAGCAAGTCGGCCCAATTGTCCTATTGGACATTTACAAAAGACCTTAGGAAAGTTTTTAGTGTATAATTAGTTCTTTCTGCTTGGCCATTAGCCTGAGGGTGGTAGGCCGAAGTGAAGCTCAGGGTGATGTTGAACTTCTGGCATAATGATCGCCAGTATTTTGCGACAAACTGTGGTCCTCGGTCCGAAACTATTTCCTTGGGTAGGCCATGCAGAAGGAAGATGTGCCTCAGGAATAATTTGGCGAGTTCGGGAGCTGAAGGAAGATTCCGCAGAGGAATAAAATGTCCCATCTTAGAGAAGCAATCAATGATGACCCAGATGACAGTGCTATCTTGAGACGGAGGCAGGTCAGTGATAAAATCAGTTGATATACTGGACCATGGTTCGGTGGGTGCTGGAAGTGGTTGGAGAAGACCCCATGGCCGACCCGTAGGAGGCTTTTGGTGTGCACATACAGGACATAAATCAACATAATTACGGGAATCTGTTACCATGCTGGGCCACCAGTAGAACAGTCTTAACATTTCCAGTGTTCTGGCACGACCAGGATATCTGGCTAGCTTTGAGTCATGGGCCCAATGGAGTACACGTTCAAGTAGTCTACATGGGACAACCGTCTTTCTGGCGGGTACCGTGGTGGTAACTGCAAGGGGGACACAGGCTGGGTCAATAATGTGTCTTGGGGTGTCCGGTGTGTCCTCTGGTTCAAGGGAGCGCGAGAGTGCATCTGCACGGAGGTTCTTCGATGCTGGCCGGTAGCGCAGCTTGAAATTGAATTGCTCGAAGAATAATGCCCATTGGGCTTGTCTCAGATTTAATAATTGTGCCTCTTTTAGGTGCTCCAGATTCTTGTGATCTGTGAATATGGTAAATTTGTGTTGTGCACCTTGTAGCCATGGTGCCACTCCTGGAGTGCTAGTTTGACGTCTAGGAGTTCACGGCCTCCAATTGTGTAATTTTGCTCTGCAGGTGAAAATTTGTGGGAATAGAAAGAGCACAGTACCAATGTACCTTTGGAGGAGAACTGACTCAACAGCGCCCCGGCTCTGATGGCGGATGCGTCGACTTCAACGATGAATGGGTAGTTTGGGTCTGGATCCCGTAAACAGGGACCAGAACAAAAAGCTTCTTTTAGTGCATGGAATGCAGCTTGAGCCTTGGGACTCCAAACCTGGAGATTGGTTCCCTTCTTGGTCATCGCAGTGAGTGGAGCAGCTAGTGTGGAATAGTTGTTGATAAATCTCCTATAGCAATTCATGAATCTGAGGAATCTTCATAAGGCGTGGAGGCCTACTGGCTGGGGCCAGTTACAAATCCCTTGAAGCTTTTCAGGATCCATAGTAAATCCTTGATCGGAGATGATATATCTCAGGAATGGCAGACGATTTTGTTCAAATATGCTTTCTCTATTTTCATGTAGAGGTGATTCTCTCTGAGGCATTGAGGAATAGTTCTGACGTGGGATCGATGGGACTTTAGGCCCTTTGAGAAGATCAAGATGTCATCTAGGTATACAACTACGAATGAATAAAGTAGATCTCAGAGGATTTCATTCATCAGGCGTTGAAACACCGCAGGGGCATTGCAAAGGCCGAAAGGAATCACTATGTACTCGTAGTGGCCATCTCTGGTGTTGAAAGTGGTCATCCATATGTCCTCAGGCTGGATGCATACGAGGTTGTACGCTCCTCGTAGATCAAGTTTCGTGAAGATCTGGGCCCCTTGCATGCGGTCAAACAATTCACTGATGAGGGGTAACGGGTAGCAATCCTTGTGGGTGATGGGGTTCAGCCCCCGATAATCGATATAAGGGCGTAGTCCTCCATCCTTCTTCTTGATGAAGAAGAAGCTCGCTCCTGTTGGAGAGTCAGAGGTCTGATGAACCCTTTCTCGAGATTCTCTTTGATGTACTCCGACATCGCCTGGGTCTCAGGAAATGAGAGTGGATAGGTTCTACCTTTGGGAGGTGTAGTGCCAGGCAGACGTTCGATAGGACAATTAAACTTTTGGAGTCGAGGCAGTGGGTCTGCCTTTTGCTTAGAGAAAAAACTTCGAAGTCAGAGTACTAATGAGTAGGCCGGCGAGGGTTGTAGTCTTCAGGATGGTAACTGCTGGGGACACTTGCTTTAAGCAGTGTTTCTGGCATTGTGGGCCCCACTGGACCAGTTGGAGGGATTGCCAGTCAAATTGGGGTCCATGTGTTTGGAGCCAAGGAAGGCCCAGTATGACTGGGTGTTTGGAGAGCTTCAAGACGTAAAAGGATATTTCTTCCTTGTGGAGGGTTCCCACGTTGAGGCGGAAGGCCACCGTGTGATGAGAGATGCGTCCAGGGAGATGTTCCCCTTGGATAGATGCGATGCGGAGAGGCACCTCTACGAGTAGTATGGGGACTTTCAAGAGGTTGACGATATCGTCCATGATGAAGCTGCCACTTGCTCTAGTGTCAATAAAAGTAGTGATGGCGAAGGAACGATATTCCATGGAGAGAGAAACTGGAAATAACAGTTGGAGGCCGGTGACTGTAGCACCCAAGCTCGGGACCGCTGCCGAGCTCAGGCTTTGAAGTTTTCCAGACGGACCGGACAGGACTGCCTCAGGTGTCCGGAGGCACCGCAGTATAAGCAGAGGCCCTGCTTCTTGCGCCGAAGACGTTCGTCGGGAGACAACTGCCCACGGTTGACTTGCAAAGGTTCTTCTGTAGATTGAGGTGGTGCCGATAGAGTCTTCAACTGAGAGCTTGGGGCACGTGCTGGGTGTTGAGCAGGAGGCCGGGATGCTTTCATTTCATGGTGCTGTTGCCAGAGGCGATGGTCAATTTTCCCAGCAAGGGAAATCAGGTCCTCTAGAGACATGGGAATCTCACGGACGGCGAGCTTGTTTTTGAGAGCGGGAGATAGGCCTTCTAGATAGTGCCCAGAGGCAGTCCTCTTGCCATCCCAGTTCTGCGGCCAATGTCCGGAACTCCACCGTAAACTCAGAGAGGGATCTTGAGCCTTGACGGAGGTGGAGAAGGTAATGGCCCCAACCACCTGACGACCAGGATATTCAAAGGGCCGCTTGAAGGCGGTGCTGAACTGGGACAGTTGAGTGAGGGTGGGGTCAGAGCACTCCCAAAGTGGAGAAGCCCATGCCAGGGCCTTCCCCTCAAGGCGTAAGAGGATGAAAGTGATTTTTGTGGATTCCTTCAGGAACAATGTTGGCTGAAGGGCAAATTGCATGAAGCAATCTGGTTGAGGAAGCCTCGGCAGAGATGTGGATCCCGATTGAAACGAGGAGGAGCTAGCAGCGTCAGTGATGCTCTCAGTAGCAGGGTAGAAGTAAGGCCTTTGGGATTAGTCACTACTACCTCCTGCATTTGAGAGAGGAGTTCTTCTGAGGATGCTAGAGTCTCTAGGACTCATCGTTGCTCTTGAACGGTTGCGTCCAGACCCCGAATGGTCCGTATGGCGGGAGACTCTGCCGAGTCAATGGCCTTGGCAACCTGTTGCGCTGGGAGGTGGACCCTTGATCTAGTGTAGGATTGGTAGGCTCCCTGGTCGGATACAGAGAGGGCCTGCCACCAGGAGGCAGAGCATAAGAGAAGACAGAGGCTAGCTGGAGCTTCCCCAATAGCAACCCGGGGTTCCCTCAGGTTGAGCTCTTGGTTACCTGGGCTGCCTGGACTTAGGTGGGCCTTGCAGGATCTCTTTGAGAGAAAGTTCAGAGGTGTGCCCACCACGATGAAGGGTATGCAGTCGATGTTCAGGCTAGAAGTCCGGGGTGCCAGAGAAGGCCAGAATAAAGTCTCTGAATGTATGGCAAGGATCAAGGCCAGAGTCAAGGTAGCATAGTCAGCCAAAGCAGGGGTCAATTCCAGTGGTCAGTCCATGGATAGTCAACCAAATCAGGGGTCAATACCAGTGGTCAGTCTGTGGATAGTCAGCCAAAGCAGGGGTCAGGTTCCAGGCCTACTGGCTGAGGCCAGTTGCAAATCCCTTGAAGCTTTTCAGGATCAGGCAGTGGTCAGGCAGAGGTCAGTTCCAGGCAGCGTGCAGACATGGTCAGCGGACAGGCAGAGGTCACTTCCAGGCAGCGTGCAGACATGGTCGAGGAAGCAGACAAAGGTCAAAACCAGGTGGCGATCAACGTAGTCAAGAACAGGCAGAGGTCAGTAACGAGAAGACAGTCCGAGAGGTACTACCTGGGGAGACGAAGGAACAGGAGGATGTTGGAATAGAAGGATGCTGGAACAGAAGGACGCTGTAATAGGAGGATGCTGGAACAGGACTGGAACAAGGCTGGAACACACACTGGAACAATGTTGGAACAAGACTGGAACAGAGGCAAACTAGAAATCACAGCGTGATTGACCCGATGGCCAAGGCAAGGAAGTGCAGGCAGGCACTTCCTTTTAAGCAGCGTTCAATCAGGGCGCGCCGTGGAACTGGGATCTGCCCCTGGCCCTATAAGGAACCGAGCGGTCTGCATGCGCGTGCGCCTAGAGGTGGGGCCGACGCCACGGCGGATGCCGAGCCCCGCCGTGAGGCCTGGCTGGAGGTGGAAGGCCCAGCGACCACTGCCTCGGGACGTCGAGGCCTGGCTGAGCTCGCTGCTGAAGTAGGGGAGGACGACTCGGGACCCATGGGAGTCTTGGTGGGGTGAGTAGGCCCGGACGCGGGCCGAGTGCGGATAGGATGCGCATCAACTAACTAGCAATTTAGATCTGATCATAGTACAATCAAAAGGTCAAATATCTAATTTAATTTACAAATGGACATTCTACCTTTTTAGGTACATTATCCATACAAGGAGGATTATATCAAACATAAAATCATAGCAATTGCAAAACATTGTGCAATAAAATATAGAATCACAATAAAACATGAAAATATTGACTTTGCTGAGAGAATGAGTGCACACTGAAACTCCAAATGGTAGGATATTACCTTTCTACATGAGTAGATGTGGTTACCTGTTGATTAAATCCTAATATTGATATTGCCCCTAAAAATCCCTCAACCTGTGGGTGAGTCTGTCAACGTGGAGGTTAAAGTTGCCCATATTGAGCAATTTATCTGAGACGGTACTATTCCAGTCACTAATATTTCCAAGCAGTGCCAACCCCAAAAACCCCTCCCCCAAAAGTAAAATTAGTTGTGGCGTCACAGATCGCCCCCCAACCCCTCCTTCCCCATGTTGCTTACATTTTGAATTGGCACCCTCTCACCTCCCTTCCCACCCTCTATCCACTAGCACCCTCTGTTAGCGATATTTGAAACCCTGCCTGGAGCAAGGTGACATCTTACCTGCTCCTGGCGCTTCCAGCTGGAAACATAAGCTGGAAGCACCAGGAGCAGGTAAGATGTCATAAGCTGCCCACTGCTTACACTTCAGAACAGTGCTGGAAGCACCAAAAGCAAGTAAAAGGTTACCTCACTCTCGGTAGTGGTTTTATATATATATAAGAAACAGAGGAGAAAGTTTGTGCATCCTATTCCCACTAGTCCATGACAACCTTAGGGTGACTGGAAATCAAAAGTTCCCAGGTATGAGAGCATGCATTTTTTAAATCCTTTTTAATTTTATTTTTTGGGTATCATTTAATGTGTCTGCTGTTTTGAAATATTTTATTGGTGTTTGGGACATTTAAAAAAAAATTTAAGATTTTAATTATTCAATCTTTTGTTTGTCGTCTGTTTTTGGAATATTATTAGTATGTTTTTACTATAATGATTATGAATTTATTTTATTTCTTGATTTTATTGTTTGATGTTTGAAGAATGGTGATGGTTTTGTTGTTTTTATTGTTGCACGGTAGAGAGAGTTTGGCTACTTGTGGTTTCCAGTTCAGGTTTTGTCACATTTATATTTCTACTTTATGGTTGCTCTATTCTGTGTTTGGTGAGAGTCTGTTTGTGTTCTGCATGTGTGATTGAAGTGAGGTATTCTCCTAATAGGAAGTGTGTTAGTGTTTTAGGGCTTTCAGAGGGTCATGGGCACACACAACACACGTTACAATAAATCAAACCATATGGGTTCTAAGTGTGTTTTTGCAGGATTTCTGGTTGGCATCACACTAGTGTATGTACGGTAAATATATTGTAAAGTGATATTTTTACCCTAGAATATGGTATTTTGATATTTTTTCATGTGAAATGTTATTATAAATGCATAACTCTTAACTGTGTCTGTAGAGCGAGCTGAGGGGGGAAGTTGGGGTGCAGGGTGGCGTTGTGCAAGGCTATAATGTTCGCTTAGGGCACCTAATACCCTTGCATCAGGTATGGATTCCAGGGCAGGGAGGTGGTGGTGATGTCAGTTTTTAAAGTTTGTATCACTGGAAGGAGCTGGGATTTTTTTTGGTGGGCCCGAAACAGACAATGAATGACCAGTGTGGGGAGGGTAGCACAGAAATTGTTCACACAGGGCAGCAAAAAAGCTAGCACCGGCCCTGATAGCAGTAGGAGCTCTGGTCACTAGTAAACTCCAATAGTGCTGGGAGGAATTACCCCCTCTCTTCCATTACCTCCATTCCTGTGCAGTCCGCTGTTTGTCTCTCGCTCTTTGCCACTTGGGCTCTAATGCCTTAGCAGCAGGACCCTTTCTGCTAACCAGAAGGTACTCATGCTGTGGAGCAGGGGGGACAAAAAAACCTCAGTCGTTTATCTTTGCTGTAGCTGACTCAAAGATTCCTCCTAACTATGGGGCCGATGCAATAAAGTGCACCCAGCCTAGCTAGTGCACAGGTTAACCCATGGTTGAACACGCGTTTTGGACGCACTAGCATAATACCCGATGCAATAAAGAGATTAGTGAGTGCAAAACGCACGCCCAAACAAACATGCAGCTAATAGTGCTCATCACCTGTAAATTCCATGTAGATGTGGCTATAACCTATTACCCCCAATGCAGAAATTCATTGGGCACCCAACGCACATTTTTTAACACGGCAGATTTAACTCCAGCCCAGAGCTGGCATTAAGTCAATTCGCGAGGGAAGGGCTCTGGAGGAATTAAGAAAATAGTGTCCTGTGTGGTTCCTTCCTTTATTCTTAAACACCTTGCGGTGTTTTAAGAATAAAGATATAATGTAAGCGCTTGATGAAAAAAAAATTCTGGATGCATAATATACACTCACTAGAGACACGCTTCAGGTCAGTTTCGCCCCTTGCTTTTCTGCGTGTATATTGGGCATCCAGAAATTTACCTTTACGGGATATAACAGATTCTCCTATTGAGTGCCAGTAGTAATAGGCAAGCAGACAGCCAATTCTCCTGGGAGCCTGATACATTTGTGCACTAGGGATGCAATAATTCTCCCTAGCGCTTCCTTTTTAACAAACAAGCTCATTTACATATAGCATCGGGCGCCCAGGAGAGGTGGCTGTGTGCGCATTAAAACACAGTTTGGACACACATTTTTGTACTCTTTTTATTGCATCGGCCTGTAAGTCTCTGCGATGTCCAGCACATGCTTTCTCCAGTTCTCTGCAGCTCTCTCCTGATCCACTGCGACTCTTCCCAAAGCCGATGCAATCACACATCGGCTCCAGCTGTGCTTGCTTCAGCTCTGGTGCCAAGAAAGAGTTTTTACAGAGAATCCAAACAGGGCGAGGAACCAGACCTATTTGGCTTCCCTTTCTGTCTATTTTCCATTTTGGGGCAGAAGGAAAGACTGGCTTTCTGCACAGACTCTTATGATTTTCTTTCAGGAAACACAGGTCTCACTGATTCTTCACTAGGCAGCAAGACTGACACTCTGCCTAGCTGGAGGACCACGTCTATGATCCCATAAGGAAACATGGTTAGAGTTCAACTGCTTACAACAAGTCATAGATTTTTTGCCTGCTGTTGACAGTCTGTTGGAGACTGTGCTTATTTTAAAACCAGCCTAAGGCTGCCTGTAAAAAAACATTGTCCAGCTGACACTTTCTTCCCTTACACACTTTCATCCTGCCCTTCCAACTGTAGCAACAAAGTTGTAATGTAAGCTCATGGAGGAGGGAACCTCAGTGGGTTTTTTTCTTTCTGAAAGCTCCTCACACTAACCAAAGACAAATATGGATTCAACGTCCCAACCAAAATTAACATTGAAATGGATGTTAAGTGTGCAATAGTAGGTACTCTCTGTATGAAAAGAGGAGGAGTTGCATCTCTCCAGAGCACTTAATGCTTCTTTGGATCATGTTTCTTTGATAAAATAACATGGGACATTTTTTTACCTTAGTACATTACATTGGCTGGGATGAAAAAACATCCCAATGACAAAATCAGTAGATTTCTGGTGTTTTATGCCACAGATGCTTTTCTTGTCACAGAAATATTAATGTACATGGTAAGCATCTGTACTTTGGGGATATTGTTTACCAATATGCAGTGACAATGCTTTAAAAGAGGGGTGGGTAACTCCAGTCCTGGGGTGCCACTAACAGGTTTAATTTTCAGAACATCCACAATGAATATGCATGAGGTATATTTGCATAAGATGGAAGTAGTGCATGCAAATATACCTCATGCATTTTCATTGTGGATATCCTGAAAACCAGACCTATTTGTGTCACTCCAGGATTGGAGTTGCCTACCCCTGCCCTAAAAGCTCTAAGTCGTAGAGTCACTTGTATGTGCATTCTGCCAGAAAGAGTTCACCCAGGGTAGGATTTTGCCCTAGATATGTAGTTGAGGGATAAGGGAACTCAAGGAGGTTCTGGAAGCTCCACTGACAGGTCGATTGAGTCACTCTTTCAAGTCAGAAATGACTTCTATGCACTGAAGACTGGCCGGTATTGTTCCTTTATACAAAATAGCAAGTATGCAAAAAAATAATAACTAGAGCCCAGTTAGTCAGACTTGAGTGGTGCATAAATGAATGGAATCACTACTATTTATTATTTATGTATCTATTTATTTTTCTATACCGACATTCGATTTGACATATCACGTCGGTTTACATATAACAAGATGTCTAAGGCGAGCCTTTTATGACATAATACAATATAACCGCTTAATTGAGTAACTGGTTGCGCACATATAACTGTTTTACAACAAGATAGTAATACAAGATAGTAATACAATATTACGTGCTTAATTGCATAACTTTTTACAGAATATATTAAAAGATAAATTAACTATGTACAGTGGCAGGGTTGGGAAATAGGGGGGCTGGGAGGCGGGGGGGGGATGGGGGAATGTTGAAGATGGGAGTAGGGGCTGTGGCGGGGTTAATTGACTTGTGTGAAGGCTTTCCAGAAGAGCCAGGTCTTGAGGTTCTTTCGGAAGGTGGGTGTAGAAGGATCAGTTCTGAGAGCGGTTGGAAGGTTGTTCCAGAGGTGAGGGCCTGCTACGGATGCAGCGCATTCTCTGGTGGACACTCTATGTACTTCTTTGGCGGGGGGAATGGGGAGAAGGCCTATATTGGTTGAGCGGAGATTTCTAGTGGGGTTGCAGGGGGTCAGAGGTCCTTGAAACCAGCTGACTTTGTCATTGTGGATAGATTTGTGTATGAGCATGAGTGTTTTGTATTGGGATCTGAACGGGACGGGCAGCCAGTGGAGTTGTTTGAGTGCGGGTGTGATGTGATCTGTTTTTCTCTTATTCGTTAGTGACCGTGCAGCAGCATTTTGTAGGAGCTGGAGGAGCTTGAGGGTGGATGCGGGAAGGCCAGTCAGGAGGGCGTTGCAATAGTCTATTTTGGCGAATAGGAGGGATTGCAGTACCGTCCGGTAGTCTGGGGGATGAAGTAGAGGTTGGAGTTTCTTCAGGATCTGGAGTTTGTAGAATCCTTCTTTTATCAGTGTCTTGATATGCTGTTTGAAGTTCAGTTCCTGGTCCAGGGTGACTCCGAGGTCTCTAACCGTCGGGAGCATGTTATAATTGGATAGAGTTGTGAGGTCAGCGATGGGTATTGAGGTTTTTCTGGAGAGGTGAAGAATTTCCATCTTGCTCTGGTTGAGCTTTTGTGCCATTTCAGAGAGGATGGAGGTTATGTCTGTCCGGTATGTTTCCCATCGGTTTAGGGTATTGCTGACATTGTCTTTGATGGGGAGCAGGATCAGGACGTCATCGGCATAAAGAAAGTAGGTGAGCCCCGTTTTGTCTAGGTATTTGCATAGTGGTAGCATATAGACGTTGAAGAGGGTAGGAGATAGGGATGAGCCTTGTGGGACTCCCTGAGGGAGGGGGATTCTTTCTGATGTATTTCCTTGGGCTACTTTAAAAGTTCTGTTGGTGAGTGAGGAATGATTGGAACCATTGGAGAAAGGTGCTGGTGATGCCTATTTCTTTTAGTCTGTGAATTAGAATCTTATGGCTGACGGTATCAAATGCGGCGGAGATGTCTAGTAGGGATGTGAATCGTTTTTTGACGATTTAAAATATCGTCCGATATATTTTAAATCGTCAAAAATCGTTAAAGGCGATATATAATAGGAATTCCCCCGATTTATCGTCAAAAATCGTAAATCGGGGGAAGGGGGAGGGCGGGAAAACCGGCACACTAAAATAACCCTAAAACCCACCCCGACCCTTTAAAATAAATCCCCCACCCTCACGAACCCCCCCAAAATGTCTTAAATTACTTGGGGTCCAGTGGGGGGGGTCCCGGTGTGATGTTCCACTCTCGGGCCACGGGTGCGTTGATAGAAATGGTAGCGTCGGCGCCATTTTGGTTCCTGTCCCCCGACATCACGAGCGTAGGAGATCGCTCCCAGACCCCCGCTGGACCCCCAGGGACTTTTGGCCAGCTTGGGGGGGGCCTCCTGACCCCCACAAGACTTGCCAAAAGTCCAGCGGGGGTCCGGGAACGACCTCCTGCACTCGAATCGTGTTGCCGTACTGCAAAATGGTGCCGGCCATATGGCCGGCGCCATTTTGCAGTACGGCAATATGGCCATATTGTTGATGGCCATTTGTTGATGGGTCGCGTCAGCTGAGTTACATACTCGAACAGGACTCTAGGTTTGTACTGGTAATTGTGAATTCTTTGGGAGTAGAAGTTCCATTTGGCTTTGTTGATGTCAGTTGTATATATGTATATTTATATATATGTATATATGTACTAAAGAAAAGGACATACTACAGGATCTGAGACAACATGGTTTTTATGAGAGGGAGGTTATGTCAAAGAAATCTGGAGAATTTCTTTGACTGGGTGGCCAATAAGTTATTTCAGGAGAGTGCTGAATGTAGTGTATTTGGATTTCAGTAAAGCTTTGACATTGTTCTGCACAGAAGGCTAATAAACAAGGAGCATCCTAAATTAAACTGGATGAATGGTAGGCAACAGAGTGTGGTGATAGAATTCACTATAACAGTGCTTCTCATCCCAGTCCTCACGGCACACCTAGTCAGTCAGGTTTTCAGGATATCCATAATGAATATGCATGAGATAGATTTATATGCAATAGAAGGTTAGCAGTGGAATGCCTCAGGGATCACTTTTTGATCTGACTTTGATCAGTATTTTTATGTGTATTGCAGAGTGACCTACAAGGAAAGGTTTGTCTTTTTAAAGATGATACTAAGATCTCCAATAAGATGCTCAAGATGGAATGGGAAAAATTAATGCTCTAGTAAAGCTTGGGGTGGTCAAGGCAGAGTTTCAAAAATCCACTCCCAGGTGAATAGATTTTTGAAGCGGGTGAGATGGATCAGGAAGCAGTAAACAGTAGCATCTTCAGCATGATCGAGTCATGGGAGGCAGTGGCATCTTCTTTGATCTCCAACTGGAGCCCAGAAAGAACGTCTTTGGTCCTGGTTGAGGCCTAGGAGGCATCAGCAGGCTGTCAGGGTGGAGAGAGAGGGCTGCAGCATGGTTGGGGCAGAGAGAGGCGAGAGGAGGAGGAGGAAAAAGGTGTTGAGGGGGAGAGGAGAATGAGAGAGGTGACTGTGGAAGGAAAAGTGAAAAGAGGACTGTCCAGGGGTGGAGGGACTATGGAGGAGAAAGGACTATACCTGGTTGGGTTGGGGTGAGTTGGAGAAGGAAGTGGTTGGAGAGTGAAAGGGCTGCACTGGGGTAGGGTAGGGAGTGTGCACTTACCAGGTAAGAAAAGTACTCAGCATGTACTACCGCTGTGCTCCCAGCCCCAAAAAAAAGATTGAGCCAAGGGAGAGGGAGTGTATGATGTGTGTATTTCATCCTTGGTGAGTAAGACCAAGAGAAATTTTTGAATCCCTGTGTCAAGAACTGCCACGCTTCCGTACCTCTAATTGCCCCACTAGAACTGGCCTTGCAGGCACCCTGCACACCCCACCCCTCAAAACCGCACACCTTACCAATACCAGAGAAAGAGCTTTCACTATCGCCGGCCCCACCCTCTGGAATTCACTACCTCCCTATCTACGACTTGAGCCCTCCTTCAAAAAAGGTATTAAGACATGGCTCTTCAGGCAAGCCTATCCAGATGTTAATCAAACATAGCCCTCATCCCCCTTTACATCTGCGGCCGTCCTCCTTCCTATTCGCTCCTAACTCACCCATTCTCTTTCTTCTCACCCCGTCTTTACACCCCGTCTGCCTTCGAGGTGAACAGTTACAGATATATTGTTTCTCTTACTGTTCATTTATTGTTTATTCCTGTCACTTCTCGCTCACCTGCCCTTTATCCTTCCAGCTGTTCTTGCCCCTTGCCCCCCCTTCCCCTTTTCTCGCCTGCTCCCCTTATCCCTACCGTGTTTATTGTAATTTCTGCCTGCTTCAGTTATTTGTAAACCGGCGTGATGTGTCCTACGAATGTCGGTATAGTAAAAGCTTTAAAATAAATAAATAAATTAGAATTTAGCAACAAAGATTTAATGCAAAAAAGTACAGCCGTGCTGGTGTATGGAAACCTAAAAGAGCAGTGAATGACAGAGATGTAAGTACTGATTTGCATCAAACAGGAAAGAGAGGTGGGAACGATCATATCTGGAGATCTCAGGGATTCCAAACAGCTAACAAGACAGCAGCAAAAGCCAGGAGAATACATTAGGAGAGGTAGAAGCAGCAGACAAAAAAATGGTAATAATTCCTCTTTACTGTGCCCAGTTCTGGAGACCTCCATCTCCAAATGGATATTAACAGTCAGTACAGAGGAGGACTATCAAAATAGGGCAGAGTCTGTGCAATAGACCTATGAAGAAATTCTTAAAATGTAAGAGAGGAGGGAGAAGGGGGGGATATGACAGCGACATTATAATTCCTCAAATAATAAATACTACACAAGGTTGGATGGTAAAGAATAGCAGCACTCACTCCATGCTCCATGCACAAATGCTCTGGTATAAGCAAAAATGTCACCACTGTGAGCTAAAACTGTTTTGTTCTATAAACCTGTCTTTCATCACATAACCAGGCTTTACCTAACCCTCTTCATTTCTTGGACTATAAACTGTTTAGAGCTAGGATTTAACAATAAGAGAAATTTTCAAATTACAGAAAATTATATCAGGATTACATGCGCTCTTCAGGACATCAATTTGACTTATCTGACAAGGATGTAAAAGTAATTAAAAGAAACACAGGGAGACAACAAAGATGGAAAGCTCAGATAAGTTTCTGGTTGTGGCTAGTTATTTCTGTATATTTTCACTAGTATGTCAAAAAACCTGATTAAACAGCAGATAGCATGCAAGATCAAAATGACAACTTATGGTTAGAATTAGGATACAACCCCATCTATGCAGAACCATTTCCTCTAATAGTTTCCATTTGTAATACCATTTCTTTCAAACTAAGTTCCAGCTATTGGTATAAAACCTGTCTTATCTAGTAATGCAATGACTGGGAGGGAATGGAGCCCACTCAGGGAAAGCCCCTGGAAGTCAGAAATGGTTACATAGCCTCAGGCTTCTCCTTTCCCCTTTGAAAATGTTATTGTTGAAACCCTGCTTCACCCAAGGTTTGATTGCTCAGGTTTGTTGCTGCAGACATAGTGGCTGTCTCTTGAAACTGCTTGAAATCCAAAGCAGGACCTGCCGAGTCATTGCTGTATTTCGTTGTGTCATCGCTGCATGTTGGTGTCATCAGCTGCTAGATATTTCTCAGAGCCCATCGCTAGATTCACTGCTGTTGAGGATGCTGCCTCTGTGGCAGCTAACATGACTCGTCTGAGTTTTCTGAGGATAGATGGTTTGTGTGACTGAGTCCTTGCAAGCTTTGTCTATCACTGTGTGTGGGTGAAACAAAGGAATATATAGAAAGCATAAACTATGACAGCACATAAAGTCCACACTAGATCAGTTCCATTTAGTCTGCCCATTCAGCAAGACAGCAACGTAGGACCCTTAGCAATGACATTTTGCCCCTAGAATACGGCAGTGGTAGTACATGCCCAAATTCACTCTCTCCTCGCACGGAGCGTAGGTCACTGTTTCCTTCAGAGCTTTTGCCTCCTCAGCACTGTCAGTGGTTATCTCCCAAGATTTGACACCACTGTGCCTCCCCCCCCCCCCCTCACTTGGTGGGATTTGAGTGTACCATCTCACTATCCACTGGCACAGGAGACCTCTCCCACAACCAAATTATTAATGAACTGCACTGTAGTTTACTATTTAATGATAGATTTGCAAATGGAAAAAAAAAAGAAGAAAACAAAACAGATAATTCTATTTCCTTTTCAGTCTCCAGAATTACTGCTTATACAGCTGATTTTGCACTAGACAGAATATAATAGATAGATATTTTTATTCAGTTTGACAATTTGGTGAACTTACAAGCATTCTACCACCAGAGTTTCTGAACTGCCTCTCAGCATCCTCAGTAGGGATGTGAATCGTTTTAGGACGATTAAAATTATCGTCCGATAATTTTAATATCGTCTTAAACCGTTATGGAACACAATACAATACAGATTCTAACGATTTATCGTTATAAATCGTTAGAATCGTGAGCCGGCACACTAAAACCCCCTAAAACCCACCCCCGACCCTTTAAATTAAATCCCCCACCCCCCAATAACTTAAATAACCTGCGGGTCCAGCGGCGGTCCGGAACGGCAGCGGTCCGGAACGGGCTCCTGCTCCTGAATCTTGTCGTCTTCAGCCGGCGCCATTTTCCAAAATGGCGCCGAAAAATGGCGGCGGCCATAGACGAAAAAGATTGGACGGCAGGAGGTCCTTCCGGACCCCCGCTGGACTTTTGGCAAGTCTCGTGGGGGTCAGGAGGCCCCCCACAAGCTGGCCAAAAGTTCCTGGAGGTCCAGCGGGGGTCAGGGAGCGATTTCCCGCCGCGAATCGTTTTCGTACGGAAAATGGCGCCGGCAGGAGATCGACTGCAGGAGGTCGTTCAGCGAGGGTTCCGGCGCCTCGCTGAACGACCTCCTGCAGTCGATCTCCTGCCGGCGCCATTTTCCGTACGAAAACGATTCGCGGCGGGAAATCGCTCCCTGACCCCCGCTGGACCTCCAGGAACTTTTGGTCAGCTTGTGGGGGGCCTCCTGACCCCCACGAGACTTGCCAAAAGTCCAGCGGGGGTCCGGAAGGACCTCCTGCCGTCCAATCTTTTTCGTCTATGGCCGCCGCCATTTTTCGGCGCCATTTTGGAAAATGGCGCTGGCTGAAGACGACAAGATTCAGGAGCAGGAGCCCGTTCCGGACCGCTGCCGTTCCGGACCGCCGCTGGACCCGCAGGTTATTTAAGTTATTTGGGGGGGGGTTCGGGAGGGTGGGGGATTTAATTTAAAGGGTCGGGGGTGGGTTTTAGGGGGTTTTAATGTGCCGGTTTTTCGATTTTTCGATTTTAACGATTTTTAACGATTTTTCACGATATTTTACCCCCCCAAACGGCAACAATACGATTCCCTCCCCCTCCCAGCCGAAATCGATCGTTAAGACGATCGAGGACACGATTCACATCCCTAATCCTCAGTATATTGTCAGATGATGACAAATTGAAAATGCATTTTTACACAAGCTGATGTGAAACAGAAAAAGCTAGTTATGTACAAATCACACAAAAAGACATGTATCCTGTTATCAGCACTTTAAGCTGTTATTATAGGGCCTGGCTCAATCTGGTGCTCTCCACTGTGAGCTAAGCTAATTGAAGTAGGCCCAAATATAATGTGATGAGTTAATGAGTACAGTGTACAGGCCTATGCTTACGGATCGCCCACTATCACACATATGTATATCTCATATCTGCATATGGGCCTGATTTACCAAAGCTTTTCTCCAATTCTGTGTCAATGGTAAAAATGCTTAGTAAATGAGGTCCTATATCTGTCTATATAGATATGACTATTATGGGTATGTGTCTGAGGAGACACATACCCATAATAGAGAGAGAGAGAGTTTATAGATAGATATATAGATAGATACAATTAATTTATTTATGTTATTATTTATTTATTTATTTATTTATTTATTTATTTAACGGTTTTTATATACCAACATTAATCAAAGATATCACATCGGTTTACAGTGTAACAGTAACTTACGCATGTAATGCGTTTGACATGGAACAGGCAAGGGAAGGTAGACATCATAAACTGCAACTGAAACAGGGAGAACTAAGTAAATACAATACAATCATAAATTAAATAAATGTTATATGGATAGATATCCATGGAAATAAAAAAAAAATGTCAGCCTTCTGCTAATGCAACTCATTTTTGTACTTGTAATATATGTCTTTTTTGTAGGGATAAAGACGCGCTTTGGAAGAAATCTGATGCTTTGGAATTTGAACAGAAGATCCGAGCAGAAGAGCGATGGCTGGGTGACATTGAAGTTAATCATTGCCTGGATTGTCAGAAACAGTTTAGCTGGATGTTGCGGAAACACCATTGCCGGTCAGTATGGGGACCAGCGGTGCTCTGGCAGTGGGAAGGGCAGTGTGCCATGACGGACAGGGCAGGTGTTAGGAATGTGAAAATCGGGCATAGGAAAACAAAGCAATGGGGGAGGGGGGGCACCAATTTAGCAGACCATTTGTTCCCTCTGGGAGATCTTCCTTGCCCTATTTTTGTTATATGGGAGAGGAGGGATGGTTGGTTCAGCAGTATACGTGGAAATGTCTCTACTTCTTTCTCCCACTTGATCCATTTGCCACAGTCCGTACGACCCATGTGTATCTCCACTGAGATGCTGAAGACCAGAGGTAGTCACCTGCAGTCCTGGAGTGCCACAAACTGGTCTGGTTTTCAGGACATCCACAAAGAATATGCACGAGTTATATTTGCATACAATGGGGGCAGTGCATGGAAATTCATTGTGGATATCCGGAAAACTACTCCAGGACTGGAGTTACTTACGCCAGCTGTGGTCTGAGAAAAAAAAACATTTCAGGTAAGTCATCTCTCTTTCTGACATGGGTGTAGTGTATAAATGCTTTATCATTACTTATTGATAGAGAGGCCGATAATTCAAATGGCATTTAGATAGATAAGTCTGTCCGGCTAACTTAGATAAACAGCTATATTTTGAATATCTACCCCACAATGGAGCAGCTTGATTTATTGAATTAGATCACTGAAGTAGTGTATCCTGGAGAGGTCTATACCATCCTCGGTAATTTTTAATCTCTCTGTGTTTAAAAATAGTAGGGGCTCTGGGTGATAATTACATCACATCTGCACATGCACGACATTATTACATCACCCAGAGCATTAGGCATGGCTGTAAGCAGCAAGGTGGGACTGCTGGTATTTGCATAACTGGGCTAGCCAGTGCAGGGACGGCACCAGCAACGAAAAATCTGGTGGGGTTTACTGGACTCCACCAGCAAAAGTGGAGCAGTAGCATGGGCAGCAGAAAGGCTGATGGTGTTTCCTGGACCCCCACCAGTGCAGGAGAGAAAGAGAAGCCATGGTAGGCAGTGGAAGGGCTGGTGGGGGTTCCCAGGCTCCACTAGCTGCACAAAGATGATGTTGGTGCCCGAGGTGGGAGGGGAATAGGAGGGGGAGAGTGAGAGGAGAGTGAGTGGGAAGGGCCAGAGCAGGTGAAAGAGGGCGAAGAAGGGGGAGTGCTAGGATATTGAGAAGAAGGAGCACACTGGGGGAGAGTAAAGGGGGAGAAGGCTGGAGGAAGGGAGCAGTTGGAAAATGATGGAGGTAGGGAGAGAGGGGCAGGAGGGAGAAGGGGGAATGCAAGGAGAGACCAGTGGGTGATGGGGATGGACTGTAGGAGGGGAGTAGCGGAAAGGAAGGGGAGCTGTGGGAGACAGGAGGAGCTGTGGGAGAGTGAGAGCGAAGGGGGGGCAGTAAGAGAGGGGATGTAGTGGGAGAGTAAGAGGGGAAGGAGTGAGAGGAGGGGAACAGTGAGTGAGTAAGGAAGGAGAGGCGGGAGGCCTGAGGGGAGGAGAAGGGCTGGAAGGAGAAAGAATGCACATCCCCTATGCACACACTCCCATTGTTTCCCATGTATACACTCCCTACTCACCCACACATACTCCTACATGCACACCCTGCCACACATGCACCCACAACCTCACTCACACCCCCCCCCCCCACAGTTATGTGCACTCCCTAGAAACCCTTGTGCACCCCACACAGACCCTCCCATGTACTCTCTATCCATTTCCCCATGCACCTTCTACCCTTGTGCATCCTCCTGCTTCCCCCCCCCATGCCCACATCCCCTACCTCCACCCCCACACACCTCAACGCCCAACATTTCCCCTACACCACCAATTTTACACACACGTGCACATGAGTGAGGCAGGGGGTAGGGAGTGTTCTTCCCTAGTCAACTCATTAGACACCACTCCCTCTCTGGCACACATCCTGTACTCCAACCTCACAACACATACACACTCACATGCACAGAGGAGGAGGGGGAGAAGAAGGGAGGAAATGGAGAGTGCAATGGGGAAGTGCACATTTCCCATTCACACACCCAGTGATTCCCCTATGTCTCCCCAATGATCCTCTGGACAGGTTGGATCGATAAAATAAATAAATAAATAAAGTTAAAGCCGTTTTTCTTGGCAAGTTCGCAGGGCTCTCCTTTCCCTTTTCTGCTGCGGCTGTTAAGCAGTGCGTAGCGCCGTCTTTCTCAGCTTGTAAAAAAAAAAAAAGTTTTTATTTTTGCTTTGCCGGCTCTCTCATGCCATGCGGTCCTTGTTGTTGTGCGTGCAGCTCTGGGCGCGCGCGCCTCTCAAAGGATGGGCTGTGTTCGGCCTTAATCCCTGGAGGCGAAGGAATGTCCGAACCCGTCGGGGGAGTACTTGTGCGCAGGAGGTCAGTGGCGATTACGTTCGGGGAGGTGCCAGCTCCTACTTCAAGGCCCCTCCCGCTAAGCACGGGAACAGGCGCCATTTTAGATTCAGTATCCTCGGCGGCCCAATTCGCAATGGAGGAAGGGAATTTCCCGCCCCCTTCTGTCTCCCCAACAGCCCGCTCCGTGGCCTGCTTTCCCTGCCAGATCAGATCCTAAGGTGCAGGAGGAGGATACAGGGACAGATTCTGAGGCTTCTTCTTCTTCTTTTTCAGTGGATTTTATTTTAGCCATGCATAAGGCCTTTAAGGCCCGGAAGGCTACAAAAAAGCAGGCTTCTAGGGGGGGGAAGTGACGTCAGCCCTTCAGCATGGTCGCTTGAAGCGATAGCTCCTCTCCTACCCCGTTGTTTATTAGCTTTTTTGAGCAATACAGGCTAATTTTTCCCTTCTGGTTTGTACCAGAGGATAGCGGTTCACTTGGTGATGACACATCGGAAAAAATCTATGGATTTGAAAACTTTTGCATACGACCCGAGCGGTTCCCGGTATGCGGCCCTGAGCGTGGTGCAGGACTCGGGAGCTCCAGTAATGGCGGACGGGGCTGCACGAGCTGATCCTGAGATGCTGGCCATGATGGATGCCGCTATAGAATCGGGTACGTCGGGAACGCTCTCTGAGCCTACGAAAGCAGACTTTAAACAATGGTTTTTTTGAGATACAAAAAGATTTGAAATCTATTAAAACAGATATGCAAGTAGCCTTAACCGAGTTTCGCTCTGAACTTGGAGATTTCGGAAGGCGTGTTGAAGATGTAGAAAATATGGTGGAAGGGCAGGCAATCGAAGTCTCACGCCTTAAAACTGATGTTATGGATGTGCAAACTACGAATGAAGAAATCCTATTGAAACTCGAAGATTTAGAGAACCGCTCCAGGCGTTCTAACATCCGAATCCGGGGGATCCCTGAAATGGATAAATATAAAGAGGTGGGACGCGTCGTGCAAGACTTATGTAAGCACATTCTCGGCAGCCGTTCGGAACCACAAGAGCTGTTTGAGGGGGAAATTATCATCGAGCGCGCTCATCGAGCGCTAAGAGCTCCGAACCCTAATGTTCCCCGCGATATTATCGCTTGCCTTCACAGCTACAGACTCAAGGATGCCGTGATGCGGCAAGCGCGAATACTTGGTGATATCAGTTGGGATGGGCAGACAGTGTCCATTTATAATGATTTAGCGGCGATCACGCTTCAAAAACGACGGGACTTACAACCAGTGACTGCCTTGCTTCGTAAGGAAAATTTGAAATACCGCTGGCAGTATCCGGTGGGCCTAGCATTTACTAAAGATGGCGTCACTCACCATATCAAGAACGCAGCAGACGCGGCCTCGATTTTGGAGGCGGCGGGATTACCTCATCCGATTGCTGAGCTCCCTCGACAGAAGCCAGGGGGGGTCGGGCAGGCCCAGATGGCAAAGAGTGGGGAAATCGGGTTCCCGACTGCAGCGCAAGTCTCTGGATCGTGGCGAACCTGCTGTCAGTGTGGACTGAATTGCAGCGGCCCCTTCATTTAGGGTTTCTTTTACAGTCCAGGAATGCTGGACAAGATCCAATTTGTTCTATTTGGGATCCTGAAATATATTGTGGGACCCTGTGGTGGTTCACTATTTAGAACTAACATGGTTAAATAAGTTTGCTGTTTTATATCTGTTTCCTGTTGATGGTTTTAATGGCTGATACGGGGGTGGAGAGGGTGGGGGACCTCACTTACCTCTCAGATTATCCTGTTGCTGCATAAGCGGCAGGGGTTCAGTATGGGAGGGATGGGGGAGGGGGGCGGGAAGGGGGGGAAGGAAGGGGGGGGTATAGGGGGTCGGGATTAGGAGGCCTTAGATGTACAGAGCAAAGGATAATGGGCTGTAGAGCCGAGGGTAGACTTGGGTTTAAGTACAGGTTTGCTATGTTCCAGTGGATCGGGGGGTTTATCTGTGGGAGGAACCTTACTGAGGTACCATATGTGTATAGGGAGGAGTTGGAGGGGATTATTTAATGATGACTATAAAGATATTATCTTTGAATGTTAAAGGTCTCAACCATCCATCTAAACGTAAGAGTCTGTTTAAGGAGGCTCTCTCTTCAAAAGCCAGTGTTTTGTTTATTCAGGAGACCCATCTCCGTAAAAAACATGAATATTTATTACAATCAGCACATTTTCCTCAGATTCTTTTGGCGGCCTGTACGCCACAGCTGAAGTATACAGGGGTTGGTGTTCTGATATCTAGGGATATTCCCGCTCATATAGAAAAGATACACCGTGACCCGGAAGGTAGATTTATTATAGTCTCTGTGACTATCTGTCAGACTGTATACACTATGGTGTCTCTCTATAATGCAAATGTGCATCAGAGGGAGGTTTTTGATCGCCTAGATGAACAGTTGTTACGGTTCCCAAGTGGGAGATTAATTATCGGTGGTGACTTTAATGTAGTCCCCAATCCCATACAAGACTGCTCCAAGGGGGGTGGACACTATTCCCTGGTGGATCAGAAAGCCTTACATTCATTTATGGGGAAATGGCAGGTTATTGATGTCTGGAGGGATCGTAACCCGAAAGAAAAAGATTATTCCTTTTATTCTAAGGCTCACGATTCGTATTCCAGGATCGACTACTTCCTTATAGATACCACTCTAGTTGGGGCTACCACCGATGTGGGAATAGGTAGTATTATATGGTCTGACCATGCGCCGGTGTGGTGGTCCATTAATCTTGTGGGTTTAAAGAGGGGGCGTCGATTTTGGCGGATGAATGACTCGCTACTCAAAGATAAAGGCAAGGTACAGGAAATTAGGTTGGCCCTTAAGGAATATTTGCTTGACAATTCCACTGATGAGGTTACGCCTGTAGTACTGTGGGAATGTCTCAAGGCTGTGCTACGGGGTAAATTAATAGCGATGGCGGCCTACAGTAAGAAGGAGAAAGTCAAACATCGCCAGGAGTTACAAGGAAAGTTAGAGTCAGCGGAACGGGCGCATAAGATAAACCCGAGTAAGCGTCTCTTGGAAACACTGGGGGATCTTAGGCAACAACTTCAACAGCTAGATGCGGATGAAATTATATATCATATGGATTTGACTAAAAGAACCTATTATGAGCATGGCAACAAAGCGGGGAAACTCTTGGCTCATGCTTTGAAGGCCAGAGTAGCCCAATCACAAATCACTAAAATTAAAGCGGCTGACGGGACCATAGTGATGGATGGAGAGGGAATAGGTCTTCAGTTTAATCATTTCTTCGCTACTTTATATAAACGGGAGGATAATGTTACTGAGGGTGATATAGTGGATTATTTGGAAGGGATTCAATTGCCATGTTTAGAGGCCTCCATGATGGACAGCCTACATCGTCCAATCTCTTTGCTGGAAGTTACCAGTGCTATCTCAGACCTTAAATCGGGTAAGGCCCCAGGTATCAATGGGTATACTCCCTTTTTCTATAAGAAATTTAAGGAAGAATTGGCCGCTCCTTTAGTAAATATGTTCAATAGTCTTAGACTGGATGGACAGTTGGCTTCAGCAGCTAACATGGCGGGCATTACTATTCTGCCAAAACCCGGAAAGGATCCTCTGTTATGTAGTTCATACCGGCCGATCTCCCTTATTAATATTGATTTGAAGTTACTGGCGAAAATACTAGCTAACCGCCTTAAGGTAGTTCTTCCATTTTTAGTTCATGAGGATCAGGCTGGCTTTATGCCAGGAAGAATGGCGAGTGACAACATCCGCAAAGTAGTGAATTTAATATATTATGCGCGATCACACAGGATTCCTTCAGTATTATTTGGGGTAGACGCCGAGAAGGCATTTGACAGGGTGCATTGGCCTTTTCTGTTTCAGGTGTTACGGAAGGTGGGCTTAGGGGGACATTTTCTGACATGGGTGCAGGCTTTATATCAAAAGCCGATGGCATGCATTAAGGTAAACGGGAACTACTCGGCGAACTTTGAGGTGCAAAGAGGGACACGCCAAGGGTGCCCCTTGTCCCCATTACTATTTGCGCTCTGTTTAGAGCCTTTAGCGGAAATAATTCGATCTGACCGGTGTGTACAGGGCATCTCGGTGGGTACTGGTTCCTATAAATTAGCACTGTATGCTGACGATGTGTTATTTACTCTGACTGCACCTGAAAGCTCGCTGCTGGGGCTTATGCCGAGGCTGGAGGCTTATGGGAAGGTTTCCGGATTTAAAATAAATATGGATAAGTCGGAGATTTTACCTATTTGTTTATCCTCTGAAGAGATCCAGCAATTGAAACAGAAATTTCCCTTCCAGTGGGCTAAACACTCAGTTAAGTATTTAGGAATATACTTGGGTCCTGACTATAATGATCTGTTCGATATGAACTACATTCCACTTAGTAAGCGATTGGACAAAGAGCTCCAGACATGGGATAGGTTGACTCTCACATGGTTGGGCCGCATCGTGGCTATTAAAATGACTTTTCTTCCGCGTCTGGCTTATTTATTCCAGACCTTGCCGTGCACAGTGTCAGTTCCCTATCTAAAGCGGCTTCAGGCCAAAATCTTCTCCTTCATTTGGAGACGGCGGCCACCTCGAGTCTCGAGGGTAATACTGTACCAGACTAAATTAGCCGGGGGACTGGGGGTACCCAACTTGCTGAAATACTATTTAGCGTCCCAATTTCGAGTTGTGGTTGATTTTCATAACTCTAAACTTATCAAGCCTTGGGTCCGCTTAGAAAGGGCTATGGTGGCCCCGGTAGTGGTAGAAGATTTATTGTGGGGAGGGGGTCGGCTTCCTCCCAGTCTTCAAAGTTCCTCACCCTGTCTCGCTGCTACAATGATGCTATGGCACAGGTGGAGACGGCAACTGGTGGGAGATAGGCAGTACTTCTTTACTACACGGGTGCAGGGCTGTGAGGCGTTTGCTATTGGGAGGGTGGGGAAGACCTTTCAGGGATGGGCTAAGAATGGCCTCGGTACGTTGGGGCAAGTGTGGGTTGATCAGGGAGTGAAATCTTTTGAGGATTTACGGGTATCCTATCATCTGACTGATACTGACCAGTATGCATACATACAATTGCGTCATTTTTTATCTGTTCGGGAGGTCCGGAGGGATATGCTCAAAGGCAAGACACTCTTTGAAGGTTATTGTGAAAAGGCCTCCGTAATTCGGGGAGTGATATCAAAAATTTACACCTTACTTAACGGGGCAGTGTCTCATTCTGCTAAGCATATAGCTGCCTGGGAAAAAGATTTGGGGGCTCCGTTCTCAGACAGGGAATGGGAAGTCTGTTTTAAAGCTATCAGTCGGAGCTCCATAGCCGCCCAATTGTTAGAAAATAGTTACAAAATGTTATTTCGTTGGTATTTATCTTCCTGTAAACTGAAGACCATGGGGTTACGTACTGATTCCTTATGCTGGCGACAATGTGGACTGGAGGGTGATTTTTATCACATGTGGTGGACTTGTCCGGTCATCTCTCCTCTTTGGACCCAGGCGGGGACTTGGCTGAACCAGGTTTTGCAGCAGGACCTACAACTTAGCCCGAAAGAAATGCTGCTGAATATCCTTGATGAGCGGAGGTCTCAGATGTCCGGTGCCTTTGTTCGGGCTCTGGCTTCTGCGGTGAGAGGCGAAATTGCTATACACTGGAAGTTGCATAAAGCTCCTGAATTTTCAGCGGTCCTCTGGCGGCTAAAATGGATTTATCATATGGAACATTTGACGGCCTTGAGTAAAGATTCGCTGGCGAAATTTCATAAAATCTGGCAACCCTATCAACAATGGTCTACATCTCTCCACGGCTGATTTTTACAGTTTTCAGGACTGGGGAAGGGGGGGGGGGGAGGGGAGGTGGGGGAGTGGGGAATACAGATTTAAAAAGGATGATATGTGGCTTTTGACACAACCAAAGTTGTATTGCTATGATTGTATTTGCTATGATGACTCTGTATGGCGGAGTATGGATGTTTGATATTAAGATGACACTATGTCGTGTTGTCTATGTTGTGTGGTTTACATTTGGTTATTCTAATAAACAGAAAGTTACAAAAAAAAAAAAAAAAAAGCAGGCTTCTAAACCGGGGTTTTTTTCAGTGCCACCCTCGAGGGGTAAGAAGCAGCCCCAGTCTGAGGAGCAAGAAGTGTCCTTCAAGGCGAAGCGCCCTTTGTGGTCCAGGGTGTCGCGGCAGGATTCGGATGCGTCCTCTGACACCTTGGACCAGGAGAGTCCAGATATACTGGCCCAGCCCCCCGAGGGGGGGTAGAGGGCAACGGGGATCCGCAGCAGAGTGCTGCTCGACAGTCTCATATCACCGATGGAGATGACCCTAAGGTGGTCCACCTGTTCCGAAAGGAGGAACTTGGCCCTCTCATTCCCGCCATTTGGGGGAGTTAGGAATTGAGGCGCCTTCAGAAGAGTCTCGCTTAGGGTCAATGGATCCGGTGCTGTTGGACCTGATGGGTCCTCCTACAGCCTTTCCCTTCCATGTCTTGGCTACGGACCTGCTCTTTCGAGAATGGGATACCCCAAATTTGGGGTTAAAGGTCATGAAAGCAATGGATAAGCTTTATCCTCTGCCAGAGGAGGCTTTGGAGATGCTTCGAGTAGCGAAGATGGATGCAGCAGTGTTTGCGGTCACGAAGAAAACTACAATCCCAGTCATGGAGTCCACGGCCCTCAAGGATCTACAGGATCGGAAGCTGGAGTTAGAGCTTAAGAAGATCTTTGTGGTCTTGGCACTGGGAGTCTGGGCGGCGACGTGTAGCAAGTTTATTTTGCGTGCAGGACTCCATTGGGTGCAGCAACTACAAGCCAACGAGGCTCTGTCTGAGGAAGAAGCACGTCAGGCCAGCCGCCTTGAGGCGGTGGTGACTTATAGTGCGGATGTCCTTTATGATCTGTTACGGACTTCAGCTCGCACCATGGTCTCAGCTGTTTCAGCGCACAGATTATTGTGGTTACGGAAGTGTCTGTGGATATTTCATCCAAATCCCAGTTGGGATCCTTGCTCTTTAAAGGCAAGCTCCTTTTTGGGAAGGAGCTGGATGACTTGATTCAGTCCTTGGGCGAGAATAAGGTTCACAGACTACTGGAAGACAGACCAAAATCCAGAGGAGGCTTTTCTTCTAGGTCCCGTTTCTACGGAAGTCGAAGATCTCGAGCGCCCCGTACACCCGCTTCTTCCTTTTGTCAGAGTTTGGGAAGACAGCAAGCATGGTCTCAGCCCTTTCGGGGGCTGCGTTTTGGCAGACCTGGTACTTTCTAGCCTTCCACAGGAGGGAAAGCCTCACAATGATGGCCAGCCAGTCCATTCCTCGGTTCTAGTGGTAGGGGGCAGACTGTCTCTGTTTTACGAGGAATGGGCCAAAATCACATCGGACCAATGGTGATGTCTGTGAGAAAACACGGCTACGCTTTAGATTTTGCATGCCAACCCTGTCCACAGTTCCTGATCTCCCCATGAGGTTACGACGAGAAGCGTCGGGCGGTGAAGCAAACCTTGCAGCGCCTTCTCGATCTGGGCGTGATTGTTCCGGTTCCTCCAACCGTGCAGCGAAGGGGTCATTACTCCATTTACTTTGTCATTCCCAAAAAAGAGGGGTCTTTCGACCCATACTTGACTTAAAGAGGGTCAACAGATGTCTTCGGATTCCCCACTTCTGCATGGAGACACTGAGGTCAGTCATCGCCTTGGTTTGCCTGGGAGAGTTCCTGGCATCTCTGGACTTGACGGAGGCATATTTTCATATCTGGCGACCTCCTGCACTCCGGCCGTCGGCTGCCAGTATTCAAAATGGCGCCAATAGCCTTTGCCCTCACTATATTTTGAATACTGGCAGCCAATAGCCTTTGCCCTCTCTATGTCACATTTATTTATTTATTTATTTATTTATTAACTTTTATTTACCGACATTCGTGCAGCACATCATGCCGGTTTACAAAGAACTCAGGTGGGCGATACAATAAAACAATAAAACAATGTACAAAGAATAAAATAAAGTAACAAAAACATAACAATATAACCTTAGAACAAAATACTATTTCTTACGAAAAGGACACATTAACCGATCGTGATCAAAAGGATAAATTAAGCAGTAGAGGGGGGTGTTGTTTCTTCTAGGGTATCCATGGGTGGTGTGAGGGGAAGCGGGGAAAGCATAGGGAGGGGTGGAGAAAGTTCGAGCAGAGGGGGCTGGGAGAGATTAAATTTGGTTTGTGTCAGGATAGGCCTGTCGAAATAGCCATGTTTTGACTCCTTTCTTGAAAATTTGCAGGGATGTCTCTTGGCGTAGGAGGGTGGGGAGGGAGTTCCCTGTCACATGGTAGGAGCACAAGATGGCACCAATGGCCATATGACAGGGGCTGACCAATGGCACTGGTAGGCCCTGTGACATAGTAGGTCAAAGGCTATCGGCGCCATTTTGAAACCGGCAGCCGAGGGTGTGAGTGCAGGGGATGGCTCCCGGACCCCCCGCTGGACCACCAGGGAGTTTTGATAAGTCTTGGGGGGGTCAGGAGGGTAGGGGGTTGTAGTTAATTTAATTTTAGCGGGGAAATGAATAGAAATGAATGTATAAACGTATCAGGGGGGCCCCTTGCCGAATGCAACGTATCTGCCCCCCGACGAATACGAATCCCAAATGCAACATATGGTGACCCTTTGCACATCCCTACTACCAACTACAGTTACCAACATCATTAAGGATTCATACCTCCTTCCATATTTCCCTCCTGAAGCCAGTAGTACTCTCCTGGCCCACCAAGAGACCTCCAGAACCTCAGCCGCTAGCCTCGGAGGATGACACCATCTATCAAGTACGCGAGGTGTTGGACATCAGGAAGAGAGGCCGGAGGTGGGAGTATCCACTCGCCTGGGATGAGTTTGGCCCAGAGGAAAACTGGGAACCTGCCACCAACATCTTGGACAGAACCCTCCTGCAGGAATTTAATGCCTCTCATCCCAACAAACCTAAACCTCCTGGGAGGAGGCATAGAAAGGGGGGTACTGTTAGGCCTACCGGCCTTGGGTCGGCTTCCCGACGCTCCTCCACTTCTCCTGGAGCCGGCAGGGCCGACCCTTCCCTTGTGCCGTCGGGGCCACTTCGCTCTCTCGCTGAGCAGGGACGCTGCCAATTTCGGTCCTGTCCCCTAGGCATGCACGCACACGGCCTGTGCAAATTTAAAGGGTCCGTGGCAGGGAGATGCCGCCGACCCCTCCCGATCATGTCGGGGCCTCTCCCTACATATACCCTGCGGCGACCTCGGTCCAACAACTTGACAACAGGTCTTCTTGGTGCTTCTTGCTTTCTCCAGCATTGGATCCTGCTCCTCCTTCCTGTTCCTGCCTTCACCCATCGGTTCCTGTTTTTGGTCCTGTTCCTGTTCCTGCCTCTGTCTCCCTTCGCCTGTTCCAGACCCCAGCTTCCTCTCTTCCTTTGGATGGATATCCCTGGATTGATCTTTGGACTGGACCTCACTTTGCCTGATTGCCACCTGCCACCAAGCATTGGACTGGATCTCACGTTGCCTGAATGCCGTCTGCCCCCAACCTTTGGACTGGACCTCATGTTGCCTTATTGCCACCTATCACCGACCATTGGACTGGATCTTCCATCACCTGCTTTCCACATCTTCACAGGCGCCCTCCTAAGCCAGATGGTCCTGGCACCCAAAGGCTCAACCCGCAGGAACGGGATTGGAATTGGTGAAGCTCCAGCCGGCCCCCACCTTCCGTCAGTCTCACTCCTGTCATTGGGAATCTGCGGCAGGTCTTCCTCCTAGGTAGCATCAATCCCAACACAGGCCATGGGTCCACATTTCCATCGAGGTCATAACAACGACTACTCCGGTTGTTGGGGCGGTGGCCCTTAAAGATCCCCAGGATCGTAAACTTGAAATTCTTCTCAAAAGAATCTTCGAGATGTCGGCCCTTGGGGTTAGGGCAGCCGTTTTTAGTAGTTTGATGCAATGTGCGAGTCTCAGGTGAGTGAATAGATCCTGAGTACCAGGGAACTTTTCCCGGAAGAGGCGGAGGAGGCTGATCGTTTGGAGGTGGCAGTGGCGTATGGAACTGATGCTTTGTATGATCTCCTCCATACGTCTTCACGCACTATGGCTTCCGTGGTGTCGGCCCACAGGCTACGTAATTGGTAAGCTGATGTTTCATCCAAGTCGCAGTTGGGAGCTTTTCCTTTTAGGGGAAAATTCCAGGAGCAGTTCCAGGAGAAATTCATTAAATCCTTGGGGGATAATAAGGTATACAAGCTCCCTGAGGATAGGCCGAAAGCCTCCAGGGGTTTTGGTCCTTTTCTCACTTTAGAGGTCAGCGCTGATTTCGCCAGTCCAGACCATCTATATTTGGCCAGAGGCAGCCATAAGGGAGGCCACTGTCTTGGTCTCATTCCTTTCGCAACCGTAGGCCTGCCCAAGATGGCGGTGCTCCGGGTGCAGCAGGAGCTCAATCATCCCAATGAAATAGCGCTGACCCATTCCTCCGTTGCGATTGTTGAGGGAGCGGCTGTCCCTGTTTTACGAGGAGTGGGTGAAAATCACTTCAGACCACTGGGTTCTAAACATCATAGAACACAGTTATGCCTTAGATTTTGCTTGTCTATTGCGCGATCTGTTCCTGGTGTCTCCCTGCGGATCCTTGGAGAAGCGACACCAGGTGGCTCAAACACTTCATCGATTGATAGACCTAGGAGCAGTGATCCCGGTTCCTTTGGACAAAGAACCGGCAAATATTCAATTTATTTTGTGGTTCCCAAGAAGGAGGGGTCCTTCCATCCGATTTTGGACCTAAAGAAGGTCAACAGAGTTCTTCGAGTGCCCCGGTTTTTCATGGAAACTCTGCAGTCCGTAATCGTCTCCGTCAGAGGAGGAGAGTTTTTAGATTCCCTCGATTTGATGGAAGCATACCTGCACATGGTGATTTGGAAAGACCATAAGAGGTATCTACGTTTCAAGGTCCTCGTCAAACATTACCAGTTTCAGGCCCTACTGTTCAGGCTGGCTACCGCCCCCTGCACCTTTACCAATGTGATGGTGGTGGTTGCAGTGGCTCTACGGCGAGAAGGGATTTTGGTTCTGCCTATATGTAAAAAATCACCAAAGCAAATGATTTCCGAACTATCCCAAACAACTGAAAAGCAGGTTGTTCAAACAAGCAAAAACCACACTTTGAAATGTCTGTATGCCAATGCCAGAAGTCTAAGAAGTAAGATGGGAGAGTTAGAGTGTATAGCAGCAAATGATGAGATTGACATAATTAGCATCACAGAGACTTGGTGGAAGGAGGATAACCAATGGGACAGTGCTATATCAGGGTACAAATTATATCGCAATGATAGGGAGGATCAACTTGGTGGGGGTATGGCACTTTATGTCCGGAAGGGTATAGAGTCCAACAGGATAAAGATCATACAAGAGACTAAATGCTCAGTAGAATTCTATATGGGTAGAAATCCCATGTGTGTTGGGTAAGAGTACAGTGATAGGAGTATACTACCGTCCACCTGGACAAGATGGTCAGACAGATGAGGAAATGCTAAGAGAAATCAGGGAAGCAAACCAATTTGGCAGTGCAATAATAATGGGAGATTTCAATAGCCCCAATATTGACTGGGTAAATGTAACATCAGGACTTGCTAGAGACATAAAATTCCTTGATGTAATAAATGATTGCTTCATGGAGCAATTGGTTCAGGAACCAACAAGAGAGGGAGCTATTTTAGATGTAATTCTTAGTGGAACACAGGATTTGGTGAGAGAGGTAACGGTGCTGGGGCCACTTGGCAACAGTGATCATAACATGATCAAATTTAAACTAATAACTGGAAGGGGGACAATAAGTAAATCTGCAGCTCTAACACTAAATTTTAAAAAGGGAAACTTTGATAAAATGAGGAAAATAGTTAGAAAAAAACTGAAAGGTGCAGCTGCAAAGGTTAAAAGTGTTTAACAGGCTTAGACATTGTTTAAAAATACAATTCTAGAGGCGCAGCCAATATGTATTCCGCGCATTAAGAAAGGTGGAAGGAAGGCAAAACGATTACTGTCATGGTTAAAAGGTGAGATGAAAGAGGCTATTTTAGCCAAAAGAACATCCTTCAAAATTGGAAGAAGGATCCATCTGAAGAAAATAGGATAAAACATAAGCATTGTCAAGTTAAGTGTAAAACATTGATAAGACAGGCGAAGAGAGAATTTGAAATGAAGTTGGCCATAGAGGCAAAAACTCATAATAAAAGCTTTCTTAAATATATCCAAAGCAAGAAACCTGTGAGGGAGTCAGTTGGACCATTAGATGACAGAGGGGTTAAAGGGGCTCTTAGGGAAGATAAGGCCATTGCAGAAAGACTAACGGGTAGATTTTTAAAGGGGTACGCGCATAGGATACACGCGTACCCCCCGAAAACCTACCCCAAACCCCCCCTGCGTGCGCCGAGCCTATTTTCCATAGGCTCGGCAGCGCGCGCAAGCCCCGGGATGCACGTAAGTCCCGGGGCTTGCATGGAGGGGCGTGTCTGGGGCGTGCCGCGAGTGCCGCGGCGTTTCGGGGGTGGGCCGCGGCCTCCGGACCAGCCCCCGGACCGGAACACGGAGCGGGGCAGCCTGCCCGGCGCGCACAAAGTTACGCCTGCTTCCAGCAGGCGTAACTTTGCCAACAAAGGTGGGGGGGTTAGATAGGGCCGGGGGGGTGGGTTAGGTAGGGGAAGGTGGGGGGAGGGCAAAGGAAAGTTCCCTCCGAGGCCGCTCCGATTTTGGAGCGGCCTCGGAGGAAACAGGCAACGCGCGCCGGGTTCGGCACGTGCAGGTTGCACAAATGTGCACCCCCTTGCACGCGCCAACCCCGGATTTTATAAGATACGTGCGGCAACGCACGGCTATGCGCGTATCTTATAAAATCCAGCGTACTTTTGTTCGCTCCTGGTGCGCGAACAAAAGTACGCGCTCGCACAATTTTATAAAATCCGGCCCTAAATGAATTCTTTGCCTCTGTGTTTACTAATGAGGATGTTGGGGAGATACCAGTTCCGGAGATGGTTTTCAGGGGTGATGAGTCAGACGAACTGAACGAAATCACTGTGAACCTGGAAGATGCAGTAAGCCAGATTGACAAACTAAAGAGTAGCAAATCACCTGGATCGGATGGTATGCATCCTAGGGTACTGAAGGAACTAAAAAATGAATTTTCTGATCTATTAGTTAAAATTTGTAACCTATCATTAAAATCATCCATAGTACCTGAAGACTGGAGGGTGGCCAATGTAACCCCAATATTTAAAAAAGGCTCCAGGGGCGATCCGGGTAACTATAGACCAGTGAGCCTGACTTAAGTGCTGGGAAAAATAGTGGAAACTATTCTCAAGATCAAAATCGTAGAGCATATAGAAAGACATGATTTAAAGGAACACAGTCAACATGGATTTACCCAAGGGAAGTCTTGCCTAACAAATTTGCTTCATTTTTTTGAAGGGGTCAATAAATATGTGGATAAAGGTGAACTGGTAGATGTAGTGTATTTGGATTTTCAGAAGGCGTTTGACAAAGTCCCTCATGAGAGGCTTCTACGAAAACTAAATAGTCATGGGATAGGAGACGATGTCCTTTCGTGGATTACAAACTAGGGATGTGAATCGTTTTAGGACGATTAAAATTATCGTCCGATAATTTTAATATCGTCTTAAACCGTTATGGAACACAATACAATACAGATTCTAACGATTTATCGTTATAAATCGTTAGAATCGTGAGCCGGCACACTAAAACCCCCTAAAACCCACCCCCGACCCTTTAAATTAAATCCCCCACCCTCCCGAACCCCCCCCAAATAACTTAAATAACCTGCGGGTCCAGCGGCGGTCCGGAACGGCAGCGGTCCGGAACGGGCTCCTGCTCCTGAATCTTGTCGTCTTCAGCCGGCGCCATTTTCCAAAATGGCGCCGAAAAATGGCGGCGGCCATAGACGAAAAAGATTGGACGGCAGGAGGTCCTTCCGGACCCCCGCTGGACTTTTGGCAAGTCTCGTGGGGGTCAGGAGGCCCCCCACAAGCTGGCCAAAAGTTCCTGGAGGTCCAGCGGGGGTCAGGGAGCGATTTCCCGCCGCGAATCGTTTTCGTACGGAAAATGGCGCCGGCAGGAGATCGACTGCAGGAGGTCGTTCAGCGAGGCGCCGGAACCCTCGCTGAACGACCTCCTGCAGTCGATCTCCTGCCGGCGCCATTTTCCGTACGAAAACGATTCGCGGCGGGAAATCGCTCCCTGACCCCCGCTGGACCTCCAGGAACTTTTGGCCAGCTTGTGGGGGGCCTCCTGACCCCCACGAGACTTGCCAAAAGTCCAGCGGGGGTCCGGAAGGACCTCCTGCCGTCCAATCTTTTTCGTCTATGGCCGCCGCCATTTTTCGGCGCCATTTTGGAAAATGGCGCCGGCTGAAGACGACAAGATTCAGGAGCAGGAGCCCGTTCCGGACCGCTGCCGTTCCGGACCGCCGCTGGACCCGCAGGTTATTTAAGTTATTTGGGGGGGGTTCGGGAGGGTGGGGGATTTAATTTAAAGGGTCGGGGGTGGGTTTTAGGGGGTTTTAATGTGCCGGTTTTTCGATTTTTCGATTTTTAACGATTTTTAACGATTTTTCACGATATTTTACCCCCCCAAACGGCAACAATACGATTCCCTCCCCCTCCCAGCCGAAATCGATCGTTAAGACGATCGAGGACACGATTCACATCCCTATTACAAACTGGTTAAAAGACAGGAAACAGAGAGTAGGATTAAATGGTCAGTTATCTCAGTGGAAAAGGGTAAACAGTGGAGTGCCTCAGGGATCTGAACTTGGACCGGTGCTTTTCAATATATATATATATATATTAGGGATGTGCAGAGCAAAATTTTATGTTCATATTACTTATGTCCGAAAGGGGGTCCCACTTGCGGTCAATATGGACATAAAAAAAATTCAATGAGTTGGGTATATGTACATATGTGCAAAAAAAAATTTAAACCCCCTCACCCTCCTTAATCCCCCCCCCGACTTACCACAACTCCCTGGTGATCGAGCGAGGAGTGAGGACGCCATTTCTGCAATCCTTGGCGAGAAGCATGTGACGTAGCGCCACGTCGAGTGACGCGGCGCCACGTGATTCCCGGCGAGTTCGCGCCGGACGGCTCGTTCGGCCCAAAAAGAACTTTTGGCCAGCTTGGGGGGCCTCCTGACCCCCCCAAGCTGGCCAAAAGTTCTTTTTGGGCCGAACGAGCCGTCCGGCGCGAACTCGCCGGGAATCACGTGGCGCCGCGTCACTCGACGTGGCGCGACGTCACATGCTTCTCGCCAAGGATTGCAGAAATGGCGTCCTCACTCCTCGCTCGATCACCAGGGAGTTGTGGTAAGTCGGGGGGGGGGGATTAAGGAGGGTGAGGGGGTTTATATTTTTATTTTGGCTCAACAATCGCGATTTCCCACATATCCAACATATCTATGTTGGATATGTGGGAAATCCGATCGTTTATGTCGAATCATTTTTTTAAGTTAAAAAAAAATATGAGTAGCGTTTTACTTATGCGGTCAATCCGAATGCACACCCCTAATATATATATATAAATGATCTGGAAAGGAATACGACAAGTGAGGTTATCAAATTTGTGAATGATACAAAATTATTCAGAGTAGTTAAATCACAAGCAGACTGCGATACATTACAGGAGGACCTTGCAAGACTGGAACATTGGGCATCCAAATGGCAGATGAAATTTAATGTGGACAAGTGCAAGGTGTTGCATATAGGGAAAAATAACCCTTGCTGTAGTTACACGATGTTATGTTCCATATTAGGAGCTACCACCAAGGAAAAAGATCTAGGCATCATAGTGGATAATACTTTAAAATCGTCGTCTCAGTGTGCTGCAGCAGTCAAAAAAGCAAATAGAATGTTAAGAATTATTAGGAAGGGAATGGTTAATAGAACGGAAAATGTCATAATGCCTCTATATCGCTCCATGGTGAGACCGCACCTTGAATACTGTGTACAGTTCTGGTCGCTGCATCTCAAAAAAGATATAGTTGCAATGGAGAAGGTACAGAGAAGGGCAACCAAAATGATAAAGGAGATGGAACAGCTCCCCTATGAGGAAAGGCTAAAGAGGTTAGGGCTATTCAGGCTAAAGAGGTTAGGGCTATTCAGCTTGGAGAAGAGACGGCTGAGGGGGGATATGATAGAGGTCTTTAAGATCATGAGAAGTCTTGAATGAGTAGATGTGACTCGGTTATTTATATTTATTTATTTATTTATTTATTTATTTATTTAAAGGCTTTTATATACCGGAGTTCATGCACTAGTGCATACCACTTCGGTTTACACAGAACAAGGAACAGAAAATTACATCAAACAGATTGAACAATTAAACAAATATAGAAGGACTAGGGGGCATTCCATGAAGTTAGCAAGTAGCACATTTAAGACTAATTGGAGAAAATTCTTTTTCACTCAGTGTACAATAAAGCTCTGGAATTTGTTGCCAGAGGATGTGGTTAGTGCAGTTAGTGTAGCTGGGTTCAAAAAAGGTGTGGATAAGTTCTTGGAGGAGAAGTCCATTAATGGCTATTATTCAATTTTACTTAGGGAATAGCCACTGCTATTAATTGCATCAATAGCATGGGATCTTCTTAGTGTTTGGGTAATTGCCAGTTTCTTGTGGCCTGGTTTTGGCCTCTGTTGGAAACAGGATGCTGGGCTTGATGGACCCTTGGTCTGACCCAGCATGGCAGTTTCTTATGTTCTTATGTTCTTACTTGGACTATTGGCTCATTCGAGCAAAGTCAGAGGACTTTGCTCGAATGAGCCAATGCGCAAGACGGCGGTTGCCAAAGTGGTGCAAACCCTTCACTCTCTGGGGTGGATCATCAATCCTACCAAGAGCCAGTTGTGTCCTACCCAGATCCTGGATTTTTTGGGAGCACGGTTCGATACTTGGATCGGGTAGGTCTTCCTTATGTAGGAACGGATAGACAAACTGATGTCTCAAGTTCGTCGTCTCTTGTCCCTGCCAGTTCCAAAGGTATGGGATTACTTGCAGGTGCTTGGTTCTATGGCGTCTACACTGGAGCTGGTTCCTTTGGCTTTCACTCATATGAGACTGTTGCAGAGAGCTTTGCTCTCATGTTGGGATCCCAAATCAGAGGAGTTCCAGATTCTCTTGCCATTCCAGGAACCCACCAGTTCCAGTCTAGCTTGGTGGTTGATACCCAAACACTTGACTTGAGGAGTGGATCTGGAAGTCCCTCAGTGGATCATTGTGTTGACAGATGCCAGTCTTTCTGGTTGGGAGCGTTTTGCCAATCTCAAGCGGCGCAAGGCCAATGGACACAGCAGGAAGCCCAATGGTCCATCAATCGACTGGAAACAAGAGCGGTACGATTGGCCTTGCGAAAGTTCCTTCCTCTCATCCGTCATCAGTCGGTTAGAGTACTATCCGACAATGCGACGATGGTGGCATACATCAACCGGCAAGGAGAAACGAAGAGCCGTCCCATGGCTTTGAGGCAGACGAGCTCATGGCCTGGGCGGAGAGAAATCTGGCCAGGTTAGCGGCTTCTCACATTGCCGGGGTAGACAACATTCAAGCAGATTTTCTGAGCTATCAGTGACTGAATCCCAGAGAGTGGGAGCTGTCTGACGAGGTGTTCAAGTTGTTAACTCATCGATGGGGGATTCCCCACTTGGATTTAATGGCAACTCGGATGAATGCCAAGTCGCCTCGCTTCTTCAGTCGCAGAAGAAAGCATGGGGCGGAAGGAGTGGATGCTCATGTCCTTCCGAGGCCCCACGACATTCTGCTCTACATCTTTTTTCCTTGGCCCTGGTGGGCAAGGTATTAAGAAGAATAGAGCCCATCCAGGGACGGTGGTTCTGGTAGCTCCGGAATGGCTACGGAGGCCATGGTTCGCGGATCTCATCAACCTTGCGGTGGACGGCCCGCTCCATCTGAGTCATCTTCCAAATCTCCTGATGCAAGGTCCAGTATTTTTTGACCAGGTAGATCACTTTTGTCTAGCGGCTTGGCTTATGAGAGGCAAGAACTGAGAAAGAACTGGATCCCGGAGAGTGGGAGCTGTCTGACAAGGCTTGTCTGTTCAGCTTGGAGAAGAAATGGCTGAGGGAGGATATGATAGAAGTCTTTAAGATCATGAGAGGTCTTGAAGAGTAGATGTGAATCGGTTATTTACACTTTCAAATAATAGAAGGACTAGGGAGCATTCCAGAAGTTAGCAAGTAGCACATTTAAGATTAATTGGAGAAAATTCTTTTTCACTCAACGCACAATTAAGCTCTGGAATTTGTTGCCAGAGGATGTGGTTAGTGCAGTTAGTGTAGCTAGGTTCAAAAAAGGTTTGGATAAGTTCTTGGAGGAGAAGTCCATTAACTGCTATTAATCAATTTTACTTAGGGACTAGCCACTGCTATTAATTGCATCAGTAGCATGGGATCTTCTTAGTGTTTGGGTAATTGCCAGGTTCTTGTGGCCTGGTTTGGCCTCTGTTGGAATCAGGATGCTGGGCATGATGGACCCTTGGTCTGACCCAGCATGGCAATTTCTTATGTTCTTAAGGGTTATCCGGATATGGTAATTTCCACTCTTTTACGAGCTCACAAAACCTCAACCTCTCTTACGTGTGTCCGGGTCTAGAAAGTTTTTGACTCTTGGTGTAGTAGATCGAAAGTTTCCCCTAGGCATGCCTTGATAGTCTACATCCTAGCCTTCCTACAAGAGGGTTTGGTGAAGGGGTTTACTTTCAGTTCTCTAAGTTCAAGTGGCGGCTTTAGGCTGTTTACGAGGAAAGGTGGAAGGAGTATCCATAGCGGCTCATCCTGATGTAGTGTGTTTTCTTAGAGGTGCTAATCACTTGAATCCTCCCCTCCAGGCTGTTTGTCCATCTTGGAATTTGAATTTTTTCCTTCGAATGTTGTGTGAACCTCCGTTTTAACTGCTCAAGTGCATTACTTTAAAGGACCTTACGCTCAAAACGGTGTTTTTGGTGGCTATCTGCTCGGCTCGGAGAGTTTCTGAGATTCAGGCACTATCTTGTCGCGAACCTTTTCTTAGGTTTTCAGATTCTGGTATTTGTATGCGAACGGTGCCATCCTTTCTTCCTAAGGTTGTATTGGTCTTTCACGTGAACCAGTCGGTTGAGTTGCCTGCGTTTCTGGATTTGGATCAAGATTCTCCGCATGCACGCGAATTGAGAAAGTTGGATGTTAGGCGGGTACGTCTGCGTTACTTGGAGGTTACTAATGAATTTCGTTTGTCGGATCATCTTTTTGTCTTGTGGAGCGGTCCTAAGGAAGGGCATAAGGCTTTCAAGGCTACCATTGCCCGGTGATTGAAGGATGCTATTGCTTCAGCATACATATGTCACGGGCGAGCGGTTCCAGATGGTCTTAAGGCTCATTTGCTTCGGTCTCAGGCTGCGTCCTGGGCGGAAAGTCAGTTGGTTTCCCCCCAGGAGATCTGTAGAGCAGCGAGTTAGAAATCTTTGCATACTTTTGCTCGGCATTACCATTTGGATGTTAGGGCTCCTGACTCCAAGAGTTTTGGAAGCAGTGTGCTTCGAGTGGGGCTTTCTAGGTCCCAACCCATGTAAGGGAGCTTGGGTACATCCCAGCAGTCTGGGATGATCCGGGTACATACAGGGAAAGGAAAATTGATTCTTACCTGCTAATTTTCATTCCTGTAGTACCATGGATCAACCCAGATGTCCACCCAGAGTAGACATTATCTAATTTTTTTGATCCGCTCAAATTTTACATTTTTTACTGTCTGACTATATAACAAAACGAAGATTTCACAGTGCTCTTAGTTTGTACATATTTGTCATAGATTTGATTTAGCCATTAAATTTGGATTGCTGTTACCGGTTAGAATTCAATTTCTGCTTTGATACTGTTTATACGGAAGGGGGCTACAGGTGGTGCACCGTACTTACAGGGTGAGACCTTCAAGTTTTTCTCTGTCTCCATATGCTGGAAGGGAGGCATAACCCAGCAGTCTGGGCTGATCCGTGGTACTACAGGAACGAAAATTAGCAGGTAAGAACCAATTTTCCTTTTTCTGGGTACAGGGAAATACCTACAGTGCCAGAATGTGATTGGCTCTGAAGTTTCAGAAAAGGCATAATATAAATAAAAAATATATATTATTATAGAACTTTCCATCCCTTGGGAAACTTTCCATCCTTTTAGAGGGAGCAGCTTTGTAACTGTTTGTATGACTCTAAAGTCAGTCACCCATAGACTTTATAGCAATTTTTCAGAAAACCTACCTTCACACATTTATATCTGCTAATTTGTGCAGATAGCTTTTTGAGGAAGAATATGTACATAGTTTTCAAAATGAATAATCGTGTGCGAAAGAGCAAAACCCTCTCCCCTGGGAACTCCTTTGCTCTCAGCAGATAAACTTATGTGAGGACTTTTACCAGCATATCATTTGGGCAATTTTCTAAAGCCAATTTTTATCTGCAAAACCTAAAACATTTATCTGTGGAAATGGCTTTGAAATTTGCACCCTGAGTGCCAGCTGTTAATATATTGTGGACTCCTTTAGGAAACTTTTATATTTCAAACATCTATTTATATTGCCTCATTTTAAGAATGAAGTGGTTTAAAGCGCAGCAACGTTTTGCACGTTAAAGCCCATCCGTGAGGTCTCAGGTCCTTGTGAAGACTCCATGTATGAGTTTCCCGGGCTGTATCGGGTCCTTGTGAAGACTCCATGTATGAGTTCCCCGGGCTGTATCGGGTCCTTGTGAAGACTCCATGTATGAGTTTCCCGGGCTGTATCGGGTCCTTGTGAAGACTCCATGTATGAGTTTCCCGGGCTGTATCGGGTCCTTGTGAAGACTCCATGTATGAGTTTCCTGGGCTGTATCGGGCTGCACCTAGCTGATGCCTGAAGGCATCAGCTAGGTGCAGCACTGGGCACCATTTTCTTTACTACCAGGTGCAAAACAGTAGACTCCAAATTTACACAGCCCAGGCCTGAGCCTTTGACTACACTGCCTCCTTAGTTTATTGATTATGGCGGTCATTTTCTTGCAGCTCACATCAGTAAGTCGGCAAATGCATGCATGAGTTATACTCGTTTTCAAAGTGAACTGATGCGCCTGTGCTTGCTTTGAAAAATATTCCACCAAAGCTACCCGCACACAGTTGCTCCTGTTAATTTGTATGCATGACATTTTCCAGGAAATTCACATGCACGCTTTTGAAGAGGTAAAGGTTATGCCTGTAAGAGCAAATCACTCCCCAGCTCCACCACTGGCAATGCCTGAGCTCGGTCTGGGTAAAGTTATGGCGCCGACAGGACACGCGTGCACAGGTTTATCCCCGCATCAGGCGGGCAGCTTTATAGCAGGTCATTTCTGCGGCTGAAGCACAGTTTTATCCGCAGACATGGCTTTGAAAATTCCCTTCCTTATCCATAAATGTCTGTCAAACACATCAACAACAATAAAATAACTCCATGTTATTAGAAAAAAAAAAAGTATCCAGCATTTTCATTTCTAAATGGAGCCTTTTGTAGAGCGACACCTCCAGTGATCCTAAGCAATGTTTTTTTTAAACCCCAATTCACTTTTACAATTTTTTTTTTTAATTTTCAAAACTTAGTTTGTGCGGGCGCATCTTCTGCTACTACTGCTGCAATAACTACGTGATGACGAAACACAGCAGCAAGAAGGAGCGCTGCTGCCAGGCTTGCTACATCAAGGGCAGCAGCATGACGGATTCTGAGACAGGGACGGAAGCAGGAAATCAACCGATGCAGGACACCGCAGCTGTGCCGCCTGCCCACGATGTCACCGGTCAGTCTCAAACTACCATTCTTTCATCCATTCTCATTAACAATGAAAGTGCTTGCCTCTCCGGTGCCTAGCAGTCAGGGAGCTCAGACTGATTATAGAGCTCCATAAGGCAGGCTTTGAAGCCATGCATTAGATGAATTTGTTTTTCCACTTTGTGAGATTATCTGTTCTGTAGAAAACAGTTTAGACGGTGTGGAAGAGTAGCAGCCTAATAGGGATGTGCAGCGGTAATTTTGTTTTGTTTCAATTAGTGCGCCCTAAAATAAAACAAACAAACAGAAAAGGAACAAAAGCAGGAACCTTTTTTAAAAAAACAAAACGAAGAAACAAAACAAAATCTGTTTGGGATGAGATCCAGGGAAATAAGGGTGCAAGTTGTGTTTCTTCCAAGACTGCTTGTGATCTTGAGTAAAGCCACTTCACCCTCCATTGCTTCAGGTACAAACCTAGCGCCCAACTTACAAAGTAAGGCTTTGCTCCCATTCTGTGTCTATTGGAAAATGAGTGAATCAGGGCTTTAAAATGTAAGCCCTCTGGGACAGGGACCAACTGTACTCGAATTTATAATTTACCCTGAATTTGAATTTAGAAAGATTAGTAATTAAATCTAAAATCCATTAGGGAGTGTTCTGGTTTCTCCAGTTTATAAGAAGAGGCCAGTGTTTGCTTAGTCCTCATCTCACTATATTTGTCTGTCCAGGATTGATAACACAATATACTGTACCTTAATTTATAGGAGAGAGAGAGAAATGTACATACTTTGAAAATTCTCCATGGGCGCTTTGCACCTGCTTTTTGTATGGATGAAATGTTAAAGGCAAATGACATGCACAGATTTGAAGTAGTATTGACGTGCATTATTTTCTTCTACCAACCTAAACTCGCCTATGGGAATGCCTTCTCTTAATCTGGCTTAAAATATGCGTGCTGCAGAAAATTACACATATTTGTAGGTGAATTGAGGGAGGGCGGGCAATTATATCCGGATAAATCTCTTTGAAGATGCCCTTCCCCCAGAGGCAGCTCAAGGCAATCTGCTGCCTGAGGCGAGGGATAAGATGGCGCCCCCCCTACTGCCCCTGCCCTACTCTGCCCCCTCTCTCCCTTTTCCACACACACTCATACATGCATACACACATATTCACTTCTCTCCCTCTGCCATACACACATGTACACTCATTGTCTCTTCTCACCTCGATTCTCATTAGCCACAGGAGCCTCCTCTTTCCCCAGGCCTGCGGGACATGCGCTCCACTTCCTCTTCCACCCCTCCTCCTCCAGTAGCGTTGGCCCGCTCTGCCCTTGTTTTATTTTCGGCGCACGGCCCGACATTGATGCTCCTCCTCCTACGTCTTCAGTTTTCCGCGGAGGAGGGCAAAGCTCCTGCTTGTCTTTCTTGCTGTGCAGCACGGGGATTCACATTTTCTTCCGGGGGCATGGGTGCTGATGCTCCTCCTTCTTCGAACACGCGCTGCTCCAGGCCTTTTCTCTTCCAGCATTCTGCAGCAGGGCACCCGGAGTTTTCAGGTGTTGGCCCGGAGGCCCGGCAATTCGTTCAGAATTCCGGTGTCTCCGGGCCAAATATGGAGAGTTCCCAGGGATGTGTGTGTGAGGCAGCTGTGGGGCAGGCAATGTGAGGTAGACACCACAATGGTGTTGTGAGAGGAGCATTTTTTGCTGCCTCAAAATTCTACCACCTGAAGCGGCTGCCTCACCCTGCCTCATTATAGAATCACTCCTTCCTTCCCCAACATGCGTGCACACTCTGGGTGTGTCTGCCCTGTATATGTATATGTGAATTATTATGGTAACCCAGTGATGGGGGCCACGTAAAATGTGAGAGATTTTCTGATGCCTGTTTATGAGCTAAGCACCAGTATCTTGTGGATTCACATAAATAAAAAGGGTCAAGCAGACGGTATAGTGGAATGGGCTCAGAGACCAGGGTAAGATTTCTCAGGCTTTATAGGGAATACATACTCCTGGGGGAATTCTGCACAAAAAGAAATTAACATTCTGTGCACAAAAAACGCAAAGTTCTGCAAAATTCTGCTAACTTTATATTGGTCAAAATAACACAATTTACATGACAGTCTTTAAGTAATTACATTACAAGTTTTTGCTTACATATTTTTTTTTCACAGAATCTGTCGGGATTATTAATGATGAATTCACTGAATGCTAATGATTTAAAGTTTCTATTTTTGGAAATCTGACTGCAGTTTAAACTTCTTGTCAAGGGTTTGAAACGAGTACAGGAGAGACTGCCTAGTCTTAGAGGCAATGACAACTGAACACCTCCTAAGTGTTGCTGCAGTTTCATAATGGCATCCCACTGTTATGGATTAGAAATACAGTAATACATTATTCTCTTTCCCCTCCTTCTTGTAAACTCTTGCTTCATTGTGGGGAATGGACATATAGGATTTAATAGCATAATTAAACCTAATCAATGACAATAAGAACATAAGACTTGCCATACTGGGTCAGACCAAAGGTCCATCAAGCCCAGTATCCTGTTTCCAACAGTGGCCAATCCAGGTCAGAAGTACCTGGCAGGATTCCAAGGGGTAGATAGATTCCAAACTGCTCATCCCAGGGATAAGCAGTAGATGTCCCCAAGTCTACCTTAATAATGGTTTATGAACTTTTCCTCCAGGAACTTGTCCAAACCTTTTTTAAACAAAGCTATTCTAACAGCTTTCACCATATCCTCAGGCAAAAAATTCCAGAGCTTAATTATGCATTGAGTAAAAAATATTTTCTCTTATTAGTTTTAAATGTACAACTTAGTAACTTCATTGTGTGTCCTCTAGACTTTGTACTTTTTGACAGAGTAAACAACCAATTCTCGTTTACTCGTTCCACTCCACTCATTATTTTATAGATATTTATCATATCTCCCCTCAACCATTTCTTCTCCAAGCTGAAGATTCCTAACCTCTTTAGCCATCCTCCAATAAATGCAGCAAATTTGTGAGCAAGACTTTCCTTGGCTAAATGCATGTTGGTTTTGTCCCATTAAACTATGCTTATGTATACGTTCAGTAATTTTGTTCTTTAGGATAGTTTCTACCATTTTGCCTAGCACAGACTTCAGACTCACTGGCCTGTAGTTGCCTGTTGCAGTAAATTTCTTTAGTGTCCTCCCTCCAGTTATTATGTCAGATTTGATCATGTTGTGATCACTATTACAAAGTGGCTCAAACTATTTCCTCTCGCGCTAAATCCGGTGTTCCACTAAAGACTAGGTCTAAAATAGTTTCCCCTCTTGTTTGTTCTTGTACCAGCTGCTCAATGAAGCAATCATTTATTTCATTTAAGAACTTTAAGGACTTTATCTCTCCAGCATGTCCTGATGTGACATTTATAGGGATGTGCAATTGTATGAAATGTCATAGAAAATGTCAAAAATTGTCTATGTCATGTTCAAAATAAAACAACAGAAAAAAATAAAATTTCCTGCTTTTCTTTTGTTTTTAATGTACATTATTTCTAGTAGTGCGCACAAAAATAAAAATGGAAAAATATTAACGACAACAAAAATTGACCCCCCCCCCCAACGATACCACACAACATAAAATGAAATGTTTTGGCCTGCTCACCCTTATTATTTTAGGAATTCCATTGGCCTTAAAAAATCATATCCCTTCTGGATGTTGTAAATAGTAACAGCAGTTTTTCTTTTCATATGCATGGTAGCCACAGAGGAGACCTGCAGACCACTTGAGGACACAATGTTTGATATTATCACAGATGAAGAACTTAGTCAAGTACAAGACTGCGACTCCATCCAGAAAGAAAGTCATACTGAAGGCTCTCCAGAGCACAGCACTACAGAACAGTGAGTATAAATTCCTTAAAAATGGATTCCTTTCTACCTGGATATGTTTTCTTTTTGTTGGAGAACAGACCACAAGTTTATGTTTGTTTTAAAGGGTAACTCTCATGCTAAAAAATCATGGCAGCTTTCGGTCCAGCTAATAAGAATACCCATTAGGTGGGCTGTAAGTTGGGTCCAAAGTAGATTGTGAGCCAACTACCTTGGATAAAATAGACAGACACTACTGGTAGTGTCTGTCTATTTTATGCAAGCAACAACAACATCCCAGTGATAAAATCGCAGACTAGGTCTTTGATATACATAGTAACATAGTAACATAAATAAAGATGTCCAACCCAGTCTGCCTGGCCACTCATCTTGACACTACTCTAGCGAAGGGTATCACCAATCTGTCATCCATACAAGCAAGATATTGTTACTTTTTCCTGGATGGAAGTGAAGCCAAATCAGCCTGCGATCTATGCTAGAAAACATCTCCCCCTGATTAAGAATGTGCCAAAGCCTTGTGCTTTTTCATGTTGATTGACCTTCCCTCCTCTTTGGGAGCTTGATATAGCTGCAACACTGCTACAAGTCTGCTTTGTATTCTTCTTTTTTTGGTTCTCCGTTGTTTCATGTGATTTGGCATACAGATGTCCATATCTAGTCCAACATCCAAGCCCTCTCCCAATCGCTATTATCTACTGCTCCCTCACCTGCTATTACCATTAGCTTATGTATTTTTTCCAAGCATGTTTAAACTTTGCCATGGTTTTGATCACTGCTGCCTCTGCTAGTAGGCTATTCCCAGCATCATCCATCCTTGCAGTAAAGAATTATTTCTTTATATTTCCTCTAAGCTTTCTTACCTAAAATATCAACTCTATGTCCATGAAGTTTTTCAAAAAATGTCTCTTTCCTCTCTTTTATTGAAGCTTGTTTAATATGTTAGTTTTTCTATCATTCCCCCTTCCCCTTCACATCTGTTTTCTGCTGAATACATTTAAAATCCCTTAAACTTCTCTCTGTAGGGTTTGTGATGCAGGTCCTGTGCCATTTTAGTAGCCATTCTCCCATCCTATCACTGTATTAAGAAGTTAGGGCCTCCAGAATTGAACATAATATTTAAGGTCAGGGGGTTTTACTACTGCCTATAAGCAAGGGTAATATTACCTCCTTTCTTCTGCCAATGATATTTCACTTAAAAAACCAAACATACTGTTAACTTTCCCTATTGCTTTACTACATTGGATGACAAACTTCAGATCATCTGAGGTGATATTTCTAGGTCCCTTTCTTGTTTGATAGTTTCCAATTTTTTGTCCTCCATACTAATAAGTGGTCAGTGGATTTCCTCTCCACAGATTGTATATAATTTTTCACTTTTTGCATTGAAGCACAGCTTCTACATCCATGTCCATTCTTCCAATTGTTCAGGTCCCTTTTCATTTTTTACACTCCTTCCAGTGTGTGCACCTTGTTGTAGATTACCCTGTTACAGAATCTTGTGTCATCTGCAAACAGATATATTTTTTCCTCAAGTCTCTCTGCAATGTCACTAACGAAGATATTGAGAAGATCTGCCCTTGCAGTAAGCCCTGAGGTAGCCCACTGGACACTTTAACTTCATTGCAACAAACTCCATGCGAACCACTTTGATTTGATGAAAGGCAGTATATCAGAAACTTATTAAACTAAACTATTGCTTAACCTGTTTCTCATCCAGATAACAATTGTAGCCATATTCTTTCCAGGTTGATTCAAGATTTGACATGTTCACGTAGATTTCTGCTGTAACCTAAGAGGCTACAACAAATTGATCCTATTGTGAGGGAACATAGCAATAGCAAGTAACTCAATATCCAAACCAAGCTTATTTTGATAGTTTAAATTCAATGTATGCATCAATAACATTAAATGTTTCCACCAGAGGTTTAAAATAATAGCCAGTAATGAACAGGAGCAACTTATGTCCAGTTCAGTTCCAATACAAAAAGTCTAAATTCTTATTTAGTGCAACTGAATCAGATTCAACATGATAGACATGTCTGACTCTTAGTTTTATTTATTTATTTATTTAGCATTTTTTTATATACCGAGGTATAGCATAGTTGCCTTCACTCCGGTTTACAAATAGAACAACTTGTTACATTGAAAGATTTTAAACTTTAAATTTAACAATAGTAGGAAATGGCACCAAAGAGAAGAGGTATGAACAAAAACATAGGGGCGGATTTTAAGAGCCCTGCTCGCCAGTGAGCCTATTTTACATAGGCCTACCGGCGCGCGCAGAGCCCCGGGACTCGCGTAAGTCCCGGGGTTTTCTGAGGGGGGCGTGTCGGGGCGGGACCGAACCGCGCGGCGTTTTCGGGGCGTGTCGGGAGCGTTCCGGGGGCGGGCCCGGGGGCGTGACTACGGCCCGGGGCGGTCCGGGGGCGTGGCCGCGTCCTCCGGACCCACCCCCAGGTCGCGTCCCGGTGTGCTAGCGGCCCGCTGGCGCGCGGGGATTTACGTCTCCCTCCGGGAGGCGTAAATCCCCCGACAAAGGTAAGGGGGGGGTTTAGACAGGGCCGGGCGGGTGGGTTAGGTAGGGGAAGGGAGGGGAAGGTGAGGGGAGGGCAAAAGAAAGTTCCCTCCGAGGCCGCTCCGATTTCGGAGCGGCCTCGGAGGGAACGGGGGTAGGCTGCGCGGCTCGGCGCGCGCTGGCTATACGGAATTGATAGCCTTGCGCGCGCCGATCAAGGATTTTAGCGGATACGCGCGGCTACGCGCGTATCTACTAAAATCCCGCGTACTTTTGCTTGCGCCTGATGCGCCAGCAAAAGTACGCCAAATCGCGCGGTTTGAAAATCTACCCCATTGTGTACACAGGGTAGGTACACTGAATAGATAGACAGAGATAACTGAGTTCTTCATAAAAGGAGGCATCAGTAGCTTGAATCAGTAGAGATTGTCCAAGTGGAATAGTGAAAGTTGGCAGATTATGGGATTATAGTATAAAGTCATTGAGAGCTGTCCTTAAGAGTATGGTTGAGAAGCCAAGATTTTAGGTCTCTTTTGAAGGATTTTAAGTTTTCTTGTGCGGTGAGGAAGTGGGGTAGCGAATTCCATAACTTTGGTCCGATGATGGAGAAGGCTCTGTTTCTGGTGGAGGATAGTTTGGCATTTGGAAGTGAGGGAATCACAAGTTGAAGTTTACTAGATGTTCTAGTTGTGCGTTGAGAGCGAAGTATGTGTATAATGTCATTGAATAATTTCTCTCTAACGGTGTCCAATCCAAACAGTTCCAGTATCCAATCACAGCTGGGCCAACCCTGCAGAATTCTAAGATTAGTATGTCCATCCCAAATCAAAATAGCTATAGAGGATTTAGCCCCATCCCACAAATGGATTCTACTTACTGAGCCCATCAGGTGGCTGTTGCATAAGTTGGTAGCAATAGATGATCTTTTCTGTCACAACAACCTCAAGAGTCGTTAGGTATGACCCTTCCAGAAAAATAATTACAATTTGGTAGCTCTACCAATAGCACAGAGATAGTCTATCTTGCCTGGATAAGTGGGTGGGTTTCCACTTTGGATCCAATACACAATATGGACTTAAAACAGATCTATGCACAGAGCAATCTATTCTCTTACCCACTGAACAGAATTACCAAAGCAGAATATCTCAGGAAAAAAAACTCCTATAACTCAAATCCCTCCTGCCAGTGGTATTTATCAATATGTGCATAAAGGTGTTCTGGGTTATATTATTTTTCCAATTTTTATTAAAAATAGGTCACACACACACACACACACACACACACACACACACACACACACACACACACACGGATCAATACCAAAAGCCTTACGTTATTCCAGATGGGCCTCAGCTAGTTCCTCCTTTGATCCCCTACTTTTGCCAAATCAACAAAATGCTCAGTCAAGTCTGCTGGAATCTCTCCTCTGTGAACCTATGCTGTCTGGTTTCCTGTAATCTACTTGTTTCAAGATTATGCACTATCCTTTGATTTGATAGTTTTGCCCACTCATCTTTTTGCATTCTGAGTGCATTTGGCAAGGTATTCTGTGTCTACCTTCTGCCAGACCCTCTCCTAACTTTCTCCATTTTCCTTAATTATTCCCCATTCAGTTTCATGTTTCTCCCTAATATATCTATCGGGGAATTTATCTCCTCCTTTTATTAATTGGGAACTTTTCTCCTCTGTTTTGAACTTTTGCTTTCTTTACTGCCTTCCCCACGCCCTTTGTTTTTCATTATAATTTTGCCTGTCCTCCTCTTGTGTCTTTTTTTATTTAAATTAATGATTGCTAGTGTTTTTGCCTTTGCCATGTTGCTGCCTCCTTAGAGAACCATATTGACCTTTTTTCCCCCTTGCCCTTGCTGATTTGCTCTGCCTATACTGTTGTATTACCATCTATAGTTCCTCTGTACCCTTCAGATCTTGGATTTCCATTAGAGCGTTCTCTAGTCTACACAATCACTCATCATCTTGAAGTCAGCCCTCCTAATAATCCAGATCCTTGAACTGGGATTGTTTGTCAGGTCTGAGTCTAATATTGAGTCTCACTCTATGGAAGTGGCATTCACTCCCAGCCCTCGAGAGTCACCATCAGGTCGGGTTTTCAGGATATCTCTGATGAATATGCATGAGAGAGATTTTTATGCACGCTGCCTCCAATGTATGCAAATCTCTCTCATGTAAATTTATTAGGGATGTTCTGAAAACCCAACCTGTTGGCAGCCCTCAAGTGCTGGGGTAAATAACACTACTCTGTGGTGATCACAAGACACTAAATATTCTGCTACCATGAGGTAGATGATAATGTCTGTCAGTATATTCTCTTCTCAGGTGGGCTCTGCAACAATTTGAGGAATACACTTTACATAATATTGATTTTAAACACTGCCTTTTATTTGAGGTTTATTAGATTGAGATACTACATCATAATGATTGTGGATTTTGTTATTTTTTTCTCTGATTTCAACTACTGGTGTGAAAAATTCCTACATTAAAACCAGGGTTTGGAATCATTTGTGTTGCTAGATCATGGTTTTTCAGCCCCTCTGCAGTGATTTTTCTAAATCCTCCCCATTCTGGAAATGAGTAAACTTCCTGACATCACTGCCTGTTCTGCAGTGGCCGTACAAAATGGATACTTCCAGTAGTTTGCTTCATAGCACACCATCTGCTTGATTCTACATTTATTGTCAAGGATGAGTCGTCTTTTCTGCTCCTGAACTTTTCCGTGCTACTAAAGCTGATACAGCACAACTATGTTTTTATGTGGATCTTTGAATAGCCTCTTCACTTTTCTATTAATTATTTGTGTAGAGAAGGTCTGGGCCCTCTAGTGATGCTGAGTGTATAGGTTTAAAGGGAGTCTGAGAGATTCTCTTCCTTGTATTTTCACAATACACATTATAAGTAATAATTCTCATCATTAAATGTACTACTACATGCAATGTTTATGATTCTTTAAGGCAAATTTCTTTAATTCTCCTGCAACTTTAAGGGTAGTGCAAGGTGGCCAGCTGGCTCCATTTTCTTTCTGGATAGGTTGTCCTGGTTTTACCCCACTGCAAGCATGGATTTGAAGCTATGATTACCTTATTGATTACCCAAAGAATGGCAGGACTACAAGTCTCTCTATATAGTGAGATAACACCAGGATTGGATCAGCTTGTCCAGAAAATATGGAGCCAGTTCATAACTGCAAGGTAGCAATGTATAAAAATATGAAAGATTGCATTCCACACATACACATTTGAATGGCCATATTGTTTATGACAGTGGTATTCACTCCCAGCACTAAAGGGGCATCAACAGGTTCGGTTTTCAGGATACCCCTAATGAATATTCATGAGATATATTGTAATTCGCCTAGCATTATAGTGTTGATATAGGTGGCTGACAAGTATTTTAATAAATAAATAAATAAAATAAGTAAATGAGATAGATTTGCATAACATAGCGGCAGTGTGCATGCAAATCTATTTCATGCATATTCATCAGGGATATCTTGAAAATCCGACCTGTTGGCAGCCCTCAAGAGCTGGGAGTGAATATCACTGGTTTATAATGTCATAAGTTACTTTACAGACATAGGGCCGGATTTTAAAAGTTATGCGCGGGCGTAGATTTGTGCGCGCAACCCGGCGCACACAAATCTACGCCCAATTTTATAACATGCGCGCGCAAGGGGGTGCACACTTGTGTACCTTGCGCGCGCTGAGCCCTAGGGGAGACCTGATGGCTTTCCCTGTTCCCTCCGAAATTGGAGTGGCCTCGGAGGGAACTTTCCTTCCGCCCCCCCCCCCCCCACCTTCCCCTCCCTTCCCCTACCTAACCCGCCCCCAGCCCTACCTAAATCCCCCCCATACCTTTGTTCTTCAAGTTGCACCTGCCCCTGGGCAGGCGTAGGTTGCGCGCGTCGGCCAAGTGCCGGTGCGTGATCTCCAGGCCTAGAGGCCTGTCGGAGGTCTCTGGCTATGCCCCCGGACCGCCCCTTTTTTCAAGCCCCCGGGACATTCGCGTGTCCTGGGGCTTGTGCGCGTCGCCGGGACTATGCAAAATAGGCTTGGTGCGCATAACCCCCCTGCACGTGTAAATCCAGATGGATTTACGAGCGTAGGGCTTTTAAAATCTGCCCCATAATGAGCCAACCAGACACCATTTTATATGATGTTATTTGTGACTCTTATTAACCTATTTGTATTTCGATGGATAAAAGGGAGTTGCAGGTAAGTTACATTTTGAAATAAAAACACAATAGTGGAATTTGTAGTTAATATAATATCAGCTAGGGATGTGCATTCGTTCAGGACGAACTAGGCAATTTCAACGAAATTCGTTTTTGGGTTAGTGCGCACTAACCCGAAATTCGGGTCCCCTTGAATTTCAAAGGCCTGAACCGCGGGAAATATATTTCCTGCAGTAGGCTGAAAACGAAGCCCGAACCGAAAGTTTCGGGCTTTGCACATCTCTAATATCAGCTATGCTGGTAATGTAGAAGAAAAATTTGCAAACTGTAGTGCACTGAAAGCTTTGTCATTTTTTATTTGGTAGTTTAACTCTTGCCCAGTGCCTTGAAAAAAATAGCATGAGTTGTTGTGGGGAACTTTTATCTCCCAAAATACACACTGAAGCAGAGAACAATTCTTTAATGTTTTGGACCAAAAAAAACAACTGGTTTAACTAACAAATTGAAAGAACTAGCAGGAGTCTCAGTCAGTGTGTGCCTGTATGTAATTTTCACACACGACTATCATTGTGAAGTGATAAATTCATATAGATTCAAATCTGTTGATTCTCCAAACTACTTGTGGCTATTCTGGTCAGCTGATCTTGGGGAACTGTGGCAGCATCCACTGCTGAGTTTGCTATGTTTCTTTTTTTTTTTTTTTTTTTTTTTAATTCTTTATTTATGCTTTTCTAATACAATAGTATCACAAAACTTATATAGGTAACTTGTTACATAACATTGATGAAAATAATTCAGTAGAAAAATTAACATTTAAGCAAACAAATTCAATGTAGTAACCAAATCTCACTTCAATATTGAGAGAGGGGGTATCACTTTCAAGGAGACAATAAGAAAAAATTAATTCAAATAGGACTTAACCTGAAAAAGAAGAGCAAACTACCTTATTCCCCTGGGTCTGTGGTTGTCTCAGTAGGGATTATTGAATCTAAATAAAGTTTCAACTGCTCTGGAGAAAAGAAAATAAGAGTATCTGCTTCTTTTTTGATTATACATTTACAGGGGTATCTTAAGAGAAAAGTAGCCCCCAAAGATATCACCGCTTGCCTCATCGACAGAAACCCTTTCCGTCTTTCTTGGGTTATTTTAGAAATATCTGGGAACATACGGACCCGACTTCCATGAAACATAGTATTTAAATTTTTAAAGTAGGAAATCATTAATCTACTAACATCCTGTTCAAGTATCAAAGATACGAACAAAGTGGAAAAATCTATAATTTCAATATCTGAGGATTCTAGGAAGTTAGTTAGATTTTGTAAATCCATAGAAGGTGCTACTTGTTGATTTGGAGCATTTCTTGCAGGGAGGAAATAAACCTTATTTATCAAAGGAAACTGTGCTTCAGGCAACTGAAGAACCTCTGACAAATATCTTTTTAAGGAAATAATGGGCATTTCCCCCATAATTCTTGGAAAATTAATCAGTCTTATATTCAAACGCCGGTTCCAGTTCTCCAGTAGCTCCAACCTTCTGGAAAGGGCGGCTCTGTCATGAATAGTGGCAATATTGAATTCTTTAATGGGTGAAATCTCGCTTTCTACTTTCCCCATTGAAGACTGTAGAGAAATGAGGGAATTCTCTTGAGTTGTTATCTTAGAATTTACTTGAGAAGCAAATGAGTCCAATTTTGCATTACAATCCCGCACTGCAAGAGTTAACCCCGCTGAGAGTTCCCATAGGTTTTCCAGGGTTACGACCGCTGGTCTTACCAGAGTTTCAGGTCTGGCCTCCGATGTTGAGGGGGTCGCTCCGGAGATTAAAGATGGTATAGCTGGTTCAGCGGGGACTGTGACTCCTTCCCTCGCCGACCTGTCTCCGTTTCCTGAAGCTCCTTCGATGCTGACCGGCGCTTCTCCCAGCAACTCAGTCGCAGTGACCTCATCAGTCCGCGCCGGTTGCTGTGCTTCCGGGGTCGAGGTTACTCTGGTAGCCGGTGGACGCGTCTCGGGGGGGCTGAGGGAAACCTCTGTCCCAGGTGAGTTCGCCTCTCCTCTCGGCGTGCTCACAGCAGGACTCACCACCCCGATTTGTTGTGCTCCCTGGGCGAGGAAGGTAGTAATCAGGGCTTGCTCCGTAAGTTGGGTAGGTATAGAGGGAAAAACCCTCACCTTCCCTTTTCTTTTCGCCGGCATTTCGAGGAAATTTTGTTGAAGGTTAGGAGCTGCTCTGTTCCACACACCCGTTCAGGACGCCATCTTGCCCCCCGTCCTCTATGTTTCTTTAATGATTAGTTTGCCAGGGTAGTCCGTGGACAAGAGTATCGTTTTGGGTCACGGAAGGATAAGACCATAAGAAATGCCATACTGGGTCAGATCAAGGGTTCATCAAGCCCAGTATCCTGTTTCCAACCGTGGCCAAACCAAGCCACAAGTACCTGGAAAGTACCCAAATATTAGATAGATCACAAGCTACTATTGCTTATTAATTACTGTAATATCAGTTTATGGATTTATCCTCTAGGAACTTATCCAAACCTTTTTTGAACCCAGTTATGCTAACTGCTATAACCACATCCTCTGGTAATAAATTATTTTAACTATGCACTGAGTGAAAAAGAATTTTCTTCGATTTGTTTTAAATGAGCTATTTGCTAACTTCATAGAGTACCCCTGGTCCTTCTATTATCTGAGAGAGTAAATAACTGATTTACATTAACTTGTTCAAGTCCTTTCATGATTTTGTAGACTTCTATCATATCCCTCCTCAGTCGTCTCTTCTCCAAACTGAACAGCCCTAACTTCTTTAGCCTTTCCTCATAGGTCTGCCATTCCATGCCCCTTATCATTTTGGTCGCGCTTCTCTGCAGTTTCTCCAGTGCAGCCTTATCCTTTGTGAGATACGGTGCCAAAATTGCACACAGTATTCAAGGTGCAGTCTCACCATTGAGCAATACAGAGGCATTATGACATCCTCCATTTTATTTTCCATTCCCTTCTTAATAATTCCTAACATTCTGTTTACTTTTTTGATTGCCATAGTACACTGGGCCGATGAGTCCAATGTATTATCCACTATGATGTCTAGATCGCTTTCCTGGGTGGTAACTCCTAAGATAGAACCCAACATTGTATAACTACAAAAAAGGTTATTTTTCCCTATATGCATCACTTTGTACTTGCCCACATTAAATTTCATCTGCCAATAGGAAGCCCAATCTTCCAGTCTCACAAGGTCCTCCTGCAATTCATCACAATCTACTTGAGATTTAACTACTCTGCATAATTTTGTATCATCCACAAATTTGATCACCTCACTTGTCATAACCCTTTCAAGATCATTTATAAATATATTAAAAAGCACCAGTCCAAGTACAGATCCTGAGGCTCTCCACTGTTTACCTTTCTTGTCTGTGAAAACTGACCATTTAATCATTTCTGTTTCCTGTCTTTTAACCAACTTGCAATCCACAAAAGGACATTGCCTCCTATCAGTTTCGTTAGAAGCCTCTCATGCTGGACTTTGTTGAATGCCTTTTGAAAATCCAAATATACCACATCTACCAGTTCACCTTTGTCCACATGTTTATTCACCCCTTCAAAAAAAATGCATGAGATTTGTGAGGCAAGACGTCCCTTGGGTAAATCCTTGTTGGCTGTGTCCTATAAAACCATGTCTGTCTAAATGTTTTGTGATTTTATTCTTTATAACAGTTTCCACAATTTTTCCTGGCACTGAACTCAGACTCGCTGGTCTGTAGTTTCCCAGATCACCCCTGGATCCCTTTTTAAATATAGGGGTTACATTGGCTATCTTCCAATCTTCAGGTACATCGGATGATTTTAATGATAGGCTACAAATTTTTACTAATAGTTCTAAAATTTCATTTTTTAGTTCTTTCAGAACCCTGGGGTGTATACCATCTGGTCCAGGTGATTTACTACTCTTCAGTTTGTCAGTCAGGCCTACCACATCTTCCAGGTTCACCGTGATTTGGTTCAGTTGATCTGAATTATCACCCATGAAAACCTTCTCCAGAATGAATATCTCTCCAACATCGTCTTCAGTAAACACTGAAGCAAAGAAATAGTTTAATCTTTCTGCGATGGCCTTATCTTCTCTAAGTTCCCCTTTAACCCCTTGATCATCCAATAATCTAACCAACTCCCTTGCAGGCTTTCTGCTTCAGATATATTTTTAAAAGATTTTATTGTGAGTTTTTGCCTCTATGGCAAAATTCTTTTCAAATTTTCTCTTAGCCTGCCTTATCGATGTCTTACATTTAACTTGCCAATGCTTATGCTTTATCCTATTTTCTTCTGATGGATCCTTCTTACAATTTTTGAATGAAGATCTTTTGGCTAAAATGGCCTCTTTCACCTCACCTTTTAACCAAGCTGGTAATTGTTTTGCCTTCTTTCTACCTTAATGCTTGGAATACATCTGGTCTGTGCTTCTAGGATGGTATTTTTTAACAATGTCCATGCCTGTTGCACACTTTTTACCTTTGTAGCTGCACCTTTCAGTTTTTTCTATTTTTCTCATTTTATCAAAGTTTCCCTTTTGAAAGTTTAGCACTAGAGCCATGATCACTATTGCAAAGTGGCCCCATCACCATTACCTCTCTCACCAAATCCTGTGCTCCACTGAGAATTAGATCTAAAATTGTTCCCTCTTTTGTTGGTTCCTGAACCGATTGCTCCATAATACTGTCTTTTATTCTATCCAGCAACTTTATCTCTCTAGCATGTCCTGATGTTTCACTTACCCAGTCAATATTGGGATAATTGAAATCTCCATTATTACTGCAGTTTGGTTATCTTCACTAATTTCTCTTAGCATTTTACTATCAATCTCACCATTTTGGCCAGGTGGACGGTAGTATACTCCTAACACTATTCACTTCCCCAACACACAAGGGATTTCTACCCATAAAGATTTGATTGTATTTAGTCTCATGCAAGATCTTTATCCTGTTGGACTCTATGCCATTCCGGACATAAAGCGCCACCCCGCCACAAAGATGCTCCTCTCTATCATTGTGATATAATTTGTGCCCCGGTATAGCTCTATCCCATTGGTCATCCTCTTTTCACCATGTCACTGAATGATGTTTATGTCATCATTCACTGCTATACACTCTTAGACTCATCTTACTTCTTAGACTTCTGGCATTAGCATACAAACATTTCAAAATGTGTTTTTTGTTTGTATTAACATTCTGTTTTTCAGTTGACAGGGATAAATTGGAATCTTTTAGTGCAGGTGAGTTTTTAATTATAGGCACTTGGACTAACTGGTGTGATTTTCTTTCTGTGTGACCCTATGAGTTATTCTTCTACACTGGCTAGGGACAAGCTATTTCCTTATCTTGGTTCAATGTGGTGAAAAAGCAGGATTGTTGCTTTGTATGTCCATCATGCTAACATATGGGAACCATGCTGAGAAAATGCTAGTGTATTTATGCTTTTTGGGCGGATATGTTTTCACATGTAGTTTTTGGCTAGGGGCTTGGCACCAGTTTTCAAAGTGAAAATATGCACTTACTTTTGCTTTGAAATTTCCATGCTCCCTTCTGTTGCCAACCATGTCCTCTGCTACCGCTGTTTGAAGATCTTTATTTTCATTTAAGGCAGAAAGGTTCTAGTCATGTCAGTTTTCTGCTTTTCTTTGATGTCTTCACCTGAAATGTAGCAGGTCTCCCACTTTTTCCCTGTGCACTGATAAGCAACCTCCATAATCTAGGCTTAGTGGTCGATGTAATAAAACACGCGGAAAAAAATCAGAGTTAAATTTTAGTGTGGTTGTACTTTCTGTTGGTGGTAAAAACCATTGGCTTCATGGGATGCAGAAAATGAATGACACGCAAATAGATCAAGTGTAAAAAAAAAGCCTTTTTGCTGACAGTTGCTAGAGAAGGGGTCAATGAACGGCCAGGGAAGGAGAGAAGAAATCAGTACTAAGTCCCAGTACAGCTCAGAGCTATGCCAGCATTGACAGCAGCCCTGCCTGAGGAGGTAAGGTCTTTTCCTCCTCCAGCTGGGGTTCCTTGGGGGTGTTAGAGGGTTTTGAATTTAGGTGCCCCTATTGAGGGATGGGTCCATTCACCGGCAGCTGCCAGTGAAGGGACCAGCCAGCGACCAGTAAAGGAGTGAATACATTGATATTAAGTGCTGGTTCTTCTCATCTTCTGGCTTGAGCTCCTTGGGGGAATTTAGGTGCCCTGACTGAAGGCTCACTGCTACTTTATTTTTTGAAGGTGTGTGGGAGGGAGAGAGGTTCTGCTTGCTTGGCCCAGCTTTTTTTTTTTTTAACTTGGATGGGAGGGAGGAGGATAATGCCCACTCTTCCCTGCTCCTTCTTTTACTCATATATGTAGATATAAGTAAAAGAATATACATTATGAACTTAATATTCAAAAGAGCTTCTCTGGTTAGTTCAAGGGTTAGGTAGACAAACCCTTTGTATTCAATATCCTTCTAATCTGAACAGTTATGTTTTAGCCATATAAGTGATTACATGGCTAAATCCTAGCCGGATGGAAGAGGAAATGATGTCATCGGAGTGAACCGACTGCCTTGAAAGAGCTCCTCCAGAGAGCAGTAAAATCTAAGCGAAATCTCAGGCATCGTTGCAGATTGAACGGTATTTTCTCCGCCTGACACAAGCGGCAATAAAGGCGATGTCAGTTAAGAAGAAAACAGTAGATTTTCGCAAGTTTTCATACTCCAAAACGGAAGTAAGCCGCGATTGTGAAAGAGACAATATGGCGACCGGGGAAGAAAGCGATCCCAATACCGAAGCTGATGTGATACTCGCAGGCCCGGGCATGGAAATACCCTCCCACGATGATTTTAGAACCTGGTTCCGAGAGCTTAAACAAGAAATCAAGAATCAAATGCAAGAACTTATGAGCCTTATTACAGAGGTTAAAGAAGAACTGTCGGAACTAGGCCATCGAATAGATGATACAGACATCAGAGTGGATGGCCTAGCTGAAGATATGAAGAAGGTGAGATCTGAGCAAGCAGATGCAAAAATGGATGTTGACTGGGTCAATCAAAAGCTAGAAGACCTTGAAAACAGAAGCTGTAGAACTAATCTACGGTTCCGAGGAATACCAGAATTGTCTGAGTACACAGACTGTAAAGCTGCAATTATTTAGTTGTGCAAGGACCTCTTCTTAAAGACAGAAACTCCGGATGCAAGCAACATGATGTCCAGAAGGTTAAACTAGAATGAGCGGACAGAGCTTTAGGGCTCAAAATTGCTAACAAATCAAGGGACATTATTGTCTGTCTTCACTCCTATGAACTTAAAGAACAAATATTCCATGAGGCCCATAAACAGGCTACCTGGCTTTGGGAAGGGCATGAAATTGCGGTGTTCGCGGATCTTTCACCACTCACCCTGGAAAAATGCCAGGATTTACGGGACATTACAGGCGTATTACGCAAAGAGATCCTGCGATATAGATGGCTATACCCCTTCAGGTTGGGATTCACGATTAAGGCCACCTCCTATCGGGTGAAAACTACGGCGGAAGAATTAACTCTTCTGAAAGAGGCTAATATAGCCTGTGTTATTAAGCAGCCTATTTCAAAACAAGCACCATTCGCCAGAGAGGAAATCCATGCTGGCAGAGAGTAGCTAAAGGTGGACACCGACTCGGAGGGATCCGCATTGCCAATAGACACAACGTGAACATAGGACTTACAAGATAGGTGACTGAAGGATCTGCGACTTCTACGCAGAAAGACTGTTACCTATAACACCACGCATAAGATGGACATACATCTTTGATACTGGGAAACCTGCAAATATGGCTTTTGCTTTTGCAAAGGGGATTGCAAGTTTATAATGCTTTCAATTTACTTGCGACACTTAATTTTCTCGCTGATATCTTGGTACTGATCTCCCTAGCGGTATTCTGGATGAATTCTTGTCTGAGATTTTACGTTATTCTTATTAATATAAGTGATGCTCAGGAATGATGACTCCTCTTCAGAGACTTTGGGAATGGGGGTGAGTTGTAGGCCTCACTGAGAGTGGAGGAGAGAGGGGAAGGGGGGTGTTCTTGCTATTCTCTCTGCTGCATAGGGGTGTTTCTGAGGGAAATAATGCAATGCATGGGACAATAATGTAATGCATGGGACAATAAAGAAGGTGCTGAGTACAATATGGTATATACCCAATGCGAAAAAGATTGCCTTTAAATGCTTTGTTGTGGATATTATCTCAATGTTACTAGGGCCAGGGAATTGCCAGCATTTCTTATGGATATATAATGGCATCATTTAAAGTTGTATCATTAAACATTAAAGGGTTAAATACCACGAAAAAATGCAACTTACTTATCAAAGAATTGATAAGCTCCAGGCAGCTATAGTGCTCCTCCAAGAGTCACATCTAAAACCTAGGTATGAATGCTTAATGCGCATGCATAAATGTCCTCACAGATATTGGGCTGGAAGCTCGAAGACAAATAAATATGCAGGGATGGGGATATTGATTCACAGAGATGTGGTGTTTGAATTGAAGAACTGTATTACTGACCCCAATGGGAGATATATTCTTTTAACTTTACTGGTGGGGGGAGAGCTTATCACCATAGTCAATCTGTATAACACTAATTATCACCAAGAACACTTATTTACTTGTATTAGTGAATTAATAAGGGAAAAAGCTTCTGGTGCTTTAATTTTTGGAGGAGACTTTAATATCATGATGAATCCTCTGCTAGATAACTCATCACATAAGAACACGGGATCCAAAGCCGCTAGAACAGTGTTGGAATTGTTAAAAAGCAGGGTACCCTATTAGACACCTGGCAGGTTAGATATCCCAAATCAAGATGCTATACTTTTTTTTCATGCCCTCACAAATCATATTCATGAATTGATATGTTATTGGTAGATAAGGGACTAATAAATAAAGTAACAAAAACGGATATAGAGGCAATCCATTGGACAGACCATGCTGCAGTTTGATTTACTATTTTCCTCAAAAATTACAATATTGGCCAACGCTTCTGGAAATTAAATGACTCACTGCTTAGTGATGACAGTTTCTTTGGAAAGCTTAAATTGCAAATAGATGACTATTTGCAGCTAAATGATACTGGCGAGGTCACTTCTACTTCGCTATGGGAAGGGCTTAAAGTAGTAATACACAGATATTTAATTTCCAGAGCCTCCTATCTAAAGGAAAGGAGAGGAATATATTAAAATTAAGACTTAGCTAAAAATTTTAGAACGACAACATCAGACCTCACTATCCCCTTCATCAGCAAATAAAACAATGTAGGGAACAAATAGAACATTGGGATACAATGGCTATTGCTCATGCCCTGGAACTCACTCAACAAAGTTACTTTGAGGGAGGCAACAAAGCCAGGAAACTACTGGCCAACAAATTAAAAAAATGAATGATGCAAAATAATGTGACCAAAATTAAGCATAACATTGGACAACTGCTAAATGAGAATAAAGACATCCGTAAGCGCTTTCTTGAGTTCTATGCTGAATTATATAACCCGAATACTCAAATTACTAAGGATGGAATAGATATTTACTTGAACTCGGCTGATCTCCCAACCCCGACAGATTCCCGAGATGTCCTAGAAGCTGAGATACCTGAAACTGAGGTGAAAGCAGTGATTCTGGCCCTTAAAGCAGGTAAATCCCCCGGGTTGGATGGGTTTACCAATACTTTCTATAAAAAACTGATTGATACCGTAACACCACTATTAACTAATATGTATAACTCTTTACGGGAGGGAATAGCTTTACCACCACATACTAATGTAGCTGATATTACCATAATAGGCAAACCAGAAAGAGACCCTGTATTATGTGGATCCTATCGACTAATCACGCTAATCAATATCGATTTAAAGATCTTAGCTAAAATTCTGGCATGGCGCCTAAATAAGTTTATAGCCCAAATTATACACCATGACCAAGCAGGATTTATACCTGGGAGGATGGCAGTGGACATTGTCTGGAAGATCTGTGATATAATGTGGTGGGTCAAAAAGCAAGGAATCTCGGCATTATTTTTATCAGTAGATGCTGAAAAAGCATGTGACCTGGTTCATTGGCCTTTTCTTTTTCAGCTACTAGGTAAAATGCAATTTGGGGAGCACTTCATACAATGGATTCAAGCATTGTACTTAGACCCTAAAGCCTGTGTAAAAGTAAATGGGAGCTACTTGGATCCTTTCCCAGTGGGCAGAGGCACTAGACAAGGGTACTCTCTTTCACCTTTATTATTTGTTATATTCCTAGAGTCATTAGCGATAAAAATATGACAAAACTCGGCAATTCAGGGTGCCTGATTGTGAACCATTTGCTCCAAAATATCACTATTTGCGGACGATGTCCTCTTCACTCTGATGAATCCGAAAGACTCCCTGGCAGCAACAGTAGTAGAACTAGAGAAATTTAGCTGGGTTTCAGGATACAGAATTAACTGGGATAAATCAGAGATTTTGAATCTCACTGTCTCTCAAGAACAGGAGAGATCATTAAAGGACATATACCCTTTTCTATGGGCAGCCCATAAGAAAAAATATTTGGGAATATATCTAGGCATCAAAGATGATTTGTATTCCCTGAACTTTGTGCCACTACTTAACAATATCGAAAAAAAAGTTAGAAGAGTGGAACTGCTATCACATTTCATGGATAGGGTGAATAGCGGTAATTAAGATGAACATACTCCCCAGGTTCCTATATTTGTTTCAGACACTACCAATACAGATATCATCAAACCTTTTAGAAAAATGGCAAGCAAAATTAATGATATACATATGATGGGCAAGCGGTCTAGGATAGCTAAAAAGGTGCTATATCTAACTAAACCGAGGGGAGGAATGGGAATCCTTCAATTAGCCTAGTATTATGCAGCGGCTAATCTTAGGCCAGTAGTGGACTGGCATAGATATGGACAGCAGAAAGCCTGGGTGGTTGTTGAACAGACATTTCTACATCATATTCCCTTAAGATTATTGATATGGCAACCCAAGAGGGCAGGTGATATCCCACGGAATTTACCACCATCTGTGCTATTAATCCTAGCCCTTTGGCGAAAATGGCAGAAAGTATTGGTGGGATCAAGAGACTATCATTTTAATACATCTATCTACCATAATAATAAATTCAGGCATGGTTTGGAGAACCCAGACTTCTGAAACTGACAAACCAAGGGAATAGAGAGATGGGAACACCTATGGAATATACAAGGATTCGGTAGCTTTCCTGATTTATAGGAATGTTATAAACTACCGAACTCAGCTAAGTACGCTTATTTACAAATTATAAATTTTCCAAAGCATAATAATTTAGATAATCACCTTACACAAGGAGTCTCATATTTTGAAACAATATGCCATTAAATGGATTGAATCACTGGCTCCCTATCCAAAATCTATGCCATCCTAAATAGAGATCCCCCAGTTAAACCCGTCTACATGAAAGCCTGGGAAACTAATTTGGGATATGAAATTACTGAGGAGATGTGGATATATTTCAGTCTACAGGAAAAGGGTTACTTTCAGCTACGTTAATTGAGAATGGATACAAAACACTATACAGATGGTACATGACTCCTACACGTTTACATAAAATAAATACTAAGTGGCCTGAGGATTGTTGGAAGGGCTGCGGTGGGAATATCCTGTGATTATAAGACTTTGGGAAGGTGTTTGCCAGTGGTTGAAAGATATTTTATCATTACCTGTATTTTTATAACTAATTCATGCCCTGCTAAATGTAGATTATTTTCAGGAGAGCAAATATGACAGCATGCTTGTCCGATTCGCATGTACGGCCGCCAGATGCGAGATTGCCGGAGAGTGGCGGGCCTCCACATCTCCACAAATAATTGATATCAAGATGTGAATGGACAAAATATATCCACTCAGTAAACTAACTGCCTTCAAACATAAGTCTTTGGGACATTTTGCGAAAATTTGGAGCGCATACAAACAATGGAGGAAAACATCAACCGCCTCTTAATTCCTCATGCTATGGACCTTATGATTATGGTGCTAGACAGGTAGCAAGTATGGCCACCTCTAGCAGTAAAGAGAACTGGGGGGGGGGGGGGGGAGAGGAGGGGGGAGAGGAGGAGATAAAAGTCAGAAAATCACGATCAAGCTTGTAAATTCTTGTTTATTGAGCCTTGATGTGATTATGTAACACAAGTGGCTTTTTACATTGTTTATTTTCTTTGTATTGTTTCATTGGAAAGTTTGATTAATAAAATCATTAAATTAAGAAAAAAACAAACCAGCCGGATTAAAAAAGGGCAGGATGTAGGCGTTCCGAGGCGTGGTTTACATTTACCCAGCTAGCTCTGAATATCAGCGCTAGCTGGGTAATGTTCTCTGGCTAACTTTGGCAAAAAAGCAGTCCTAAAGTTAGCCGGAGAACTGTTTCCCTGCCAATAAAAAACCAAAATAAAACGCAAGTAACTGTGCAGCTGCTGTTGCAGTTGGGTGCTGCAGTCAGGATAGTGGACCCTTGGGCCGGTCTACCCAGGGTGACAGGGTAGGCCGGGAGGCGGAGCCACAGGCTAGCGGTGTTCACCCAGGAACCAGGAGCCCCCCCAGGAGGAGCCCGTAGGGTCCTGGAACCTTGGGACTTGGGAGAACGCTCAGAGTCAATGGCAGATAAAGCCTGGGCCAGGAGAGTAGTAAGAAAAGTCCAAAGAAAGAAAGATAGTCTGTAGGCCAGCAATGCAGGTCGAGGGCCAGCTGATGACAGGACAGCGGGCGGCAGCGATACCTGTAGCAAGCCGGACCATGCGGCAGGGATTGTAGACTGGAATGGAGTCTGTAGCTGGCTGTGAGCTGGAGCAGGCTGAAGCGGAGTCGGAAATGGACCAAGGTCAGAGGCAGGCAGCAGGCTCAAGCGACGTCAGGAACGGACCAGGGTCAGAGGCAGGCGGCAGGCTGAAGCGAAGTTAAAGGCAATCCAAAGGTCATGTCAGGAACGAGGAACAGACGAAGTGCAACTCAGAACTTCTAGGCAGTAGTGAACCTCGTTGCAAGGCAAAGAGAAGGCGTCCGGACGCTGGTTATATCAGGCTTAGGGCGTGGCGTCATTAGCACAGGCGGGGCCAGACTCCCGGGAGCTGTGTGCACATAGTGTGCGTCCTCACGCGCGCGCGAGGCAGCGGGGAGACGGGCAAGCAATGGCGGACGCCGCGAGGAACCGTCAGAGCCGCAGGAGTCCCGGGCATGTGGAACGCGGCGTTTCCAGCAGCGGAGGTGAGCACTGTTCAAAGCAAAAGAAGGGGAAGCGGTGGAGACCGCAACAGCTGCAGCCTGCCAGCTCTCATCCAATCTCCAGAGTAAAAGAGTAAATAGCCCCGATCCTTCCCCCTAATTCCACACTCCCCAACCCCCAAATGTGAGAGTGGGTGGGCATATGTGGGTGTGTGTGGAAGAGGAAGGGAGTGAGTGAGCGAGCGTGCCTATAAGAGAATGTGACTGGGAGAATGAGAGGAGTCAAGGTATAAATGAGCACGTGAGAATGTGGTGTGAGAATGAAAGTGTATGTGTGTGAAAGTGAGCTTGAACATATGGGTGTGTGTGTGTACAAGAGTAAGCTTGTGTGCATCTGGTCCCAGCTGTTGTTCTGCCTGCTAATCCACGGTAATCACAGGGTGAGTGGAAACCCAAAGTTCCCAGGTATGGCTATTTGGGAAGAAAGGAAGTTCTGTGTTCAGACCAGGTCCTGGGGAGAACAGGAGCCTGGAGAACCCCCAGAAATCCAATTCCCACCTGTTTTACTGAAGCAGCATGAGAAATTGGCTTCTTGTGATTTTTCTCTGCTGACTACTTGGGCTTGTCTGCTATTCAAATACTGTGTGAAGAACGGTTTTCCTGTACTTTTCTAGTTTTGTTGTGCTTTACTCGATTTTGACTGCAGTAAAGTAATATTTTGTTTTGGAACACAACATTCGATGCGTGACCTGTTTACTGTAAGGCTGTGAGCATGATCCCTTTGGGCTTTACAGCATTGCTGTCCTCCATGGAAGAATCTTGGTCCAGGGCTGCAGCCAAATTTTCTTCAATCTCTGAAGCATCTGAAGGTGGCCCCTTGCCTACTTCTGGGAGAGTTTGGAGAAAGGAAGTTAACACCCTGAAAAACTGACTTGGGATAGATAGAAAATTATTCAGGCCCAACACCACACAAAGCCTATCAGCAGGGTGAACCCGCCCTACTTTTTCCCCTTTATATACATGGAAATGTAAATTAAGAAAAACTGGACAATATCTCCATGCGTACAATGGAATAAAACTAGGACTGACTCAGCCTGTCCTAGGTGAAATGAAGCAAACGGGTAACCCTGGTTAAACTGTCTTATAATTTATAACACATATCCCATGCAATGCAATTGTAGCCTGAACTCTTTATCCTGCATGAGAGGGGCTTTTAGGTTCTTTTCCATAGGAGGGAAACTACATTTCAAGACCCGAGTGGAAGAACTGCCAAGTTACCCAGTTGTGGCCAGTGCTGGTTTTGAACTTACATTCCAAAGCAAGGCAGTATTTGTACACCCTGATGTCACCCATTGAAATCAGTACTGCATATCCCATAGTGCATCAGCAGGGGATGTCAGAAATCCAGGACTGCACTAAAATCTCCCTCCTGGAACTGGATGACTTGGCCATTCTGTAGTGGTGGAAAATGACAAAATGGCATTTTGGACTCGTCTTAAATAATTCATGACAATACAAATTGTTCTGTTGACATCAAACAATGATTAGAAGAAGAATTTTACAGAAGAAAAAACATTTAACAGTTTATTTATATTCTGACCAATGAGCTATTGGATGCTCAACTCTTTAGCTCCCAATTGCATTTCTGTGATTGTACAAAAGTGCCAGAATGATCAGGGGCAATGCATTCCTCCGTCCCTGATCCATCTCCACTCTCTGCATATTGATTCAACAGTCTTTTTGTAGTACTCAGTAATTTCTTCTTAACTTCAATCAAGAAGCTGACTACTGCCTGGCTAGTCCTAGATTACCCTGGGATTTTCTTCTGCTGCCCTGCACATTACTAATGAAAGCTCCTGAATACTTCCTCCAAGGTGGTAGTATCCTAGAGATCTCATTAGCTAAGAGTCTCTGTTGATTCAGGCTCCTATCTCTTAACCACCCATTTCAAACAGAAGCCTGAATCTACTTCTTCTCACAGAGATATGGGTGTTGAAATGCCTTCTTTATCCTTTGATCTCTGGAAAAAGTAACTGTCACTGCTCTTTTCACTACACCCTGTGGCTCTCTAGCATTTTTTTCTGTCTATTGGCATATCTCATTTGCAAATTCAACCCAGGGATTAGACAAAAAATATAGTCTTCTCCTCAATTGTGAGGAGAAGACTATATTTTGTTTGGGAAAGGATGTTTCTCTGAGTGCATCTATGGGGATAAATACTGGTGATAATCATAATTTGGAAGCCAGAGATGAGGCACGTAACCTGGGAGTAATCATTGATTGTAGTCTTTCTTTGAAATCACAGGTTAAGAAGGTTACAGGCTTGCTTTTCATCAGTTATGAGCATTGCGCCAATTGAATACTTTAAATATGTAAGCTAGAGAAGTACAGGATGTGTGACCTATATAGCGTATTATGTTAAAATAAAGTTTGAGGCAATGCTAACCTCAAAGGGTCAAGTTCCTCTCGCTCCATCCTTTGCTACCATGAGAGAAGATTAATAGAAACCATAATGTGTGCCTTTCTTCTCTTTATAGTTTCTCTCCTAAAAGCAATGTGGAATTTAGATGGGTTTCTCAATCAAAGGTAAAACTCCATACTTTTGAAGAATATTGATACACTTGGGGGTAGCATAATTGTTAAACCAGTGGATAAATCGAGACAAACTGGACAAATGCATAATCTGTCTGTAGAGGAGTTGTTAGGCAAGAGAAATTGGGCTCAGTAGACCTCTGGCTTTCTTTCCACCTCGCCAGCTGCACAATGATATGCCATCTACTCGGAGGTTCTCTCAGCTTTATTTCTTACTTATGATTTATTCAGTAAAATGCTTAAAGTGATAGTAACTAACTCAAAAGAGGGTAAACAGTAGCATCCCATAGTAATGCAATGACAAAGTTGTTTTGTTGCAAAAAGAATTAAAAAACTAAGCATCCTGAAAAAAGAACAGCCGAGGAACTAGCATAGTACCACCAGTGCAGGAAAGCCGATGCCCAAAGCTGCCAGGGCATAGGTGGTTTTTATGGCAAACCCCCATTGTTTGCTTATATTCATTGCTTTGCATCTCCACATAGTTGCTAAGGACAGGAAATAAATAGCAGCATTTCACATGCAAAATCCTTGCATCAGGAAATGTGCTTAAAGATAAAGCAGAATATTATTTATTGCACATCCAGAATCTATATTTCCTATTATAGACCTCTCACAGTGGATTTTACTGATGGTAAGCTCAAGATCAGAACAGGCATGCAGTTAAGCAAGGCTCATACTGTACATTGCTAGCAATAGTAACAGAAACATTAGTGGAAACTTGAATTGCATTGCAATCTGCTGCTTACTGTCAGACAAAACAGCAGCACAGTTTCGTGTTCAGGACTTTACAAGATACATCGTTCTAATGCTTCATAACAGTCATTATAAGATCTCAATAAAGTACATATTTTAAAGGTAATACAAATCCTGCTTAAAATACAACATATGGTAGAAACAAGCATGGAGGAAAAGAAGTGGCTGAGATTGGGTCTGCATATATATTCACCTTGATTTTATTATTTAGGGGTCAAGAGCCCTGTCTACCAGTAAAGTACAACGGAAAGAAGCTCAGGGCCAAGGGGTCATGATGTGAGTCTGGAAGGAGGGAGGCTCAGAAGAAAGGACTTCTGTACGGAGAGCATGATGAGTTCTGAGAGGTGGTAACACCAGCACAGTGGCAGGATTCAAGCACGCTTGGGCCAGCTGAAGAAGGCATAGGAGGAAGGCAACTGGAGATAAATGAGGGTCTGTGGTTAGTCTCAGGCAGGGGTGACTGAGCTGAGGGGGTGACTCAAGAGATTCTTATCTACTAACAAATACAATGTTTAACATCCTCAGTTTTAAACACATTTACAATTGCTAAGCAGTGCTGTCAACATTAAGCAAAAGGAAAAGTATGCAGACCATAGTTTAAAAATAAGATTTGAAAGACCAGAGTATTCATAACGGGGGGGGGGAAATATACCTTCCCTCCCCCTCCCCTCCTCCTTTTCTCATTGTATCTGTTACCTGACATGGAGTTCATAAGCTGTCATGTGTAGGCAATTTCTTACAATCAGGTTTTGAAAATCTGTTTTTCCAAAACAAAAATAAGCACTGCACTTCAACACAACACACAGAGTGCTGGTATTCGCTTTTTTTTTTTTTTTTTTGCGGCACAGCGATGACCAGACGCAACACAGTTTGTGCCTTCAGTCCATCAGGGATGCCAGCAAGTCACAGTACCATAATCCAGTCATGTGTCTCTGTCTCTGCAGTGGGATAAGGAGCCGGGAATCTGCGTCTCTTATCTCTGCAGCAGGACAGTGAGTGGGGCTTGGCGCTTCTGCCACCGCAGCATAACAAGAATCAGAGGGCGCTGTCACTGTCTCCTCAATATTTATAACGAGGGACTCTGCGTGACACACCAGGAATGCATGTCAGAGTACAAGCTCCAGAAATATAACTGCGGGTTCATATATAATAGTTCTCCTACCTTAATGCCTGAATGCTTTGGAGGCTGTGATATCTTTCACTGGACCAACAAAAAGGGTTTTGCATTATAGATATTATTGTATGTTAACACTTGGGATCCCTTTTCCAGACATTCACCCTAGGTGGGCTCAACCTTTAATGCAGAATTCCATCTGTGTACAGATCATTTTTCATAGGTCCAGAAAAAGGTAGCATGCACTAAAAAATGATCCGCTTTTCTCTGTGACCATTGCAACGGCAAACGTTTAGATCTATCCTTTGACTGCTGGAGGTATCTGAATGTTTGCAGTGTTGTATTTATTTTAAAACTACATGCTGTCAGAAGGCATTTGCTTCTCTTTGGTTCAAGCACATCATTGTGTAGATTCTTTTTTTCGGATTCTTATACATTCTTATACCAATTATTCTCTTTCCATGCCTTCAACTCTTTTCCTCCATTAATGAAAGATAGAGTATCGCTAAGGCCCCTGAATTAACATCTGACAAAATGGACTCTGTGTTTGAAAGCTCATGCCTCCAATAAATTGGTCAGTCTATAAGGTGCCACCTGCCTCTTGTCATTTTTGCTGCATCAGACTAACTTGGCTATCCCTCTGAAGATCTATATGTGCACATGACTTAGCTTCTCCAGCAGAGGAAGTAAGGTATGCAAGGTTTTCTGAGAGAGAGAGAATACTACAGCAGTCCTATAAGGGGACACGTGGGCATTTAGAGTCAGTTTTTCTTCTGTGCCCACCCTGGCCACAGCAACATGTGCAAAGCTGCTTTACAATATCTGATGGCTTTATAAATGATTTAACAAATTGAGCTTATTGAGGCTCTACTGGACTGAATGACACCTGTGGAAGCGGTTATATTGGATGCATACTGATGGCTTCTGCATTAGTTGATGCAGAGAATGTTTTAGAACATTCAGCATCGCTTGTTTTCAGTGGCTTGGTAACTGCATGAGGCCCTGCACATCTAAAATCTTTCAGGAGCCTCACAAAGTTTTTTCTGAATTTCACCCCAATAAAGAAATACAAGACAGGATTGAGGCAGCCGTGAAAATAAGCAATGGCTTCGGTTATAGTTACTGCATAAATGAAGTGTGGATGCATGTGGATGTTTGGGTCTGTGGTGCTGATAAGAATCACAAGATTGTACGGCAGCTGAGTAGCAATGAAGACTGCCACCACCATGAATATAATTTTCAAGGATTTGTACTTCCGAATCCCCTTGGCATGAATGATGATGTTGATAATGATTGCGTAACAAACAATCATGGTTAAAAGGGGGATGAAGAAGCCAAATGTCATTTGGAACCCGTTGACGATCAATTGCACATGAGGTGGATTGTACTCGGCATAGCATTTCAGTTGGTTGCTAATTGTAAACTGCTTGTTAAAAATAAACTGTGGTGTGGCAATTGCGAAAGAAACTACCCAGACTGTGACGCAGACTGCGATGCCGAAAGCCAGTTTTTTCCCTTGAAACCTGTGCACTCTGGTGGCTCGTGCAATGGCAATATACCTGTCAACAGTAATGCAAGTGAGAGTCAGCATGGAAGTATATAGATTCACAGTGTACAGGCCCCGCAGGAGTTTGCACATGACGAGGCCAAAGATCCACTGGTGTGCAGCATCGTAGGCCAGGAATGGAAGAGTGCACAGAAAGAGGATATCAGCTGTAGCCAGGTTCACCAAAAACACATCCATCAGTGTCTTCAACTTCTCATAGAAAATATATATAAGAACAACCAGACTGTTCCCCATCAGTCCAAAAATGCAGGTAAAGGAATAAATACATGGCAGAAAGATGTTGTGAAGTGCCTGGGATACGTTATGCTCATTGGGATCTAAGGTGCTGTTTACGTAATCCAAATAGACAGAATCAGCAAAGTCGCTCTTGTCATAATATTCCATCTTAACAGTTTTTCACACCTGCAAATATTATTTTAAAAAAGAAAACATTATTAGGTTTGTCATGAGAGGCTCAATCAAATCCTTTGTACAAATGAAAGTGTTCCCCTATTGGTCTCTTGATTATTTAATCTCGAGTTATTGAAATAATGCAAAGAGAGCCGGTATACCACGATAACAAAATGTTAGTAAACATAATGTTGCATTATTAATATTATCAAACACTCTAATCTTTTTTTGTTCTTTTACTTGGTGCTCCAGTTCTCTGTCTATTATATTCAAATATGTGTGCATGAAAAGGTTTGGAATCCAAGACTTCCAGCTGTGCATCAGTTTCAACCTTAAGCTAAAATGCTTATTTTTAAATTGCATATCAGTGGTGATATTTTTTTATTTTTTTCTCAGATTATCCGCCCCAGTTTACTGCTGGACATTTCCCTTTCACCACCTCCCCACCGTGTTGATCCCCCTCAATGTTCTGCCATATATGGCCTTGCCTGTCATCATTCTGATTCCCTACTGATTCGCAATCAAAAAGAAGGCGTAGCCTTTAGACATGAATATGTGATTGATAGGGTCTGTGCTTTCCACTTTTCCTAGATTAGTTTCTGAATAGATGAATGTGTCATAAAACATTGCAGGCTGTTTCCCGGGGAAAGGGACACTGTTGACTGGCATATTGGGAGAGAGGCTTATTTTATTCAGGACGATCACAGTGCCCTTGTGTTTCTTATTTATTTATTTAAAACTTTTTATACCGGCATTAGTGGATACATCATACCGGTTCACATACAAACCAAAGGTGGAAAATACATAAAACAGGGACAGGGGGTGGGACCGGAGAGAAAAGAGGAGGCCGAATGAAAGCACACAGAGCAATACATAATATATAAATAACAGGATAAATGTCAAAGAATACTATTAGTATGACTAGCAGGAGAACACTATCAAAACTATATACATGGGTTCAGGTCAAATGATGACGCAACTTCAAGTTAAAGTGATAGAGAGCTAATCTGGGTAGGCCTGCTTAAAGAGCCACGTCTATTTGAATCTTAGTTTAAGCTCAGCAGATTGGCCAAATCCTGTTTTCATTTCTCAGTCTATACACTGTTGCATCATGGCAGAAGGTTAAAATCAAAGCATTTGCAGGAAAGATCCAGTTGCCACAAAATCCTGAAATAACTGAGTAGGTAAAATTAAATATGTATGCAATTTAAGTGCAAGTTCTATGCACCCTCTGAAGGGGGGGATCAGCTTATTATTTATTCTTTGTGAATTTCCTGCTCTGCTTTAATTTTCTAATGTGGTCAGTCAGTGAAAATATGCAAAGTCAAATAGCAAGAAGGACCCAGTTAATTGTGCTGGTTCTTGACCAGTTGCAGTCAAGTTTTCTTTTGCTTCACTTTGTTGATCTTTGCAGTTTCACCACATCTAGAAAAAAAATGTCTGTTTATCCCATTTTACCTAACTTGAGATAGGGGCTCATTAAATCATGGCCAAATGTATCACATTCACATATAGTTCACAAGATTGGATAAGTTCTTGGAGAAGAAGTCCATTACCTGCTATTAATTTAGTTGACTTAGAAAATAGCCATTGCTATTACTAGCAACGGTAACATGGAATAGACTTAGAGACAGATTTTCAAAGGGGAATGAGTGTAAGATACGCGCATACCCCCCGAAAACCTGCCCCAAGCTCACCCTGCGCGTGCCGAGCAAATGTTGAATAGGTTCGGCGGCGCACGCAAGCCCCGGGACACGTGTAAGTCCCAGGGCTTTCCTGGGGGGCGTGTCGGGGGCATGTCGGGGGCGTGTCACGGTGATGTGTCATCCGGGGTGGGGCCGTGGGCATGGTTCCGGCCCGGGAGCATTTCTGGGGCATGGCTGAGGCCTCCGAAACTGCTCCCGGGTCGGGGAATAGCACGCCTGCCGGCTGGCTGGCACACACAAGTTACGCCTGCCTTGGGCAGGCATAACTTTTCAAACAAAGGTAGGGGGGTTTAGATAGGGCTGGGGGGTGGGTTAGGTAGGGGAAGGGAGGGGAAGTTGCGGGGGGGTGGAAGGAAAGTTCCCTCCGAGGCCGCTTCGATTTCGGAGCGGCCTCGGAGGGAATGGAGGCTGGCTGCGCGGCTCGGCACGCGCAAGGCTGCGCAAAATCAGCAACCTGCGCATGCCGAGCCACGCAGCCTGCCCCGGATTTTAAAAGAAATCTGCGGCTACGCACGTATCTATTAAAATCCGGTGTACTTTTAAAAAAATCTATCCCTTAGTTTTTGGGTACTTGCCAGGTTCTTATAGCCTGGATTGGCCACTGTTGGAAACAGGATGCTGGGCTTGATGGACCCTTGGTCTGACCCAGTATGGTATGTTCTTATGTAGATCCCTTAACATTTTTGTGCAGAGTGAATTGTTTTTTTGTAAATATTTTAATAAAGAGCAAACAAATTGCAAACCACACGCCTAAACAGTGGCAGTACAAAAATAAAAATCCTTGTACAATGTCCAACATATGACAAAAACAAAAGCATGTGAACATATCTTCATTCTCTTTGTGCTTTTTATTTTTACCCTCTGCTGTCAGGGATTGGCCAATTGTAAAGTAAACATAGATGCTGCTACTACAGAACACATGGTTCAGACAACATTAGAAAAGTAGTTAACACTGTAAAGTGAAAGCCTTTTAATTCTAATTTTTTGAGATTGTACATTCAAGAATATCAACAAAAACATATTTGATAGAACCTGAAGTCACACTCAGTTATTCCCCTATTTGGCCTCTTTCAGCTTGCCACCTTTGCATATATACCTATGTTTCAGAGACATCTTGATAGTCCCTCCTTAATTCATAAGTCAATCTTTTCAAAGAATAAATATGTCAAACCAACTATACTCCTTTTGGGTGACTTGTCAGTGTTGTTCCAGTGCCCCATGGAGGTGGGGTAGGGGACTTCTCCTCTGTACCTGTCTCCATTGTTTGGCTTGTATGAGAAACCATGGTGCAACCCTATTTGTGGTATGTTGCTGCCTTCTCTGCGTGCGTCAAGAAAGAGGATCTGGTTTCCAAGTAGCAGAACAAAATAAGTGGGGAAAATATACTACGTTCTCCGACAGTTCTATCAAAAATTTGAAGTATAGCTCAGCAAACAAGTTGTAGACGATACCTTTTTTATTGGACTAGCTTTTTTATTGTTTTATTGGACTAGCTTTTTTATTGTTGACTAGCTTTTGAGTTTATGAGAGCTGTGCACATTTGCTGAAGATGATGATGCCCAAATATTCAAGTACATTCAGATTGTCCTGATGAAGGAAGCTTAGCGCCAGTGACCAGGTTTCTGTTAATTTTCTGATTGTCCTAGTAGTTTAAACAGTGGGATGGGAATCTAGGATTGAAAAACCTGCTTCTCTCTAGAGATGTGAATCGGAACCGGAATCGGTTCTGATTCCGGTTCCGATTCATAACGTGGGTTTTTTTTGTCCTGCCCGATCGCGGTTTTGTTTATCGTCTGTGCCCGAGCCGATAAACAAAAAACCCACCCTGACCCTTTAAAACGAATCCCTTAGCTTCCCCCACCCTCCTGCCCCCCCCAAAAAACCTTTTACAGGTACCTGGTGGTCCAGTGGGGATCCCGGGAGCGATCTCCCGCTCTCGGGTGTCGGCTGCCACTAATAAAAATGGCACCGATAGCCTTTGCCCTTACCATGTGACAGGGTATCCGTGCCATTGGCCGGTCCATGTCACATGGTAGGAGCACTGGATGGCCTGCGCCTTACTATGTGTTCACTGACAAAATACTCTCTTAGACTTGTTTTAAATCTGCTAGCTGTTTCATGTACTAGTACTATTTGAAAGGGCACATGAACATTCCCTATTAAACTGTTCCATGCCACTCATGATGTTATAAAAATCTATTATGAGGTCTCATATATGAGAAACTACAGCTGACCCCAGAGGGTTGCAAGGTTTGTATTTTGTTAATTTTGCAAGTGTTTTAACTTTTATATTCCTCTCTAAAGCAGCAGAAGAGAGATGCTAAATGAAAGTACAGGATTGACTCATCTTGCTAAGTTATATTAGGTCTCCAGAGATGTAAAACATAGGCTGACTTTTGCAGTGTGCCATACCAAAGATGCAAAATGTTAGTTAAGAGTTCAGAGTTAGTGATTATTTTCAGCTGCTCATTAGCTTCTCATTCTCTAACCAATACCAATAGAATGTAAGAGTCTATCCAATCCCAATATGATTGATTACAAATCTCTCTCTGTCTGCCTTAAATTACATAGATTCATTGCCATTCACTTAGTAATAAAATTTAAATAGTTTAGCTGCCCTTAGTCTCCTTGAATGCACAAAAATAAAGGTTAGCAAATAGAAACAAAAAACGTATTTAGTCCTTTTTTTATTGGACTAAATACATTTCTTGACTAGCTTTTGAAAACTAGTCAAGAAGTGCATTGTTAGTCCAGTAAAAAAGATATCACTATAAATAGTTGTGTTTTATTTTTATTTATTAACCTTTATTTCTGTAGTAAATGTAAGTAATGTGGCAAACAAGCATAGAGTGAACCCAAATTAGAATTCCTGCTCTGAGAGATCTGAAATGTGATCTGTCTCTTGTGTTCACTTCTGTGCTAATGGCTTTGTAACACAAGGAAGGGAAGACAGAGGTACTTACTCACCAAGAGGCTCCGCTGAGGTCCCTGGAGTCTTCTTCCTAAAATTGCTGATTATCAGATCCTGACAGCCACATACTTGGGTCTTTTTATGTAAATATCCTGTTTCGTTTTGCTGTCATCTTTTCTGAGAACGCCTTCCGTTTATGCTAATGAGAAAAGTTCATGCATTGCCACAGTGAATGCAGAAGCATTTCTGAATTGTCTACCTTAAGTGCCCTCCTCAGGTTACAGAAGAGCTTCTTCTGGGTTAAACTCAAAAAGTAAATCTCTTATCCTCTTTATCACAAACCGTCACTTGTTGGCAAGGACATTTGAAACCATCAAAACATCTGACAATCTCATTGTGTACCCAATAATATTTAATGTTGCTTCTTTCAAATTATTAGGAACTAAAAAAAAACTTAAGAATCTCTGTTGTCATTATAATGTTGAGGGGCGGGATAGAAATAGAAATGTTGGTTATTTCGGAGTCTACTAGTTGAAAACTGAGGCAAGGGGGGAAAAAAGAAGTAACTTCAGTAGTGACAGCTATTGGCAAACTAAACCTGCTTGGTGCTGTATAGAAAGAGAAATATTTTGAGGTGGCAGCCATGCAAGATGATTCCCTGCCCCTGCTTGGAATTCTATGCACGATTGTTAGGGATCCCCAATATTTTACTGCAAAAGATAATGTGCTAACAAAGCAAGATTGCTATAGTAAGATTTAATAAAATGACTTTCTTTTTCTTTCATATAAAATCCTGTGCAGAACAAGATAATGCTAACATGTGCATAACATGAGACAACTCTTGGTAGATGAACTTATAAATTCCCAGACTTAAATGAACACCAGTTCTCCTCCCACCCTGTCTCTTCTTGACTTTTTAATCCTGTTTCTACCACAAGCATATTTAAATTCTGGTAGAATGCTGGCCTCTACCATTGGCATTTAAACATGTTTGAGACAGATTTGGATTTTAAATTTAGTTACTCATTTTTTTAAATCCAAGCTCAAGGCAAATTATAATTCAGGTACAGGGAAGTATAGACATTTCCCTGCTGCAGAGGGCTTAAAGTTAAGACATGGAAGGGGAAAAGTCCTTAACAAATCCAGCCCTCATTTTATACCTTAGACCAGTGATTCTCAACCAGTGTGTCGCAGCTCCCGGTGTCCCACTGCTTCGTTTCTCCCTTTTTCCAGCCCCTGTGGGCCAATGGGAAACCTCCTTTCTTCCTGCCTCCACTGCCCAATGGGAAGCCTCCTCCATTCTTTCTGCCCCTGTGCAGGCCAATCGGAAGCCAGTGGGAGTAGGAAGAAAGGAGGAAGCCTCTGATTGGCTGGTGAGGCGTTGCTTCTGGGGTGGGGGTGGTTTGAGAGGAATGGCAGTGTCAAAGCCCGACCGCAAACTAGCAAGGCCGTCATGGGAGCTCATCCCCGTGTTGGCGAAAAAGAAGGCCGGCCAGAGAAAAGCCGCGGTGGAACTGGAGCCCATCCCTGCAGTGAAGGAAGAAGAGGTTTGGTGGTGAGGCCCAGTGCATGCATGTGAGAATGGGAGCCTGGGTGAGAGCTTGGGTGTGTAGGTGTGAATGGGAGCTTGGGTGTGGGTGTGAGGGTGTGAATGGGTGCCTGGGTGAGAGCTTGAGAGTGTGGATGTGAATGGGAGCCTGGGTGTAGGTGTGTGGGTGTGAATGGGAGCCTGGGTGTGGGTGTGAATGTGTGCCTGGGTGAGAGCCTGGGTATGAGTGGGTGCCTGAATGAGAGTATGGGTGTGAATGGGTGCCTGGGCGAGGGTGTGAATGGGTGCCTGGATGAGAACTTGGTTGTGTGATTAAGAACGAGACTGATGAGAAATTGACTGGTGTGTGTGATTGAGAGAGAGACCGAGACTGGTCATGGGGGTCTAATTGGGTGTGGGTGTGTATGTGTGAGGAAGAGAGACTAGTTAGGGAGGTTACTGGTCTATGTGAGACAGAGACTGTGTTTGAGTGACTGGTTGTGGGCCCTAAGGAAGAGGACTGTGAGGACGGAGTTTCAGCAGTCACTGCTGCTTCTGGTGTGTGCTATTGGTCTGCAAGGGAAAGGAGTAGGAGAGTTGCTGGAGAGGGTAAGTAAAGGTGGCTTTTTAAGTTTATTTTTCTTGATTGACTGCCATTTTAATTATTGTGTATTATGCGATGTTTGCTGTTTTGAAATATTTTATTGATATTTGGACTTGGAAATTTTTATGAGTTTTTAATTGTTGGGTGTTATTCTGTTCAGCAGCTGTTTTGAAACATTAGTATAGTTTTACAATTATTTCTGTGTGGGGCTCTATAGCAGCTTGGCTTGTTCTGTTTTCCTAATAGGAGGTGTATTAGTGTTTAGGGCCTGGTTTAATATTTGTAGTGTTGCCTTTTCATAGATAGGGTTGTTACTGTTGGAGTGCATGCCATAATGCAGGTGTAACTTTGTGCGGGTTAATTTGTGTGCATTATTGCAGATCCTGTGACTGTGTTAGGTGCTATATTTCTCTTTCCATTTCTTCAGGTTCGCACTGCATGCAGAGTGGCTTTTTTGGTTTTCCATTCCAGTTTCTGTCTCCATATTTATAATTTGTGTTTTTTCTGTACTTGGTGAAGGTCAGTTCGGGGTGTGTGACCGAGGTGAGTTATTTAACTAGCATGTAGATATTTGTATCAATCTTATTTGTTGTGTTTTCTCAATAGGATATGCATTAGTGGTAAATTACTGTCTTTTCATAAAGAAGGCTATTTTGCCTGGTAGTAAAAGGAGTTTGTTTTGCTTTTACTGAGATGTCATCATAACCAGAATATCTTTTTTATATGGTGAGTTGTACAGGGTAATGCCCTAGTTCTGCTCTGCACCCATTGCTGGGGGTTGAGGGGGTTCCTGTGGCTGCAGAGTATCGGGCGGATTTTAGAAGCCGCCCGGATTTACGCGAGCAGGGCCTTGCGCGCCGGCGCACCTATTTTCCATAGGCCGCCGGCGTGCGCAGAGCCCCGGGACGCGCGTAGGTCCCGGGGTTTTTGGAAGGGGGCATGTCGGGGGCGTGCTGGGGGGCGGGGCCCGATGATGCGGCGTTTCAGGGGTGGGTCGCGGCATTTCGGGGGCGGGACCGGGGGCGTGGTTTCGGCCTGGGGCGTTTCGGGGGCGTGGCTGCGCCCTCCAGAACTGCCCCCGGGTCGAGTCTCGGCGCGCCTCCGGGAGGTGTAAATCCGTGGATAAAGGTAGGGGGGGTTAGATAGGGCCGGGGGAGTGGGTTAGGTAGGGGAAGGGAGGGGAAGGTGAGGGGAGGGCGAAAGAAAGTTCCCTCCGAGGCCGCTCCAATTTCGGAGCGGCCTTGGAGGGAACAGTGACAGGCTGTGCGGCTTGGCGCGCGCCGGCTGCCCAAAATCGGCAGCCTTGCGCGCGCCGATCCAGGATTTTATAAGATACGCGCGGCTATGCGCCTATCTTATAAAATCCAGCGTACTTTTGTTTGCGCCTGGTGCGCAAACAAAAGTACGCGAACGCGCTTTTTAAAAAAATCTACCCCTATATGTTTACATTTAGCCCCATGATGATCACATGTTCAGTGTGTCACGCAAGTTAGAACCATCTGTGAGGTGCATCCCGGCTCAAAAAAAGATTGAGAACCACTGCCTTAGACTATGGAGGGTAATGGAGAGAAACAGGATTTGAACCCTGGCTTCTCTGGTTCTCAGCCCACTGCGCTACACATTAGCCTGCTCCTTCGTATTCGGTAAGAGTGTGATCTACATGGGCATAAGATAATAGTCTTCAAATAAGACCAGGAAAGGTAGATGTTCTAAAGTGTGCTAATGCCATTTTTATATGATAAACATATCTTCTTTATTAAGATACTTCTATAAATGAAGTCCTTCTTGGTGCAGTAAAAACATATTGCACCTTCATGTGTAAATCTGCTAATGCATATTTAAATGAAGTAAAATGAGCTGATTATCCATTCCCTCACTTTGTTCTAAGCTTTGTTAAAAAAAAAAAAAAAGTGATCATTGTCTCATCCTTTTAAATTTTGGATTTCAGCTCATCGCCTACAGGGTGGGTGCTATCTCCGGCCAAAGGGTAAAAGAGGTCATGCCTTAAACCAGGGGTGGTCAACTCTGGTCCTCGAGAGCCAAAAAGAGGCCAGGTTTTCAGGATATCCACAATGAATATGCATGAGATAGATTTGCATGCGATGGAGGCAGTGCATGCAAATCTATCTCATGCATGTTCATTGTGGATATCCTGAAAACCAGGTCTGTTTGAGGCTCTCAAGGGCCAGAATTGGTCATCCCTGTCTTAAACACTCGTTTTTTGGCTCAGCGGGGGACCAGTCACTGTGTTGGGACTTTACTTTTTCACACAGCAGGCAGCTGGGAAGCAGAGAGAGTCAGGCACAGAGGGAAGGGAAGAGCCTCCGACATGGCTACCTTTCCCATGCCTGGGCAGAGAAGACCAGGGAGAGGAAATGGATGAAGGACACAGGCGGAAAGCCAGACATTGCAGGATAAGGAACATTGCTGGGCCTGGACCTCACCTTTAAGTAGATACAGAGATGCACCAGGCGTACTCTGTTGAATTTTATTCATTAAAGTAGACTTAGAATTCAGAAGTCCTCTTCTTTTTATACGAAATCCAGTAACTGCAGAAACACTTCTTCCCGAGTCACCCATCCTTTCAGGAAATGAGGTTAGTGTATAAAGTGCACTTTTGTTCTAGGGGGAAAATATGACTTGTGAAAACAGAAATGACAGGTCTACTCATCTGCAAATACTTAGTGCAAGGCACAGTCCCACTATACAGAGAAACACAAAGAGATTTCATAAAAATATATATATATATTTTATTCATTCAAGAGGTGTCTATGGAGAAGGAAACATTTTTTATTATTTTTTTTCAAAGTGCCAGGAAATACAGTACAGAATACAATCACTTGCTTAATACAATCAGTAACAGAATAGGGCAAATTATGGGCCAGATTTTATAACATACGCACAGACGTAGATTTGTGCACGCAACCCGGCACACAAAAATCTACGCCTTATTTTTATAACATGCGTATGCACAGCCACATGAATGTTATAAAATCCAGGGTTGGCGCGTGCAAGGGGGTGCACACTTGTGCACCTTGCGCGCGCCGAGCCCTAGAGGAGCCTCGTTGGCGTTCCCCGTTCCCTCCGCCCGCACCCCAGCCCTACCTAAATCCCCCCCCCCACCTTTATTTTATGATTTATGCCTGCCTCTGGGCAGACTTAGGTTGCCCGAACCCCTGGCACGGCCAATGTGCCGGAGGCCGCGGTTCCGCCCCGCCCCTTTTTCCAAGCCCCGGAACATACAGCGTCCCAGGGCTTGCGCGTGTCGCCGAGCCTATGCAAAATAGGCTCGGCGCGCACAGTGGCACTTTCTCGGGGTTATGCGCGTAAGTTACCCGCGTAACCCTTTGAAAATCTGCCCCATGTATGCCAACATTAACTTTTCTCATGAGCATAGTATTCCCTTAACTTCCCTCAAACAGATTGATAACTATCTGGATTGCTTTTAAGTGAATGTTAGAGAGGCTTCACCAGGAACACTATGTTCAGTTCTGGAGACAGCATCTCAAAAGGGATATTGAGAGAATGGAAGCAGTCCAAAGAAAGGCAACTAAAATGGTGCAGGGTCTGTATCAAAAGCCATCTGAGAATGGACCTGGGGATCTAAAAATCTATACCCTAGAAGAGAGAAAAGAGGGGGAGATAAGATGCAGACTTTTAAATACCTGAAAGGTATTAGTAATGTGCAAGAAGCAAGTTCTGGAGCTGGGGAACATGATATTAAGTTCCATGGGAGTAGACTCAGGACCAACTTCAGAATATTTTTTCATGGAAAGGTCAGTAGATAGATACCTGGAATGCCTTCCCAGTGGAAATGGTGGAATTAAAATGGTACCAGAATTGAAAAAGGCATGGGATAAACACAGAGGCTCCCTAGGATGGGGTAACATGCACGGAGCAGCACTTACAGCCCTAAACAGAAGGTGTGGGGGTAACCTGCACAGAGATGCAGTAACAACCCTAAAAATGTTTGTTGGGAAGACTGGATGGGCCATCTGTGTCTTTTTTTCTGCCATCATTCTCATTATGTTTATTGTTCAGTACATGCAATTTCAAATAATTGGTTAGGCCACGAAATAACATTTGGCACCACCTTATAGTACTTAGCAGTGGTAAACATGGCAGCTAACTGCATCTGCGTAATTACTTTCTTAGCTTTATAAGTCTCTGTGGGACTGCAAGCTCATTGTAAAAGGGAAACACTCCACGGAGTTTCCCTTTGAAAATGTGCCCGGAGCGCACAGCATGGGTAGAAAAGTACTTGGGTACTTGTATGAGAGCAGGTGCAAAGTATGAACTCTCTGTGTTCGCTTCCACTTCCCCACCCTAACACTGACCCACATTTCCATGTGGGCTGTGAAATAGTTCATGTGCTTTTGCTTGCATTTGTAGAGAGCAACAGTCAAATCATATTTTTACAGTTAAAATATATTGGTCAACTTAAAAACTTTTGATTATTGCCCACCAAAATTTATTACAGATGCATTTGTTAGATAAATACCTCCATCATATGGCATATAAACAATACTTCTTTCAGTTGCTTTTTCAAGACAGGAAGTAGGCACAGTCTGTACCTGCTACACACTGAGGGCAATTTTCAAAGGCATTTACTCAGATAAACCAGCTTGTCTGAAAGTTGTCTCACTCTGTCTGGCTATGTACATTTAATCGGGCAGAGTGGAGGCTTTTCTGGGGCCAGGGGGAAGGCATGCTAGCGAAAGTGTGCGTAGATTTGATTTTTAAGTCTGCGTATACTATTTTTTATGGATTTTATTTGCCCACACAAAAAGTCGGCGAAACATCTGTGGGTACCTTTTACCCACAGGACTTATGTAGTTTCCCTTTGAAAATTAGCTACAAGGTCTGTGGATAAAAAGTTACCGTGGGCTTTGCAGCTATGCAGACTACTCAGAATTGCCCACTGTGGGTCCCGAAACTACAGGCATAAACCATATTTTTACATGCAACATGAGACGCAAACTGGCACTCAGTACATCAGCATCCTCAGGCACCAAAGTGGCAGTGGACGTGTGCCCAGCTGAGACTGCTACCTGCTGTATGTGGGTTGCTTGCTGCAGAGATGTGCTCAGACCAATGCTTACCTCTCTTTATTGGTCTGGTGCAGCAGTGCCCAGTACCCATTACCCTCTACGAGAAAAAACATTCTGTACTGGCTCTGCTGACACTCTCCCCACTTTCTACCCTGCTGCACCTTAACCCAGAGGAAATAAAAGCAGCAAAGTGCCTGCCTGCCTGGCACCACTTTCCACAGTGGGTAACACCAGTGCAGCACTACTGAAGCAGCAGGCAAGGCAACCAAACAGATTTTTACTAAAATTGATGAAGAACTGACTTGTGAGAACAGAGCACAATATACACTCTCCTCTCAGAAGAAAGTCTGAGACGAAATGGTGCAGCACCGCCCACTCCAAACATGCCCACACTGCAGGGTCAGCATCACTGGATCCAGAGAAAAGCAATTGGCTAGAACTGAAAAAGGTTTAACTCTGATATGTTGCCTCTGAGGTCTTCTTGCCAACAAGTCCAGCCCAGTGCCTACCAGACCATCACAAGGCTATGATGTCATGCCTGACTCACAGGGAAGGGTTAGTTACTATCAGGTCTATCCAGTACCGAGCGGTAGGAAGAGCTGCGTTAGTGCCTACGGCACCTGCAGTTACCGCCCGCACAGTGCAGCTCACCTACCGCTCGATCCTGAACCCTAATTACATGCAAATGTAAGCCGCGTCCGTAATGCCTTAGTCCCGCGCAACCCATTTTACTGGATAGAGCGCCTATACAATATCCTGGGTGCGCGGGCCTAAGGCTTCACGCCACGCTGGTATCTGTCATTTCAAATGTCATTTGAAATGACAGATACCAGGAAGCAAAAAAACCGGGAGGAGCAGCTGCTCCGGGAGGAGGGAAGAGTGAAGCGGCGAAGCGACTTACTTCTTGCTTTTGGTTTTTTTGCTTTGCCGTTGCAGTCTCCGTGGCAGCCCCCGTCCGGACATCGGAGGGGGGCTGCAACGTTTTTTTCGCCTTTTTTTTTTTTTTTGGGCTTCGGGAGCAGGGGAGAGGACTGGGGCTGCCACGGAGACCGGCACCCACGATCGCGGCCGGGGCAGGTGAGCGGGGGCTGGGGGAAAGCTTGCCGCCTACCCTTACCCATGCCTCTACCGCCTGGGTCAGGGTAGGCGGTAAGTTTGCAGGTTAAACGCGTGACAAAACGGCGCGGAAAGATAGCGATAGTCGGGGCGCGGGTTACGGGATGCTAGGGAATAGCTAATTCGCTCGTTTGCATGCAATATCGGGCTAATTCGCTCGTTTGCATGCAATATACATGCCGCGGGCGGAAGGGATTGCCCGGGGAATTTAGGACGCGGTAGGAGTAGGTTAAAGGGAATTCGGGATCACAGGAAGGGCTAACGCGGCCGAAAACGGAGTAAAAAGCGGCTTAGGAGCAGGGTAAACGCGGCCGCACTTTACAGGATAGGCCTGTATGATAGCAGGGATAAGCTGGCTGGCTGATTATTACAATTAAATTTTTAACTGTCAATATAGTGAAGAAATTCACCTGTTACCATCCCATTCAATCCTATGAGCCAATAGACCCATAGAAATGAATGGGGCCAAAATGAATGAAACTAATGGGATATATTTCCTTTGAAGGGATGTCACCATTTGTTTTGTGGACCCCAGAAATGAAACAAATGTGACCCATTCATTTTGGATGTACATTCATTTTAAAACAAATGCACATCCTAATAAAGATACTTCAGTGCAAAAACATACAAAACCATGCATTCAGGATACAGAAATCCATAGGAGCACCACATGATGGGGGTTGAGATACTGATGATCATGTCTCATGATCTCAAGGTAGTGAAACAGTGTGATAAGGTGGTCAGTAGAGCCAGAAAGATGCTTGGGTGCATCTTTCTGGCTTTACTGGCTTTACTTTATCTTTTAGAATAAGAATTTAGTTGTAAAACAATATTAACTTATAAACTACTGAGTTAGAGCAATGCTCCCCAAAGCAGTGTACAATTATCGTAACCAAAATAGTATATATTTCTATATAATATTTATTACTACATTACTATGTTTAATTGGTTATCTATTCTATTTGTTCCATAATTTATTGTTAGTTCTATTGTTACCTGTTTTATTGATCAACTGTTCTATGTAAAGCCCACTACTCTTTTTGGGCATTTAAAAGTTGTATGTAAACCGGATTGATTTGTAGTTCCTACAAGAACTTCGGTCTATAAAAATTAAAAATAAATAAATAAATAAATATATAAAACATTAGTGCATTATAATAAAATACAAAACACTGTACAAATGATGATTTCCAAAATGATATACACAAAACACCAATACATACAGCAATATTAAAACACAATAAAGCCACCAAAATAGTGTACTTAAAACTCAACATTTGCACATTCAGGCCAACATATACATAGAGAGGGTAATTTTATAAGACCATACTTAGAGCTAAAGTCTGTATATAGAAAATGCAAACATACTAGGACACAGTGTATCATATACTTTACATAGAGATTAAAGGCACTTAGTTGAAATCGAAAGCACAACTTGTACAGACATAGTGAGAAAACAAGATATGTGAGACATGACATTATCTGCAGTCTCTTTGATGGTGAACTTCAGAAGAGCTGGAGCCTCTTATATCGCCTTCCCCCTCACCACAAACGAAAAGAGCACCTGTTGCTTGGCCTGCCTCACTATTGTGGGTTGCTTTTTGGGCTATAGAAAGACAGGGTCTAACAGGCCTTACTCTAGGAAAATGAAAAAATAGAGGCAAATGATCACAAATATAATCACAACAGAGGTAGTGGTACATATATTAGAAGTAATGAGAGGAAGGGATAAATGGATTATTTTTATTCTTTATTTTATATTTTTACTTTTACATTTATGTATTACTGTTTTATATTTTTATATATTTATTGCCTATAATCTACTTATCACTTTCCTCTAATTACTTTTTATACATATACCGCTACTTCTATTATGGGCCTTACTCCTTTCTTTGGGTATTCACCAACACTTTCACTATGCTTTCAGTCGTTCGTTCCAAGACTAATGCTGACTCCAGTATGACTGGACAGCTGTTGCATATTCACCAGTGTACTCTGGAGATGTTTCACCTTCCTCCTAAGCTATTTGTGTTCAGTCATAATCCTTGGGCATTTCTGGTCTTCGATTACCGTGCTTTCTGCCATGTTCATCCCTGTTAGGGATATGATGGACAGTGTAGCTGACATAGGACCTCCTGGGCATGGAGCAGAGTGGACTGAGTGGTGCTGGGTTGGTGACTGGAGCTCTTCCTCGGCTGGGCTTCTCTGTCTTCAGCTGAAGGCTCCTGGAACGACGGCTGCTCTGGCTTGTCCTCTTCCTTTTTAGCACTGACAAATTTTCCTCTGCTGAGGCCTGCCCTTTATCCTTTTCAATAGGAGGTATATCACATGATGACATGTTTTCATGCTGAGCATCTTCAGATGATGCCACTGATTTTATCACATGTAACAACCTCATGTTTGATAAATACCCAGTTCTTGTGCAAGGTATGTGATAATTACTGCTCCACTTTGCATGAAAAATATCAAAAATCTTATTTTTTATTACATCAACTTGGAGCCAGATATTCAGCACCGTGTGTCTTTCTAAATTCAGACTTAGCCAGCCAAATCTCATGATTTAAAAATCCTGCAGTGCTTACTGCTCCTGAGATAGCTGGATAACTTTTTATCTAGCTAAAAGTTATCTGGTTATCTAAGGGATAGTGCAGGAATATTCTAGGGCAGAGCCACTTATCCAGCCAACATGGTCATTTTTCATATCGCATTAGGGCTTTATCGTGGGCTTTAGGGCCCTAACACCCGCAATAATGCCATAACGACCACGATAAACAACACATCACGAAATGCGTATGCAAATTTTAACATTTTTCCTCAATGGGAGGAGTTTCGGCAGAGTTAGGGAAGAGTAAATTAAAATGAGAGGTGCTTAGTGTTGCGTGCAATAACGTAACGCATGTTATCATGGTTTTTAACGCCGAAAATAGCTACACCTTTTTGTGCGATATGCCCGAAATGGGATTTGCGCTAAAAATCACAAATCCTTAGAGAGTCTCTGGGGAGGCATGCATATTAGTCAACTTTTTATACCACTGTAGGAGGGGCGACTAATAACTCGAGATGAGGTTTGGTGGTGGGCTAGAGTTTGTGGGCTGTTTTACATGCACAGTCAGAGGTAGAAACAGCACAATACACATCAGTGACGATTTGATCTGATTTGGAGTGAAGCAAGGTACACAAAGATGAGATTTGTACATTGTACCTTCGACCTCCATCATATGGCATATAAACAATTCTTCTTTCAGTTGTTTTTGCAAGACAGGAAGTAGGCACAGTCTGTACCTGCTACACACTGAGGGCAATTTTCAAAGGCATTTACTCAGATAAACCAGTTTGTCCAAAAGTTGTCTCACTCTGGCTGGCTCTGGACATTTAATCGGGCAGAGTGGAGGCATTTCTGGGGCCAGGGTGAAGGCATGCTAGCGAAAGTGTGCGTAGATTTGATTTTTAAGTCTGTGTATACTATTTTTCATGGAATTTTTTTGCCCACACAAAAAGTAGGCGAAACATCTGTGGGTACTTTTTACCCACAGGTCTTATGTAGTTTCCCTTTGAAAATCTGCTGCAAGGTCTGTGGATAAAAAGTTACCGTGGACTTTGCAGCTATGCAGGCTCCTCAGAATTGCCCACTGTGGGTCCCGACACTACAGGCATAAACCATATTTTTACATGCAACATGAGACGCAAACTGGCACTCAGTGGCATCAGCAGCCTCAGGCACCAAAGTGGCATTGGACGTTGCCCAGCTGAGACTGCTACCTGCTGTATGTGATTTGCTTGCTGCAGAGATGTGCTCAGATCAATGCTTACCTCTCTTTCAGGCCGATACAGCAAGGTGCGGTAGAAAGAGGTGCGTTAGTGCCGGCGCATCCGCGTTGTGCCGCACGCACAGTCTGAATCACATACCGCTCGATACTGTATTTAAATGGCATGCAAATGCAAGCCGCGTCCAACGTGCGTCTATGAAGCGCAATCCATTTTACTGTATAGGCGCTGGTGCAGCAGTTCCCACTGCCCAGTACCCATTACCCTCTAAGAGGAAAAAACACTCTGTACTGGCTCTGCTGGTCTGCTGACACTCTCCCACTTTCTACCCTCCTGCTGCACCTTAACCCAGAGGAAAAAAAGCAGCAAAGTGCTGTCACCACTTTCCACAGGGGGTAACACCAATGCAGCACTACTGAAGCAGCAGCCAGGCTACCAAACAGATTTTTACTAAAATGATGAAGAAATGACTTGTACTGTGCTGTTTGTACCTCTGACTGTGCATGTAAAACTGCCCCCCAAAAACCTCACCTCGAGTTAGTCTCCCCTCCTACAGTGGTATAAATAGTTTACTTATATGAGAGCCTTATAAAGAGTCTCTCGCTCTTGCTCTTCTCCAGGAGCAGCCCAAAATATGGAAAAGCCTGCCCCCCCCCCTTTTTTTTTTATCACAGGCACTATTCATGCAAAATTAATCGCAAGTGATAAATCTAGGTCCAGGTTTGCTAGAGAAATGCCAATTTTCAGCATTACTCAGGAAAGTTAGCATGAAGCATCCCTAAAGGGAGCTGAATAAACTTATCCGGCTAACTTTAAGATAACCGTGGATATTCAGCGGTGCATCCATGCTGGATATAAGTTTTATCCAGCGAACTGATCCGCACAGCATTTTGCTGAATATCAGGCTGATGGTATGTACTGCCTTGACACTTTCTTTTTATAGTGCAGTTATTATACCTGAGGTCGATATTCAAAGCCATTTACACAGATAACTGAAAACTGGTTAAACGGAGATACTGAAAACCATATGTGGCTAAATTCTAGCCATATAACAAATTATCAGCCTATCCTGTAAGTGCGGCCGCGTTTACCCTGCTCCTAAGCCGCTTTTTACTCACGTTCCGGCTGCGTTAGCCCTTCCTGCGATCCCGAATCCCTTTAACCTACTCCTACCGCATCCTAAATTCCCAACCCCTTCCGCCCGCGGCATGTATATTGCATGCAAACGAGCGAATTAGCTCGATATGCATGCAAACGAGCGAATTAGCTATTCCCTAGCATCCCGTAACCCGCGCCCCGACTATCGCTAGTTTTCCCTGCCGTTTTGTCGCGTTTAACCTGCAAACTTACCGCCTACCCTGACCCGCGGTAGAGGCATGGGTAAGGGTAGGGCAAGCTTTCCCCCAGCCCCCGCTCACCTGCCCCGGCCGCGATCGTGGGTGCCGGTCTCCGTGGCAGCCCCAGTCCTCTCCCCTGCTCCCGAAGCCAAAAAAAAAAAGCGAAAAAAACGTTGCAGCCCCCGATGGGGGCTGCAACGTTTTTTTGCTTTTTTTTTGGCTTCGGGAGAGGGGAGAGGACTGGGGCTGCCACGGAGACCGCTTTCCCCCGTGCAAGTAAGTTGCTTCGCCGCTTCAGTTCTTCCCTCCTCCCGGAGCTGCTTTTTCAGCCTTGCTCCGGGAGGAGGGGAGAATAGACACTGACAGGGCGAAGCGAAAAAAAACCAAAAGCAATTTTGGTTTTTTTTCAAAAAGCTAAAAGTAAGTTGCTTCGCCGCTGTCAGTGTCCCCCCTCCCCGGAGCAAGGCTGCTTTTCGCGCCCTGCTCCGGGAGGAGGGGAGAAGATATGACAGCGGCGAAGCGAAAAAACCAAAAGGGGACCCGACCCGACCCGACTTACTTTTGCAGCCGTCCGGCATCGTTGCTCCCCTGCCTCGTCCGGGAAGATGGCTGCCAGCACGGGGGAAAGCGGCCCCTGTGCATTCAATTGGCTGCTCAAGACGTGACGTCACGACGTTTGGCGTCACGGCAGCCAATTGAATGCACAGGGGCCGCTTTCCCCCTGCTGGCAGCCATCTTCCCGACGAGGCGGGGGCAACGATGCCGGACGAGGCGGGGGAGCAACGATGCAAAAGTAAGTCGGGTCGGGTCCCCTTTTGGTTTTTTCGCTTCGCCGCTGTCATCTCTTCTCCCCTCCTCCCGGAGCAGGGCGCGAAAAGCAGCCTTGCTCCGGGAGGAGGGGGACACTGACAGCGGCGAAGCAACTTACTTTTAGCTTTTTGAAAAAAAACCAAAATTGCTTTTGTTTTTTTTGCTTCGCCGCTGTCCGTGTCTATTCTCCCCTCCTCCCGGAGCAAGGCTGCTTTTCGCGCCCTGCTCCGGGAGGAGGGAAGAGTGAAGCGGCGAAGCGACTTACTTTTTGCTTTTGGTTTTTTTCGCTTCCTGGTATCTGTCATTTCAAATGACATTTGAAATGACAGATACCAGCGTGGCGTGAAGCCTTAGGCCCGCGCACCCAGGATATTGTATAGGCGTCTATCCAGTAAAATGGGTTGCGCGGGCCTAAGGCTTTTCGGACGCGGTTTTCATTTAAATAAAATTAGTGTTCAGGATCGAGCGGTAGGTGAGCTGCACTGTGCGTGCGGCAACCGCGGGTGCCGTAGGCACTAACGCAGCTCTTCCTACCGCTCGTACTGGATAGACCTGTATGAGACTAGCATTTAGCTGCATGAGTCAGGCATTCCCGGGACAGGTGGGAGGAGCGGAGTTAGCCACATAGGTTAAGTGGCTAACTCTGATAACTGGAGTTAGCCACTTTCCTTAGCTGCTTTACTTATGCGGCTAACTCTGGTCGTGCCGCTGACCTGTCCTAAAGTTATCTGCATAACAATGTGCAGCTAACTTTAAGATAGCCGGGTATATTCAGCGGCACAAACATGTTTATATCCGGATAACTAGCCAATTGGCCCCCTATGTCTATATCTTGCTTTTAAACTATTTATAATATTAACGCAGATTTCAGATTTCAGTTTTAGCATCGTCATTTTGGTCACTGCCCTTGCTAGCATGCACTGGCAGCTCTGAGTTTTTCTTACTTTTTTCTTATCACATTCTCCTGCTTTGGCATGCTCATAACGTCATCATGTCCCCACTGGAGTCAGATGGCCGGGCATTGACACCCCCACTTCTTTCCCACCACATTATGTAGGTTCACAGTCTCAGCCAAAAAAGGTGACGGAGGTACCTTTCTCAGCTCATAGCCCAGAGCCTGCATTTGAATCTTAGCCCAAAAGACTTTCAGACAGCCTATTAACATGGTTAAAATGCTTTTTACCCAAGTAAATTGCTTTGAAAATTGTCCTCTTTTGTAGTCTGGGTTCTCATTGGACATTTTGATTCCAGTGTAAAATGTGCCCAGACCTTTGGGGCATTCCCAGTCCATGCAAGGAGCCAGGCTTGGGAATCCACACAAGCTTCCAGCACAGTACCACAGCTGAGTCACTGGGTGCCCCCAAGATGGCTATGTTTTAAAGAAACCTTCTGCCTTATTTTAAATCCTAATTGTCTTCAGGGAATATTCACCTAAAATAAGATTCTAGAGCTTGTCAGAATACTTTTATTTTTCTTGTGCAGTCTGGCAAGTTGGTCAGAGAGATGCAGACCAAGCATTTCTCCCTGCTTTCCCCAGCATTCACGAAGTCATTTCCCTTGTACTAAGAGAGACAAGTAAATGCAAAACAGTTTAACTAATGGGAAGAGCATATGCTGAGAGAATGGCCTTTGGAGTCCTTTTGCTCAGTCTAGACATTGCTGCTTATGCGGTCTATCAGAAACTTCCTGCATTTAAAGGTAGCGGGGAAATGTGCATGCATGTGTGAGAAGTTATATGGAGGATGTGCCAGATTCAAAGCCACAGGAAAGCAGTGTTACTATTCAAGATGCTAACAGAATGCCAGCTGTACTTCCTGCAGCTCAGAAAAGGAGGCTGGCTTGTACTGTTCTGCAGTGTTTGTGAGGTTCTCTTGTTCACTTTGTAGTAGTTGTTTTAGGGTATAATCACTAAACTATGGAGCTACTTTGCAAGCAGGCAAATGCCATTTGCACGTGTTGAGCCTAATAAGTATTTTATGATTCTAGTACAGGGGCGGATTCCTGATTGATGACTGGCCCGGGGATTCGCCGCCCCGGAGATACCACATGGTTTGCCGAGCGCGGCTCTGTCACAGCCACACTCGGCAGACCAGGTGACTAGAGCGACCGGCCCAATCCGCCAATCCGCCCTGCTCTAGTACAGAGGTGGGCAAACTTGTTTGTGCTGGGGCCTCATTACAAGTTATGGACTGCAACAATGGCTGGGGAAGGGGGCCTCCTTGGAGCTGCTGGACACAACAATCAAACTTCCAATGCTTGCTGCAGGCAGTTCAGCATCCAGCAGGCTTAAGCGCCATCATTTTTAGCACCCGAGGAGTCCCTTTGATCATGGATCCCCAGCCCCTACCAAAATCACCAAACCTTCAACCCAAGAAGTCAAGCCATTTTCCTGGCGAGCAGACTACCTCACCTCAGCCACAGATGCAGAGCACAGACAGACCCTCACCAATAAGAATAAAAAGGCCATAAAATAAATAGAAAGGTGCAGACAAAAAACTGAACTGGAAACCACTGAAAGCCAGACTCATATGCAGGGCAATAATGCAAAACAGAAAGATCATCATTCCTCATAAAAAAATCAAGAATATAAATCAATCATAACAGTGAGGGAACCATACTAATAAAAAGAATATTTCAAACAGATGACAAATATAACATATCATAATTAAGAAGAATAAGGATAAAAAAACATGTTACATTTCCCAAAAATCAGTAAACTATTTCAAAATAGCAAACATACCAAGCCCCCAATAATTAAAACTAATAAGGAAGTACTTGTGGAGCCTTAGTATTTGTCTGTCCTTATCTGGTCAAATGTCTGCAAAAGAGGAGTGAGTGTGCGTGACCCTATACTGAAAGGAGTATGGAAGTGGCTGGGTTCATGCCTCAAGTCTCTTTCTCAGTGCCCCAAGTCCCTGCTTCTTCCCGAAGTTTTAAGCTTTTTCATGCAACTATTCCTCTCACCTTCCTCCCCTATCTGCTTGTAACCGGTACTTTGCCTCTTTAGTTATGCCCATGCTGTTCAATGACAAACTGATCGAACTGCACAGGACTCCACAGACACAGAACCATTTAGTTCAAACAGCTTGTCACTGAACCAAACAAACACAAAGGGCACTGCAAAGAAGGAGCAACCAGTTGCATGCTTCAGAGAGGGCAAGGAGAGGGAGGTATGGGGGATAAAAGGGCAGGAGCATCTGTTTTATAAAGCTTAACGTTCTAGGGCAGAGCATTCCAAACTGTGTCGCCACACGTTAGTGTCGCCCGGTCCACATAGCAGCAGGGCTGGCAGAAGCAGGGCAGGAAGATCGGCGGGGCCGTGGTGGAGCTTACCTCACCACGGCCCGAAGAAAAGGGTCACATCCACTCCTCCTCCTTCCTGCCTGCGCAGCCCCGGAAGAAAAACGTTGCCGGAGCCGCGTGGGCAGGAAGGAGGAGGAGCATCTGCCGTGTACAGAAGAAGAGCAGCGTTAATGGGCCGTCGCATATCCCATGTCGCGGTGGCCCGAGAAGAAGAGGGCCACTGTGAGAATGAGAATCTGATTGTGTGTTTGAGGGAAGAAGACAGATGGAGAGAAAAGAAATAGAAAAAAAAAAAGACAATATAAAAGGAATTGGCAAAAAAACAAGAAAGGGAAGGTGGAAAAAAAAGCCTGTAACCAACCGATTAGAAAACTAAGATCAGACAGCAAAGGTAAAAAAAATTACTTTTTACTGATTGGCACATGTTATCTTTGGGAATGTGCAAGAGTAGCACTTTCTCTATGCCAATCTCGCAATGTACGAGATCGGCATGGAGGAAGTGGAAGCCCGCAAATATTTAATACTGTGGGGCCTGCACAGAGGAGGCAGCAGAAAGGGCTTCAGTGCCATTAGCAGCAATCAGCTTCTCCCCAAATATCCACATGGCAGCAGTGACAGCAGTAGCAGAGGAATGAGAGAGGCTCTGAGGTTGCTGGCAAAAGAAAGAGAGGGGGGTTTGCCTTTAGTGTGTGCAAGTGTATGAATAGGAGTCTGCCTGGGGGTGTATATGTGTGAATGTATGGGTGACTGCCCAAGGCTGTATCTGTGTATGAGAACGAATGGGTGTCTTCCTGGGGTCTGTCTGTGTGAGAATAGGTGCCTGCCTGTGTGTGGTGTATGTGTGTGAGGATGAATTGGTGCCTGCTTGGGGGGCCTGTGTGTGTGTGTGTGAGAATGAATGAATGTGTGCATGCCTGGGGGTGTGAGGAGGGAGTGGTGCGAGAATGAATGGGAGCTACCTGGGGGTCAGTGTGGGTGTAACATTATGTAAGCCACAAAAATGTATGTATATATTTAAGGAAACATACATAAATTGGGCATCAAAATGGCAGATGAAATTTAATGTGGATAAGTGCAAGGTGATGCATATAGGGAAAAATAACCCATGCTATAATTACACAATGTTGGATTCCATATTAGGTGCTACAACCCAAGAAAGAGATCTAGGCGTCATAGTGGATAACACATTGAAATCGTCGGTGCTGCGGCAGTCAAAAAAGCAAACAGAATGTTGGGAATTATTAGAAAGGGAATGGTGAACAAAACGGAAAATGTCATAATGCCTCTGTATCGCTCCATGGTGAGACTGCAACTTGAATACTGTGTACAATCCTGGTCGCCGCATCTCAAAAAAGATATAATTGCGATGGAGAAGGTTCAGAGAAGGGCTACCAAAATGATAAGGGGAATGGAACAGCTCCCCTATGAGGAAAGACTAAAGAGGTTAGGACTTTTCAACTTGGAGAAGAGATGGCTGAGGGGGGATGTGATAGAGATGTTTAAAATCATGAGAGGTCTAGAACGGGTAGATGTGAATCGATTATTTACTCTTTCGAATAATAGAAAGACTAGGGGGCACGCCATGAAGTTAGCATGGGGCACATTTAAAACTAATTGGAGAAAGTTCTTTTTTACTTAACGAACAATTAAACTCTGGAATTTGTTGCCAGAGGATGTGGTTAGTGCAGTTAGTATAGCTGTGTTTAAAAAAGGATTGGATAAGTTCTTGGAGGAGAAGTCCATTACCTGCTATTAAGTTGACCTAGAGAATAGCCACTGCCATTAGCAACGGTAACATGGAATAGACTTAGTTTTTGGGTACTTGCCAGATTCTTATGGCCTGGATTGGTCACTGTTGGAAACAGGATGCTGGGCTTGATGGACCCTTGGTCTGACCCAGTATGGCATATTCTTATGTTCTTATGGTAGTCTGTCTGTTGGCAGTGGAGGATGTTTGTTTTGCAGTGACTAAGATGACATCAGAATTTGCATATTATTTTTTTGCATGGTGAATACTAAGGGAAAAACATTCTAGTTCTGCTCTCCACATATTGTCGGGGGAGCAGTTGTGGATGCAGGTTATGTTTACAGAACTCAGTGTTGTATGTGTGGATTCTCTTCCATCCTGTAGAGAACAAATACTTTACTCTCATGTAGAAGAATGAATTGAGTGATGCTATTGAATAATTCTAATGGTAGTTTAAATTGGCCAGGGGTATCTGTTGCATAGAAAGTTCTTTTGGCTAGAGATGCCACTGACATGCATGCCCAGTACCTCAGGACAATGGTAAAGAAATGTTTGTAGCTGCTTTATGAAAGGGGATGTTCAGTTTCCATAAGGATAGAGCTTTTTAAGAGGAAGGCATGGGATCTCCACTGGGGCCAAAGTAACAGAGCGGTTCTCTTCTCACAAGTCACGTGGGATGACTTCCTACTGACAGCTGCATGGGAATATAATATAGAGATTATTTATTTATTTGTTTAATTGCTTATTTATTTAGGCGCCTTATAAACCACTTAGGCAAAACAATTGTACTAGGCAGTGTACATAATTACATAAACTTATCTCACAAAAAAAACAAATGAATCAAACAATATAAAACATAACACAGTAAAAGTATAAAACAAAGCATATCTTAAAATGACATAACTGCTTATGGCCTATGTTGTTAAATGTGCAAAGGCCTCCTGGAAATAGGAAAAGCCTTTAACTGTCTATGAAATGTTTTAATGTCTGCAATGCATCGCAATTCACTGGGCAATGAATTCCACAACAGTGGCCTAATTTATTTAGGGTTTTTATATACCGACTTTCTTGATATATATATCAAATCAAGTCGGTTTCCATATAACACAACTGTCGCCGGGGGGCATTACATTAAACAGTAAACATAGGGCCTCATTTCAAAGCACTTTACCGCGTGCGATAAATTCGCGGGGGGGGGGGGGGGGGGGGGGGGGGGGAGAGAGAGAGAGAGAGAGAGAGGGAGAGAGAGAGAGAGAGAGAGAGAGAGAGGAGAGAGAGAGAGAGAGAGAGAGAGAGAGAGAGAGAGAGAGGAGAGAGAGAGAGAGAGAGAGAGCGCCTTACTATAGTGCCTATGCCCTACATAGGTATTTGAATCCCTATGGGAGGGCTACCTACTAACTCGGGGTGGGGATTAGGTATGAGCGTCGGGGGTTGGGGGCCACTTTTGCATTCCACATGAGACCTACGGACAGAACAGTGGTCTCTAGTGCAGATTTGCTGGCCGTCGGAGTGAGGACGCTCACACCAAGAAGTGGTTTGGGCAACGTTCTCTCTACCTAGCTTGATGGACACTCTACCTGGGCAACAACATGCTAGGTGGAGAGAATGTTGGCCAAATCTCCGCTTGGAGTGAGCGTCCTCACTCCGACGGCCAGCAAATCTGCACTAGAGACCACTGTTCTGTCCGTAGGTCTCATGTGGAATGCAAAAGTGGCCCCCAACCCCCGACGCTCATACCTAATCCCCACCCCGAGTTAGTAGGTAGCCCTCCCATAGGGATTCAAATGCCCTCTCTCTCTCTCTCTCTCTCTCCCCCCCCCCCCCGGGAGCCAAATATCGTGCACCGTGATACATGAAACCGGCAAATATTGTGCACCGCGATAAAACACTGAAAGAATCATCGTGCAGTGGGGAAAACATCGCCGCACACGATGTTTCCCCACTGCACGAAAGAAGCCTCATTTGCATTGGTAACGCCCCCTAATGCG